>NC_140967.1:59294274-59301774 GCF_056783735.1 Eptatretus burgeri
GACTCGTTGTGATAAGGGTTTATGTGTTTATGAATTGCCTCCACCACTGAAGGTGGATGTTTTCACCCCTGTCTGCCTGTTTGTGTGCAGTATATCTCAAAAAGTTGAGGACGGATTTGGACGAAATTTGATGGAGAGCTTGAGTAAGTGACAAGGACGAGATGATTAGATTTTGGTGAAGATCCTGATCTGCATCCGAGAATTTTTCAAGCGATTTTTCACTATTGAGTGATAGGAGTGAAACGATATGTAGCACATCATCTCAAAGAGTTATGGACAGATTCGGATGAAACTTGGTGGATGAGTTGGTTAGGTTACAAGAACAAGTTGATTAAATTTTAGTTCAGGTCCAAATGCAGATCTGGTTTATCAGTGGGATACAAAACGTAAACTAATCAGCTCGGCAGAGGTATGCTCTCTACTGCGTGCCCTTCTAGTTGTGCATGCAAACATTGTGGAATTTAATTTAAGACATAAACAAAAGGTGTAAGTTACTTCTTTATTAGAAAACATCCACAGAATCAGAAATTCATGTTTGGTTAAATGAATAGATATGGCTTCACTGAACAATTAGTCATTCTTTTCTTGAATAATTATCTTGAAACGAAGATTGTGATGTTATTTGATGCCCTTTTATGCTCGATTGTCTCCGCCCCTCCCATGACGTCATCTCGACCTCGGGTTCATGCATGTATGGTCTGACAGTACCTTCTACATAATGATTATGACGATAGTCATAATCTGTAGATTCTTGAGCAGAAAATTATTTGTCAAATTCAGGTTTTGACGAGTCTGAAGCGAGTTGTGCGGCCATTATGCATTGCATAGGCCTGGTGTTGGCTTAACAGTTAAGGTGGCGAGCTAAATATCCTAGGATCTTGAGTTCAAGCCCCTGTTGGGCCGTTGAATTAACACCAGGTAGGGTTGACTCAGCCTGTCATCCTTCCGAGGTCGGCAAAATGAGTACCAGCGTGCTGGTAACAGGGGCACAGCCACGCCCCCAGAAAATGATACCGCCAAGCAGCCACGGGCTGCATACGAATATATAAAAATATTCCATTGTGTGCTGAGACAATCTTTCCCTCGATTACGCCATGGCAGTTTATCTGGAATTTTTGGAGGTCGTACACGATGGGTTTGCTTATTGAATTGTAACACCTCAAAAAATTATTCGAATAAAAAACCACGTTCAGTTCTTTGTTTAAAATGACCGTTTTTACAGCCATTTTTCCCTGCTGTGCAGGGGTTGGGCTTTTTCTTGAGGCAATGTTTTTTTTATGGCTGGATGCCCTTCCTGACGCCAACCCTGGTCGCCTCTTACGACACACAGGGATATGGTACACCTATTCTAACCGGGGAATACACCGGGACCAGTACACTGGTACATCATTTGTACTCGTATTAGTTGTTTTTAACTCACCTGGAACGTAGTTCCAGGGAGCTTATGGGATGGCACGTTGTCCATCCATCTGAGCACAAACTCGTGCAACTTCTTCTCTGTCCTGACGCGTACAATTTCGATGAAACTTGACCACAACCTTCATCACCCATGATGTACCAAAGTTTGGTCACACCATTTAAAAAAAATCTAGGTCTAACAGGGGGAGGGGGGTTACCCCCGAAGATAGGTATTTGCTTTCTTTGATGAAACCACACACACAATTTGATGAAATTTGACCACAACCTTTATCACCTGTGATGTACCAAAGTTTGTTTACGGCATAAAAAAAAAATCCACAGGTATTTACTTTCGTCTCCGTTACATATTTTGTGGGTCATCCACGCCTACCAGTGGTTCCCTGATTTTCTTATCCAGCCACTACCAGGTGAGCACCCAGGGGGTATTGCCCTTTTTTTTCATTATTAGCTAACATACGATAGGTTAGCTCATAGATTATTGATGAGTTTTGGATGGACCAAATGGCGTAGAGCACAAGAGCCAAAAATGAAGGATAATTAATTCACTTTATGAGATGAATGGTTTCATTTAAACAATAAAATGAATGTTTCAAATAAATGTAGTCACCTTCCAAATAACAGAATCAACATTTAGTTGAAATAACCACTTTAAGAAAACATATGTTTGGGGAACATGCCACAATTAAAATATTTATCTGTAAGTAAATGCAGGTGGAATAGTTAGTTGTGTTTAAGCTTCTTCTGATTAAGAAAAAGCAGTTTCTTAACCACAATTTCTAAAATTCATATTCAATGCATGTAAGTAGGACCTTGCACAACATGCGAACATTACAACACTCTTCTTGAGCATCACCAGAAAGTGATGTGAGCATCACCACTGCTACCATCCTCACTTTCGTTGTAAATGGACTGGTGTCTGCCATCTTGGTTTAATGTATTATTTGTATTATCTGAAAAAAAAAGAGAAACAGTATTCATTGATGGTTGAAACAAATCTTGTATAAGCACCTAAAACCCTGCCCTGGGACTTTTGACTCACCCTTGTATAAGTCTGATTTTGTAAAGACCCTTGCATTTCCACTTGTTCATAATTATCAGGAAGGTTTATCAGCAAAATTTCATGCAGATTGATGGGCATGTCGTATAATGTTTGCTCATTCAACAGGGAGAACTAGAACAAGGAGAATATTTCACTAGTTAGGTGCTTTGTTCTCCAAATGAACAACTTGCATTTGTAAACCTTTTTCATACAAGTCGTGAGAATGTCTCAGTCTTTGAGGAAATCAAAGCAGAATAGAGTTGAACCTATTGGAGAAGCCATGGCAGAACCCAGGTGTTTGTCCTTTGGGCAATTCCTGGTTATGTGGAGTCATCCTGTTGAAGGCTTCTTTTTCTTCATTCCGTTGCATCGTGTGTATCTCACGTCCTGTAGTAACTGGGCTGGAGTCATATTTGGGACATTTGATAAAATGGGGCAGTTGTAAACTTCTGATGACAAGCTGTGTACCTTTTATGATTTTGTTAAAACTTTACGACTATCGGAACGATACTGTAACGGCCACGCTTCTTCAACGACAATCACGCCGCCCGCAGGTATGGGACAAAACGATCTCCACATCCGTCAAGTTAATTAACCTCCGCCATCGAATATGGACGGAGGTTACTGTTTTCACCCCTCTCTGTTTGTTTGTTTGTTTGTTTGTGAACAGTATTACAGAAAAACTCCTCGACGGATTTAAGACGAAACTTGGTGGGGGGATTAGGTATGGTCCAAGGATCATGCCATTAGATTTTGGGCTTGGTCCAAAGTCCAATATGGCCGCTATGGCGGGCATTTTGAAAAAATATTTGAATTTTTGTTTTTGCATTTCTACATGTTTTAAGTGATTTCCAACCCCCCCCCCTCCGAAAAAAAAAATTGTTAGAGAAAAAAACCCAAAAATTTTCAACTCTTTTTTCAAAAAAAAATCGATTTTTTTTTTTTTTGCATTTCTCCATGTTATAAGTGATTTCCAACAAAAAAGATGCCAAAATTATAATTGCGGCTGATTTTGGAACTTCAGGTGGATATACCCATGTAAAATCAATTTCTGTCTCAAGGAATCTAGTTATGACGAATGAATTGAGTATGTAAAAGTTAAATGTTAAAGGGAAAGTTGCAAACTATAACTCTGTGAGCACTGTTGACGTCAAATTGAATGAATAGGATATCAGGTTCACTTGAGTGACCCAGCAGTATTGGCGGAGGAAGTTTTGCACTCTACCGAGTGCTCCCCCTCTAGTTTGTCATGAATCGGTGTTTCAGAACACAATCTGACCGTGATGAATCTGCTGACAAGATTGGCCTGTCAACGATCCACTTTTGTCACATTTTAGCACTAACCCAATCTGCCCGTCTAACGGTTTAATATGCCAATTCTGCCCAAATGTGATGGAGCCCATTTCCGACAACCACACAGAGTTTCATCAAAGCAGGAATATTTATTAATAGGGAAGAAAGGTGGAGGAAGAAGAACACAGCCACACAGCAGTGATCACAGTCAGTAACAAATTAATAATAAATAAATTACACATGATGACCTCGGAACAACGTCGGCTTAACGCGAACACTTTACATCGGGGAAAACACGGGGCATGGAAAGGAGAAGATGAGACAAAGAGAGAAAACCTGCTCCACATGCAACGCTCACGTATGAGGTGGAGGTGCGTCGTTCGAGCGTGCATGGACTGGTGTGGGTGTGGTCATCGCTGCACCTTGCATACTTCCAGAGCCACGTTCGCAATGCATCAGCTCTCAAATGGACCACAAATTGTTCCACGAAGTCAAACCACAAACCACTGTGCACCACAGAACAACAAAGGACCAGGCAGGAACCAACCAACATAACCATACATGCGTTGTCCACCTTTTATAATGTCCTGTTGTTGGGGGGGGGGCGATTACATTGGCAAATACAGCTTGAGAGAACATGGTGTATGGCGTGCGCTCATTGGTTGACAAGTTGGACAGGTGATGACGGGTGGCCTTGTTTACCATCCATTGTGCCTTAAGCCCACTTTTCCATCGCCGTCTTAGGCCACACTGATTAGCACACAGACAGATGCACCACGGAGAAAGTTTAAGATTGCAGGGAGGGAGGAAAGGCGGGACTAGACGCACACTGGGGCGGGACAAACGAGTTCTTTCGAAACACGTATTCAACACTATCTCTCACAGGAATTACATCACACTTACTCTAACATGTACTATGAAATAACTATTTTTAATATATCCCCCATGGAGCTCAGAAACCAGATCCATCACAACACCATTATCATCAGTCTGTTTTCAGTCCACTGCAGGAAAAAGGCCCCTCTCAACTCATGCTGGGGTTGCTGCCATACACGCTACACTTGTCAACCACGAGTTGACGACAAGGTTTGGGTAGGAATTTTTAATTTGTTCAGGGTGCCGGTGATAACTCACAGCTACTCTTCCATGAAAGACATCGAGGAACCATTAACGTCCATCAATAACCCATTGCTATCAGACGATTCTTCCAGCTTAGCATCATCCTTCCGATGGACAATGCACGGGTTGACACCTCGCCCTCCGTGTGATACACCAGGGTGGTAGTTTATAGCTGGGTCGAGATTCGAAAGGTGAGTGCACATATTTCTCATCCTGCCAGCTCATATTTACCATATACCGTGAATAAAATGTTCCTTTTTAACATCAGAGGATATTGTCTATTTCCTTATACACTCTTTTCTCCAACAATTTCACGAATGTTGTGCATTCGGGAAAAAAAAATATAATAATCAGAAAGAACATAAAACAAACCTTTCACACGTTTAGCTCATGTAAAACACTCAACTGACAAATGGCAAACAATCAAACATTACACTTACACGATCGAGTAAATTCCAAGATATTTAATTAAAAATCATGAGCAATAGTGGATAATTATTAAAACGCATTCCAAGATTAATTATCCTCGAATGAATCGTTCACACCTTGGAATTTACAATAATGGCATTAATAAGAATAACAATCACTTTCCAACACCAAATATGTGTGATGAATCGCGATTCTTTCATAAAGCACTGTTGAAAGAAAGATGATAAGCTGTTGTTTTAATGTTCCATCATTTTTACCCATAATCATGGTGACTTACATTGCAATGCTGTACGAGGAAATATAATGACACCGGAGGTGACCATTTGACTCACCGTTGCTGTTGTGCTGCATCACAAATTGCATCCTCCTTCTTTAAATCTTGTGTTTTCTGCATGTATGCTCTGCAGTATAATGAGCTATTTTCAGTATTGTCATGAAAAAATGAATCGGTTGGTTGAATCATTAATTCAAGTCTAATTACATTGAGTACAGAAATGGTGGTAAAGTGGACCTTTGGGCACATATATCAGATGAGAGTCGTAATTCAGTTGAATATGAATAAAGCTGTCTTTTAAAAATTTGGTATACAAAATCTAAGCTTTCATGGAAGAGTATGGGGGCAATAAGGTTGAAAAAACAACAAAAAAAAAAACAAAAGGTAATGTATTGACAGTGGGACAATAGGGCAACAATTGGACAGAAGCAAGGGAGTGTGCTAATACTAAAATTGGAGAGAGGGGGAGAGAGAAACAGAACAGTAAACTGTAAGTAAGGGTTAATGGGCACAAAAAAGATCATGAATGGGATGGGGAGTAACATGTGATGTTGGTGTAATGTTTGATTGAAGCCATGGAGGGAAGAGTGTGATAAATTCGTCTCCAGAAAACGATTCTACACACGGAAGAAAAGAGTGTCGATGAGTAGAAAGCCTGAGTTTTGGAGTTCATCCAGGGGGGAGTTTATTGGAGGAAGGCCTGTGTCCTACAGTATCTATGGAAGGCCTGAGGGCTGAGATAGCAGATGGAGCGAAACCGGAGGAGTTGCTGCAAAAACTAGAAGGGCACTCGGTAGAGCACATACCTCCAGCATATAATGCCTGATCCACAAGAACATATCGGGGCCCAATACATTTTTGAAATATCATGCGATACAGTACTATATCGTTTCTGGCCCGATCTCTCGATGGTGAAGAATCACTTGAAAAATTATCAGATCCGGATCCGGATATTCACCAAAATTTAATCAATTCTTCCCTGTCACATATCCAACATGTCCACCAAGTTTCACCTGAATCCGTCCTCAACTTTTTGAGATATCCTGCAGACAAACAGACAGAAAGGGGTGAAAACATAACTTCCTTCACCTTTGGTGGCAGAGGTAATAAATCGAAGAGGTCACTGACGGTCTACGATGAGAGAGTAACAGCCCTTGAATTTTGCCCTCATCATGGGAGAAGCCAATCATTTTACAAGCTTTAGATTGCACAGAATCGAGGAGAGATATAGCAGTGCTGGGGTAATAGCCCATGAGGGCGGCAGTACTCTATTGGGCTATGGACATAGGGCTTTTGGAGGCTGTAAGTGTTTCAGATTTTTTTTTTTCAATAAATGACCTGGAATGATAGAGAATGCCCCATCCGCTGTTGATTTTGGAGACCAGCTTTGCTATAAGGTCAGCCAAGTAGAGATCGCGGCTGATAGTGAGGCCAGTATAAGTTGAAGAGATTGAATATATTCTCATGGCTCACCATGGAAATATTTAGATAGGTCGGTTTGTTTGATGCTCCTTCTGCAGCAATAGGGTGAAACTATGGAACTTACCAGTATTGAAGGACATGTGCCATTTATCAACTGATATCATCGATTCAATATCAACAGAGAGTGATGTAGCTGCTGTCTGCCTGTCAGTGCGATAACAAGTAACAGTTACATACTGCACAACATATTGTGGAGTCATCTGAAAAACGATAGTGTGTCTCCAGATCATTACAGACATTATTTATGTCGAGGAGGAGCAAGACTTGGCTCAATGCACTGCTTTGAGGAAATCCTGCCTCCACTGGGAGAAGAGAAGAGACGGTTCCATTGAAAAGTGAAGCGTTGACTGAGCGAGTGGAAGAAGTCAGAATCCAAGGATGATGATGGTCTTGTCTGCCACAGGCAATGAGCTTGGCAAGCAGAGCAGGATTCAAAACAACTGGG
>NC_140967.1:59311774-59326774 GCF_056783735.1 Eptatretus burgeri
AATTGACAATTTTAGAGATTTGGCCTGTGTTGACCTCAAACATAGTTTGACCTCAAACATAGTTGAGGCCTGACCTCAAACAAAGTTGGTGGTTGTATTCAGTGACCTGATATGCAAATCTTCAAATTTCAAGTCAATCAGATGAAAATTGACAATTTCAGAAATTTGGCCTATGTTGACCTTATGGCTTAAGTTGACCTCAAAAATAATAATTGGTAGTTGAATTCAGTGACCTGATATGAAAGTCCTCTTCAAATTTGAAGTCAATCGGATGAAAATTGAGGATTTTAGAAATCTGAAAAAGTTGTTAACCTTTGGCCTGTGATGACCTTTTGACCTCAAAAATAAATAGGATTCTGTAGGACCACCAACTCCACCATTTGGTGAAGTTTCGTGAAGATCGGTTTCTAATCGTGACCAGTAGGCAATTAAAGGTGAGCGGACAGACAAACGGAAGCAATCAACATACAGGGTATTTAAAAAAAAGTGTCAACACTTACAAGTGACTGAGCCGGTTTCGACGAACTTGTTGTACACACAATAAATGGTCAAGCTCGAAGGTGGATTGCAGTTGAAATGCTCTCTGTATTTGTTGCGAACCACCGTGGGTGACTGAAAGCCGTCCATCCATGCAGCACCTTTCTTGTTTGCTTCAATCTCGTTGCCATTTCAATCAACTGCAAGGAAAGAAAGAAATTCTCAGAAGTGTTAACATTTTTTTGAAGCACCCTGTACTTGTGAAAAAAAATATATATATATTTTGCCAAGTTTCAAACATGCAGAATAATTGTTATACTAGCAGGGTATGCTTACACATTGTAAGCAATAACGAACTCTGCTTCCTCCATTGTCTTGGGTCGCTCACCTGCATTTCATTTTTCATTTACTTTTTTCATTTATTTATATTTTCATTTACGGATGCTTTCCGATAGTTCTGTGATTTTTCCTGGTGTATTGGATTTGATGGACATCGGCACGCAAAATTACCATGCTTTCCCATTGTCGGGTCGCTCACCTGCATTAATTTTTTTCATTTTTCTTTCTTCATTTATTTATTTTAATTTATTTATATTTTCATTTACAGTTTCTTTCTCGTGGTTCTGTGATTTTTTCCAGTGTACCGGTTTTGATGTCCGTTGGTACACAAAATTACCGTGCTTCTCCATTGTCTCAGGTCGCTCACCTGTATTTTTCCTTTATTTTTTTCAGTTGTTTATTTTAATTTATTTAAATTTTCATTTGAGGATGTTTTCCGACAGTTCTGTGATTTTTTTTTTCCCTGGTGTATTGGCTTTGATGTCCATCGGCACACAAAATTTCAGCTTTTCACGTCACCTGGAAGGTACCAATCTTAAATATCAGTCAGTCAGTGAGTTAGTGGTTAGAATAAGCTTTATATGTTAGAAGATAGGATTTCAGTCAATTTTCCTTATCGATTCACTTATAAAATCTATTATATCCCTTTTGTGCAATCATGGCACTCACTGTACCATTCATAACAAAGTTTTTTCTTGTGATGTGAATGAATTGTGCGGTCAACTGGTTGTTCTAGCCCAAAACATAATCATATCTTTATGAGCTCTGTGGATCATTTTTTTCAATCCGATTGCTATCTATTTTCTTCTTGAGTTTGTATCCTTTGCATTTGTGCAAATCAGTCTGCCTTTCCGATCGTCCATATCTGTCAGGGTCCTTTTGATCTTGTGGTGGACACGAATTTGTCTTTACCCACAATGTACAGCGACACTACATCATTGCAACCCTCCCATATTTCATGTCAAATGGTGTACAAGCTATGAAAGACCACAGGAAATGTGCCAAAGGGATCCCTACACAATTTCCCTATCATTTAGCATGATATCTTATAAAAAAATATGGTGGAAATCTCATGAGAAATTTTGCAAAGGGTAATAGGCATGCAATTTACGTATAATTGCTAAGGACATATTATGAAGTCCATTGCTAACGACATCCAAGGTCCATTGCTGAGGACATACAGTATATCAGCATGCCAAGTGTATATGTCTCCATTTTGTCTATCGATACCCAAATGAGTATGAAAGAGGCAAGATATTGAGCTCCAAGAAGAAAGACTGTCAACAGGTATTGCTGCAGCCCATTTGGGACGGGATTCAAAAATGGTGGGTTAATGTTCGAACCACTGGATATAATACAACATCAAGTGTGCAAGGGTAGTAGTGAATATACAAAAAAAACGTTGATCGATTGGTTGATTGCCAACTCCAATGATGGCCTTGAAGTCTGTTTCACTCCTGCACAACAATTTGCACACCAATGAGTTCTGTTACATCTGTAATGACCATCTACATAGAAGAGAATTATAAGTGGTGATGTCCGCACATTCCTGTGCAATGTCTACTGCACAAGAGGATACAAGGAAATGTAAATTCATGAAAAGGCAATTCTGCTCATTAGGCTGTATTAGCCACTCATCAGTTGAGCACAATTCTTCACAATGCCACTTATTGGTGATGATGAGTACAACACCTGGACAATAGCAAAAGAGAGGTAAAGTAACAACCCACGCTTTTCGATAGATAACCATTATATGGGTGAATGCACGTGAAAAACGTCAGGGGGTTATTCCCCCCCCCCCTCTACTTTTTCAAAAACCTGAATCCTCCTCTGTATTAGGGTTTTATATTTTGTTGCTTTTTTGTTTTTGTATCTTATTTGTCTTTCTTTGTCCTTTTAATATTCCTCTTTTTATGTCTTTCTCCCCCATTGTTCCTCACTAGGACGTATCAATACCACGCTCCACACTCTATGCCTCCAAATACATTTCCCTCTGCCAAGCGCCCCCACTACTCATCGACTTTGCCCCCACCAGAGCAAGCAGGCTTCAATTTGAAGAAAGACATTACAACCAACCTCGGGTCTCCTCATTCCACTCCTTCAGATTACAAACGTGAGGCCTCTTCCTTTTTTTGCACATGTGTTAAAGTTGTCATTATTAATTTAATTTTGGTCACATCTTTTGAAATTATTTGCCTGAAACATCTTTTTTGTTGTTGAAATATCTCTCTCTCTCTCTCTCTCTCTCTCTCTCTCTCTCTCTCTCTCTCTCTCTCTCTCTCTCTCTCTCTCTCTCTCTCTCTCTCTCTCTCTCTCTCTCTCTCTCTCTCTCTCTCTCTCTCTCTCTCCACAGTGAGAATTGATGAGTCAGTTATACAAGTACTACAGTTTGTGCTGAAATGGCATGTGCTAGTTTGATAAGGAAATCGATAATACAGAGCAAACTGTGCTTTAACATTTATTTAAATTGTTATATGAAAGCTTTAGGTTCATAACGATACAAGTAGAAATGTATGTGGTGTTCGTTTGCAGTTAAACATGAAGATGTGCACACCATTTGCCAAGAACTCAGACAGATCAGAGGGCAGCTCGACTCACTGCTGAGGACCCTGGAGAAGATGGACAGAATGCAGGGTAGGCAAAGAATTATTATTAATTATTTTTTTAATTACTATCATTGTTAATTATTATAATCGCATTTAGGCTGCAAGACATTTTTGTCATTTCCTTTTATTGCCAATCCAGTTATTGTCTAGTTTTCAGGACAATAGCAGCATAGAATTGAGCGACAGAAAAGGGAGGATTCTAGCATAAGCTTATCCGTGATTATTCCATGACCTTGTGCCAGACTACAGCTTTTCCTGCATCTCCTTATTGTGAGATGTCTGTTGAAGAAATGTGCTGTCATCTTCAGAACCACATACGTTCAATATCGAGCAAAAGAGAATTTGATGTTCCCATGAGGAATATATCAACCTCGTCAAATCCATGGTGTCATACATAGTATGGCTTCGAGTGAGGTCAAAGTGTGAAGTTGCGGGAGTCATTTGATTGGGTGGGGAGAGGGACCTGGTAATTATTGATGATGTGGTTCCTATAAATTTTTGAAAAATAAACAAATTAGATGTGTGATTAAAAATATATATGATATTTTTGTTTTTTATTAATTCTTGGTCAAACCAAATTTGATTGTTTCAGTAATTCAAGATCGATACTCCAGCGATTGCTGAAGCTGTCGAGAAGGGTGCTTCATAATAAGGGGTAAAAAATAAAAGTATGAATATTCATGCTCCCTGAGTGTGCCTTTGTTCCATTTGACAGTAGAAACATACACACCAAATATGAAGCAGATTGGAGGATGTTTAGGGGTTCCTCAAGTTGGCACAATATTGTTGAAATTTTCCAAACTGTAACTGACAACTTGCCGTCGAATATGCACAACGCAGTACACTTCATAATTAATATGGTTGTTTGATATTTTCAAAAAACACAGCAGTCATATAGGATGAAAGAATAGTTTTTCCAAGGAGACCCAGATGAGCTTTTTGACATTGCAGTGCAAAATGCCCTCTCCATAATGGACATAATTGTGCCAACTTGAGGAACCCCTAAATATCATGGAATTTTGTTCATTTTTGACCTATAAGTTCTAATGGGGTATTGGAACAAAGGCAAAATCAGGGAGCAGCAAAAATCAAACTTTCATTTTTTTGGAACACCCTACTGTCGAGCTCCCGTTTTGCAAAATTGCAGAGCTTTTAAAAATGTGTTCATTTATGTGACTAGCTCTGAAAGAAGAGAAGGAAAAAAAAACACACACACACACACAAGTCAGACTGTTTATCAGTGAAACAATTATTGCATCTTGTTTTCCAACACGGCTGAAAGAATGGGGAGAAATGACACATCAATTGGGGGGGGGGGGGGGGGAGAAGAAGTCTGGAAAGTTCTTGTTGGTTTTGAGTCAGGATGAGTGAGTGGCTTGCGATACCCAAGCGAATGTGAAGGAAGCTGGAGCGATGAATGTAATAACTGCCAAAGTGAATGAACTGATGTGAGAATCACGGTGTTGTCAGAATTGTGTGATCGCCAAGCAGAGGCCCTGAGTTAGCAGGTGCAAGGGCAGCTTGCAGGATTGGCAGAGAGAGAGAGAGAGAGAGCAGTATTCTTTGAATTAACGAAAGAAGCGCACACACAGCTGCAGAGTGAAAACAAATCAAAATAGTCGCTTGCTACAGTCATGCATTGCATGGATGATCTCTTACATTTCATGAAGGCTGGTATTAGCAATGAGCTTTGCTGTTTATTTTGCATCATCCATTCACTGCAATTGTTGAATCACAATTGGTACAAGGTTGACAACGGTTGTTGATCAACTGATGTAAATGGATCATATGTAGAACATTCTCTCTCCTCTCCTCTCCTCTCCTCTCCTCTCCTCTCCTCTCCTCTCCTCTCCTCTCCTCTCCCCTCCTCTCCTCTCCTCTCCTCTTCTCTCTCTCTCTCTCTCTCATCAGTGCTGCTGAAGCATTTTCATGGTAAGGATTACATTTGGTGGTTTCAAACAATTTGCACACCATTGATAGGCCACCATCACTTTCATAATAAATTCCTCAAAAATTCCACACCATTTAGCCACCATCAATTAATTTAACCACCACTCAGGTAGTAAATTCCAGATTCCTGCCCTCATTGACTGCTGGGAAGGGAATTTTAAACCATTGGTTTACCTATGTCTACACAGAAGTTAGTCAGGCCAGGAATTTGGAATTTGTCCAGAGTGCCGTCAATAATTTACCGAACTCTTCATCACAAAACACTGTGGGATCTCCAATATCTGTCAGCTGATGTTGGCAGACAAGTCCCCAACTTAACATCCCTCTGAGCGACTGTGCACTCATTGATGCAACACCCAGCCTGTATAACACCAATCCAACAATGTTACAGTCAGAACAAGAATTGAACCCAGACCAGAGAGCTCAGAAGCAACTGCACTACCTCTGCACCACCACCATCTCAGACCCCTGTGCAAATGTTTTTTTGAAACCACATTTTGTGACAACCACTTGCATAGTAAATGGTGTCATTTCCATGTTGTATTAATTTACATAAATCGTCAACTTCCCTTTTTCAATGAAAGCTTGAGACCTGTTTCACAAGCAATCTCAGCTCTGTTGCTGAGGTGTGAAAAAAAATTAATTCCAATTAAATCCAGCACATTTCCTTTGTTTATTAAAAGAGCTGACATGCATATATGTAAACCTCAATGTCTGAAGTTATTGGCTTCAAGTTCTGCTTACTATTATAACACACAGCTATCTTACCTGCATGAACATGCATATAAGGCTGTTGTCACTCCGCTGCAGGCTCCTGCCAGGGTTGCCTCCTGTCTATCATTCTTGATTTGTTCCCACAGGCTGCTATTTTCCGGAGGACTATTTGCTTGCGTTGTAGCTGGCTCTGTGTTCCGTTAATAACAGGCCAGGGGCGTCAAGTTGCCTTGGTGGATAAGGCATTAACCCAACAATGGGAAGTCCCAATTCTTGATTCCACGGCATAAAGCAACATAGCAGCCTGGTCACTTGCTGTGCTAAAGGGAATTGCCAAAGTACATGATCAGCTTGTAATGTGCCGGTCTTATTGACTATTTATTTTCCCTTCGAGGTGGATAAGAGAGTATCATGCTTCATTTGTACTCATTCCTCTGTATTTGTGATTAAAATTGCAAGCAAAATAAATCAGATAGGTGCACCTAAATTTAAATGTGTGCTTCTTTTATCATTGCAATCACCCCTCATCCTTTCCTTCCCCTTCCTTTACCCATCTCTTCTGCCCTTCATCATCTGAACAAATGACCTTGACACCGGAGGCACTTGCTCCCCGACGACATTGAAATAGATAATTGCTTGCTGTGTTGCATTGGTTTTGGGTGATTTGACCTGTTGTCCTGCTTTTCCTGAAATCCCAGCGGATGCTAAGGCTTAACGGAGCACTGCTTCATTGATCTTAGTGCTGACACAACAAATAAATAGGACGGTGCAGTTGCATTGTCATCCAAGAGTCCTTGTTTTTAAGTGGTGATATCAAGTGTAGGATTGCAAACACCCAGAAAATTCGTTTTTATTGTCATGCGGCATTCTGATTGTATGCCATCTCATTCCGAAGCATCGTATGTCATGCACGCTGTGAGATTATAAACCAGAAAGGGTGATAAAACTCTATGTTCTACGTTCTCATCCAAATTCTCACTCTCTACAATGAACCCTTTAAAGTCTACACTGCAGACAGCTGGCCTAATATCAAATACCAACCCTTTACTCTTGTAAAACCAAGAACCACACGCCAGACAGGCGATTGCCTGGATCTTGAACAAAAGGACGTTTCTGCCACTTACCATCCTATCTTTGCAAACAGTTCTGGAGAGGTAGCCAGGAAAATGATAACTGAAAGAAGGATAAACCTCCAGCCATGCACAGACCGCACAATGTAGATACGACCGCTCACCACAGATACCTAATGGGTGCATTCATTGTACAGGGTCATCTGAAAGTCACTCTCCTCTCCTGGTAACACATTCATTCTTAAACTCTTTTAATATACAGGTTTTATTGTGCAGTACTTTAATAATGATTAATGAGTCATTGTATCTGAATGCTCTCCATCGAATTCTCCTTGCACCACTAAATAAGTCATCAAGTCCTCTTGGACATCTTGCGTAGCATTTGTGGAATCGCCTGTGTGAAAGAGGCCACAACTGCAGTGCACAATTCTTCAATCGTCCTATTCCGGTTTGTCGACACTTTCTCCTTGATTAAGCCCCACAAAGAGTTGTCTCGAGTCGTCAGATCTGGATTACATGGTGGCCACGGCAGAGGAGCTGGTGATGATGATGATCTTTGTCCAATCCATCGTTGGGGGAATGTTTCATTCATGTTCCCGAACATGCAACACAAAATGCGTGGGTGTGCCGTCTTATTGAAACCAGACATTTTCAGCTATTACTGCAGTAACAAGTCACGGTACAAGATAATTTATTAACACATGCTGGTAAGCTTCGCCTTTTACTGGTTCATCGAAAAAGTAGAGACCAAATAAATGTCTTGAGGTCATTCCTGCCCATATCATCAGGTAGTGAGGATGATGCTCCAATTACAATGTGAAATGTGGATATTCCTGAGTCCAGAACACCACATTTCGTGCCTTCTTGTTTCAAAAGCCCCTTTCCTCATTTTATCAACATCTGCTTTGGTGAAGAATGTTTTCCAAAAACGTTCTGCGAAAACTGTCCACACTTGAGCAATTGTTTGGCCTGTGTGTGCCCTTCCATGGACCCAAACGCAAGCAACCAACTGCTCTTCGACATTAAAAACTTTTGTCCGCCATTCTGTCCAACTTCCTTCTGACTCTAGCGTCAGTGAGTCATTGTTTCCGCATCCCATGACGAGGGAGGGTGGAGGGGAATGGAGGGAGGGAGTGTGGTGTGAGACATTTGGCAGGGTAAAGGAACTTTCAGGCCACCCATCGGCATGAATCATTATTATATTGTCAACCTGTATGGGTCAGCTTATCCAAGGGTGAGGCACCATCCGCGAACACGTTTCTGGATACCTGGCAATCATCAACATTGAAGTCGTAAATTGTTGGTCATACGTGTTGCCCTTGTAGACTCTCACTTGTTCGTTAAAGACTTGGACACAAAAGTTTGTTTGGGGTTATTTTTTTTAATGTGGAATTATTTTCCTGTAGCAACGAAAAGAATGAAAGTACTTTGGCATTTTATTCAAACTTTGAAAATGAAGTCAAGGCAACTCCATGGAAAAAACGGTAGTGGTCCTAAAACAGGAAATAGACCACATTGTTAGGATCAAATCACTCTTCATTACAGCTGGTTCCATTTGTAGAAATCAAACTTGTTTCTTTATAAACCTTCTTTGGGCTCGTTTCCGTTCTATTTCAATTATGTGACTTAACTCTTCTCCTAAAGGATTCCTACATCCCAGATATTACATCCAGTATGTAATGACATTAATTTCCACTTTTCATTAGAGAATAGTACAATTGAAATTGGCACAATTTCTACAATCTTGCCCAACATAAATTTACAACAGTAACTTTATAGTACTAATCATTTCTGGGGCAACTATGATTTACTTACAAACATGTGTTGCATTTCCTCCAAAACCAACACTAAAATATTCTCAGGAATCCAACACTGGAACATTCCAGAACACACTCAACATCTGAATTCAAAATCATCCGTCCATTTAATCCAAATATATCGACAACTGTCACCTTGATACGACATGACACCATGTTACCATTATATAAAATCATGTTTTTAAGGATATTCCATGTATGTTGACCCAACGATGGCTAACAAGACAATCCCGAACAAGCTTCCAAATCTGTGTAGCTGTTTGCCTGTTTGGTCACTATCCTGATCTCTTCCATCAGTTCCTCAAAACTGGGCATGGTCAATCTCTTAAAGGGACACATATTTCGGTGCTCATCAACATTTTATGGTTAACTCTCTTAAAGGAACACTTATATTTAGGAGCTAGTCAACATTTTGTGGTTAACTCTCTTCAAGGAACACTTATATTTAGATGCCAGTCAACATTTTGTGGTTAACTCTCTTAAAAGAACACTTATATTTAGGTGCTAGTCAACATTTTGTGGTTAACTCTCTTAAAGGAACACTTATATTTAGATGCGAGTCAACATTTTGTGGTTAACTCTCTTCAAGGAACACTTATATTTAGGTGCTAGTCAACATTTTGTGGTTAACTCTCTTCAAGGAACACTTATATTTAGATGCTAGTCAACATTTTGTGGTTAACTCTCTGAAAGGGACATTGTTATATTTAGGTGATAGGTGACATTTCACCACCTGGCTACAGCAGTTGTACCAGGCTGATCCACCAGCTGTCAAGTTAGACATCAGGAGTGTTACAATCCCTGTTGCTGATCCTCCAATCAACTGTGGTTCACCTTCGTTTGTGGAAACACAGGCTGCGGTGAACCGGTTGAAATTGTGTGAAGCTCCGGTTGAACCGGTTGAAATTGGGATCTGAGTATCCATGCTGAACTTCTCAAGGCTGGTGGAAATGCTGCACTTGTGTCATTGCATGCAGTTTTGTGCTCTGCCTGGAACACAGGCATCATCCCAACTGACTGGAAGAGGGGCCTTGTTGTCCCTCTCTGGAAAGGGAAGGGTAATCACCAAGACTGCAACAACTACCAAGGGGTGACGCTGCTCTCAGTGCCGGGCAAGGTCTTTGCTTGGATAATTCTCGATAGGGTTCACCACCATCTGCTTGAGCACCAGCGTCCAGAGCAGTCAGGCTTTACACCAAATAGGTCAACGATTGAATGTATCCTTGCTCTTTGGGTCCTCACCAAACGCAGACGAGAGTTTTGGCAGGGGCTGCTTGCAGCTTATGTTGATCTCTGTAAAGCGTTTGATTCAGTGAATCGGGATGCCCTCTGGAGGATTCTTGGTCTTCGTGGGGTGCCACCAAAACTGATCGATCTGATGTCTGAACTATACTCTGGTACTGAGAGTGCTGTGTGATGTGGTGGTACCATCTCTGACTTATTTCCAGTTGTTACTGGAGTTCGTCAGGGGTGTGTACTGGCCCCCACACTTTTCAGCACTTGTATGGACTGTATTCTGGGGAGGATGTCGGAGAGATCAAGCTGTTGTGCATCATTTGGGAATGTCACGATCTCTGACCATGATTTTGCAGATGATGCAGTCATCTTTGCAGAGACTTTAGATATCCTTTTGGATTATCTTGACAATGAGCGGTTGCCCTTGAGGTGCTGAATGAGGAGTCGGAGCCGCTGGGATTACGGGTTTCCTGGGTCAAAACTAAGATCCAGGCTTTCAATGACATCTTGGATGCTGCTGTCCTGTCTGTGCCTGTTTCTGGTGATGATGTTGAGGTCGTGGAGAGATTCACTTACCTTGGCAGTGATATTCATGTCTCTGCTGGCTGTGAGTCTGAGGTCAATCGACGTCTGGGTCGGGCCTGGGGAGTCATGGATTCACTGGGTAATGGGGTGTGGCGCTGCCGTTACCTGTGCAGGAGGACAAAAGTCCGAGTCTTCAGGTCCTTGGTGCTTCCAGTCTTGCTCTATGGATGTGAGACTTGGACTCTGACCAGGGATCTAAGACAGAGACTTAATCCCTTTGGTACCAGGTCTCTTCAGAGAATCTTTGCTATCGTTGGTCAGACTTTGTGTCCAAGGAGCAGTTGCTGAGAGAGACTCAAATGAGACTTGTTACCTGCAGAGTCCGTGAGTGTCAGCTGCTCTTTGCCGACTTGCCGACTCTTTGCCAAGGACACTGTGGGATCTTTAACGTCCATCAGCTAATGCTATAGCACATGGGACACCGAGTTCAACATCCATCCGAAGGACGGCACATTCTGTTTCTGTAATGCCTTTCCAAGCCTGCAAACCATCAGGGTAGTGGGGGATGCAGTGCAGTCCCTATATAGTAGGATTAGCCACAACTTGCAATTTGACGCCACTTTGTTTCTATCGAGTATGCCGGCCAAACCTTCGCCCATTGTAAATTGAAGCATAATGCTTCAGTTTTCCAATCAAGTTGTCTTTCTCTGCACCTAGAGGGAAAATTATATGACTTCGTGCTGTTTTTTTATATTATTCCAATGTGTCAAAATATGCATGCAACCACACAGGATTGATGTACAGAGCATGTGAATGGAAGAAACGCAAAGGTAGTGACAGCATGAAGAAATTTGAGAGAAGTGGAAAAAAGAAAGTAAAAGACAGAAATGGAGGAATGAGAAAAGACAACGATTGTGACCAAAAAAAATGGGGAAAGAGCTTGAAAAGGTCGTTTGATTGAGTGTTTCACCTGAAGGAAGATCCTTGGCATCTTGGCAATGGTGATACTGGGTGGTTTGCCATTGCTTTCCCAGCAGTTAGTCAAAGCAGGAATTTGTAATTTGGCCAGGATGCCGGCATTCCAACATAACTTGGTGGACAGGTTGGATGTCTGACGACGAATTGATTCGATTTTGGTGAAGATCCGGATCCAGATACGAGAATTTTTAAGTGATTCTTCGCCATTGAGAGATCGGGCCAAAAACAATATAGACATATCTCAAAAAGTTGTGGAAGGATTATGACAACACTTGGTGGATGAGTTGGGTCAGTGAAAATAACAAGCCGATGAGATTTTCATTCAGCTCCTGATCCAGATCCGGCCTATCAGGTGGAGATGACTAACTTTATTTTCCCAATTTTTCTTTTCCTTCCAGCATTTGCAGGAAATCTCCACACTTTGAAACCTTTCTTAGATTGATCGGTGCATCCAATGGCACAGCATCCTGTCATTTAACAAGCTCAAATGAGCTCAGATCCTCGTCCTCTTAGTAATGATGTCATAGTTATCAGTTATGTATCAGGTGTGCGGTAAATTATCTCTAATGCCCAATTCGATTCCATCTGAAGTATTCAAAAAGCTTGCGTTGTTTCGGAGATAATTGTTTATGCGATTTCCATTGCGATATTATGACGTCATAACTTTTTTTCTTGGAAGAATTTCCTCAATCTGAGATGGTTACTGTCTGCGTGTGAGCTTTCTGCATGAACATGTCAAGTTTCAAGATGTTCTGCTGAAAACTCTTGGTTGTGAAACAAAAAATTTCAGAAAAAAGTGATGACGTCATAAAACGAATATGACGTCATTGTGATGTATCAGATTTGCGTCAAATCATCTGTGCAAATGCCCCGTGTGATTCCCACAAACAGAATTCAAAAAGCTTCCCAAGTTTCGGAGATAATGGTACAGGCGATTTCCATCAGCGGCGATATTATGACGTCAACTTTTTTTCTTGGAAGAATTTTCTAAATCGGAGATGGTTACTGCCTGCGCATGGACTTTATGCATATACATGCCGCTTTTCACGAAGATCCGATGAAAACTCTGGACTGTGAAACAAAAAAAATGTGAAAAATAGGAATGACGTCATAAAAATGGATATGACGTCATAATGATGTATTATTTGTGCGTTAAATTATCTCTGCTAATGCCCCGTTCCATTCCCGCAAACAGAATTGAAAAAGCTTTCCTAGTTTCAGGAAAAAAAATTTTTGGGCGATTTCCATTAGCGGAGACATTATGACGTCATAACTTTTTTTCTAGGATGAATTTTCACAATCGGAGATGGTTACTGTCTGCGCAGGGTCTTTTTACATATATATGCCAAGTTTCAGGAAGTTTCGATGAAAACTGTAGGCTGTGAAACAAAAAAGTCCACAAGAAGAAGATGAAGAACAACGTGAGTAAGACTTGGAGATCCTCCATGAGGATCTAAAAATAATGATGAGCTATCGACGGAAGCAAAATGGTGCCCATGACTCATGTGAGCAGACGTATTTGGGACACATCATGTCGCTACTCATAGGATAAAGGGATTCGAGGATGCAGGGAGCGGACAAGACGAAGCAAACTTTCTGGAAGGAAAAACTGTAAATTTGTAAGGAGGTGGGCTTGGGGGTGGAAGGGGGTGGGGGTAACAAGGGGACAAAAGATCATGGTTTTTGATTGGGGATAATCTGAGATGGCGGTGAACAGCAGTCTTGAAGACCTGAAGGGAAGGATGAGATTGAAGAGAATGTGGAAGTTGGTTCCATAGGTGGGGAAAACAGAGAAACAAATGAGTGGAGCTGAGCAGTGATCCTAGATTTTGGAAGTTTCACCAGAACGAGAAGGGGGTTGTTGGTGGACCCTGTGCACCAAAAGACTTAAAGCACATAGTGTCCAAGACCGAAGCTTGAATGCAAGTTTGAACACTTCATCTTAAGGATTTTTGTCCTTGGGATCATTTATGGTGAGATATTTTCCTTTTCTCACTTTATCTCCTCATCTTCCTCCATATGTATGTCACATTTAATCAAATTTTAATCAAAATGCAATATCATGACTTTGTGTGAACAAGGCAACCTTCATGCTTTGCTGAAGATGAAAGCAAGGCATATAATCAATTGCTTAAGATCACTTCACAGATCACTTCACCTTTTGGTACTGGAAAGGTTTGACAACAACAAACACCATTTTATGAGTACCAAGTGATATCGCCAGCTGTAAATTGCCAGTGTTGTTTAAAAATATATTATCAAGTGGAGGGAAATGTGTGCAGTCATTTACATTTGTCACTGTGTTTGTGTGTGCAAGCAGCTGAACAATTGCCAGAATTATGAAAAGATCTCATGCGGACGGCGACCTGGTCAGTATCACTACGAAACCTTAAGAGTGATGCGGTAAACCCTGTATGAAAACAACATCCAGCAGGATATGCAGGAAATGTTTCATCGTTATCAAAATGCTTTAACATAGCATAACCTTGGTATTCTCTGTATGATTGCGAGTATTGTTCCTGTATTCAACAGATTACTTTTGGCACCACAAAGCTCTGGAGGACCTGGGATGGAAATTTCATGTTATCAAGAAGGTTCACAATGCAGCGTCGCCTTGAGAAATGGCGACATAGTGCATTAAGAATAATTTTTAAAAACCCTTTTTACAATTGCAGCATTCACGAAAATACATTACAAAGTGATTCATGAAGGTAAAAATAAATGGTTTGAACAATAAGGTACGGTAGAAGGTGTGGAGAGGAGGAAGGGAGGGGAGCAGAGGATTGGAGGGGGGGGTGCGTGAGGGATAGCGGAGGGGCTGGTGCAAAAGAAAAGGAGATGCCACATTTGAATTGTTTGGGAGAAATTTAATACAGGACTAATTCCTGTTTACCTGCTTTTGTTCGTGCTTGAATAAGGTTGATGTTCGTTCTTTCAATCTTATTTTCCTTCCCATAGATTACTTTATAAGTGTTATCTCAGACTGATTGTTTATTTAAGCTTATGTAATTTTATGCAGCCATTGCTCATTATCCTTTAGGATAGAGGTCTGTGATACTTCACACAAATGTTTCTGTATGTCAATGAATTGCACGTCAGAGTGAGTGGGTGTTGAAACTGATGGGTTGAGAGTAAACGAAACGGTACAAGGTTGGTTGTTGGGTAGCTATGGTGATCACATGTAAACAATGTTACCTGTGTGGATTCGTAATTGCTCATAATTTCTCCCCAAAACATTTTCCTTCTCTGTCGGCACCTTTTGCCTTCGCTTTGAATCAAGTGTTTGGT
>NC_140967.1:59331774-59436774 GCF_056783735.1 Eptatretus burgeri
CGCAGTGGTTAGAGCAGCGGCTTGGGATCCAAGAGGTCCTGAGTTCAAGCCCCGTTGGGCCACTGAATTAATACACCAGGGGGTTGACTCAGCCTGTCATCCTTCCGAGGTCAGCGAAATGAGTACCAGTATACTGGGCCGGTGATACCCCGGTTAAAATAGGTGTACCTTATCCCTGTGTTGTAAGAGGCGACCAGGGTTGCGTCAGGAAGGGCATCCGGCGTAAAACATGTGCCAAATCACTATGCGGATCATACGGATGATCCGCTGTGGTGACCCCTAACGGGAGCAGCCGAAAGAAGAAGAAATATATATATATATATATATATATATATATATATATATATATATATATATATATATATATATATATATTCCGAAATATGATACTTTGAAGAAGGAGTACCTATTCTGATGGTTTTGTGAGTTTTCAATGAAATTATCTAATTTTTCTTTTTTTTCTTTTTTGGCAAAATAAATGAAGGTCATAGTATGTAACTTATTCTAGCAACTAATCTAATAATCAAAATACCAATTTCTGGGATTATTAAGAAATAATACATACCTATTTTTTATTACTGCTCTATTCAGTGACTGTCAGATGCAGAAAAGCACTAAAAGAGATTTATCGAACAAATTCTTGGATGTAAATTTTCAATTCAATCAATTCTGGGAGTAACAAAAAGCTCTCTAAATTCTCCAAAACTGTTTTAACTGCCTTCTAAATTAATGAAATATTTTTTAAATACATGGAAAAATATTTTAAAATTTTTTAAAAAAAATTAATTTTTTTATCAAATTCAAAAAAGTGTGACGTGCAGTCGGACAAAAATGCAAAATTACTCTAAACCAAAGCCATGCACGTTTTCAATATACTTTTTAATACTATTATATCTATATCACTGTGCCCCATTTGTAAATAAATTTTAGTGAAAATAATCTGATGCACAGAAGAATAAAAGCATTTTTTTTTTAAACGTGACGTGCCGTCAGACATTTGGGTTGGAAAGTTCGGTCAAGCTGCTGTAATTAAGTAACCACCCGGATCATCTCAATTTGTTTTACATTGATTATTGCTAATAAGTTGAATAATTTAAGACACGTAAATAAGAGTTATTGATAAACTAGTCATTTTGTTAGGGGATTTCATAGTCCCAGGCTCTAAAAGGGCAATAAAACAAGAAAAAATAAAAATATGCCAGAATGTGCATATATCATGCGAATCCACCACTGACCGACACAAATGCTGATTTTCTCAGACGGTGGGTGACAACCTTTTGATTAGATGAGAAATTTCATATAGAATGTTTTATATGTTGTATTTTTACATGGTCTAATATATGTCATATTTTAAGGTGAAACAAGAAAAAAGGCCAATACTGGGCATGTATATTCAATTCAATAAAAATCCTGTAGATTCAGTAATATACATCATAGACCCATGAACCTATATATTTTAAGGTCCTATGGAACACTCTCTGTGCAATGAACCAAATTTCATGACCAGTAGTAGTCTTTGTGACTTTCAAAAATGCCACTCAAGTTAGGGTATGCCCTAAAATAGGGGTGGTAACCACTTACATGCACTGAGCCCCATACCATTATCTCCGAAACTAGGCAAGCTGTTTGAATTTGTTTGCAGGAATCAAGCCGGGCATTAGTACAGATAATTTATCGCAAACCTGATACATCACAATGACGTCATATTCGTTTTTATGACGTCATCATTAAGAGGACGAGGATCTTAGCTCATTTGAGCTTGTTAAAATGGTACTTGCTGCTTCCTTGCTCGACGCTAATCAGCATTTAAATGGATAGAGCAAGGATGCTCAGTGTGATGCTCACCATGGGCACGCAACCATAAATTAGTAATACTTAACGGCATGCAAACTCTGATGGGCTTATGGCTTCCTTCTAAGTCGAAGCTCCTTGTAAGGGAACTCATACTATCTAATAAATATAAAATATTCGTTGTCTGTCTGTCTGTTCGTGTCTTTTTTACAAAGACAATCACCACATTTGGCACACAGAGCAAGTCTGACCCAGGGATTGTTCTCAGGGTATTTTCATCAACCACCTCAGCCTTCAAAGACCCTTGAAGACCCCAAAAACATTGAAGACTCAGTCCATCCATGAAGCTGTGTGACTATATGTCTATTAATTACGCTTCGTATGAATGTCATTTGCATCCTGACTACACGTATGTCTATTAATTATTACATACTATTGCAATGTACCTTTTAACCCTTTCGACCCTTTATACCAGTGGTCTTCGCTATTTTTTTAGAAGGGGCCACTTTTGCCGATAAGATATCAGTGTGAGGGTGACCACACCACTTGCAATACTCCAAAATGGCTGCTTTTTGGTCCTACCTCCCCATACTCGATTTTAGTTGTGGTTACTGGGCTGCAAGCGTAATTGTTTGCATACTTACATCTACTGATGTAGTTATGTTATTTTTTATGCATCGCATTGGAACACTTGTTTGAACCCATTGAGTCAATTTGATTGCCTTTATGGTGGATTATGATGGCGTGTTTTCACATTTGTGTGTTATCGGCCGCGCATCAGAGGCTGCACTTTAGGCCACCAGGGGTTGCCAGTGGCTCGTGGGCCGCACAATAAAGAACAGTGCTTTAGACTGTTTAGACCCCAAAGACCCTTAAGACTCTTTCTACCCTTCCTCTTCTTGCGTATGGCAGCTTAACTGCTGGGGTAGCTATCATTTCTTGGAAGCGCGACTGTGTTGCTGATGCAGTGCCCCTCTACCAGTACACACTGGCACTCATTTTGCCGACCTCAGAAGGATGACAGGCTGAGTCAACCCCCGGTGTATTAATTCAGTGGCCAACGGGGCTTCAACTCAGGACCCTAGGATCCCAAGGCACCACCCTAACCACTAAGCCAACACCAGGCTCTTCTTTATACCCTTTCGACCCCTAAGACCCTTAACTCCCCAAGACCCTTTAAAACTGTGAAGACCCTGTAAGACCTTGAAGACCCAAAAAACCCATAAGACTCCAAAGACCCTTTCGACCCATAACACCTTTTAAGACGTCAAAGATGTTTCAGACCCCAAAGACATCGAAGACCCTTAAGATCCCCTTTCCCTTTAAACCTTTTCAACACTTTAGATACCTTCACCCTTTGAACTTTTTTTAGACCCTTTTTTAGACCCTTTTTAGACCATCACTTCTGCCATAAGGCCACCGAATCAAACAACTGTAGTTTATGAGATGCAAAAAAACCTTTTCCGTCCTTGGCATCAAACAGACCACCTTGGTGAAAACCAGGAATCCTAACCACGAGACCATATACATTGCCTTCAGAAAGTATTCACACCCCTTGACTTTTTCACATTTTGTCGTGTTCTTCTTCTTCTTTTGGCTGCTCCTGTTAGGGGTCGTCACAGCGGATCATCCGTCTCCATTTCGCTCTGTCCTCTACATCTTCCATTGTCACACCAACCACCCACATGTCTGCCCTCACCACATCCATAAACCTCCTCTTTGGCCTTCCTCTTCTCCTCCTACCTGGTGGCTCCATCCTCAGCATCCTTCTCCCGATATACCCCGCATCCCTCCTGTGCACATGTCCAAACCATCTCAATCTCGCCTCTCTCACTTTGTCTCCAAACTGTCCTACCTGCGCTGTCCCTCAAATATACTCATTTCTTATCCTATCCATCCTCGTCACTCCCAACGAGAATCGCAGCATCTTTAACTCTGCCACCTCCAGCTCCGCTTCCTGTCTTTTTGTTAGTGCCACCGCCTCCAAACCATACAACATAGCTGGTCTCACTACCGTCTTATATACTTTCCCCTTCACTCTTGCAGCTACCCTTCTGTCAGAAATCACTCCTGCAACTCTTCTCCACCCACTCCATCCTGCCTGCACTCTCTTTTTCACTTCTCTCCCACACTCTCCGTTACTTTGGACAGTTGATCCCAAGTATTTAAACCCATCCACCTTCACCACCTCAACTCCTTGCAACCGCACCATACCACCACCCTCCCTCTCATTTACGCACATGTACTCCGTCTTACTCCTACTGACTATCATTCCCCTTCTCTCCAGTGCGTACCTCCACCTCTCGAGGCTTGCCTCAGCCTGCTCCCTACTCTCCCTACAGATCATGATGTCATCCACGAACATCATAGTCCATGGGGACTCCAGTCTGATCTCGTCCGTCAACCTGTCCATCACCATTGCAAACAGGAAAGGGCTCAGAGTCGATCCTTGATGCAATCCCACCTCGACCTTAAACCGGTCCGTCATTCCTACCGCACACCTCACCACTGTCACACTGTCCTCATACATATCCTACACCACCCTCACATACTTCTCTACCACTCCCGACTTCCTCATACAATGCCACAACTCCTCTCTTGGCACCCTATCGTAAGCTTTCTCTAAATCCACAAACACACAATGTAACTCCTTCTGGCCTTCCCTATACTTCTCCATCAACATTCTCAAAGCAAACATCGCATCAGTGGTGCTCTTTCCTGGCATAAACCCATATTGCTGCTCACAGATCGTCACCTCTCTTCTCAACTTAGCTTCCATTACTCTTTCCCACAACTTCATGGTGTGGCTTAACAACTTTATCCCTCTGTAATTTCCACAGCTCTGCACATCACCCTTATTCTTGAAAATCGGAACCAGTCCACTTAATCTCCACTCCTCTAGCATCCTCTCACTTTCCAAGACTTTATTAAACAATCTGGTTAACAACCCCACTGCCATCTCTCCTAAGCACTTCCATGCCTCCACTGGTATACCATCTGGGCCAACCGCCTTTCCACTCTTCCTCCTCTTCATAGCAGTCCTCACTTCATCCTTACTAATCCACCGCCCTTCCTGATTCACTATCTCCACCTCTTCCACCTCTTCCAACTCTCTCCCTCTCATTTTCTTCATTCATCAGCTCCTCAAAGTACTCCATCCACCTTCTCAACACACTCTCCTCATTTGTCAGCACATTTCCATCTGCATCCTTTATCACCCGAACCTGCAGCACATCCTTCCCAGCTCGGTCCCTCTGTCTGGCCAATCGGTATAAATCCTTTTCCCCTTCCTTTGTATCCAACTTCTCATACAGCTCGTCATATGCCTTTTCATTAGCCTTCGCCACCTCTCTCTTCGCCTTGTGCCGCCTCTCCTTGTACTGCTGTCGAATTTCTTCATCTCTCTGGCTATCCCAATTCTTTTTCGCCAACCTCTTTCTCCTTATACTTTCCTGTACTTCCTCGTTCCACCACCAAGTCCCCTTGTCATCCTTCCTCTGTCCAGATGTCACACCAAATACCTTCCTAGCTATCTCCCTCACCACTTCTGCAGTAGTTTCCCAGTCATCCCACACCTCTTTACCACCATCCAACACCTGTTTCACCTCCTCCCTGAATTTCATGCAACAGTCTTCCTCCAGCTTCCACCATCTGGTCCTTGGTTCAGCCCTCACTCTCTTCCTCAACCTCACCACCAAAATAATCCCACAAACCACCATCCAATGCTGTCTAGCTGCACTCTCACCTGCCACCACCTTACAGTCTCTAATCTCTTTCAGGTTGCATCTCCTGCTTAAGACGTAGTCCACCTGTGTGCACCTTCCTCCACTCTTATACGTCACCCTGTGCTCCTTCTTAAAATACGTATTTACCACCGCCATTTCCATTACTTTTGCAAAATCCACCACCATCTGCCCTTCCACATTTCTCTCGTTGACACCGTACCTACCCATCACCTCCTCATCATCTCTATTCCCTTCCCCAACATTCCCATTGAAATCCGCTCCAACCACCACTCTTTCTTCCTTGGATACCCTCTCCACCACTTCATCTAACTCACTCCAGAAATCTTCTTTCTCCTCCATCTCACACCTCACTTGAGTGGCAAATGCACTGATGGCATTCATCATCACCCCTTCAATTTCCAACTTCACACTCATCACTCGGTCAGACACTCTCCTCACCTCCAATACACTCTTAACATAATACTCCTTCAGGATTACCCCGACACCATTTCTCATCCCAAACACACCATGCTAGAACAGTTTGAAACCACCTCCGATGCTCCTAGCCTTACTCCCCATCCACTTGGTCTCTTGCACACACTGTATGTCCACCTTTCTTCTCTCCATCATATCAGCCAACTCTCGCCCTTTGCCAGTTATAGTACCAACTTTCAAAGTTCCAACTCTCACCTCCACACTTCTACCCTTCCTCCTCTCCCACTGCCTCTGGACACGCCTTCCCCCTCTCCTTCTCCTCCTTCGCCCAGCAGTAGCATAGTTTCCACCGGTACCCTGCTGGCCAACAGTACCGGTGGCGGTCATTGGTAACCCAGGCTTCAGCCGATCCGGTATGGAAATCCGGTTTATGAACCGCATATTGATTTGGCATAGGTTTTACGCCGGATGCCCTTCCTGACGCAACCCTCCCCATTTATCCAGGCTTGGTACCAGCGCTGAGAGTGTACTAACTTGTGCAACCACAGTGGCTGGGTTACATTTTGTCATGTTACAGCCTGAATTTAAAATGGATTGAATTGAGATTTTTTTTGTCACCGATCTACACAAAATATTCCACAATAACAAAGTGGAATTTTTTTTTGAGAAATTTTTACAAATCAAGTAAAAACGAAAAGCTGAAAATGTCTTGAGTCAATAAGTATTCAACCCCCTTGCTATGACACTCCAAATTGAGCTCAGGTGCATCTAATTTCCTTTGATCATCCTTGAGATGTCTTTGCAACTTCAAGAGTGTTGAAAGTCCCCAAGAGCAGTGAGCTCCATCATTAGGAAATGGAAAGAATATGGAACTACCTTATGAGATTGATAGTACCATTCATAGCCTAGAGCTGGCCATCCGACCAAACTGAGCAACAGGGGAGTTCCTTGGCTGAGATTGGAGAACCTGCTGGAAGGACAACAGTCTCAGCAGCACTTTACAAATTGAGGCTTTCTGGGAGAGTTGCCAGATGGAAGCCACTCTTGAGAATAAAGCACATGACAGCACGCCTGGAGTTTTCAAAAAGGCACGTGAAAGACTGAGAGCATGAGATTAAATATTCTGTGGTCTGATGAGTCGAAAATTTAACTCTTTGGCTTGAATGGAAAGCGTTACTTCTCGTGGAAACTGAGCACGGCTGATCACCAATATAACACCATCCTTACCGTGAAGCATGGTGGTGGCAGTATCATGCTTTGGAGATGGTTTTCAGTACCAGAGAATGGGAGACTTGTAAGGATAGAGGGAACAATGAAAGGAGCCAAGTACAGGCAAATCTTTGAGGAGAACCTGCTTCAGAGTGCAAATGACCTGAGACTGTGGCGAAGATTTACATTCCAACAGGACAATGACCCCAAGCAAGCAGCCAAAGCAACACTGGAATGGCCTCAGAACAAGAACATAAAAGTCCTTGAGTGGCCGAACCAAAGCCCAGACTTGAATCCCATTGAGAATCTGTGGTAAGACTTGAAGATTGTTGTTCACCGACGCTCCCCATCCAACTTGACAGAGCTTCAGCAAATCTGCAAGGAAGAATGGGAGAGAATCCCCAAATCCAGATGTGCAAACCTGATACAGATGTACCCATGAAGACTCAAAGCTGTAATCGCTGCCAAAGGTGCTTCTACAAAGTATTGACTCAGGGGGTTGAATACTTATTGATGCAAGACATCAACTTGTAAAAATTTCTAAAAACATGTTTTCACTTTGTCATTATGGGTTATTTTGTGTAGATCGATGACAAAAATAATTTAAATTTAATTATTTTTAAATTCAACCTGTAACACAACAAAATGTGACAAAAGTTGAGGGGTGTGAATACTTTCTGAAGGCACTGTATAATTACAAATCCGAACCACTAGACTATACATAATGAAAGGTTACTTCAGAAGCATCTACTTCCTTGTCAAGAAGAACAAGTAAATCAGACACAAAACAGTTCCGAAAAGTTTTGACAAATCTTTCCTCGAAGCAGGGTTTCTATGCCCTCCGAATGTGCAACTAGCATTTCTATGACCTTTTTCCATCCGTTAAATAGCATAGTCTTGATTAAATTATTCAGAAAATTGATGGACAACGTGTTTTGGCAATGTTTAATGTTCTTTTTGTTGGGATGTTTACAAAAATGGGAGACAAATCATGAAAATACATGTACTGGTGCAAGATTACATTGCACTGTGAGACATCGGTTGGTTTTGAAGTATTTAAAATAAAATAAAAATATTTTTAAAAACGACATTTATACTGACACTGGGGTGGTGGGGAAACAATTGCACAGGAGCAAGCAAGTGTATGATCAAATGGGATTATATGAGAGGGGGAGAGGGAGAGAGGGAAGAACGAGTCACCCGCAGGGAATTGAGAGGTGGGTGTGTTGTGAATGGGGAAGAAAGGGTATCAGGTAGGGATCATGGAAGGTGTCTTGAGATTGCTGAAAACAACTGTCTTGAGCTCTGTTGATGCAGGTGAGGTTGAACTGACTCAGAAACATAACCTCTGCCACCGAAGGTGAAGGAGGTTATGTTTTCACCCCTTTCTGTCTGTTCGTCTGTCTGTCTGTTGGGTCGCCGAATTAGGTGACCCTTATTGTCAGTAATTCTGTCTGTTTGTTTGGATGTTTGTTCGTTTGTCATCAGCATAATTGGTAGTAAACGTGGGCGGATTTTGACCAAACTCAGGTGGTAGGTACATCTTATGACCTAGTGCTTTGGAAATTGAGATGGTTGCTAGGGGCGCTTTGGTTCCCTAGCAACAACCGAAAAACCTTCAAAATCGGTACCGTTCACGCGAAATCAATTCGGAAAGCCATTATCCCACGTCGGGTTATGAAATTTGGCACGAATGATCTACAGGTGATGCTCTATCAAATATATTCCGGTTTTTGTGATATATGGAATACTTTACCCGCAGCGCCCCCTACAATTAGGGTATGCGCGAAAATTGGCGAAAATTGAAGGCCCCCTCGCGACCAGGTGAGTGCATCGATACGAATGAAACTTTGCAGGTTCATGGTACTCAATGAGTACCACATTACGTGGCAGAGGTATGCGCTCTACCGAGTGCCCTTCTAGTTATTTATTTATTCGTAATTGGGGCCAGTTGGTCTATTGGACCAAATTTTCATAGGTCTTCATGATTCTGGACGTTTTTGCTAGTCTGAACAAAAACATGTTTCCCAGCCTGGAAGCCTTGGAACCCTCATAATAATTAGACATCTTTCAGGGTCTTGGTGGTCTTAAGGGTCTTGGAGCTCTTAAATGATCTTCAAAGATTACAAATCAAAAGATGTGGTGTTAACATTGGATGGGAATTTAGTGAGGGCCACATCTAGAATATTGTGTGCAGTTTTGGTCACCACCGTTCAGGAAGAACATAGATGCCAGAGAGAGGGTTCAGCACAGGGCTACGAGATTGATTCCGGGCCTAGCTCAACTCAGCAATGAGGAGCGGCTGAAGGAGAAAGGGTCTTTATACACTAGAAAGAAGGCGGTTACGAGGAGATATGATTGAGATGTTTAAGATAATGAAAGGTATAGATAAAGTAAGTGCAGATGAATTATTCAACAGAGTAGACAGTGATAGGACCAGGGACCATAGCCTGAGAGTAAAGAAGAGGAGAGTTAAGACGGTAGCAAGGGAGCGGACTTTTACCCAGAGAGTAGTTAATGCATGGAATGGCCTCCCTGGAAAGGTAGTGGCAGCAGAAAAAGTAGATAAGTTTAAAAGAGAATTGGATAGGTACCTGGAAGTTATGGAGATAGAGGGGTATGGGGATGTTGACAAGACTTTTCAGTAGTTTGAGCATTGATGGGTGATTGTGTGCATGTGTATGGAGTGCTGTTGGTGGGGGTCTTGTCAAGGGGGATTGTGTGGTTGATGTTGTGTTTTTTAACCAAGCCCATTCCCCCTCCCCTGAGGGGAAGAAGAAAAAGAATAAAAAAAAAACTGCAAAAACGTTACAATTTTTTTTTCATTATTATTTAATTAACTAGTTTTTTTATTTTGCATTTTCTTCCTTGGATCTTGTGTAGATAAATTAGTATGGTGTTCGCACAGGCATTATGGGCTGAATGGCCTCCACCTGTCTTCGATTTCCTTGTCAAGGTCGAAGGGGTCTCAGCAATCTAAAGGGTCAAAAGGTACATTCCAATCGTATGTAATTAAGACACAAAAAGAATGCCACGCACACAACTCATCCACTTAGAGTAGATGCAACATGTGGCTGCTTGGATGCATCGTTTTAGGAGGGGACAGCTGTGCTGCTGATGCAGTGCCCCCTGTTTCCAGAAAGCTGGTACTCATTTTGCTGACGTCAGAAGGATGACAGGCTGAGTCAACCCACCTGGTGTTAATTCAACACCACAACAGTATCTTAAACTCAAGATCCTAAGATCTCAAGCTGGGCACCTTAACCGTAAAGCCAACACCAGGCTTTGTGGTTTAATGGAAGCTCCTTATTGTTATGGTTAAACTGTGAAAGCATCCTCTCTCTGAGTCTGGGAGGTTAGCGGTTTAAACCATGGCTCAGTTATTCCAGACTTTAAACATACTGTACCAGGTGCATGCTGCTTCCTTGCTTGACACTCAGCATTTAAAAATAATAGAGCACTGACAAACAACAATAGGTTGGCAACATTGCACAAACCTTGATTGCCCACATGGCTTCTTCCTGCCTTGATGTTCCTTGTACGCAAAAATAAATAAACGAGCAAGTGATTGATCATCAAAAAGGTTGAGGATATTTTTGAATGTTACAAAAAACACAAATAAGTAAAAAAAAAAATTTATGACCCTTTTTGTGATTAATTTTCAGTCCCAGTATTTTACATCAGACAAGGAACTTACATACTTATCATCCATCTAACGAAGAAATAGGTCATGATACAAGGAAAGATTATCGAGCTCATCCTGCCTATAAATACATCACTCAGCCAGTACTACTCGATTTATTTTCTCAAAACTTTCCATCAAATCTCCCACATGGAAACGTCTGCATCCTCCAAGCAGCATGAGGTGCATGCGGAGGTAAGGAGATCGTTGCAGGTGGAGATGCAACACAGAAGTAATTAAAACGGATTCTCGTTCAGGCTAATGAAGACGTTTCCGAAAGGGCACTGAAGTCAAAAACCTTGTAATTCAGTTGAAAACAACTTGATCCCAAAATAATTGTGAAGATTCAGGTAGTTATTGCGTATATTGCAGTGCTTGTGAAACAGTCTTTGCATTTCAAGCCATTCGCTGGAGAGAGAGAGAGAGAGAGAGAGAGAGGGCTGCGGAACGAGGAGAGGGAGGGAGTGGCGGTCGTGTTGGGTCGTGGGTGGACTGCATTCACGACAACCCATTGGTATGACAATGGTAAGGCTTTTCGCACCCACCGCAATTTAACACCAAACAATTTGCTGAGCACTCTATGCTCTGCAGTCGACAATATCTAACAACAATTTTCACCAACGTCTAGGGTTTGATTGATCACGAGGTATTGTAAAAGATGGAGCAATTTTGTTCTGGCCACCCTCATTATAATGTTTCTTGTGTGCCCCATGCCAATTAATCACACGATGTATCGTTATTGTTTTTCCCTTTGCTCACACACAACTGCCATTAACTGAGAAATCGCTGAACTATACCGACTTTCCAGGTTAAACCTTTATCCGATTATTCTGACTTTGAGAATTACTCACCGAACACCTGTTTTACCTAAAGTTGGATTCAAATTGGGATATTCCCATTATTCAAATACAGTAGTTAATATTAGTAATCCCATATAGTCTAGGGGTTCGGATTTGTAATTCTATATGGTCTGGTGGTTAGGATTCCTGTTTTTTTGCCCAGGTGGTCTGTTTGCCTCCGAGGACGGAAAAAGTTTTCTTTTTGAGATCTCGTAGACTGCTGTTAGTTGATTCGGCGACCTTTAGGGCAGAAGTGATAAATGACTATTCTTGTTATCCCGCCCCCCCCCCCCCGGAGGGAGGGAGCGGGATATTGTAATCGTCCGGTTTGTTTGTCTGTTTGTTTGTTTGTCTGTCTGTCTGTTAGCAACTTTACGGCAAAACGGCTTTCGTAAACACTATCAAATTTAATCCACAGGTGGGTAATGAACCTTGGACAACCCCATTAACTTTTGGGTCCAATTGGATCAAAGGTCAAGGTCACGAAAAGATCAAAATCGTTTTTCGCTCATAACTTCGTCAAAAAATGATTTGATTTACTTCAAACTAAGCTTATAGTGAACCTTATTCTATTTGGCACTTATAATCCTACCCATTCCTAGAGTGAAAAATGCATATTTGTGAAGATCGGTAGGGTCCGAAGTTTTGGGGGTCATGGTCATCGGTCAAAATTACAAATTTTCCATTATGAATCAAAAAAGGTTAGGAATATGCGTGTTTATTATGGAAGACATATATCAAGTCCTTTATTGGCTTTCATTTGACACCATGACCTTTGACCTTACGTGGCCTTGAAAGGTCAAAATCATTTTACGGTCATAACTTCGTCAAAAATGGTTCAATTGACTTCAAACTAAGACTAAAATATTCCTTATTCTATTCCTTATAATCCACATTCAGGTTAAGGATGTATTAAATTTAAATTTGATTCCCAAAATAACTTTATGCCTTAAATGGGCAGGATTTGTTGTGCCTGGCACCACTTGTTTTTGTAATTATTTTGTGTCATGATTTTGTGTATTTGATATTGTTGAAGTTTGCCATCGTGTTAGTAGGAGATTCGTCGGTAATTGAACTGGTTTTATGTCAGAGCATGTGTTCAAAGGTGTCCTCGAGTGGCACATTAAAAAAAAAATCCTGGAATTTTATTAATAGATGGGTAGTGCAGATAAAGAAGGTAGTGAAGACGGTTGGGAAATGAGTCAATGGAGAGCAAGTTCATTGATGGACAAGGAGATCAATAGAGGAAGGTTACACAAAGCATGATAAATGTTTGATGTGGGCAGTGTCTGGGATAGTGGAAACAGTGTAATCTTTGCTGTAGTAACTGCGTAGAAGTGGCACACCTGTGGATTGTTAATGATAGGTTGAAGGAATAGATAACTCTCTTGCAGGATGTAACGGAATCTGAAAATATGTCGAGAAAAGTTTGTTAAGTTTATGGGCTGAGACTGCAGAGGAGATTGGCAGTTGTGAGGACAGAGTAAGTTATGAGAGTTGGAGTGAATTCAGATTAGTGGTGAGGCTGTATTGAGTGCAGGCAGGACTGAGGGCATAGCAAGTGCAGGCAGTTGTGAGGGTGGACCAAGTTGAAGCAGTTGTGAGAATGTAGTGAGTGCAGGAAGTTGTGAGGGCATAGTGTGTGCAGGCAGTTGTGAGGGTGGACCAAGTTGAGGCAGTTGTGAGAATGCAGCGAGTGCAGGAAGTTATGAGGGCAGAGTAAGTGCAAACAGTTGTGAGGACAAAATGTGTGCAGGCAGTTGTGAGGGCATAGTCAGTGCAAGCAGTTGTGAGGGCATAGTAAGTGCAGGCAGTTGTGAGGGCATAGTTAGTGTAGGCAGTTGTGAGGGCATAGTAAGTGCAGGCAGTTGTGGGGGCATATTAAGTGCAAGCAGTTGTGGGGGCATAGTACGTGCAGGCAGTTGTGAAGGTGGAGCAAGTGTGGGCATTTGTGAGGGCTTAAAGAGTGCAGGTAGTTGTTAGAGCTTAAAGAGTGCAGGCAGTTGTGAGGGTGGAGCATGTGTTGGCATTTATGAGAATGTAGCAAGTCCAGGAGGTTGTGAGGGCTTAAAGAGTGCAGGTAGTTGTGGGGGCATAGTACATGCAGGCAGTTGTGAGGGTGGAGCAAGTGTAGGCATTTGTGAGAGTACTTGTACAAGAGTACAAGTAATTGTGAGGACTTAGCAAGTGGAGGCAGTTGAGGGCTTAGCAAGTGCAGGCCGTTGAGGGATTAGCGAGTGCAGACAGTTGTGAGGGTGGAGCAAATGGAGGCAGTTATGAGGGTATAGTGAGTGCAAGCAATGGTGAGGATGTAACAAGTGCACTCAGTGGTGAGTGTTGGGTGAGGTTTTAGTAGTGGATGAAATGATATAATATATAGATTTTTCCTGAAGCAGGAAGGATTGTGAACATAGAATTTGTGTGGTTTCAAAGGAATGGGAATAATGGATATTAAAAGATGGTTAAATGACATTGTGTTGCATCATGGCAGGAAGACACAGTCGGTGTGGAGGCAAATGATGTCGGGAATGTTTATTTGTAGGATTTGAATAGTACTTACAGGTTATTAGGTAGCTGACAAAAAACAAAGGATGTGAGGTAATGGGTCCTGGTATTCTTCCGAGAATAGGAAAAGGAATCATATTTACGAGTATGAGCAGAGCAATCGATGTCAACTAATTATAGGAATAATTGTGCAGGCAGCAAGGTTTGGCATTGAGGAAGCAATGGGAATCATTTAAAGGGCAAGAGGAGTGCTTTCAAAAGGATGGCCATGGCTGAAACACAAAAGGGGCAGCAAGGTTTGCAATGGGAATTGAGTAGGTAATTTGGGAATTTTTATGCTCAAGGAGGGTGAAGAAGTTAAAAGAGAGGAACTGCAACTGAAAACATGATTGGGGAGGGTAGGCAGGGAAAAACAGGAAGAGAAAAGTTAAAATACCCTATATGGGTGCTTGGAGGTTAAATAAAAAGATTTAATCGTCTGTCTATCTGTCTGTTTATACTTTGTAGCAAGAAGTGCGATATAGTTGCAGTAAGCGAGACATGGTTTAATGGTGAGAGAAACTGGAATACAGAACAAGAAGGTTACAAGATGTATAGATAGGAAGTAGAAAATAGGTGGGCTTACAGCAATCTGGGTAAAGTAACCCCCTCCCCACCCCTCGGCCCACCTCCTTCCAAATTTCCAGTGTTTTGCTGGGAGTTTGCTTTTGTATCCACGTTGTCCATTCCATGCATCCTCCCTACATCCCTTATTTGTGCAAGTTTCCCTCCATTTTGTCCCTCAACCCAGATGCTGGTGTTCTCCCCCCCCTCCCCCTCCCCCTCTTTCTAATGTTCCTTTTGTTCTGTTGCCTCCTGATCCATTCAGTGTTCTATCTCTTCCATGAGCCTTGACTGTAGACAAAAAACAATGAGTGTATTGTGGAGAAATGGATGACATTATGTAGGAAATTAATTTAAAGACATCTGTGTGGATAAAAATTGGAGATGTTGAGAATATAAAGGTACTTTGTGAGGTTTTATTGGGCTCCTGGTGCGAGGGAAGCAGATGAACAGTTCAGAAAGACATGTGGTAAGGAAAGGTTATTGAATGTGGGGGATTTTAATTTTTTTTCAAAGGGATTAGATCCAGGAATAGGGAAAAGGCAGAGCAGATGAAGGAATTATTTCGTGTGGAAGATTCTTTTTCAAGCCAGTTTATAGATACCCATGAGAGGGGAAGTGGGGCATGGTGAATGTCTGTCTCTCTCTCTCTCTCTCTCTCTCTCTCTCTCTCTCTCTCTCTCTCTCTCTCTCTCTCTCTCTCTCTCTCTCTCTCTCTCTCTCTCTCTCTCTCTCTCTCTCTCTCTCTCTCTCTCTCTCTCTCTCCTTCTCTCCTTCTCTCCTTCTCTCCTTCTCTCCTTCTCTCCTTCTCTCCTTCTCTCCTTCTCTCCTTCTCTCCTTCTCTCCTTCTCTCCTTCTCTCCTTCTCTCCTTCTCTCCTTCTCTCCTTCTCTCCTTCTCTCCTTCTCTCCTTCTCTCCTTCTCTCCTTCTCTCCTTCTCTCCTTCTCTCCTTCTCTCCTTCTCTCTCTCTCTCGCTCTCTCTCCAAAATTGAGGCTCATGAAAGACTGAGGAGGTTGAGGATGCGAACTGAGAGTAGGGTAATGGGGCAACTTGTGGACACAATAAGCAAAGGAATGAACAAACAGTAAAATAGGAGACAGAGGAGAAGAGGAAACATAAGTAACCTGCAAATAATATAGTAGGGTTAGGAAATGGGGATAATAAAGATTAGCAGTGAGGATTGGAGCTGACATGTAATGCTTGAAATTCTGCAGAAAAGAGTGGGATAGCACAGTCTGTAGAAGGTGGTTCAACACACGGGAAAGTGAGGAACAAAATAGTTGAGGTATGCAGTCAGCCTGGATTTTAGAAACTTAACCAGAAGTGGGTTACTGGAAGAACATGTACATCCTAGAGTTGTTGGGGGAGAGCCAGAGGGCTAAACCAGGGGAGAGAATGTTTTTAAAATAAAAAAATTTAAAAAAACATGCCACCGACATGACTGAAAAGTGAGAGCAGCAATCCTTGTGCTTCGGCCTCATTGCTGGATATTCCAGGAGAGACAGGTGATGAATTGGGGGGCACCAGCTGACAGGGAAGAGGAGTAATTTATTGAGCTATGGACAAAACAAAGGCCTCGTCGACTTAAATTGTTATAATATGCAAAACTGATTTTTATTTTTATTTTTCCTCTTCGATGAAAGGACAAGTTGGAATTTTTTTAAACCCCGCCAACCAACGAAGTTGGCGGGGGATATATAAATGGGTTCCATACGTCCGTCCATCCATCCGTCTCATTTCGTTTCTGGAGCTTAACTACAAATCCCCTCAACATATATTTACGAAATTTGGTACACATATCAAGCAAATGGTGAACTGGTGCCTTTTGATATTTTATAATTGATAGGTCACATGGTTTAGCAGCCATGTTGGATTCAAGAAAAATATGAAATAATGTTTTCTCTGGAATGACATAACCTAACGAAGCGAAAATTTGCAACTATCATCTTCCATCATATCTGCATACATAGTAAAAATTACGATGTCACAAGTCACATGGTTTGGCGGCCATCTTGGATAGAAAAACACACCTCATCCGATTAACACGAAACTTCACACATGTATTCCACTGGAGGATTGGAGGCAGAATGTAAATTTATGATGTCATAGATCACATGGTTCGTCAGCAATCTTGGATTGAAAATTAATAAATTTTTTTAAATGTTCTCCAGAACGGCTGGACAGATTGAGGCAAAATTTCACATACACTTTCCCCAAGACATCCTTTCAGAAGTTTGTTAATTTCTTATTGATAGGTCACATGGTTTGGTGGCCATATTGAATTTACCTGAAAACCTTCAAACATCTTCTCCCGAACGGCTGGTCAGATCAAGGGGAAACTTCACATACATATTGCACACGCTTAGGGAATATAAGTTTGTTAATCCTCATTTACTATGGCGGGGGGATATCAAAGACTTTGTCTTCAACGGATGCTAGTGAAATTTGGTACACGCATCAAGAATAAATTGAACTGGTGCCTTTTGCCACTTGTCCTCATTTACTATGGCGGGGGATATCGAAGACTTTGTCTTCAACGGATGCTAGTTTCTCTTGATATTATGCTCATGGTGGAGCTTGTTATACATAAATCACATGCAGATCGAAGACATGAGTGAACATCAATGTACCTTTACATGACTTACCTGGACTCCAGCGAAGAACCCGTAACTTTTCAGGTTAATTTCCCCATAATTATGGACTTGTTGACTTGTAATACTGCACAATGTAAAACGTGTATTGTATAGCGCTATTCGTGGGGGCACCACCACACAATATACATTTACATAGAGAGAATTAGGGTGATCACCCCACCCTGAACCCTGGAAACTACAAATTTATTTTACTGCCTCAATCCCTCGAGTGCACCCCCCCCCCCCCCAATCTCCACCATCGAGTACAACCACTAGTTTATTTATAAGTCATTCTATCGAATGGTTTTGGAGTGCATACAAGTCAAACTAAAAATATGTCTGTGTGTGCATATATATATATATATATATATATATATATATATATATATATATATATATATATATATATATATATATATATATATATATATATACTGACATATTAGTTTAAAAATGTGCAAGCACATACAACATATGGGATTTGAACCTGGTGAACCTACATCAATCATATACCAGAGGTTCAGTGTGAACACAAACAGGTTAATGCAGGATCTTTCCGGCAATAATTTGTCTTGCCACAGCCGCATTACAATGCTGACCTGCACATTCCATAAACAGGACATGTTGCTCATTGTAAATCTGAATTAGCTGCACACTGCCTGCTTAAAACAGGAAGTGTGTGTGTGTGTGTGTGTGTGTGTGTGTGTGTGTGTGTGTGTGTGTGTGTGTGTGTGTGTGTGTGTGTGTGTGTGTGTGTGTGTTGGGAAATGGGGGAGGGAGCCTGCCATCAGGCAGCTCTTTCAATAATTGCTCTGAGTTGACTCCTACGCCTCTGCCAAATGCCTAATGTAGGCCGTGGGCTTTTCACTAAAAGCTTTTTTTTTCCTGTTCCTTAATGAAGATATGTAATTCCTTTATACGTTATATAGCATGCTTTATACTTCTAGTTAAAAAGGACGTTGTTGAGGTTAGTTAATTGTACATCTTCATTGATCATCATTTGTATTAGTGCAATATTACTGTTTCATGCAATAACATACACAAATCATCTGAGATACATTAGACATGAAATGGTGCTGATTATTGCTTTAAAGTACCACAATGAGAGGAACGACATAAAAGGTAAAAGTGTAGGGGAAGAAGCGAAAAATGCAGGTTGACGTTGATTTTTAGCTCACCTTTAACGTAGTTCCGTGGAGTTGAGGGATGGTGTGTCACCCCTCCGTCCGTCCACAAATACTTTCAACTTCTTCTCTGAAACTACACATCGGATTTCGATGAAACTTTAGCACAATGTTCATCATTGTATATGGACCAAAATTTGTTCAGGGCATAAAAAAAATCAGGCCCTAAAGGGGTTGCATTGGTGTGGGAGTTGCCCCCCAAAATAGTTATTTGCTTTCTTCTCAGAAACTACACACACAATTTCGATGAGACCTCACCACAACCTTCATCACCCATGATGTACCAAAGTTTATTCATGACATTAGAAAAATCGGGGTTTAAGGGTCTAAACCAAGATATTCTAGTTTTGTATTTTAAATTAATTTTCTTGAATTTGTTGAATTTGTTTTTCACTTGGAAGTTGTGGGTTACAATGTGTAAATAAAGGTGGAAAAAGTGATTTAATGCAATTTCATTCCAGGCTATAAGCTAACAAAGGGTGAAAAATTTGAAAGGTGGTGTAGACTTTCTATAAGGCAATGTATATAACTACTTCTTACCACTTGCGTTCAGTTCGGAGTGCAACTCCCAATAGTGACAACTAAAAGAACGAAGGATGACCCCAGCATGCTCTTCTATCTCGACTGTAGAACGCGCTAAAAAGTAACCAATCGGCGTTTAGATAATGGAAACATAACTTCCGAAAGTACAAGAAAAGTTACAGAAAATCAAGTTAATCAACACTTTAATTTCAATAAGTAACATTTCTCGCTATTCCTTAAATTCAAAGTATAAATTTCGTCCTGAGCTTTTGTTCGGTGTTTTTCACCCCTTTCTATTTGTTACTTGCAAAAATCGAAGATGTTTTTCAAGGATATTGGTTGGTTGCATGTGTTATTCTGTCTGTCTGTGTTTGTCTTTTTTATGTTTATCGCCTCAGGTCACAATTTTAAACTGATCTTCACGAAACTTCACCACGTGGTAGAGTTTGTCATAAGAAAGAAGCCGATTGTTTTTGAGATTAAAAGGTCAACAAATTTGTCAAACTTCTAAAACCCTCAATTTATATCTGATTGACTGGAAATTTGAAGAGGATTTATGTTTCAGGTCACTGAATTCAACTAGCCAATTATTTTTGAGATCAACATAGACCAAAAGGTCAACAACTTAGGTGGAATTTCCAAAATTGTCAATTTTCATCCCATTGACTTGAAATTTGAAGAGGGTCCACAAATTTGATAAGATTTCTAAAACCATTAATTTTCATCCATTTGACTTGACATTTGAAGAGGATTTGTGTAATTTGTCATTGAATTCAACTAACAATTATTTTTTAAGGTCAAATTTGTTTTATGGATTTTGCATGCATTGTGCTCTGCATGACATCTTTCTTCTTTGTCTGTCTGTGAACAGGATATCTCAAAATGTTATGCATGGATTCAGATGAAATTTCATGGACATGTTGGGTGTGTGACAAGGACGATTTGATTAGATTTTGGTGACGATCCAGATCCGCATATTGGAATTTCTAAAGTGATTCTTCACCATTAAGTGATCGGGCTAAAAACGTTATATGACAAGAACAAGTCGATTCGATTTTGGTTCAGGTTCGGATCCAGATCCGGCCTATCGGTGGGATACAGAACGTAAACTGTTCAGCCTGGCGGAGGTATTCGCTCTACCAAGTGCTGTTCTAGTCGGTGGATGTACATCTCCCAGGTCGATTCTGCAAGTAAGTGTGAATAATTTAGTCCATTAAAATAAGTGGTGGTCGAGGAAGTAAAGAAATGGCAATAATTTAACAAACGGGATCTGTTGACAATGTGAAAAGTAATGCAGAATGGAAAGTTATATTGCAATGCTCGTGGAACAGGAAGCATGATGGTTCATGGACAGGTAGTGTCAGACACAAGGTATGTATAAATGCCTCTTGGACTTTATCTCATCACCAAGATTCCTTTTTCTTCTCTTCCATCATCATACCTGTGCACTTTCTGCGTAAGATGAACACATGTCTATATGTACATATTTGTTAGTACCGTCTCATGAGAAGGAACAGGTAGTCAGAGGAATTGTACCATATTATTAAATTTGCAATTGGTTACTGGCTTTGACACCAATAAAAATTTTTATTACAGACCCTCGGAATCAAAAAGATCCATAAATCAAACCAAACAGTTTCAAATGGAGCATCTCGCCGCTGTTGGAGCATTTAAATTGCATCAGATGTGGCAATGAATGCGAATTGTTGCTCCCAGCTTGCTGGCTCATTGACAGAAGATGTTCTTTGCATTTTTGCAACCTCCATCCCTCCGCCATTTTGAATCCCATTTCAACGGGCAATTTTCGACTTGAAACAATACGAAGAAAGAAAGAAAACAAAACATTTCCATTTGTTTATTTATTAATTCTTGCTCATATTTTAGAGAAGTTCTTCTCAAAAACCGATTCTCTTAATGGAATGGACATGGGACATAACTTTTTTTTGTTGTTGATCTTCTGTTGACCTATTGATCTTGATAACAATATGAATTTCCTTAGAAGGAAATACAATGCAGGAGGAGACCACGAGGCCAGGCCCATCATAGCCAGCACAATGGTTGCTAGCCTCTCGTTTTTTTTTTATCCTTTTTCTATCCTTGCTCTTTCCTTTTATCGTCCATGCTCTATCCTTTTTTAAATGCTGAGCCCCCAATCAAAGAAGCAACATGTACCATTTTAAAGTGTTTGGTATGACTCAGCCATGGTTACGAACCGCTGACCTCCCAGACTCAGAGTAGACTCTCCTACCATCATGCCACGGAGTCTCGTCGTCATGCAATTTTACAAAATTTCATCTTAAATCTTTACTGTTTCGTGAATGACACCCAGATTACCTGTCCATGAAACCGGATGATGTGCTGTCATCCACAACATTGAATTAATGAACAGTATTGCTGAATTTCAAAAATGGGTCACAACTAACCTTAAGCTCCAATATTGCCAAGACTAATCTCGGCTCTTCATCAGTTCTTCCAAAGCTTGAACTTCAGAAAAGGAAATTTGGGGATCATCACCTGATCAATGCTATTTCAGTCTCTAACTTGTATGTCACGATGGACCCAATTCTTCCCTTTTTGTATACCACGACGAGGCTCATGGAAGAGCAAGAATACAGAACAGACCATAGCATAACAGAAAGAACACAGTGGAAAGGTGGGAATGCACCAAAGGTGGGTGCGGATGCAATGTCGAGGGGAGACGTGTCGGAAGAATGAAGAATGGGTGGGGAGGGGAAGAATGCCACAATGGACCCAACCTTTCCCCTTTTTTAACCCATCGATCGCTAAAATCTGCAAATCGATTTTCTTCCATTTGCACAATGTTTCCTAAATCCGCTCATGTCTGAATAAAAAAAAAGGAAAAGGTATGATCAAACGTTGGTTCACACTTTGATAACATCACGTTTGGACTATTGTAATTCCATGTTGGCAGACTCACCTCCGTTATGTATAAGGAATTGATTGATTAAATGATTGATTTCCCTGAACATGAGACCTACTCAGCTCAGAGCAAGTTCGTTTGCAGAGGAGTGTTGAGGTCTACCCAAACAGTTGCTCCAGTACCGGGCCCTAGAAACTGAGAATGAACTTCATATTCACCCCAACCATATCTCCCTTATCCTGCCCAAAGATGCTGTGCCCAGAACAAACTCAGAAACTAGGTTTTTGTGGATAGACGGTGAAACTATTGCTTCCCCTTATTATTCTCCACATGTGCTTGTATGAACATGTTATGTGTACAAGTGTATGATGTAAGGCTGTCTTTAATTTCTAGTACATGTTAATCGTCTAAGCCTTAAGGCATTGTTACTGTGCATAGTCAACTGAAATGGGTGTGCATAATACATCCCCGTCCACAACCATGATTTTTTTTTCTTCCCCCCATTAACCCTCTTTCTGGGTTTTTACATTTTCCTTCCACTTCTGTGATTGAGAGTTTGCAGCTCTGTCCGTGTTGTTCACCCCTGCCCTCCCCTTTCCCTCATCCTTCCTCACGTCCCTTATTTCTCCAAGTCTCCCTCTATTTTGTCCCTCAACCCTGAGGTTGGTGTTATACCTTCCCCTCCTTTCTCGACTGTTCTTTTAGTTATGTTATGTGATGATTACCTCTGCCACCGAAGGTGAAGGAGGTTATGTTTTCACTCTTCTGTCTGTTTGTTACTTACGAAATCTAAAGATTTCGTAAGTATATTGATGCCTTCCGTTTCTGTTTGTTTGTTTGTTTGTGAGTTTGTTTGTTTGTAGGCACGATAACTTGAGAACAGAAGAAGAAACCAATGTCAAATTACACCACGTGATTCAGGAGGGTGATGGCTAGTGCTGATTAGATTTTGGTCAAAATCGGTCAAAGGTCAAGGTCACGGTGAGGTCAAATATTCGATTTTTGATGGTTTGGTGCAGATAATTCGAGAACGGAAGAAGCTACCAATGTCAAATTACACCACGTGATTCAGGAGGCTGATGGCTAGTGCTGATTAGATTTTGGTCAAAATCAGTCAAAGGTCAAGGTCACAGTGAGGTCAAACATCCAAAAAATGATAACTCGAGAACGGAAGAAGCTTCCAATGTCAAATTACACCACGTGATTCAGGAGGGTGGTGGCTAGCGCTGATTAGATTTTGGTCAAAATCGGTCAAAGGTCAAGGTCACAGTGAGGTCAAACATCCAAAACATTCGATTTTTGATGGTTTGGTACAGAATCATCGTAGAAACTTCTGGTTTGTGTCGCTACCTTCTCAAGAGACAGCTTTTATTAGACAAGGTCAGAGGTCAAGTTGACGATTTCGTAAGTACCAGTCTATGACTGCTTGTTTGTTTGTCTGTCTGTCTGTCTGTCTGGTTGTTTGGCTGTGTGCAGGATATCTCAAAAAGTTGTGGACAGATCCAGATGAAATTTGTTGCGCATGTTCGGTGTGTGACAAGGATGAACTGATTCGATTTTGGTGAAGATCCACATTCAGATCTGGATACTATAATTTTTTAATTTAATTTTTTAAGTGATTCTTCACCATTGAGAGATTGGGCCAAAAACGATATATAGCACGATATTTCAAATATGTATTGGGCCCGATATGTTCTCGTGGATCAGGCATTACGTGGCGGAGGTATGCGCTCTACCGAGTGGCCTTCTAGTTCGTTATGTGTTCTCGTACTTCCATAAGCCTCGACATTGGACACAAAAAAAATCACAAAAAGTGTATTTTCTGTAACTGGTGATCCTTACTCTAAATGTGGTTTCTTGCCTGTTTCGTTTCCACATGAAATGTTTGATCGATCACCTACCTACACAGGATTATCCGTTTGCTACGTTCGTTCGTAATAATAATTGCAATGGATTTTTCTGCTCATATCAGTTATTCTTGTGACGGGGTTGCATGGATCTTGACCTGTACGACCTGGTTTGTGACACAGCTTACCGTGATGCCTACATTTCATTCGCTTCTCTCCATTTCACCCATTCCGCTCTGCCAAAAATATAATATGCCCCAGGCAGCACATCTCTCATTCTCACTCTTATATACCCCCTACGGTAAGGAGCCAGCACCTGACAGATGGCATATTGCGAACAATTCAATTTCTGGAACAACGCACTGCTTTCTCCCATGATAGCAGGAAAGCCATTTTATTATATGAAAAAACTCGTCTGTGTAATATTTTCACAGGTAGATTTGTAAATTGTGATCTGGTCGAGACAGCATTGAAAGGTATTCTTAAGTTTTATAAAACAAGATTTTCGATTAAATTTTTTTTTTGTATTGGTAGCCGGTTTTTCTATCGACAGGTAGTTAGGTATACAAGTGTACGTTTTAGGAACAACTCTGTAGGTCCTGCTGCTGAATACGTGCTGAGTCATGGGAGCCCTTGAGCACCGTTCCTGATACACGTGACATGGGGTCTTACTAGCTCTGTGTGCTCGTATCCAAAGTCTTGGTCCAACAGGTGAGCTGGGTAGAGGGTTGACAGGTCTCAGCAAGCTTGATTTGTGGAGACATCGATTGTATATTTTCTGCAATCGACAAGTTTAATCAACCAAAACTATTGATTAAAGTTTTTCAATATTATTGGCATCTCTGTGATGAGGATGAAGCACCAAGACCTGTTTCTCTCACATCGCACACAGGATGGTGGCCCCCGTTACACTTTTTAACCACCACTCTGGTCTTGCTCCTTCAGCTCTCTGACTCACCCCCACTCAATGACAGGCATGATTAACCCCCTCCTGTTTAAAGTCTCAAAATCTAACCATACTGCCGACCTCAAGAAACACCTTCCTGTGGTTGTTATGTTGTGGGGCCGGGTCTCGGTGGCAAGCACGACCGTTAGATGGAGTAGTAGAGTCGGCTCCACCGAACACCCAGAATTTAGGTCGCACCCTTCAGATAAATCCGAAAGGTCATGGGTCCCTTATCGGACCGAAGATTGCCAATAGGTCAACCACGTGGGATAGGGTCGATTGCCAATTTAAATATACCTAAATACCCACGTCATCCAAACTACCAGGGAAATTCACCCTCAACAGGATCTGCACGATCCGGGCCGTTACCGAGCCGGATCCGAGTCATACCCCGAGTGGAGGGTGGAGGGTACCAGAATCCTGCCGGGCCGATTGCACAATTACAGCAACAATGAGGCCTCCTAATTCCCGTTTGCAGCGTGGCAAACCAATTATAGAAAGGACAAGGACGAGCTGGGACATTCAACAAGAGGGGATTTATTTTACAATAATGGGCAAAAACCGGGAAGGGAGACAAAGAGCAGATTACAACCGAATATATTCCAATGTACAATAACGCAAGCACTTAACGATTCTACTTACAGACAGGCCCACGCTCAGACACACACCCAAAGAAATGGACCCCGTCGGGTCTTTATTGAAGGTTTCCAACTCGAGGGAAGATGAGCTGGAAACCAGAGCTATCTTGGACCTGTCCACCTCGTGTGGTCTTCGACGTCCTGGACCGGTGGGACTCAAACCCGCAACCACTATGCCACTCCAAGTACCAGAGACGGAGGATGAAGGGCGGACGCCAACCAGCGCGAGGGCGGGCAAGGCAGCGAGCGCCAGCAGGCAAGGCCAGGCGATCCGGGGTGATCCAGCAGACAAAAACCAACTCCCCCAACCTGCCGGATCGCGCTGAACAATTATTCACTCCTTCTCCAGAGGGGAGGAGCTGCCTCCTCCGACCTGCTCTCCCTCACTGGACGGTTTTGGCGTGAAAATGCGCTCGTCGCCCCCGTGATTGGCCAAAAGGGGTGCCAAGTCCGCTGATTGGACCGGGGGAGGTGGGAGGGGGAATCACGGCGGACCGCCCCTCAAACAGGAAGAGGAGTAATATTGTCCTGTGTTGGCTCTCATTGGCCGACCGACGGCAAACTCGCTCGCATCTCTCTGATTGGTCGAGAGAGACGCCAAATCCCAAATCCTTCTTGAACTCCACCCACCGCGAGCGTTATGGCATCAGGATGGAGCGAAGGTGTTGTTATTGTTGTAAGTGATGTAAAAATGTAAAAGAAAACCCTGACTATCAAAATAACTCCGCAGCGCACGAACATTTAATCACCGATTAAACATAGGACGGGACCCTACCTAGAAACACATACTTACCGATATAACTGATCTACAAGGACTCTGGCTGTTGTGTGCTCATGGCTGCCAGATTCGTTACAGTTATATGTCATTCTTCCTTCCAGGGCTTTAAGTAGGTGGTGCACTTTCATCTCCTGTCATTCACCCCATCCCTACCCATAATCTTCTACCCATAAACCGTACCTCATGCAAACTTTTACCAGCAGGTTGCCATGTTTCCTCTTCTTCCTCTCCATCTCCTCTTTTCCTGTTTATTCCCTTGTAGTATTCAACTGTGGACCCCACGACCCCTACTGTTCCAACATTGCCATTTTACCCTTTGTTACCTCCCTATTGAACATCAACATTGCATAGAAAAAAAAACCGATATCGTATTTGATTCATTGATTTTGGTTATTTAATTATTTTATCATCTTTGTTGAACTTTTCACCATCATTCCAACTGTATGCCATGTTCTTGTACTGCTATTTCCAGCTGACCTCTGATCTTTGTTCTTTTCATCTTTATCATTCTTCACTCTCATGTTTAAATGCTCTTAATATCAAGTGCTTCCTTTTATCGATCCCCTCGTGATTTTGCTCTAAATTTTCCACCTAGTCTGTGCTCAGCACAGTTTGCTAACGTTTGTTTGTTCATCAATTTTGTTCTTAAATTTAGTTTTTCATCGACGAGCTTTGCTTTTGCAAATAAATATGGCAGTGCTTTATCACAATGCAGAATTGACCAGGTGACCACCCGGCTGTCTGTCTGGATTCTGATCAGGACACCGGTCCGGTGGGCTGGCAGTATGGCTTAGATGGACACACTCACCTCTAAACTGACTGTCCTGGGTTTGATTGCCGACCCAGCTATAAACTGTTATCTCGATGTTTCACAGGCAGGGTGATTCATCAATGTGTGTGCCGTCCCTTGGATGGATGTTAAGCTGGGCATCCCATCTGCTGGCATTTGTTGGTGGACGTTAAATATCCCACAATGTAATTCACGAAGAGAAGGCCAGCTATCACCGGCATCACCATCCGGACATAACCACCGTCCGGAAACGTGAGGAGATAACCACCGTCCAGATGCATTCGGATAGAGACAGAGAGAGACAGAGGGAGAGGGGAGAGAGATGGGAAGGGGTGGTGAGTGGGGAGGGGAGGAGAGGAGAGAAAGATGAGAGGGGAGGGGAGAGAGATGGGAAAGGGGGGGGGGAGAGGGGAGGATTCCGGCTGATTTGACATCGAGTTTAACGGCACACAATGATGAATCACCCTGCCTCTGAAACACCGGGATAACGGTTTATAGCTGGGTAAAGATCCGAACCCAGGCTAGACAGCTGAGAGCGAGCATGTGTACCTCTCATCTTTCCTGCCATGATGTGGCGATTCATTACTTCCTAAAAACCAAAAACATTTTTTACTCATTGTGATCATATAATTTATTTTGCCTTCTTACCTCTGTTATTGAACCGCTGTATCTCCATTGAAGCTTGAAGAATGCGCACCAAGTGGCTTCACAAAGCACTCCATGAAATGGTTGAAGAAACTTTAAAAATGAAATGTTTTAATTTTTATTTGTATTTATCTACACCAAAGTGATGGGTCGTATAGTGGAAGATTGTACAAAAACGGGGAAACGTCATGTAAAATAATATTTCACATTTTCAGCAAGCCATCCACCGCCTGTTGCATCGCAAAACAACATGTGGCCAATGCAGATGAGTGGCCTCTGAACTTTGTTCAAGTCATTCGATATCATGGGGTATGGTATTGCTCCACATAGAGGGATGATGTGGGAATAAAGTATTCAGTGACACTGACAGTGCAAATATTGTACAGTGCTTTCCAAGTGGCTTAAGCACTCAAGGAAGCACTTCAAAGAAATGATTGACAAGGAACGATCTATCATATTAAACACTTCCCGGAGACACCCAAGCAATGTCCGAATTGGACAAATGAACACTTTTTTTTAGGAGTCAGAACTACTACTAAGTTCACTTGTGAAGCTGAAAATTTCGAATTCAGCTTTGTTTAAGAGATTCTCAAGGTTATGGAATGTGTGGAAATGAAATAAAGCCACGAACGTTGGCGTCTCTGGGCGTTTATAAGCATTGCAATGTATCCGGCAATACATAGCTATGATGAACAGCCATTCGATAATTAATAAGAGTGAGGAAAGTGAAAAAAAAAAACTTCATCGTTACAAAATCGTTGCGGCCTGTTCCAAGTCAAGGTAAGATTGAGCAGGCCAAAAAACATGGCGGCTTCAGATCCCAGCGAGGTTACCAATGATACGCCTAAAGACCCAGAGAGCGAGGTGGCCGAGGACCGCCTGATGAAGGATATAATTAAATAAGGCCGTTAATTATTTTCAAAATGGGTGTTTTAATTAACTCAAATACCCAATTTTCACTCCTGCCCTTCCTTGGAGTTCCCCTCGTATGCATGCAAAGGTTCAGCTTGCTAGGTTTTATGGTTTTGGAGTTATGGAGGAGACACACACTTATTAGTACATATTTCGTTCAGTTAAACAGCACAGTCAACCAATAGATTGAACAAAGTACTTATAAACTCTATTCCCCAATTTTTTAACAAACAGGAAAGAGAGTCCTCCTCTTCAGTTGATGCACTTTCTGAATGTGCTGTGCATGCACCGATGGAGGTGAAAGTTGAAACATTTACCAACATGCCACAGTGTGTCTGGCCGCACGTTCGCCTTAGGGCCCCCCTGCGGTCGCCTTGCGGGCACCTTGCGTCTGCCTTGAAAATTCTATGGCTGCCACAGCGACGCCCTAACGTCACCGTGCGACATCAAATCAAAGGCCGTACGGCACCCCCACGTTTTCGGTCTCCACAATTTATAAATACGCCATGCGGCTCCCCGAAAAATAAAAACATATGTGACTGCTACATTGTGTGACCGTGGAAATACTGCGGCCGCCGTATAATTGCTAGTGGCTGCAGATTTTGGAGACCCCACGGCCGCCGTGGCAAATGTGACCTAGGCCTTAGCGGACATGCCGACAATGTTCGAGAAGTCTTGGCATTCCATAATACCACTTGCATTTTGCACAATGCGTATTTTTGTCATTCCCCATGTACGCTCTGTCGTCTGCTACCAGCTATGTTGTACTGCTATCCCGTGCATGTGCACGGGTATCGCTAGTATATACATACTAGCTGGAGTACCCGGCGTTGCCTGGGGAAAAAAATAGGAATAAGAAAGGGGTAAACTGTGGCGCTTAATATATATCACATTTAATTTGGAAACATTTCACATTTCTTTGTTGTTGTCAGCGTTCGTCATCAGTGCTCCAGTCCATCAGGGTAGACCACACTGCGTGTCTGACTGTTGGGTGCCAGGATGTTGAGCTTCACTGTGCTGCCAGTCTGAGAGGCAGCCACATACAGCTGGCCATGGGAGAAGCACGGGACAGAGAAGTCGACACCGATTGTCTTGTACGTCTGACCTTGAGCCTTGTTGATCGTCATCGCAAAGCATGGCTTGCAGGGAAACTGGAGTCGGCGAAACTGGAAGGGCAGCTAGGAGTCTGATGAAATGAGTGGGATCCTCAGCAGAAGGACGACTTCTCCTTTGTATGGTCCACAGGAGATGGTGGCCTCAATGATATTGGCATGCAGACGGGTTATGATGCAGCGTGTGCCATTGGTGGTCTTGGGTGGCTCCATGTTTCGCAGGATCATGATGGGCACACCGAGTTTCAGCTTTTAGAGGTGTGGTGGCATTCCTGACAGCTCGAGAGAATTGAGCAGCTCAACAGGGTAAGTGACTGCCTCCTCGTCGCAGATGGCACTGTCCTCAGACTTGTAGATCCTCTCATCACCGGGTAACTCTCCCAAGAGCCAGTTGTTGAGCTGGTTGATATTGGTATACAGCGGAGAGAGAATTGCACGCTGAGCCAGCCACTCAGACCTGACTCCATTTGTGGTCAAGCAAGGGTAGACTTCAGCCTTGAGCTCCTCCAGTGTGGAGATGACCTTGCCCAGTCCAGGAGGAATTGCGATAATGTCTGGTTCGGCCGCAAATTGGATCTGTCCATTGCCAATTTCCAGGAGCAGCTTGGAGAAGTTGGTGGCCCCTTCATCGTCAGATAGGTGACCTCGCATGTTGGTGGTCAAGTGCTTGACAGTCACATGGCACCACAGCTGGGACGTCTTCAGGCTGACGTTGACAATGTTGGATCTGGTGCCTCTCTTGACCACTGGAAGAATCTGCCGGAAGTCTCCACAAAGCAGTGTGGGGATGCCTCCCATGGGTTGCTGGACTCCTGTGATGTCCTGCAGTGTGCGGTCTACAGCTTTGTAGGCTGACTTGTGAGTCATCGGGGCCTCATCCACAATGATGGCTGCAGCATCCTTGATGACCTTGGCCAATGCTGTTCCACGCTTGATGATGCATGTTGGCTGATCTTTGAGGTGCGTGTCGAGTGGGGTCTTGAAGGTGCTGTGCAGCGTTCATCCTCCCTGGAGGAGAGTTGTGGCAGTTCCACTGGACGCAGTCGCAGTCGCAATCTTGCCTCCTGAGCTAATTTTTTTCAGTATTGTGTTGATGACAAAGCTCTTGCCTGTGCCTCCCGGTGCATTGAGGAAGATGATGTTGCTGCTCCTGTTGCCATTGATGATGCTACCTTGCTGCACCAGTTCAAGGACTGCATTGTAGACCTGACGTTGGTCATCTGTCAGGTGGTGTTGGAGGTCATCAGCCTGGACAGCCAACTGCTTTTGGTTGTAGTCCACTTCCCTAGTAGCCTATCTTCTGTGCCCCTCTCTGGTGTAGGTAGGTCATACAAACTGAGATGACGGCCACCCATCATGATCACCTTGTCCTCGAGGGAGCAAAGTGCAAGGTTATAGACCTCCTCGTTGTCATCAGCATCAGGATTGCCAACATTGTGACGGTGCTGGAACAGGTAGTCTTCACAGAAGAGGTCACGAAACTGATCCCAGAGTGTGTGTGGATTGCTAGGGAAACAGGTGTTGAGCATGACTGCCATGAGACTCCTGAGGTTTGGTGCAGACTGGCTGAAGCCTGCCTCCTCCATAGCAAGGTGGAGGTGCTGGTCATTTTCGAGGAGTACCCTTGCGAGACAGGCTTCACGGAAGGACAATTCCAGGGCATCCACGGTTCTCAGAGCAGTGAAGGAGGAGGGGCCACAGACTTCAGTCAGGAGAAGTCGAACGTAGTAACAGTCACCCTGCCTCGGACTGATGTTGTAGATGCGGCCAATTGCTGGAGCCTTCCAGATTGCATGTGGACCTTCGACCACCTGTCCTCACTTTCAGCGGGCCCACTTCTTGTGCGACTTGTCCCACGTGTAGTACTCGGGCAACTCGTGGTATTAGGGCGTCTTGGCAAAATCGTCATGACTGCAGAGGTCAAAGAGGGCAGTCAGCGTAGTAGCTGGAGGTGGTCGCTGTGCCCTCTCAACGGCATTGTCCACATTGAAGTCGACTCGCTGGCCATTCTCGAGGTGGACGGCTAGGCCAATGACTGGAGGGAGATGCTCGGAAATTAGGTGCTCCAGAATCCTCCAGACTGCCTCGCTACTGCTGATGAAGCGTGCATTCTGGAACTGTGCTACCTCATCCACTTGACGGTTTCCGGCCTCCTCATTGGCTCGCTGCAGTTCAAACGCTGCCTGATCGGTCCCCTTGATGACATACTTTGTGATATACTTGAGGCTGTTGATGCTGGAGCAGATCTCAACATTGATGTGGCAATTGAATTGGCGGAGGAGGAACAGGTTGAAGGGTACCACCCACTGGTTGGTGACTACCTGTACCACCCGTTTTCCCGGCTGGCGCATATTTATCTCACCGGTGTGACCACCATTTTCTGGCTTGAGACGGCGATATTTGGGGTAGCTGTCATTTCCTTGCTCAGTGCTCTGCAGGAATGGCTTTGGGAAATCCTTTGAGCACTTGCAGTCCTTCATGCAAGGGCTGTTCTGGTTGAGGTTTCCACATGGACCGTGGATCATGTGTGCCATGACCATCTTGTGTAGCAATGGATCTTGCTCCTTGTCAGGAATCTCAGCACTGATGACCAGGTCAATGTCTTCGGGCTTGACCTTGTCCTCTGGGGCAACCCACAGGAGGATGTGGGCATGAGGAAGACCACGCTTCTGGTACTCAATGGTGTACAGGAAGGCTCTCATCTTCCCAAAAGCTCCCTTCTTTAGTAGCTCCATGAGCTTCTTGTTCTTTTGGCAAAAGACACAGGCAATGATGTCTGGGCAATCGTGAGGTTCTTGTCCTGGCAGGAGGTTTTCCTGGACCTCGGTCCATTTGGGATTCGTGGTCATCGTGATGAAGAAATCAGGCCTTCCGATGTGATGCACATAGGCCATGGCATCACTATTTCTCATGCATCCACCTCGGCCCACCTCGGTATGTTGCTGGAAGGACCACCCTTTGCCCAACATTGCGAGGGTCACCATCGCTGGCCATGAGGCTGTCACGGAGGTTGTCAAAGTTATCAGCAAGCAAGTTATTTTTCTCCCGGCAGATAAAGCCCAGTCGCTCTGTCTCGATCTTGCAGTAGACATCGACCAGAAACTGCTGAAAGAGTTGTCGCATCTGCAGTTTGTGGTTGCCCTCTCTCACCATGATGTGGTAGCTGAAGTACTGTAGCTTTGTGAGTTTTCGTCCATCCTGTCCAGTAGCAGTCCTGGCCACCAGATGGCCACCAACGAGCGGTTGCTGAGAGAGACTCGGATGAGATTTGTTACCTGCATAGTCCGTGAGCGTCAGTTGCGGCTGTATGGACATGTGGCTCGTTTTCCTGACTCTGATCCTGCTCACCAGATTCTCTCAGTGAGGGAGTCTCATGAGTGGAGGAGGCCAGTGGGTCGACCACGTGCCTCATGGTTGCAACAGGTTGACCATCATCTCAAGGAGATGGGGATGGGCCTGGCATCTGCCTGGGGGATGGCCAGACGGAGGCCCCTGTAGTACCGGCGGAAAGTGGACGCAGCGACGTGCTGTTCTGGCACATGCTCCCATACCTGACCTGACCTGACACCAGATGGATGCTGTAGCCATCTGTTCCATATGGGAACACTATGGGATACTGGAGTGCATCATAAGATGCATGTAGCTCACTGATCCTTTTAAGTGCCCCATCGCAAAGTCTGAGGACAATGTTTCTGGGTTCTGTTGGCTCATTGTCCATTAGGATGGCGACTTCTGGTGCATATTGGGCGTTGTAGCAGCGTGTGTGCTCTCCTTGTGGTCGCTTGTTCTCTCTGATGATGATCTGGCACTCTTCAGAGTTACCTCCTTCTGCAAGTACATCTCTTGCAGTCTTGAGCTTAGGGACCAGATGGTTATTCTCATGAAACCACTTTGTGAGCATCTCAAGTATGTGTGGATTGAGGCCGCTGTGGTTCCTGGCAGACAGCTCCTTGGCGTGTGAGTCCAGGAAGTAGACCTGTAGGAACTTTGGCTGGCTCTCTTCAGGCGGGAGCTAGCTGCCAATGCGGTGGAATACTTGACCTTGGATCCAGAAGCTCGGGTTCCAGCCCTGGACTTCAGCTTCCTTGTGCCCGAAGCTCGTCATCGCAAAGCTGCCATTATACGTCCGAATGTTGTCAAGGAAGTGCTTGCTGAGGGGACCTTCGCCTGAGAGAAGTTCCTTCAGCAAGAGAGGAAGAACAGGAGTGGGCTCAAGGATGACCTTGCCATCGCTGCAGCATACACCCTTGGTCTCTCCCTTGAATCTGTAAGCAGAGCAGTGGGTGCAAACTTGGTCCATTCGGCCAGTCTGCATGAGTTGTTGGGTCAGCCGGGTCATACATGAATGCCACCCTGTTGGCATTGTTGTGCTCTTGTGCCCGGGCCAGTGCTTGTGCTTCTACAGTGCGGTGACGCATTGCCTCAAGTCTTGCATCACTCTTCCTTCGTCTCATTTGCTCGCCGCTGTTGTTGCCGCTGTGCGTGTTCATTGAGCCTGGCTGATCGTTCCTCTTCAGTCTCATTTTGTCTCTTAGTGTGTGTTTGCTTATCTGCAGCTGCCTTGGGACCAATGGAGCTCTCCTTTTTCGGGGCATCTAAAATCAGAAAGTCAAATTTTGATCAGAAACTTTGTTAACGTCCACTGGTCTGTCTTTGTCTTATTTTGATCATGTGAATAAAAAGGCGCGACGTGGAAAATCAATCAATTGCAACAGAAAAAGTGAAATGCAAAAAAATCTTCTTTTTTTTCGGTTTTTTAAACATCTAAGGTGTGCTGTAGTACCTCTGAGACGCGCTGATTCCGAATATGCCTTTAGTTTTGCTCTACGATGCGTAGTTTTCGAGTTATAAGAGGACAAACAAACATACACTCCTACTTTATATATATGGAGAAGATATATATATATATATATATATATATATATATATATATATATATATATATATATATATATATATATATATATGTTTCTTCACACCTCTCCAAACTCTCTGCTTCCCTCACCCCAATTGTCTTCTCCCCTCCCCCATTTTCCCCTCTTTTTTTAACATTACATTAGGATATACAAGGTAGTTTGGCACAGATGATGCAATTCGACCCATCATGCCTGTGTTGTTCCTGTTCCATTCGTTAAGAACAATGTTACAAGTAATTAATGATATAACAACGTTAAATTCACAATCTCTTCCTGTTTTTCACATTCCTGTTGCCGTTCGTTGAGAGCAATGTTGAAAGTAAATATATAACCGTTTAAAATCACCATCTTACAAGATTCCATCATCTGGATTCTTCAGTAAAAATAGTGGACAAGTAACCTAAATGATTTTTTTTTTTAAACCACAAGGTTATTTGTTATGAAAAAAAAATGTTTAACCTCAGTTCTTCAGACAAAGACCTTGATGATGAAATGGGTTTTATGGTCCCTGGCTGAGTAGTTTAAGAGAACATCGTCAGATAGACAGACAGAATAAGTGTATTATTATATAGAATACTAGCGATACCCGTGCACATGCATGGGATAGCAGTACAACATAGCTGGTAGCAGACGACAGACCGTACACGGGGAATGACAAAAATACACATTGTGCAAAATGGAAGGCCAAGACTTCCCAAACATTGTCGGCATGTCCGCTAAATGCCACAGCAATTTCATAGGGATCGTGTGACGGCGAGCCGAGTTTTTAGTATGCAAGCTTGGTATTATAATCGATATATATATATATATATATATATATATATATATATATATATATATATATATATATATATATATATATATATATATATAATTATAACCACTCACTCACTCACTGATATAAATGTTGAATACTTTATTGGTTGCTAGAAAGTTGAAGGCAAGTTTGACACTTGCACCCTGAACAAAAACAAAATCCTACCTTGACTGACTACTGGGAAGGCAACTGCAAACCACCCATCCAGCATGACCCTTGCTAAGATGCTGCATTTCACAGCACTGGAGTTCTCTCTATCTTCGATAAAGAGCGTCGTTGCTTTGATCGATTGAAATGCACATTCAGAATGATTCGTTGATCTTTCTTAGACGGTTGTATCTCTTTCCGAGAACTTTTTGAACGTCGCACATGTATGTTTAATGTCATTCTCGTTTGTGGAACCTTCTGAAACCACATGATGAACTTTTGGCATTCTCTCCTCACTTCAAACCAAATTTGGCACTTTGCTCCAGGTGTTCAAGCTGACCCCCCCCCCTTCTCATACCAAATTCCACTCCTTGACGCAACTTGTACTCCCAATTTCAAGTTATTTTGTTCACTAGTTTGATGTCAACTTGTTTCTTCACTCAGGAATCACTTAACCCTTGTATGTCAAAATCCCCCATGAACCTTGATAGCTGTTTATTAACAAACTTCAGGAATTTACCTTCATATTAGATACCCATGGGGTGCGCAATTATGGCAGAGACTGGAGATCATGAGATCTTGTTTCTGGAGAGAAACAAAGGATAAGATTGTAATCCAGCAAATAATGCTTTTGGGAGACGAAAGCATCCCATTCTTTTTCGAGGCACGATGTCAGAGCTTTGGGGAGTCACAACATGGTGCGAGTGGCATCGACTGCATGTCGTAATAATAGCTGATGTTAATTCAAAACATAATTTACACACTTGGTGCTCACTACCATGCACTGGTGTCCTGCCTTCATGTCAGCAATTCAAATGGAGCAGGTTTTTATTTTATTTTAGAAGGCATTGAGATGGTGGTTTGGGTGGGGGATGGTTTGGCAGAGGCCAACATTCCTGACAGGAGCAACATCTCAAAATGTAATCACAGACACAACAGAGATCTTTAGAATCGTGTTACGAGAAAGCCCTCAATTTCTCACAAAGGAACCCTTTGAAAACGGTGGTTTTATTCATGTACGTAGGCCACCTGTGATCTCTCGGTCATGAGGCATCATAACTGAGGTGTCACTGTTTTGCTGATGCAGTGCCTGGCTGAGAGATCAGGGCAAGAATGGAGAATTTTGCCAGAACACCGACACTCAATGGCCTACTCTTTTCATAAAGTACCTTTTGGGCTTTAATGCCCACCATCTTGTGGTCGCAGAGCGGCCACCACCTTAACGTCCATTTTAGGGATGGTGTAACTCATTGATGCGACGTCGTGCCTGATACGTTCCTGTAATTTGGCGATTTATAGTCAGGTTTGGAATCGAACCTAGACCAGACAGCTCAAAGGTAAGTGGTTTTCGTTAGAAACAAAAGTTCTCCAAATCATTTCAATAGTGACAAGTCTGAAGATGACAATGGTTCACGAGCGGTATTTGACAATGTAGATTGTTTCAGAAGTCAAGTATGAGACAATGTGATAATTTTTGACCAAGTTATAATTGATTATAGTGGCCTTCAATCAACAGCTGCAAAATGTCGAAAACCCGGTTTCGTTCAACAACTTAAAAATTTGACCTTTGCAAAACCTGTAAAGGTCACAAAACAATGTGGACATTAAAATAAGGAAACAGGATACGTGCTATAGCTTATTGGAGTTAGTTCGCCGCAGAAGGTCAAAAACCCGGTTTGATTCCCACAACTTTTAAAATTTGACCTTTGTGGCCTTTAAAGGTCAAACAAAGGTAAAGGATTATGACCTTTGGTGCAAAACTTCCTCTGGAACATTCCAGGAACAATATAACGTCATATAGGCTATATGGCATTTCGCACTCCTCGGATTATCCATACTTTGATGAAATCAGCGTAAAAACAAACTTGAAGGCGGCGCCACGGGCAAGGTGTTAGAGATAGAGCAAAATGGTTTCAAGACTTTAGGTAGGGAATGACCTCAAGATTATGCATAAAAAATATTGTCATCCGAGTTCTCAGAGTTTTGGCGGTCGTATGATTTTTATGTCAAAATTCGCAATTTTCAAAGTTTTTGACCTCGTGATCTTGACCTTGGGACGAAAATGAAAAATCGGAAACAACGAGATTTAGATCATTCATTTTGCTATTCAAATACCGAAGAACCCATTCCATTCAGTCAATTCCCGAGGAGAAGATCGATTTTTTTTTAAATCCGACTACCCCATTAAAATGGCTATTTTTTGGGCATGGCTCTGCCCACAATGGGTGGAGCACACCCTCATCCAGGAAAACACAACTAGATATTGATATCGAACACAAAACCAAGTTTCATCAAGATCGGATCAAAGTCCACGGAGTTATGCTCTGGACAGACAGACACACAGACATAACGAATATAGTGGTCACTCTGGCTGGCGCTCGTGAACCAAAAATATTTGAGGATGATTGATCCCACATCAAAGCATTCGTTTGCCTATTATTTCTTGGTACAATGTGGCTTGAGTAGTGACTGAACAAAGCATTCCTGATAAATCAATATTCACCAATGAACATCTAATATTCTGGTACTTATATAATTTAAAGGACAGAAAAATCATACATGTATATTTTATATATATATATATATATATATATATATATATATATATTTATATATATATATGGTGTGGGTAGGGTGGGGAAGCATGAGAACTTTGAGGTTTTATTTGAAGTTTCAATCTCATGCTTTTTTGCATATTGCATTCATGAACATCCCCTTGTGGATACATATCATGAGAGTGCAGACCCACCGCATTGCAAGGCAAATAATAAAGATAACGAGTTGCCTTCACCTGATGCTTGGTTTTTATTGCAAATTGGTTGAGGTGAGATATGAATGTAAAAAAAACAATGTATGAACCTTTGTCATAGCAAGAATATAGCGTAAGGTAAGGGAAGGTAGCGTAAGGGGATTAAACTCGAGAGATCGTTTAATTTGAAACACTGAGAATAATTCTGAAGCAAACAGAATTATTGAGACTGAGAAATCACAAGAAGCGTTCAACAAGTTCTCGGAACGAGACGCACACAAGTCCAAGAAACGCCAACGTTTTATTTTTAAATGTCTTTATAATTAGGAAGCAAATGTTTTTACTGCTACATCTGGTTGTTGTAGGTATTGCTGTGGTTCTTGTTGGGGATCGATTTTGGAAATTTACACCCATTGGTCGGACCCCACCCACATTTGTCGCTTGACTCCAACCATCATCATCCGGACAAAATAATTTTGCCACCATTTTGGTTTTCTGGTGTGGCAAACCAGGCCTGTTTGCCTCTGCTGATTATACACTGTCCGGGTTTGTTGCATCAGATTTCTAATGGCTTTGCTTGGGTCGAGTATGACTCACGATGAGGGACACTGGAAAATGTAATCATATGTCGAATGAAAATGATTAATAAGGTTTCATCAAGCCCATCAGCATGCACGGTGCTTGCCTCCCTAAAAAAACATAGCGTTACGTCATTTTTGAATGGCCCTATGTTGGAGTTAAACAATCCATGACCATGTGACTAATCAGCTCATTCTGATTTAACCATGGTGGAGGCTGACATGGATGAGAGGCGTCAAGTTAATCTTTTAAAAGCGCATTAAATGTGTGATTCCCAATCACGCTGTTCATCTTTTAAGAATGCTTTAAATACGCGTTTCCCAATCGGCCCGTTACCGGATTTTGTTGCAAGCTGTGGCCACAATGCGGTCATTCTTGTTTTATTACCAGCTAGCAAATACAACCGGTTGCTTCGCTAATGGGTATATTAAGGGGGGAAAAAAGAGTGAGGCTGAGAGAGAGTGGAGGGAGGGAGAGAGAGGGGAAGGAGAGGGAGGGAGCGAGGAGGGGTGGAGAAGAAAGGAGTGGTGGGGAAGCGAGGACGGATGGGGGAGCAGGAGGGGGTGAGGAAGGGCGGAGCGAGGAAGTAGGGAAGAGCAAGGAAGGGCGGGGTGGGGGGAGGGGGGAGCGACAACTCACCAAACATCGCTATACACTCTGGGAGGAGCGGTGTATGGGAGTGAGTAGGATTGGGGAGAGAGGAGGGGGAAAGAGGGAAATGGGGAGTGGGTGGGGGTTTGGAGTGAAGGCAGGGGATTCTGGACTTGCATTTGGTAGGGAGACTTGATGGGAAAAGGGAGAGATGAGTTCTCGACTTGCGATTGGGAGTGGGATTTGTGTAGAAGGTGAGGGGGCGGGAGGGTGGGTAGTGCAGGATTGAACGAAATGGGGTTCTTTAAAACAAAATGTTTATACAGTACCCGAAGACCTCCCGGAGATGTCCATGTGGGGGAGGGCATAGAGAGGGGATGGGATTTTGGAGGAGGTAAGCATGAGGGGAGGGAAGGTAGCGTAAGGGGGAAGGCAGGGTGAGAGGAAGGAAGGCAGCATGAGGGGAAGGGAATGCAGTGGGAAGGGAAGGCAGCATGAAGGGAGGGGAAGGGAAGAAGGGAAGGCAGCATGAGGGTAAGGGAAGGGAAAGCAGTGCGAGGGGAAGAGAAGGTGGAGAGAGGGGCAGGGAAGGGAGGACAGCGTGAGGGGAAGGGTATGGTGATAAAACACCCAAACAACATTTTCTTTTTAACTGCTGGGTTATAATATATAAAACTGGGCAGGGGCATTTCAAGCCCATGCTATCTACCTGGCAAAGGCCTGCCTGCATGTATGCAGTGACCTTTGTACCCCTCTGGTCGACTCACTCTGAATCTGATTCATACATGCTATATTCTGGGGAAGCCATTGTAAATTCAAAACTAAACCGTCATTCCTTAACAGTCCCCTTAAAGGGGGCAGGGGCAGGGGAGGAGTGCGAGAAAAAGGGAGACGGGTGTGAGAAAAAGGATGGGAAAAGAGAGGGAGAGGGGTGGGAGAGAGAGGGAGAATGGTGGGAGAGAGAAGAGGGGAGAGAGAGGGGGGTGGGGGATTCCAGCAGATGTGATGCCCAGTTTAACTTCCATCCAAGAGAATCACCCTGCTTGTGAAACACCGGGTGACAGTTTATAGCTGGGTCGGGATTCAAACCCAGGCTTGACAGCTTCGAACGAGCGTGCATATCTCTCGACTCTCCTGCTGTGATGGGGCAATTCATTGCTTTGTAACAACTGAAAACATTTTTTACTCATTGTTATCATCGAATATATTTTTTAATTTGCCTTCCGAACTCCAAAAATGCCCTCATCGAGAATGGAGCTGTGGTGTTGCCATGGAAGCTTGTTGAGATTGAAGCTTGAGTGGAATGAAGCTAAGTACCTTTAGCATTCCAGCAAGCACTTCAATGAAATGGTTCAATCATTTTTTTTTTAATGAAACCTTTAATTTTTATTTCTCGCCGCGTGGCAGAAGGGGGATATTCTTGTCACCTAGGTTGTCCGGCTGTCCGTCTGGCTGTCCGTCAAAATTTATAGCTGTGAGTGCGATAACTCGTAAACTCTTCGCCATATCGATTTGAAATTTGGGTCACACATGTACCACCTGAAAAGGAAGAACCTTATTGATTTTGGGCGTGGCCGGATCCAAGATGGCCGACTGGGGCGGCCATCTTGGAAAAAAATGTTTTTTCGCCATATCGATTTGAAATTTGAGTCACACAATGTACCACCTGAAAAGGAAGAACCCTATTGATTTTGGGCGTGGCCGGATCCAATATGGCTGACTGGGGTGGCCATCTTGAATAAAAAGTTTTGTAATAGATGGAAAACCGCTTATCTGATTTCAATTATTTTTGGTTACTACGTTCCTCACCCCTGGGGAACTTTTTCCAGATGATGACCAAATGGTGTCTTGTTTCCAATTCACCTCCCTCATTATCTGGAATATGTTTGACCTTTTTCATTCAATGGTGGGGCATTCCGCATCTCTGATGGTATATTTTTATATGTATCTATCTTTGTCGAAGTGACGGGTCGTATCATGAAAGAAAATCATACAAAAAGGTGAAACGTCATGTAAAATATAATTGCACATTTTCAGTGAGTGAGCCACTGTCCGAGGAACTGCACAATAATGTGGGGCCAAACACAGTCGAGTGGGGCCTGAACTTTTTTTTGAAGTCGATCGATATAGTTTTCAGTGACAGGGCAAATACTTTTGCCGTATATGGCCATGACTTGGAAACGAACAACCAAGCAGCTTGTATAGCACTTGTCATGGAGCTTAAGTATTCAAGCAAGCACTCCTTCAAAACGTTGATGAGGAACGGTTGGCTTGACAAGCGATTAGTGATCACCGATCAGTCATATAAATGTCCGGAATGTCAAGCAATGTCCGAATTGGACAAATGAACACGTTTTAGCATTTGGAACTGCTGATAAGTTCAATTCCAGAGTTAAAATTTTGAAATTTGCCTCAGGTTAAGAGATTCTAGAGGTTATGGCATGTGCAGAAATAATATATAGCCACAAATGCTGACTTCTTTGGGCATTTATAAGCATTGCAATGTATCCAGTGATTCCTAGATATGATGATCAAGCCTTCGATGATATGAGTGAGGAAAGTGAAAAAAAAGCTTTATCATTGAGAAACCATTGTAGCCTGTTCCAAGTCGAGGCATTGTTTAACAGGCCAAAAAAAAATGGTGAAGTAAGACCCCAGTAAAGGTCATCGAGGTGACCAAGGATAAGCCTTGATAAAAGGATAATTAAATAAGGTCGTTAATTATCTTCAAAAGGGGTGTGTAAGTTCACCCAAACGCACAATTTTCACCCATGCACTACCTTGGACTTCCCGTTGTATGCAAGCAAAGTTTGGGGCTACAAGGTTTCATGCTTTTGGAGTTATGGAATAGATGGACTGACTGATGGACACACACTGACATTTATTAGTATAGATTATCATTCTGTACAGTATTTAAAAATAAATACAACAAAGGTGATCCAGTCGGAACTGTAATCAAACCCAATTGACCACCATTTGTGTTCGATAATGGACCAGGCGGTCTACCAGTCGCATTGGGATTCAAACCAGATTCTCCACCAGTCGGGTCAGGAATCCAATCAGACAGACAAGAAAGTCCACCTGTGTCAGCTCTGGAATTGAACCCGATGGACCAGGTGGTACACAAGTCTGGTCGAGAATCAAACTTTCTGAACATTTCATGGATGTTAACCATCATTGAGAAGGAAAATTATTGACACGTCCATCAGAACAATTGTCTTGCCTATCAAACGTTTTCCCTGGCATCATCTATGACATTTGTCGAGTAAGCTACAATGACAATTGCATGTAGTTCCATTATGAAAGCTTTTATTCTTCTTAGCATAACACATTTTAAATACTTTCCTTTGTTCATTAACAGATTTATAGCAACACTATGTTATCACTGACGAACAAAAGTTGGCAACACTTTTGTGACATTTATAAAAATTACAGTGAAAGCTTCTGCATGAGTAACATGCCTGTGGCATAATTTATTTTGTAATTCCAAAAGCTTTGCAATGACATTTTTACATCTCAAAAATAATGAGGTTTTTTTTTCCTTTGTTCACTCTGTTATACATGCGGCTTTCTTCAGATCAAGCTTCAAAATGTTTTGGCTGCTCAGCTTCAACAACCTGCAGTATTGCTTGACTATTCTTTATTACAATGCAGCATCTATATACTGCACATGACCTTTACTTAAAGCTAATTTTGCCAAATGTAGTAAGATCTCCATAAAAGGTGCAATATGTTCATTGAAGAGGAAGATTGTACAATGTATAAATATGGGTCTTATTCCAGATTCGGGGTCTGGGGTTTGCCATAAGGGGAAACTCCTTCAACTCATCCTAACCTCCGGTCCTGCAGGCCAACGTGCCTCAGATAACTCTGTGGCCTGGTGGGTTGTGAAGCAACCACAAACGTTAATCAGATGGCCAAATCTCCCAGTGTTCCTCCATCGAACACCGTTTACCTGGGGGTGATGTGGCACAACTAACTGAGGTTTGCGCCATTAGCGCACACTCGGATTACCACTGAGCAGAACCATGACTATCAATTTCTAATCTGCATCAAATAAAAACAAACAGTTTGTTAGAACATAACAAAAGGACAAAAGTAATGTAAACAAAAAAAACTGAATAGGCACACTCTCCTGCAAATCAAAATATTACACAGTAATAAATGGAACTTGGTATATACGTTAAAGGGACAATCAACAAAAACAAATTTAGATTTACACTGACAGATAGACATATAATAACACCATTTTAACATGTTTAATTGATAATTTAAGTGAGGTTAACAGTTAGTAATTTTCACTCTGTAACTTACATTTTGTCATGAATGGGCCATTGCACATTAACAAAAATGACATGTGGAGCATGTTCCATATGCCTCAAATATTTAATTATGCTTATTAACTCCTGTAAAACAGTGGTGGTAATAGAAGTTAATTGAGCGACAAAAAGAAGAGAATAATATTATTGTTACAAATAGTCTACGTCTTAAAGTTAAAAGACAAATTCCCGTTGATTTCACCTCCAGGATGAGTCACAAGTCTCAGGACACTTTTCGCTGCTTATACAAGATTTATTTATATTGGTTCACGAAAAAATATTTTCACGAAAAAATTAATGACCATTATATTCGTTATTGGTGTGTGTGTGTGTGTGTGTGTGTGTGTGTGTGTGTGTGTGTGTGTGTGTGTGTGTGTGTGTGTGTGTGTGTGTGTGTGTGTGTGTGTGTGTGTGTGTGTGTCTGTCTGTCTGTTGGGAAGTCGATCTCGTCGAATTTTTTTTTTTTTTTAATTTCTTTTTTGAGATTTGTTCTACCCTTATTATCAGTATTTAAAATGGCGATTTCAGTTAATACAATGGCAATTTCGATTAAACTTGGTTGGTAGGTTCATACCATGACCTAGTTGTGTGCGAATGAGAACCATTGCTATGGACACCACCGTTGCCTAGCAACGGGACTTTGAAATTTTAGAAAAATCATAAAAAATTACTTTTTTCAAAAATCGGGCCACGAGCGACTGTGGGCAGTACATTCAGCCATGTTGTCAAAAATTTCCAGCCGGATCCTATGAAAACTGTCAGAGAAGATAGACTGAATGAACCCTGGTCAAAAACAATAAAAAACAAAGTTTGTTATATCTCAGAGACTATGAGTCAGATATACATGAAACTGGTATGGTAGGTTCATGGTATGTCCTAGTTATGTGTGAGAAAGAACCGTTGCTATGGACCCCTCCGTTGCCTAGCAACGGCCGAAAAACCTCAATGTGGGGGTATTTTAACGAAAAAACAATCTGCAGCATTAACCCTTGAAGCTATCTAGAATCATGAATTTTTGGCTGCTCTTAGAGCACCCTTATTCTGGACATTTCCATCCATCTGTCTGTCCGCAAAACTTTGGTCAAGCCTAGGGGCTAAACCACTCAACCGATTCCAATGAAATTTGGTAGGTAGGACCAATATTTCTGGGAATCGTGTGCTTTCGAATATGGTACCCCAGGCCCTAGCAACGGCATAGCAACGGCCCTTTAAAGTGGTAAAAAAAAAATCAAAAATAAATAAATCGAAAAATCGAAGCTTAGAGTTCTGTGCGCAATCTATCGAGCTCCTTTCATGCCAATTTGCAGCCCCAACAAAAAATATTTGTCAGAGAAAATAGGTTTTGGGCGAGTACATGTCGAACATTTCAGAAACGGTTCATTGCGAATATCTCTCAGGGAAAGAGTCTGATTTTGATGAAACTTGGGTGAAATGTGTACAATGTGGCTGGCATGTACACAAAAATGAATGGTTGCTATGCACACCTCCGTTGCTTAGCAACAGCTAAAATACTTTATCGTACATCGTACACTTATTGTGGACTGTACAAAAAAATCAATACCTCCGAAACTGGACCTCCGAGGGACCTGTTTTTTTGTGCCCAAGGAGAATGTCTTACAGAATCATATAAAAAAATTAAATCTTTAGAGAATAGATAAATGGAATTACCAGGGCTCCCATTTGTTAGAGTCTCTTTGAAAACATGCCTGAAATTTCACAAGGTGGGTTTCTGGGCACAAACTAAGAGGGCTGTGATAATCATATTTATTGTGCTAAATTGATTGATAGCATGTACATGAATATCGGCTAGTCGCGTCGGCCAGCTTTCCATCGAGAGCGAGCAGCCATGCAGCCGACCGGCTTGTCTTGTACTTAATCCTCAGGTCATTCCCCATCGAACGGGCCCATCACGTCAGGTTCTATTGTGTAGTCGACTACCCATGTCCGCCTACCGGCTTGCCTGTCTGTCCCGATCATAGCTCCGTGGGTTTTGATCCGATCCTGATAAAATTTTGGTGGGAGGTTTATATCATGATCTCGTTGTGTTTTCCGGAGAATGGGCGTGGTGCGCACATTATGGGCGGAGCCACGCCAAAAAATACGTGTTTTTAGGGGGTAGCCGATTTAAATTTGCATCTTTTCCTGAGGGGTTTGTCGAATCTGACAGGGGTTTCGGTATTTGGTTAGCCCAATGGCACCTGCATAGCCCCACTGAGCTCGATTTTTTTTTTTTCATTTTCGTTCCAAGGTCAAGATCACGAGGTCAAAAACTTTGAAAATTGCAAATTTTGACATAAAAATCATACGACCGCCGAAACTTTGAGAACTAGGTTGACAATATTTTTTATGCATAATATTGAGGTCATTCCCCACCTAAAGTCTTGAAACCATTTTGCTCTATCTCGAACACCTTGCCCGTGGCGCCCCCTTCAAGTTTGTTTTTACGCTGATTTCATCAAAGTATGGATAATCCGAGGAGTGTGAAATGCCATATAGCCTATATGACGTTATATTGTTCCTGGAATGTTCTGGAGGAAGTTTTGCACCAAAGGTCATAATCCTTGACCTTTGACCTTTAAAGTTCACAAAGGACAAATTTTCAAAGTTGTTGAACGAAACCGGGTTTTCGACATTTTGCAGCTTATAACCTGTCACTCGTTCCACATCATGTTGATCATTTTTATAACTTGGTCAAACATGATCACATTGTTTCATCCTTGACTTCTGAAACGATCTACATCGTCAAATACCGCTTGTGAACCATCGTCGTCTTCAGACTTGTCATCTATCTATACTTGGTTTTTTTTCATGATCTGCATTTGACAATTCACAAATGAAAGTTGGTTTATATGGTTTCATGTGAAGATCTTCTTTCATTGTGCCACTTAACAATGAAAACGAAACGCCCAATTCTGCAGAACGTTTCCATAATGATTTCTTTTCAGAGATCTGAGAATGGATGTTTTCATGGTTTGAATTCGCAAATCACGAATTTTTGATTGTCCACTGCACTTGCTGTCGAGTACCCTTCCAGTATGAAATGCCTTCCCCTCCCCCCCACCCCCCCCCCCCAAAGATGAAGATTTGATTTTGACGGTGCTGGCATTCCAAAACGCTCCTCAAAGTCTTCTTGCACCCGTTTCATCATCTTGTTTGTGTTTCTCCTCTCGTGGCACCACACCACTGCTCCCACCCTCTTCCACTGTAAATGGACTGGTGTCTGGAATTTTGGGGTTTAATATATCACTTGTATTGGAGAGAGAGAGACAGAGACAGAGAACAAAAATACATGGAATAAACAAATCTTGTAGAAGCGGCTAAAACTGTGCGTGCCTGGGACTTGTGACTCACCCTGTAGAAAACAACTGTTTCAGACAAATTTGAAGCACAACATTACAGATCTGTTGATGCATGTTTAAGTAATTTCTGACTCATGTACTGTAACTTCCTGTCAAATTCCTGTGCATTTGAGTTATGGTGGACGAGAAGTGGTCGGGTATGGGTAAAAAATAGCTAATTATAATGAATAAAAAAATTACTAAATTAAATATTGTTGGATAAAATCATAATACTGGTATATTTTCGAATAGAATTGTGTATCATGTGTCCATATGATCATTAAAATCAATTGTCTACACTTATTTATACAAACATACCCCAATGTATTTAGATAAAAAAAATTGCATATTATTTATTAAAATAATTACATTTTCAAAACAAATATGTTCCAGTGATGAGTAACAGTTATTTTATTTTTTTATTTTATTTATCAGAAAGTATTCACAACATAATTTGTACTATAAAAGTATTTCTGAATCGTCATCTAAACCTGGAAAACACATTATTTAGTTTTGAAACAGGTCAGAAACAGTACTTCGACCGAATAAGAAACAGAGTTCCCCATGTGTGAATTTATAATAATTTTTTTGCAGATACACAACAATCATATTGTTGTAGATTTCTACCCGCTGGCGTGCGAACGACCTCGTCTAACCAATAGCGGTCGCTTCGCCCACCGAACGGACAATCCAGTCGCGGCTTTCCGGATCAACACCGGAAACCAGCCACGGGTGTGTTTGTAACCACACCACAACCTTGTCCGCACTCTACCCGAACAACTCAAACCAACACTCTACTGCCATTCTTCCTAATTCAATCCCCTAACTAACTTGTGCTCCCTCATCATCCCTGAAAACTCATGCACGTTCCATTTACTCTACGTAGCTAAACTACGTCTCCACTACACATTTCCAGTCTGTCCACGTATCCAAAAAATCTAATTTCCTAAATCTAAACTGAAATCCCTCTACCTAATCCATTCCACGGGCTCCATGAGGAACAACTCATGTCCCCATGAAGCCGGTCTAACTAACTCTAACCCATCCCACTAACCAGTACTTCCTGTGCCCCCAAGTAGGGGGGTCTTCCACCCCCATGCCTGGGGCTCGTGTCCACTCGAAGTGGCAAGGCTTGCTTTTTTTCTGCGCACACCAGCGCGGCAATTCGCAACCTGCCCGTGACGTCATGGCAGCTGTTCACGTTTTGCGTCCCTTCCCGGACGGTAACTCCTGGCAGGGATTCCCTTCTGCCGGATTCCAACTATACGTGCAGCCACGACGTCACCCTGCACATCCAAAGCAAACCTCGCGTTTCGAGGGGTTCGCCATGCCAGCACATGTGCTCTGCTCGTCGGAGCTTTACAAACACGGCCACGTGAAGAACCCGTCTGAATCAAATTCACATTTCCAGCCTACCTTCTGTCCGTCCCGCGGGATCGGCTTATATCCACCGCGGGCTTTTCCGGACCGGATTTCACTCGCGCAGGCGCGCACGTGGCGGCCTCGTGCGTAGCACAGCACGAACCCCGCGCTCGCTGCTGTGCAAACCCGGCACGGTCCTCAAAACCACTATGGCCGCTACACGGCCTTTGTCCCTCATCTGTCGCAGTCATCATCGCCATTCAACGCGCACACTCCTGCATGCCACGACGCTCACACACCTCACCATTACATTAGGACATGCGGTTGCCATCTCCCGCATGCTAACCGCCATCTCCCTCTCATACCGCCACCTCACACACGTGGTCTCTCTCGCACATCGCCTTTCACTCACACACACCATACTACTCACACATGCGGTTCCTGTCACACGCGGTGTTTCATCCACACGCGGTGTTTCATCCACACGGTGCCTCATCCACACGCGGTGTTTCATCCACACGCGGTGTTTCATCCACACGCGGTGTTTCATACACACACGGTGCCTCATCCACACCATGCATGCTGGAAAGCACGCATTTCGGCACACTCGCAAATACACATTTCGACACCACACACACCGGAACAACCACGCTGGGAATTAGCACCACCACAAGGGGTCCCAGGCTTTTCATAACCCCCAAGCTCCACATCAACCCGTTCGCCTCACTCATCCGCTCCACCTCGCAAAGCTCGACCGGACCCACCTGGTTGTGATTTGCTTCAAGGGGGCACATTCCCTCCCCTCGTTCCTGAAGGAGGCTATCCAGCTGCTTGCACCGGGTCACGACACCTTCCCCGAGCTCCCCCTCATGGTCCCTCGCTACGTGTGTGTGTGTGTGTGTGTGTGTGTGTGTGTGTGTGTGTGTGTGTGTGTGTGTGTGTGTGTGTGTGTGTGTGTGTGTGTGTGTGTGTGTGTGTGTGTGTGTTCGTTTTTAGTTTCTTCCACCCCGTCCAATTCATCCTCTATCTCCCGTGTCTCTGTTTCCGTGACTATTTACGTTTCCGTCACCTTGTTCGTTTCCTTCGACTCCACTATTATTTCTGCCGTCGTCACCTCGTGTCTCGTCTTATACGTTTCGGTCTCCCCTTTTAATTTTTCCCTCTCCGTCACCATCACTATCTCTGCCGTTACGAGTCTCGTCTAACACGTCTCCCGTATTATTTTGTCTTCCACTGTGGGGCCGACACAGTCCACACTCCCCCTCAGCTTGCTCGCTCCAGCACGTGGCATCGCCATTTTGAGCTCCACTGCCCGCGTTTCGCTCCTCGCAATTGCCACGATTGTCTTTTGCCCAGCCTGGAGATCCAGCCCCATGCGCTGCATTTCACCCTGCATTTCTTTCATTCCGTTTTTCATCTCTTCCTTCATGCCATCCATTTTGCTTTGTATATTTGTCTCCATTTTTCCCATCAATGCCTCGAGCATGTCTCTTCCGTCAAATAACCACGTGGCAGTTGGTTCGCCATTATCGGACGTGGATCTGCCGGGGACTGAGGAGGGATTTTGACGGAGGAGGGGAGGGGGGTGTCGTACACCGCAGCCCCCGCCGCTGCACCCATTGCGGACTCTGCATTTATTTGTGGAGGGTGTTCAACCTGCATAATGGGCATGTTCTGCACGGTCATTTCGCCCTGAGCCATGATTTATAACATTTCTAAATTCATTACCCCCTGCTCCCATTCACCTTGAACTGCCATCTTGCGTATCGGAAATAATTTAAACTCGGAATTTAATGGAACCGGAGGGTCGCCTCGCACACCCTTGATCCGGTTCCGTTAATTTAGTGTGGAGGGGATGAATCTGTACCCCACGTCCTGACACCAGTGTTGTAGATCTCCGCCCGCCGGCGTGCGAACGACCGCGTCTAACCAATAGCGGTCGCTTCGCCCACCGAACGGACAATCCAGTCGCGGCTTTCCGGATCAACGACGGAAACCAGCCACGGGTGTGTTTGTAACCACACCACAACCTTGTCCGCACTCTACCCGCATGCTACAGGGTCCGATCTCCAAATCTTCGATTTACCTAATTATTCGCGTGGGTAGGTTACCAAGAGATTGTACCTCAACAGGACCGCCTGGAAACGAGCCGCTTAAGCAGCTCGCTTCCTTTTGGGATAACCGAGCGGGGTATTATCGCACAGTCCCGTTAGACCCGATCACTTTACTGGCTATTAGGGAAGCAACTATTTATTCTGATCTCAATATGGCAGTTCAATGAGGGAATGGACGCAACGAACAGGTTTACATTCACACAATACAAGGGCATTTATTTTCACACTATACGGTCAAAGAAGCAATGCAGATATATACAAGCATGCAATGAATGGGGGTAGGGAAAAGACGCGAGCAAGACAAAGACTACAACCGTCTACTTATTATGTACAGTCACTTGCACTTAACAGCACTTCCTACTTATTAGACGGGCCCACGGACACACGTACGCACACACACATCCAAGAAATGGTGGCAGAGGCCTTTAATAACGAGCTCCAGCTCGGAGGACAGGTGAGCTGAAACCCAGAACCTATCTCGAACCTCTCCACCTCGTGTGGTCTTCAAGTTGCTCGGACCCGGGCTCCAGCGAGAGCCAGCTGGACCCAATCGCCGTGAGCCGCGATCCTTCCCGAGGTCCCGCGAATCCTCCCGCACTTCTCAACATGTGCTGGTGAGATGAGGCACCGATCTTTCCCGTCGATGCGTCGCTTCCCCAAGGAACCACCTCCAAGAAGAGGTCGATGAGTCGCACCAAGCCAGGAACCAAAATGGAGAACAAAGAGCTCCACGAACCAAGAAGAAGAAGAAGAAGAAGAAGCCACCACTCGCAGCTCGAGCCGAGCAACCGGCTTAACTTTCTTCCAAACAAGGCAGCTTGAAGCAAAAAGCTTTCAATAGCCTCCGACCTTAACCAGAGTCAAGCAGGACCCGAAGCTCTGCTGAACAACTCCTCTGCAGAAGCAAAAAGCTTCCGAAGGCCTCAACCCTAACCCAAGCCAAACAGGACCCGAAGGTCTGCTGAGCGACTACTCTCTTGCGAAGAAAAAAGCTGACTACTCCAACTCCGAACACGAACAATGAAAAGATCTCCTCTTATCCTTCTCCCGCCCTTCCCCCGCTCCCGGCGTGACTCATGACTCATGCCCTCGTGCTCCATCCCCCGCTCAACCACAGGTGGGAGGGAGTTGTTGACATAATGAGTCATGGGATGGCAGGGTTCTTCTTCCTCTTCGCAGAAGAGGGGGGAGGGACGTCTCCATTGTTTTGTTTCTTAACTATTAAATTGATCCACAGCGCATCTAATCAATTTCTGAACATTTAAACAATGGAAAGTGAGTTATCTTGGGAACAAGCACTTATCGACATAGCTGACGAAAGGAACCTGAATGTTGTGTGCAATCGAATTCCCAAATTCATCACAATATAAAGCATTAATCACCAGAAAACAGTAATTATCGAAAATATCTGAAATTGGCTATTTTCATGTCAATTTCTACTGTGCTATTTATGGCTAGATTTAATTGATGAAATGTTTTAAGTTATGTTTATTTGGAACAAATCAACATAAAGCTATGAAAAGGTTGAATACTCACCTGAAAAAAAAGGAACATTTCAAGACATCCCCTCAATCCTGAATCAGAGTTAACCTCCACTAAATCTGCCTCAGGGCCTCTGACTCAGAGAGGCTTTACACTGTCGTTGAGAACAAGGTCAAAGACATTATTGGAGTCAGTTTAAAACCTGAATGTCATTCCAACTTAGGTAACGAGAAGCAAACAGAACAAATAGTCTGAGCACCTTGGTAGATATTGGGGTCATATGTCCTGCTAATGCAACCAACTGGTAGTAAGTTAAGTTTGTTATGCCTCTTATTAGTTATGTTCATATGGTTGGTTCATATTGTGAATAAAAGCAATAACAATCTATATATATATATATATATATATATATATATATATATATATATATATAATCATATATTCAACGAAAAAACAAAGCATACGGATGATGACACGACAATGTCATGTGCATAAATTACACCAATATATCACCTCCAAACGAGAAGGCATCCATATTGTCCTCAAGCCTTTGCAGACTTGAGATTAAAGTCTATGGTCACAAATAGACAAAAGCAGTAATGTTGACCAAGATTTCACCCTTGTTGTGAGCTCATCAGGACAATATACTGCTAGTTATTTATTTGTGACCATATTAGGCTCATTAATATAACTGAATCAAACCCCCTAACTTGATGAGGCAGCAGGGCACAGAACGAGTTCCATCACAGCAAATGCTGCACAACCTGTCAGCAACAAGCGTTACCTGCCATACGAGCACATTGTCTCTGCCCCACTGATCATCAGAAGGTTTGCAGCCAGGAACATTAAAATCAATGAAAAAATGGCTGCAATGGTGATGTATTGGTGTAATTTATGCACATGACATCATCATCGTGTCATAGTCAGCATGCTTTTTTTCGTTGAATTTAATGTTCCTGGCCCCAAACCTGCTGACTGATGATCAGCGGGGCAGAGACAATGTGCTCATGTGACAGGCGACGCTTGTTGCCGACAGGTTGTGCAGCAATTACTGTGATGGGACTCGATCTGTGCCCTGCTGCCTCACCAAGTTAGGGGTTTCAATTCAGACTAACACGCGCACACATGATACATATATGTATATATATATATATATATATATATATATATATATATATATATATATATATATATATATATATATATATTGTTACGAATTTGGAATTCAATTGCACACAACATACAGGTTCCCTTAGTCAGCTATGTCGATAAGTGCATCTTCCCTAGATAGCTCACCTTTCATTGTTTAAATGTTCAGAGATCGATTGGATGCGCTGCGGATCGATTTAATAGTTAGGGAACGAAACAATGGAGACGTCCCTTCCCCTCTTCTGCGAAGAAGAAGAAGAACCCTGCCATCCCGTGACGTCAACAACTCCCTCCCACCCGTGGTTGAGCGGGGGGGGGGTGGATCATGAGGGCATGAGTCACGCCGGGTGCGGGGGAGGGGTGCAAAGGATAAAGAGGACATCTTTTCTTTGTTCAAAAAGAGTCTCGTGGGAGTCCCATGGTCGGGCTGAGTTCGTGGGAGTCCCGTTCTGAGTCCCGTGTGCAGAGTTCGTGTGCTGAGTCCCGTGGGAGGAGTAAGCTTTTTTGCTTCGGAGAGAGCAGTCGTTCAGCCATCGGGTTCTGCTTGGCTAGAGCCCTTCGGAAGCTTTTTGCTTTGGCTGGCTCAGTGAGCTTCGGCTGCTGCTTTGTTTTGGAAGGAACTTGAGCCGGTTGGTCGGCTCGAGCTGCGAGTGGAGGCTTCTTCCTCTTCTTCCTCCTCCTCTTGGTTCGTGGAGCTTGTCGTTCTCCATTTTGTTTCCCGGCTTGGTGCGATGCGTCGGCCTCTTCTTGGAGTTGGTTCCTCGGGGAAGCGACGCATCGACAGGAAGGATCGGCGCCTCATCTCACCGGCACGTGTTGAGAAGCGCGGGAGGATTCGCGGAAGCTCGGGAAGGATCACGGCGATTTGGATCCAGCTCGCTCTCGCTGGAGCCCAGGTCCAGACAAGTTGAAGACCACACGATGTGGAAAGGTTCGAGTCAAGCTCTGAGTTTCAGCTCACCTGTCCTCCAAGCTGGAGTTCGTGATTAAAGACCTCAGCCACCGTTTCGTGTGTGTGTGTGTGTGTGTGTGTGTGTGTGTGTGTACGTGGGCCCGTCTAATAAGTAGGAACTGCTGTTAAGTGTAAATGACTGTACATAATAAGTAGACGGTTGTTCTTTTGTCATGCTTTTGTTGCTTATATAATTGCATACGTGTTTCATTATAATAAATGTCCTTGTAGTCAGGAGGCCCAATGCAGAATAGTGTACGACCCTGCTGATTCCGTGTTAGAATAGTGCACCAGGTGTAAATTGACTGTCCAGACACACAGAAACGTGAATCAACTTGTTGCCAACTCTGGATATGGATAGTATGGCCGCCATGACAGTTTACAAAATGGTCGCCATTAAATACACTTTTCGTCATATTTCAGCCACAAATTGACATGAAATTACAAAATTAGGGTCGATTTCCATGTTTTTGAGCATGCCTGAGCTGATGGGAGTATAGAAAAAAACATTGCTCCATCCATTTTCTAAAAATAATATGACTTGTTTTTCACTATATTATTTTTAAAGAAATGTTCAGGCTCGAATTAGAATGTCTGATTATACAAACCACAATCAATGAATTTTACAACTTTGCTATAAAATGAACCTAAACTACATAACTGTGTGTTTTTCTGTTACCCAGGACTAACTGAAAAATGAAAGCCGCAAGATTTCTCACAGGGGGTTCAAGGGATCGAGAAGAAGAAGAGCATGTAGACTGGAATAAATGCTTTATTTGCCAGGACAGTTCAAAAACTAGCAAGTCAACGCCACTTCGAAAGACTACAATCGTTGGTGTGAAAACTGTAGCTGAATGTTGCAAAGAAAGAGAGAAATATAATGACGCTAAATATGTTGACTCATTCTCAAGAATCAGAAAATATTCTGTACCGGAGCACGTCGAAAAGATTCAATGGCACAAATTCTGCTATAGTGACTTTACTAACGCACAAAAAATAGACAGACTGAAGTCAAGGATTCAGCCACAATCTGTGACTTACGCAGAAGAGATACCCACAACATCAGGTTCCTCAGAGAAATACCATGTCCCAAAGTCACTAAGATCCGTGCACAGTGCTATGGATTGGTCAAAATGCGCTTTCTGCCAGACTGACATTCCTGGAAAAGCTGGTGTCCTGACAAATGTTGAATTTGATCACACATCATCCAGGATGCTTAGTTTGGCCCAATTTGACCCCACCATGCGTCACAGGTTTGCAGGTGTTTCAGACTTGATGGCAGCTGAAGGTAAATATCACCTCAAGTGTTATGTTTCTTTTCGCAGAAAGTATAAAAAGGAGAGTGGAGAGAAAAACCACTCTCCTGAAAGCATCTGTTTCAGAAATGTGATGAACCAGCTTGAGAAAGAGCTGCAGAAGGGACATGTGTTTACCCTGAAAAACATCTGGGAACACTACAGCATGCTGTTATTGAATGATTTTGGAATTGAGGCTGGAGCCTACAAAAGCTACAATTTCAAGCAGAAAGTGGAGGTTCACTTTGGTAGTGACAAGGTGACATTCGTGCAGCCATTGGATGTCACAAAACCCCTCATAGTTGCGTCCTCAACTGTGACAAAGTTTGCCATGAGAACCGCCGTGAATGATTTATCTGAAGAAGGTGAAAGTTCTGAAGAAGATGAATTGGCCCAGTGCAGTCTGCCTCATCATGAAAACGAAATCCTTAGCTGGATCTTCAGAGTGGGCATAAAGATTTACAGTGACGTAAAACACTCTCCAGGGCATAGCATTATCGGTGGACTGAACACAGAAAATGCAGAGCGAATTGTACCTGAAACCCTGTACATGCTTGTAAAGCTTCTTTGTGGTGGTGACAGCACTGACAAGATGGACAATAAAGAAGCGGATGAGACAGATAGGCCTACCAAGAACAAAGTTCTGAGCATCTGCCAAGACATTATTCATGTGGCTTCAGGAGGCAAAAAAACTGACCCCCAAACACCTGGGCCTTGGCCTTGCTCTTCACCAGGCTACACGCTCAAAAGAACCACATCTACCTGCACCTGAGAACTGTGGGTGGGAACAGGTCGTCAAAGATGGCAACGAGACATTTCAGCCGCGACTCATGACTGCACAGCCTATTACTGCTTACTGTGTAGAACTGACGACATGCAAATGCCGTGGGTCATGCTCAACTCGACGGTGCAAATGTACACGGAATGGACTGCCTTGCACGAAAGCATGTGGATGCAAAGCCCTTTGTAGGAACCCGTTCATTGTACAAGCCGATCAATAGCTCTGAAAATTGTACTTGGGTGTTCTCACAACACTTTTCTCTTCTGCAAAGCAACGTAATTTTGTGTTAGAAAGAATCTGACAGCTGTTGAAATAACCTTTGACTGACTGTAAACCCATCTCCATCAATAGTGCTAAACATTTTCTTTTTCACATTTGTTGCTCGTATGTGCATTTTCAATTTCGTCTTTAAGTTGTCAATTATGTGAAAAGTTGTGATCCAGTACAAAAATAAAGCACAAAATAGTGTTCCTCGTGTCAGATTACATAGTATTTCACAATCATGACAAATTTCTGGCTAGTACAATTTGCAGTAAGAAAAAGACTAAATCTGATGGCGGCCATTTTGATTACTGTCATGGTGGCCATAATATTCAGATGCAGACTTGGCAACAAGTGGAACTAGACTTGGTCATGCCTAGACTCTTCAAAAACACCAGTTGCACCATTCTAACATGAAATCAGCAGCGAACCTATTTTCTAGGCTAGCTACAGATTTTGGCTTCTAGACTATTGTGTGAATGTAAACCTGCTCGTTGCGTCCATTCCCTCATTGACTGAACATTTCGTGTGTTGGGAGTTAGAAAGCCGTTGGTTTGCCGTAATAGGGGGACATTTTGACCGACGGTTCTCGGCGATTACGCCGCTCGGAATTGCGCACGGACAAGCTCGCCTCGGCGGTTTGTTCCGTACGAGATCCGTCGAGGGTGGAATACCCGGTAGTTGGATCACGTGGGTATTTAGGTACATTGAAGATTGGCAATCGACCCTACCCCACGTGATCTGCCGATTGGCGTATTTCGGTTCTTGTACAAGGACCCGTCGCTCGGAGTTATCCGGGCGGCGATCTATATTCCAGGCGATCGGTCGGGCCGACTCGACTTGCGGCTCCGTTCAGAGCGGTCGGTTGGCGGCTGACCCCCCCCCCCCCCGGCCGGTAACAATATATGTACATATATATATATATATATATATATATATATATATATATATACATATATACATATATACACATATATCCATAACTCTAAAACCATGATTCGCAGCCTGAAACTTCGCATGTATATTAAGGGAACTCCAAGGAAGTGCAAGAGTGAAAGTTGGGTGTTTTGGTTAATTAAGACACCCCTTTTGAAGATAATTAACGGCCTTATTTAATTTTATCCTTTATCAGGCATTCCTCGGCCACCTCACTCTCTTATGGTCTTAAGGCGGATCCGATGTAATCTCGATGGGGTCTGATGCCGCCATGTTTTTTTGGCCTGCTCAACAATGCCTTGACTTGGAATAGGCCTCAATAATTTCTTCTTGCGAAAGCTTTTTTTTTCTTCACTTTCCTCATTCATATTATCAAAAGCCTTTTCATCATAGTTACAAACTGCTGGGTACATTGCAATGCTTATTAACGCCCGGAGACGCCAGCATTCGTGGGTTCATTTCATTTCCGCACAAGCAATATCACCGAAAATCTCTAAAACTAAACAGAATTACAAATTTTTTAACTCCACAATTGAACTTAAGGCCCAGTCACACCTTGACGTTTTAGCCAGCTTTTGCCAATTTTTGGAAAATTTGTGTAAAACGCTGGTACACGTTGAATACGTTATGGGTGCGTTTTGTATATGTTAAGACCACGCTGAAAAACACTGCCATGAGTGGTAGTACGCTGGCTTTAAACGTTGAACTTTTGGGTTTTCCTCAAATTTTTATCATGCTTGAAATTTTACGACGTATGCCGGCGTATGACTCACACGTTCCGCTACGCTGGCCATAAGTTGTAGGCACGTTATGCGATCATTGACACACGTTGAAACACGTTACTTGTAAGTTACTCATAAGTCGAAACATGTTGAGGTAATGTTTAGCTTACCCGAAACTTATTTCTAACCTATGAGTAACGTTTTGTAAGCACGCTACACGAACATTGTTCACACTTTGCAACACGTTACTTGAAAGTACTACTACTACTACTGCCAACATCGACATCACTAAATTCTCTCGAACTACTACTACTACCAACATCGACATCACTAAATTCTCTCGAACTACTACTACTACTACTACTACTACTACTACTACTACTACTACTACTACTACTACTACTACTACTATTACTACCACTAACATCGACATCACTAAATTCTCTCGAACTACTACTACTACTACTACCACTAATAACATCGACATCACTAAAATCTCTCGAACTACTACTAGTACTACTACTGCTACTGCTACTGCCACTGCTACTGACATTGACATCTACTCAACATAGAGTCTGGAACACTGACGGGTTCCTCTTGTGAAGCCCATTTGTATATACCCATTCCCCTAAACGCTGCCAATATGCCATTATACGGTAGCTGTAAGTTGGAAACACGTTCAGTAAGTTCTGTGGTCGTCCGGAAGACGTCAATCAAATTCGTCTACATACGCCAATATGCGTTTGAGATACGTTACACATAGGTTCAAAGCATGCTACTAATAGGTTCAAAGCACGTTACTCGTAGGTTAAAATTAAGTTTCGGCTATGCTAAACATTACCTCGACGTGTTTCGACTTATGAGTAACTTACAAGCAACGTGTGGTCGACGTGTGTAAACGATTGCGGAGCGTGCCGAGAACTTACGCCAGCGTATGCGGAACTTGTGAGCCATACGTCGAGTACGTCGTAAAATTTTCAGCATGCTTGAAATTTCACGACGTACTAGACATACCACGTAATATGCCAGCATACTTCATTGTTTTTCATCGTGCTGCTAACGTATACACAACTTACCCATACCGTATTCGACGTGTCCCAGCGTTTTAAACATTTTTCGTAGGTCGGCATGCGCTGGCTAAATCGTCATGGTGTGACTGCGATGTTGACACTTCCAATTTTCAGGCGGTTATGATTTAAATCGGCGAGCGGCAGGTTTTTAACAGAGAACGCCACGAGTTCGTCGGCGATACGTGCAGCGCACTATGACTAAGTTAAACTATCGTTGCGCATAGGTTGTGAACGCCGACAACAGGCTAAGCATTCGTTGGTATAAGTTATCTTTAACACAACGAAACGTTCTGTGCCCGTTACTAATACGTTATGCATACGACCAACACGTTATGAATACGACCAAAACTTTAAAAAGAACCGCAAAACTTCAGCGTACGCCAACGTTTTACGTGCGTTTTTATACGTTGCCATTCCTGGATAAAACGTCAAGGTGTGACTGGGCCTTTATCAACAGTTCCAACTCCTAAAAAAAAAGTGTTAATTTGTCTGATTCGGACATAGTTTGGACATTCAGACATCGCTATCACTTGCCAAGCATTTAATTGGTGTGCTTGCTTGAGTGATTAAGCCGCTTGCCGAGCACCATACACTGGACCTGGGTACAGTTCATGTCTCGATCAGGATGTTCAGTCGGCATTTGCTACAAAGTAGATGTACATATATGGGTATATTTGGATCTGTAATTTGGGGACTCTCAGCAGGTGTGTGTATATGCCTGCATGCTTAGTTACAGGTGCTGTGGTGGAAAAGTTTCATCCCATATCTTGGAGGTTTTGATGTTTAACCTCAGCAGCGTATGAGCGATCACCTTTTCTTTTGTCCTCGACTGTTTCTAAAGCAATTGGTCATTTTATAGTAGTGAGGTAGCTGTGCTATGCATGGGAGGGTCTGGACAGCCTCTGGACTATTATTTTGTATTTCACTGATGTCATGGCGAATCTGCAAATGTCAAGGGGGGAACCCCAAAAATGATTTCCTTATTCTGCTTTACACTCGATCTCTATATTTTCATTCCAAACAGCATCATTCCAATCACAAATGAATACTATAACATTAATATAGCAAATACTATGTTACAAACACTTGTGAGGTAAACGAAGAGAAACGCCATTCTGAGGTTACATCCAGATCGGGAACAACTTCATACGGACCGAAACTCAAAATTGTAATTGTATTGAGGTATTTATGAAACCTCCCATCCACCGTGGGACACCGGCTGGGATCCCAAGACGTTCCACAGAAGGTTTGATGGGGCCAGCCCCAAAACTGAGGAAGTAGTTCGGGGATGGACAGACAAACACTCCTACTTCAGCGCAGTGCTTTACTAAGGTTAAATGGTTTCTCTTTGTGTCTTTCAAAGCAAAATACATTTGATAACACCTGATTTCCGAGCCGTTCGCCATATTAACGTGTTTTCTTAATAACGGAGCCAAAATTTTTCGACCTGTCACACAACGATTGTGTGTGTGTGTGTGTGTGTGTGTGTGTGTGTGTGTGTGTGTGTGTGTGTGTGTGTGTGTGTGTGTGTGTGTGTGTGTGTGTGTGTGTGTGTGTGTGTGTGTGTGTGTGTGTGTGTGTGTGTGTGTGTGTGTGTGTGTGTGTTGTTCATAAAACATAGCATTCTCTGCTAACTCCCCTACCCCCACCACTCTCACTCTTTGTCCCATCCTCGTTCCACCCCTCTTAATACAGTGCAGCATGCTCCCACACCTCTCTCTTTCTGTCTCCGAATGTATCTGGACAGTGGTTATGCCTGGATGGTGGTTATCCTCGCACATATCTGGACAGTGGTTATGCCTGGATGGTGGTTATCCCCACAAGTATCTGGACAGTGGTTATGCCTGGATGGTGATTATCCCTGCACACATCTGGACAGTGGTTATACCTGGATGGTGGTTATCCCGGCACATATCTGGACAGTGGTTATGCCCAGATGGTGGTTATCTCCGCACGTATCTGGATGGTGGTTAGGCCATCCCCCAAAAATGTTCGGTTTCCAGTTACATGCTGCTCAATGAATGGGGTAGGAAGGTGGGGGTTTTTTTGGGGGGGGGGACATGTTTAAATGGAAGGAGAATAGTATTTCAGATTCGACATCTTTCCAACCAGTATGTGTATGTTTATAGTTGAAAAGATATAGAATCATGTACTTTGACATGTCCATTGTGAGATACCAAATTAGGGGTCAAACAGTATTGTGCACACAAGTTGGAGGATTAAATGACACCAATTTAGTATCTCTGCAAGGCTTCCTTTAAACATTGAGCTGGTCTCAGCAGTGGTAAAGACAGCATGTCATTGACATGGCTCAAAAGAACATATGAGGGAATTGAAGAATACTAATCTTCCATTCATCATCCCTGAAAATCTTGTATATTCTGATATAAGACCCTTTCCAGTTGACAAAAATCCTAAATTACACCCTTTGGGGGCATCCATGAAGTATACACTCAAAATAAGAAACTTTAACCTGCTCCCCCCCAACCCCCAACTAATGCACTTTGAATGTAATCTGCATAATCCAGCAACATAGCAGTTGTTATACACCCACCCCCCCCCCAGATACCACCATCTTCTCCCCCCTCCCACTCCACACTCTTCCTCCTCCCCTTCGCCTCTTCCTTCCTCCCTCTCCTCTCTTTCCCCTCACCTCTCCACTTCCCCCACTCACCCCTCCTCTCCTCCCACCCCCCTCCTTCCCCTGTATTCGCATCAGCGAAGTGACAGGTGGTATTTGTTGGTATAAAACATAATGTGTATACTGTTTGCAGGGTATAAACAGGCCCCTCCCCCAACAAAGTACAGTACCACCTATTAAAGGCACACACAAAACTGAGGTAATGATAAGATGTTGCAATTTTTTTTTACTTTGTAACAAAACTGGCTTAAAATAATTTTCTAGAAATTCAGTTCTGTATTTAAAAATCTTCACTTAAACTTCGTTTTAGATTTTAGACCTATGTTCACAATAAGCTTCTTCATTTCTTCTTCACAACATACGTTTAGGTTGTTTTTTTGGGGGGGAGGGTGGGGGGTAGCCGTTTTTCGCCAGACAAGTATGTCAAGTGCAGGCCTCATGGGTCTGATATCTTGTGGGTCTTGGTGACCACATCGGCACTTTAAGTGGAAAAAAACACGAACACCAAATGTCTGCACGGCAACCATGACTTCCATCAAAGTCGAGAATGTTTATCCAGGGTCCATTTTCCAACTTTGAACAAGACACCATCGATATGTCCCAGGTGGGGTGTGCAATGTTTTTAAAATGTCGATAAAACGTTCTGACCCCTTAACTGAAATAAACAGCCGCTGATTTTCTCTGTTGAGACCACAGCAGTTAACAATAGCACAGAGTAATGCCATGCAGAGAGAAGGTAAAATGGCTGCACAGAAGTCGACCCTCGCAAAAAATAAATAAATTTGGGGCTGCAGGCATAATTGGGGTCGGTCGGGTTACCGGTAACTCAACATTTTTTTTTTTATGCCTATCTCCGCACTTATCCGGATGGTGGTTATCCCCATACGTGTCTGGACAGACGTGTCCAGACGGTAGTTATGTCCTGACGGACCCTCCCTCATATTGCCTTCCCTTCCCCCACCCCTCCTTACTCCCCCACCCCTCCGAGGTCTCCCTTTGTCCTCACTCCTCCACCCCTCCCACCTCTCTCTCCTTCCTTTCCTCTTCGCGCCCCCCCCTCCCACTTAATATACCTGTCGTCTGGACAGTGGTTATCTCCGCACGTATCCCGAAGGTGGTTATCCCCATATGTGTCTGGACAGTGGTTATCTCCGCATGTATCCCGAAGGTGGTTATCCCCATATGTGTCTGGACAGTGGTTATCTCCGCATGTATCCCGAAGGTGGTTATCCCCATATGTGTCTGGACAGACGTGTCCAGATGGTAGTTATGTCCGGACGGACCCTCCCTCATGCTGCTTTATCTTGCCCTCCCACAATGCTGCCTTCCCTTGACGTATCTGGACGGTGGTTATGTCTGGATGCGTGTGGACAGTGGTTCTGTCCCGACAGAACTTCCCCTTACACTGGCCTTACCTTGTGCTCCCCTGCCCTCCCCTCATGCTGCCTTCCCATCCCCTCCCCTCACCTTCCCATTTCCTCCTCATCCTCCTCACACTCACTCCCCCCCCACCCCGCTGCCACCCCTCCCCTCTACTCCTCACGTTGCCTTCCCCATTCCCTCTCCTCACACTGCCTCCACCCCTGTCACATTAACTACATACAAATGGGACATCAACTTGACATAGGAGGAACCCGCGTACTGGATGTCACGCCAAACAAACACCGGCGATTAATTCTCGAAGCCTGGCATGTTAAAGAACAGAGAGGTGGTCTAACAAACAAAACTATTGATCTCCCTATAAAGTGCAACCCATTGGTTAAAGCATCTGTAAGGGGATGGTGCAAGAGTAAGGATACAGGTGGGTTTAACAATAGTCTTGGTACGCATACACCGCCACAAGAAATCAGAACGCCACTGCAACACACCGCTCCACACACGAACACGCCGTCACGCAACAACACACACTCATACCTTTCACCGATGCACTTTCTGCGTGTGTTGTGCATGTATCAACCCACACCCCCATCCCGATCCACATGCAGAACCAAAGACGGTTGTTTAATAACATGGAGGGACTGGGATGTGCACAGTTAGCTGGGTATACACATAATTACAATTCCAGATTTAAAAATAAAAACATTTTAATGACCAGGAATCGGTGGGAATCCAATGATAGACATTTCCACATTCTGATAACCGAAAGATGTACACATCCTTGCACACGTGACTGGAAGTAGTTCACTATAAATGGCCACGTGTGGTTATCTGTGCCTCTTTGCTTGAGAAGGCTTGCGGACCGCAAGCGTAACGTCGCCTGAAGGGGACTCTCTTTCCTGTTTGTTAAAAATTGGTGAGTAGTGTTTACTCAGACTTTGTTCGATCAATTGGTTGGCTGTGCTTTGTAGGTGAACAATGTTTTGTCCCAACCACATCAATTTAATGATATATATATATATATATATATATATATATATATATATATATATATATATATATATATATATATATATATATATATATATATATATATATATATTGTTGTGGTTGACGGTTATGCAAACCACCATTCAGGTCCCGTAGGTGAGATATCTCTGTAAGTATATGTGTAGTTAGGCCCAAACCCGTTGTTTAGAGGGAATAAATGTCATTCATGCGGGCTGCGACCCTTTTAGATAGCCGTTTTTCTTTTACTATCTTTATTTTGGACCAGCCGCCATTACTACCATTACTACCACCACCAACCACGTCTCAACAGCCATCACACAACAACCACCAGCCGCAACGCCGCTTCACAACAACAACAACACCAACAGCCACGACCTTTACCGTCACAACTCGCCCTCGCAACCATCGCATCACCGCCATTCCCGCGCCGCTTGTGGGCACCGATACTGGACTCGTGCAGGGCGCGCACCGAGCAGCGGGTGCAAAAACACCAACCTTTCCGAGAAATCTGATCAAAAACGATTCACGCCCACTTCTGTTCCGTCCTATTGGCGAGCGTGTGGCGAGTTGGCCCCGCCTCGAGGTGCGTCGGAATATAATCGCTATATGCAGATTCGTGGATCAAAAAGCATTCACGCCCACTTTTCCTCTGTCCAATGGGGAGCCAGCCAGAGGTAAAGGGTCGAAGGTGAAGGAGCGAAGCCACGGGGGCTACAAAGGGCCGCGTTCGCTCGCCAAAAAGGCAGTTGAGTTGGGAAGAGTCGGAGCAGTTAAGTGGAGTTGGAAAGAGTCAGTCAAGGAGAGTGGAGAAGAGAAGAGTCGGAGAAAGCAGTTGGACGGAGCTGTGGAGAGTGGGAGAGTTGGAGAGGTGGCGGCGGCGAAGGCAGTCGAGGGGGCGCTCGTGTCAGAGTCGGGGGGCTGCGGAGAGGGGGGGGCGAGAACGCGACCGAGGTCGCGGTGGAGACGCTCGTCGCGGGACCCGAACCAGCGAGATATCCTCATCCCCCCGAGCATCAACAACCCCCTCCTGTTTCCCCCCGCGCTGAGATAGTGCGAGAAGGGGGCCCCGTTCCCACCCCATACCAGGCAGTCCCAGCGAGGCCCGCGGAGTCGGGGCGCCACCGCCATTTTGCGGCTCATCACCAGACGGGTAGGCTCGACGCGGTCTCGGCCCCAGGCCCGTCTGCCCCCCTCATCGTGGAGGGTGGTCCCTTTTTCTTTTGCTTTGAGTATATGTGTTGTCGGCGCCGTCTGTGAAGTAAAACTGTATAAGTGTTGCCGTGTGCTCGGTAAGTCGGTGGTAGATCTGCATTGTTTTGCTTTTACATTTGCTTTTTGTGCATTATTGTGTGTTTCTTCTTCTTTTACATTTGCTTTTGGTGTATAATTGTATATGTGTGCTTTCCGTTTGCCGCGGAATAAATGTGCTTTATGTTGAAGTGTTCCTCCCGTTTCGCTTCGTCTTTTCTCTAATTGAATCTCCATCTTACTTCACGTAAAGGGTTGGTCGTGGGCTAAAACGCCCAATAATTATTAATCGAACCGTCCAGGTTGACGATAACACCGCTCGGTTATCCCGATAGTACGGAACGGGTCGCTTAAAGTGGCCCGTGTCCGAAGTCGACCTGTGGCGAGGTGCGATCGCCCGGTCTACCCTCCGTGTGGGTACTTAGGTAGGTCGAATTTGGCGAGCAACCCTATCCCACGCGGGGGGCCAATTGGCACGATCGTGGTGAGGCCGAAAGGCCCACCCGTGACTAGTTCCCGGCGTTAGTCCGAGAGGGTCACGACGGGATTGTCCGTCCGGTGGGCGACGTGCCGCGATTCGAGTTACGTGGCCGCTCGCACGCCGGCGGGCGCGAATCCGTAACACTGGTGTCAGGTCGTGCGATATAAACTCATCGCCCGCCTCGCGGCACTGGTATCGGAGAACGGGAAAACGGGCTCTCCTGTCTCCAGCTAAATTCACGGGAATCGGTCCAGGTGTGAGAGGAGCAACCCCCGATTCCCTCCAAATTACGAGCGATTCAAATTAACCCTTTATGAGAAATAAGATGGCGTCTCAAGGCGAGCGGGAGCCGGAGGTATTAGAAATGGATGTAGAATGTGTAGAATCCATGGTCCAGAATGAAAACCCCGAGCAGGAAATGTTGGTTGTGCAGGAACACGAACTCCCCCAACTGAACCCAGAGCCCGAAATAGGTGCGGCGGCGGCCGCGGTGTATGACACCTCCCCTCCCCCCCTCCGCCAAAACCCCCCGATCCTTGCCGAATCGGCTCACCCAAGCGCACCCGACATGGCCCGGCTATGCGCCATGCTGGCAGGAATCAGTGGGGAAATGCACGAAATGAAAACGAGGATGGATGCGAATACACAACAAATGAACGAAAAATGGATGCGAATACACAACAAATGAACGAAATAAAAAGCATGAACGAAAAGATGGAAACAAACATGAAGGAAGAAATGAAAGAGCTGCGGGGTGAGACGCGGAACATGGGCCGAAGCCTGCAGGCGGGCATGAAGGCAGTAACCGGGGAGCTCAAAATGGCGACGCCACGTGTGGGAGCGAACAAGCTGGGAGGGAATGCAACGGCTGTCGGGCCCGCGGTGGAGGCGGGTAAAAAAATAATTCGGGGGACGTGTTGGGCGAGGGTCGTGACGGAAAAAGTGTCGGCATCCGAGAGGGACAAACTAATTGGGGTGACGGAGACGTGCACGAGGGAGATAACAAGGGAAGAGACGGAAATAATAGTTGAGCCAAGGGAGGTAAAGGGTGAAGAGGTGACTGAGTTGGCAGAGACACGGGAGATGGGAACGATAGAGGGAAGACTACACGATGAAGACGGGGATAGAGACGCACACACACACACGGAGGTAGTGGAGGATAATGGGGGTGAGCTCGCGGACTGGGTAGAGACCCGGTGCGAGCAGTTGGATGGCCTCCTCCAGGAACGAGGGGAGGGAGTATGCCCCCTTGAGGCGAGTCACGACCAGGTGAGTTCGGTCGTGCTTTGCGAGGTTGAGGGGACGGGTGCTGTGGACAGGTGCACGGAGAGCTTGGGGGGTATGGAGGCCCCGGAGACTCTTGTGGGGACACGAATCCCCAGTGTGGTTGTCCCTGTGTGTGTGGTGCAAGGTGTGAGTGCGTCCCCGTGTGTGGAAGCGACCCCGTGTGTGAGTGGTGTGGTGGCAAGTGTGCCGGAGGGCGTGCTTCCCAGCGCGCCGTGTGTGAGTGAAACACCGCGGGCGAGTGCCCCCGCGTGTGTGAGTGAGGCACGGTGTGTGAGTGAGACACCGCGGGCGAGTGCCCCCACGTGTGTGAGTGGTATGGTTTGTGTGAAGGAAATGGCACGAGTGAGTGAAAGGCCGCGAGTGAGTGGAGCCACGTGTGCGAGGGAGATGGCATGCGTGAGTGAACGGCCGAGTGCAAGGGAGACCGTGTGTGTGAGACAGCGGTATGTAAGGGAGATGTCGGTCGGCATGTGTGAACATGCAGCCGCGTCTCCCGGTGTGAGTTTAATGGTGAGGTGTGTTAGCGTCGTAACACGCGGGAGTGCGTGTGTTGAATGGCGATGACGACGGCGACAGAAGAAAGAAAGCCGAGTCGCGGCTGTAGTTGTTTCGGGGACCGTGCCGGGTTCACCCAGCAGCGAGCACGAGGTCCGTGCTGTGCAACGCACGAGGCCCCCACGTGCTCGCTTGCGAGAGTGAAGTCCCGGTCCGGAAACGCACGCGGTGGATTTGCCGATCCCGCGGACGGACAAAGTTTAGGCAGGATTATGGATTTGGACCGGACGGGTTCTACACGCGATCGTGTGTGTTAAGCTCCAACGGGCAAAGCACATGTGTTCGCGTGGGGAACCCCTCGAGACGTGGGGCTTGTGTTTTTTTTATGCGCACGGTGACGTCATGGCTGCACGCGGGGTTGGAATCCGGCAGGAGGGGTATCCCTGCCGGATGGTACCGTCCAAGGAGGGACGAGGTACACGTGCAGCTGCATGACGTCACGGGCAGGTGCAAAGTGCGCGAGCTGCGAGTTGCCGCGCTGGTGCTGCGCATGGGAAAAAAAAAAGCAAGCCTCACTTTCGGGTGCACAGGATTCCTGGGCAGGGGTGGAAGACCCCCTTGACCAGGGCACAGGATGGAAACAAATTAGGGGGAAGGGTTAGCTTAGCTAGACCGACTTCATGGGGCAGGGGTAAGTCCTCATGGAGTCCGTGGAATGGATTAGTTAGAGGGATTGTAGCCAGATTTAGGTTGGGAAATAAAATGATTTTAGAGATTTGGAGACAGTGACAGCCTTTGGATGTGTAGAGTTGACGTAGCTTAGCTACGTAGTGTTAAAAGGAACGTGCTGTAGTTTAAGGGACGACGTGGGAGCACGAGTTAGTTAGGGGAGGTAGTTAGAAGGATGGCAGAGTTCAGCGGTGTGTGTGTTGAAGAGTTGGTGAGTTGTGAGGTGAGTACTTGTTGAGTGAGTGAGGCCAGCGGGTCTGTGTGAGTGGAGCGAATGGGGAATGCATGGTGCGATGAGTGATTGGGGGGAGGAGTGACTCCCGCCCAAGGGACCCCGGGGTCAGTGTAGAGTTAGGGGGTTAGTTAAATTGAAAAATGGAAGTCGTTTTGCTGTTGGTGTGAATGTAGGCTCGAAACCCGTTTGGAGGGGTGCAGGAGCCCTGTTGACGGGCTGGGAGCGTGGCTGCGAAAGGTGAGTATCGCTGAGTGGGTACCCCGGGCACCAGGCGAGTCGGCCGTGGTAGGCCAAGGGCCCATGGGGGGCCGGGATAGCGTAGTGGGCACGGGTGCGCCTGCTTGGTGCGGGAGCCCGGGGCGCCATTAGCCGCGTGGGCAGTGTTATGGGCACGGGTGACCCTCGGAAAGGGGCCTGGGAAGCCAGCCTGCCACGTGTGCGTTTCAGGGGAGGTGCCATGGGGGGTGCACTCCCTGGTGTTAGGGAGCTGGTAGGCTCGGAGGCAGTGTAGTGCCCGGGGGTGCCATAGCGGGAGATTCGGCAGAGGGTCGTGCCTGCCAAGGGGAGCCACGCGTCCCAGCCATGAGACCGTGTGAGGGCACGGAGGGAAAATTGGGGGGCGAGGCCCGAAATTGTGAGGACACCAACACAGGCGACGGGAATCTGGGTTGTTAGAACCAATAGTTTAAGCGAGAGGCGCTTGTTGAAAGCCCCGGGGTAGTTTAACAGTTAAATGGATAGGGTAGATTAGGAAGTGTACCCCTCCGCACCATCCATCCCCTCGCTCTCGATGTGGGCCGCTGGACCCACTTTGGGTTAGATCGCTGAACTCTGGGGAGGCCATCCTGAGGCTTCGTTGGGCCTCGACACAGGACGCTAACTCTCCCTTGTTCCCCTCCGGGAAGGGAACGTAGGGGTTGGGAGTAGGCTAGGTGACAGGATAGGTTAGCCGAACAAGGACAGTACAGGGGGTTAGGGGACGATTTATAGTGGGGAAGTAAAAATAAAAAAATAAGTTGGGGCTAAATTGGGGTTTGACAAATTAAGGGAGTGGGTATAGACAGTGACAGGCAAAGGCGATAGGTTGGGAGGGAGACCGTAGGGTAGGTCCGAGCCCGCCTTCCGAGTGGCCAGCACCACCGCACTCCCTCCACCAACCTCCACTGAACGGCAAAGGCTGGCCAGCTTCATCTGCTGGCTGCGTTGCTGCAAGGCAAAGGCCGGCCCACTTCATCGGCAGCTGTTGTTTTGCTGCAAGGCCTGTGCTGGCTGGATCGTCTGCAGCTGCTGTGCTGCAAGGCCTGTGCCGGTCGGATTGTCTGCAGCTGCTGTGCTTCAAGGCCTGTGCCGGCCAGATCGTCTACCGGCTGTGTTTGCCTGCAGCGGCCTTATTCTGCAGGCCGTGTTGCCTGCTCGCCTTAGCCATGCCATGCCCACTGCCCCTGTTCACCAGCCCCGTTCAATTTTTGCTTTGCCCCCCCCCCCCTGTTCATTGCCATGTGTGCCAGGATCAGAAAGCAACAGTTTGCAAGCTGCGAGAACTGCCCTGTTGGCAGCTGCAACACGGGCCTGCAGTGGCGGCCCGTGCACCGTGTTTGCGTCCATCCATTCATCCATCCATTCGTTGTGTTCATTGCATGTGCCACTTGAGCTGGCACGGAGACTGCGTTCGTGCAGTCCATGCACCGTTGTGGTTCACTGCGTTCAGTTCAAAAGGGAAGGCCTTGGACTGCGAGTGAGCAGCCGGCCACGTTCCCTGTCACCTGCATTGTTTGAGCCAGAGACTGCATGCGAGCAGCCTGGCTCCCTGCTTACTGCTTTCTTTTTGCAGAGTTCATTGATCCTGGGCCATGGTTTGGTGTAAAATTTGTAAGTTAAGGTTAAGATGTACTGAACATATGAGTGCGCCCCCGGCATGTCTGTCTTAGCGCCGGCAATTTTATTTAAGTCGTCCGTGTGAGTGCGTTTGTTTAGGTAGTTACTCAGCCCTCAGGTTATTTATTTTGGGGACACGAATACCATGAATGTCGCACTCAGGGATCCGTAGGTAAAATGTACTAGGGGAGAACTACACATGATGGCACACGAAAATTTGACGACTCGGGACGAGTCTGTAAAAAGGGGAGGGGGTAGTGTTGTGGTTGACGAAATTCGCAAACCACCATTCAGGTCCCTTAGGTGAGATATCTCTGTAAGTATATGTGTAGTTAGGCCCAAACCCGTTGTTTAGAGGGAATAAATGTCATTCATGCGGGCTGCGACCCTTTTAGATAGCCGTTTTTCTTTTACTATCTTTATTTTGGACCAGCCGCCATTACTACCATTACTACCACCACCAACCACGTCTCAACAGCCATCACACAACAACCACCAGCCGCAACGCCGCTTCACAACAACAACAACAACAACAACAACAATGCCAACAGCCACGACCTTTACCGTCACAACTCGCCCTCGCAACGATCGCATCACCGCCATTCCCGCGCCGCTTGTGGGCACCGATACTGGACTCGTGCAGGGCGCGCACCGAGCAGCGGGTGCAAAAACACCAACCTTTCCGAGAAATCGGATCAAAAACGATTCACGCCCACTTCTGTTCCGTCCTATTGGCGAGCGTGTGGCGAGTTGGCCCCGCCTCTAGGTGCATCGGAATATAATCGCTATATGCAGATTCGTGGATCAAAAAGCATTCACGCCCACTTTTCCTCTGTCCAATGGGGAGCCAGCCAGAGGTAAAGGGTCGAAGGTGAAGGAGCGAAGCCACGGGGGCTATAAAGGGCCGCGTTCGCTCGCCAAAAAGGCAGTTGAGTTGGGAAGAGTCGGAGCAGTTAAGTGGAGTTGGAAAGAGTCAGTCAAGGAGAGTGGAGAAGAGAAGAGTCGGAGAAAGCAGTTGGACGGAGCTGTGGAGAGTGGGAGAGTTGGAGAGGTGGCAGCGGCGAAGGCAGTCGAGGGGGCGCTCGTGTCAAAGTCGGGGAGCTGCGGAGAGGGGAGGCCGATAACGCGACCGAGGTCGCGGTGGAGACGCTCGTCGTGGGACCCGGACCAGCGAGATATCCTCATCCCCCCCGAGCATCAACAACCCCCTCCTGTTTCCCCCCGCGCTGAGATAGTGCGAGAAGGGGGCCCCGTTCCCACCCCATACCAGGCAGTCCCAGCGAGGCCCGCGGAGTCGGGGCGCCACCGCCATTTTGCGGCTCATCACCAGACGGGTAGGCTCGACGCGGTCTCGGCCCCAGGCCCGTCTGCCCCCCTCATCGTGGAGGGTGGTCCCTTTTTCTTTTGCTTTGAGTATATGTGTTGTCGGCACCGTCTGTGAAGTCAAACTGTATAAGTGTTGCCGTGTGCTCGGTAGTCGGTGGTAGATCTGCATTGTGTTTTGCTTTTACATTTGCTTTTTGTGCATTATTGTGTGTTTCTTCTTCTTTTACATTTTCTTTTGGTGTATAATTGTATATGTGTGCTTTCCGTTTGCCGCGGAATAAATGTGCTTTATGTTGAACTGTTCCTCCCGTTTCGCTTCATCTTTTCTCCAATTGAATCTCCATCTTACTTCACGTAAAGGGTTGGTCGTGGGCTAAAACGCCCGATAATTAATCGAACCGTCCAGGTTGACGATAACACCGCTCGGTTATCCCGATAGTACGGAACGGGTCGCTTAAAGTGGCCCGTGTCCGAAGTCGACCTGCGGCGAGGTGCGATCGCCCGGTCTACCCTCCGTGTGGGTACTTAGGTAGGTCGAATTTGGCGAGCAACCCTATCCCACGCGGGGGGCCGATTGGCACGATCGTGGTGAGGCCGAAAGGCCCACCCGTGACTAGTTCCCGGCGTTAGTCCGAGAGGGTCACGACGGGATTGTCCATCCGGTGGGCGACGTGCCGCGATTCGAGTTACGTGGCCGCTCGCACGCCGGCGGGCGCGAATCCGTAACAATATATATATATATATATATATATATATATATATATATATATATATATATATATATATATATATATATATATATATATATATATATATATATATATATGTGTTGTTGTGGCCATGAGTACAGAGACACCAGCTTGTCACTCAGGGGGATTAATCCCTGGTTGTCCTCGGAAGAGCCGGACCTGGGGCCACCGCTCACAATTAACGTTGTGGTACGGTGGGTTGTTTTAAAACCACGAACACCACCCAGTCAACCACGAGTTCCAGTGTCCACTGTCTGATTATTCCGTTTAACTAGAGTTTTCGTGGTTACCTGAGCGGGGAGCGCGCCCTCGGCAAAGCACCAATGTTATCTCGATTAGATTTTAATTAGGGTGGCCGAGCGTTTTAACCGCTGGTGCGTGCCGACGATTTTTGGTCAATTCTGTGGTAATTACCTCCCAGTCTATCTAGGTTCGGACAATGCTAGACTAATGAAAGGAAAGGACAAACACGGACAGGTTGGAAATTGACAAATGATTTATTAATAATAAAATAAATAAATAAATAAAAAGAACTTTATTTTCTGAGGTAAATAAATGAATTAATTTCAAAGCAAAATCAATCAAAATGAATAATTACTCAGACAAAATCAATCAAAATGACAGGAAAGAGACAAAGAGCAGATGCTTATCGGGGGTTGACTTACAGCTAAACACAGACAAGGGTACCCAGCAGATTATTCAGGGTGAGGGGTGGGGAGAAGAGTCGTCTCGCTCACCAGAGAGTAGTTGTCCGTGAAGTGAAAACGTCCTGAAATGTGTGCGTGCGTGTCACTTCTGTCGCCAGCACCCAGCCTTGCTGTGCACCCTCTTGCGAACCGCCTTGAATGCCAGTCGACGTCTGGGAGGGCACCGAGATCATCTGTCACGGGTTTAGACCCTGGTGCTGCGACACAGGCAGCTCCTCACACTTCACGAAACTGGTGACGTCCAGTGACCCACACGGTCCGTCGGTGACTCACCCGCTCCTCACTCGTTGGTGACTGATCCGTGCATCACTCATTGTCGGCGCTGCTCACACCCACACGCGCACCACACGCTCGCTTGCTCAAGCGCTTGGAAGGACGAATTGTCTCGTTGTTGGCGCTGGTCAGACACCCACACGCGCACCACATGCTCGATTGCTCACTTGTGGGCTTGCACGCTTCCTCGCTTGTACACTACCTCTCTGGTTCGCTTCTTCCCTCACTCGCTTCAACTCTCGCTTTCTTTTTTGGCTCACTTCTCTTCTCGCGTGCTTCCTCTCTCACTTACTTCTCTCCTTCTTTGTGTGCTTACACCCGCTTCTTGCTCGCTTCTCGCGCACTTACTTCTTTCCTTATTTTGAGCGCCCACACCCGCTTCTTGCTCGCTTCTCGCGTGCTTCTTCTCTCACTTACTTCTCTCCTTTTGCGCGCTTCCACCTGCTTCTTGCTTGCCTCTCGCATGCTTCCTCTCTCACTTACTTCTCCTCTTGCGTGTTTCACGCTTCTTGTTTGCTCGCTCGCTTTCTTTCTCTTTCTGCTTTCTTCTCTCTCTTACTTCTCTCAGAATGGACCTCCAATTCTCTTTATATCTGCGGCCCGTCTCAGCGGGCGCAGAGTCCCCCCAAGCTCACCCCGCCCACTTGTGCACCGTTACCATGACGAACCGTGTGCTCCAAAAAAAGGCGGGCATCGGCGCTCGCGAAAGAAATATGTGCATAAATGTTGCTGAGGAAAAATAAGGTGGGCACCAGCGCTCGCGAAAGAAATATGTGCATAAACGTTGCTGAGGAAAAATAAGGCGGGGTCAGCGCTCTCAAAATAAATGTGTAAACGTGTCTGTCGTAAAGAAAAAAAAAACCTTCCCAAAAGAGTGGGGATCTATTCTTCACCCTTCTCAATGCATCACATTTAAAATCCCATTAGATATGGGGATGGGGCTAATCTGAACATGCATTTAAGGAAATAACTGTCTGAAGACCTGGATGTGTGAATGCATTCATCAGACCGGATTCTGAAATCCGTAACAATATGTATATATTTGCGGACCCGGGGTCATGGGGGTACTACGAGGGTGGAGGTATCCCCGGTTCTCCTCAGACTCACTGGGAATCGAGGCCGTCACACACAAATAAGTTCATGTCACGGCGGGTTGCTAATCGACTGCAAACGCCAACAATTTAACCACGTGACCCAGTGTCCTCTATCTGACTACCGTTTAACTGTGGTAGATGCGGTCTCCTTATCGGGGAATCACGCCCTCGGCGGTTGTGCTACTTTTATCATTATTGGATCTTAAGGCGGCCGAGCTTACCGCGAGCACAACGCCAGACTGATATGAGAGCCAATCCGTTGGGGAATTATAATCTGGGGTTCACACAATTTTAAAAAATTTGGTTCTCGAATGAGTACCACCATAAATGGTTTGGTACTCGGGGAAAAAAAATGTCAGCTTCAGGCGTGCTCATCTGCTTTCCCAAGCGCCTCTCAGATTAGTATTCATCTTACTCCTCCATAAGCGCTTTCTCAGAACATCCGCTCCAGACGAGACACTCGTAAGCTGCTCTTGTTTCTTTTCCGTTTCGGACGCTCCTGAACCTCCTCTTCTTCCTCTTTGCTCACGTGTTCTCCTTCGATCTTTTTTAAAGATCTTATATGTTATAAACCTACAACATAACTTGTAAATTATAATGTTATCATTGATAAACTTAATTTTGAAATCATACTGTATCAATTATCAGAATTATCATGGAACAATCTTACCTACACTCGCTGAGAAAACCTTCCACAAAAAGCCTCTGTTGTGCTGGTACGCTTTTGAGCTGTCGGAGTATCTTTGAGGTACACATTTATGGTTTGTGTTTTGTTTTTTTACCACGCATGAGTACCTGAGTACCATTTATGTGAACCCCTGATTATAATCTCTCAGCTAAGGTAACGTGCAGATCATGATGGACCACTGAAGAAAAAAGCCAAAAACGAGCTGAGTACATTTATAATAAGCAATTTATTTCTTACAACAAGGTTATGAAAATGATGTGGCACATTGAAAAGGGTTTATTCATAAACTATGCACAGCAAGGGACAGCCATTCAGGAATTGGTGGGAGCGGTAAAGGAAATGCAATTATTATTTACAAAAGAGACAGTTCAGATTTAGCCCTATAATAAATTTCTACAATATTAACCTATGTTACACATAACAGACACCATTACAGAAACACACCCAAGGAAATTCTAGTTAGCCCAGAGAGAGCGGAGTAACAGTTGAGGTGTAGCGACCTCACTATACCTGGCATGGTCGACGGACCAACGCAACCCAATCGCATAGGAAGGGGAAGGAGGGAAGAAAACTGGGCGTGTTTATGGTGTGTGAGTGGAAGGTGCAAAATGTGGTGCAATCTGATGCAAGAGGAAGGTGTGAAGATGTGGGTGAGTGGGGAATTGGAGGAACAAAGAAGAGAAAAGAACGTGTGAGAGGAGACTTAACGAGGCATGTAAAAGGTCTGTATGTGTAAATGCTAATGGACTAAAGGAGTCAGGCAGCACTCGGTCTGGTCTCTGGCTCTCATTTCATTTCCGTTCCGTTCCGTTCCATGATCCCACAAACAAAAGGTGGACTCGCTGTGAGGTAAGCATGGCAGAGAAAAGTGAAAGAGAGAGAGAGAGGCCAGATCAGAGTTCGCTTTTTATACCTCCCCAGCGCAGCAGTGCTTGAGAGCAGAACAGGTGGAGCAATGGGTATTTTCCCACACCCTCTTTGATGCATGCACTCGAACCACTGTGTTGGCCCTGTCCCAGCAAGGGTTTTCCACCGGAAATGGATGCATTGCCTCACGCTTTGCCACACAACAGAGCTCTGAGAATAACAAGGGGCATGGTACCCCATCATGCACCCCCGTCTATGAGCGCATCTCCACATTACCGCTGGTCCCGAAAGGTGGTGGTGGTTCAGACGTCATGGTCGTGGTGTTCGGAGCGGTGAAAGTAGGTGAGTTTGGATAGAGACAGCTGTGGCATTGTAACGGTGAGTTGTAAGGTGGTTGAGGCATCGTAGCAAGACGTAGGAGACTGCTTTGGCAGCACCGAAGCTCTGTGCAGAGTGTGGTCCCAATGAATGGATGGATGGTTGAGGCATCGTAGCGGTGGTTGTGAGGTAGCGCTGTGGCGTTTGTGGTGAAGAGATTGGGCGTAGGTTGTTGTGGGGATTTTTAAGAGGCGTTTGTCTTGATGATGGGGAGCGTTGTGGTGAGCATGGTGAGGTCTGAGTTGAGGCGTCGGTTGGTCAAGGGCACGATGTTTGAACAGGAAATGGTGCGCATATGCAAATAAGCTGTGGATGTTGCGCTTTGTCTTCCCAACGCTCGTGGTAGCATCACTGATCTGCATGCATGCATGGCAGGTTTGTCTATGAAATAAAAGGAAGTAAAGTAAGTGAAGGAAACAAAAGAATATATGGTTGAAGACCAACCATAAAAACCTTATGCGACACATCTTGTCCCATTTACCCACGAGACATATGGAAAAGGCTAACTAAACGAATGCCAATGAGATAGCTGTCTTCGGATTGCTATATGTTGGATGCCATTGCCTCAGAGGAGTGCCAGTTTTACAGAACATATATATATATATATATATATATATATATATATATATATATATATATACATATATATATATATATATATATATATATATATATATATATATATATATATATTATAGATTTCCGCCCGCCGGCATGCGGACAGCCGCCTTTAGCTAATTTGCGGCTGCACGCGCCCACCGGACGTGGAAATCCAGTCGCAGCCTTCCGGATCAACGCCAAAATCCAGCTACGGGTGTATATTTAATCACACCACAGCCTTGTCAATACTCTACCCGTGCTACAGGGTCCGATCGCCGAATGGTCGATTTACCTAATTAATAAACGCGGGCAGACTACCGAGAGACTGTACCTCAACAGGGCCTGCTTGGAAACGAGCCGCTAAGCAGCTCGCTCCGTTTGCGATTTGCCGAGTGGTGTGTATCGCCAAGCCCCGCCGGATCCGATTCTTTTATCGGCTATTAAAAAGCCAGCTATATTCCGAACTCAATTATGGCAGTTCAATTATGGAAAGGACGCAACGAACGGGTTAACATTCACACAAGGACATTTATTTATAGAACGACACATATGCAATCATGCAGTCATGTATGCAACCAATGCACGTATACAATCATGCAGTCATGTATGCAACCAATGCACGTACGGGACAAAACACAAGCAAGAAAAAGAACTACCACCATTCTATTATTATTTATTTACATGCACTAAACAGTTCCACTTAAAGACATGGCGCCACAACGTTCATTCAAAACCCCAGAAAGAAAAGGCCCGAGCTCGTAAGCCTTTAATGTTTCTCAGAGCTTGGGAGACCGAAGGAGTTCCGAGAGGCCGAGCTGCTTACCTGCCGCCTTCGTGTCGACTCGCTGGGTGCTCCTTGGCGTCCCGTCCACACGGCAGCTGGTGTGGGTGTGGCCCAGGCTTCGTCGAGCGGCCCGATCGATCGGGCCTAGTCGACAACGCCTCAGAGGAACGTACAGGCCTTTGCTCTTTCAGAGTTGATGCTCTCTTAAGAGCCCGTCCGTTCCTCCGCGTCGTTTGGACTGTCCCGGGGCCTGATCACCTCGGACCGTTATGCCGCTGGTTGGCGACTCCTCTCCGGCCTCTTCCACAGTTCGGCATGGCACGGCACGGCAGACTGCGCTCCAGGCTCCCGTCTCTCCAGCTCCCGTCCATCTGCAGACTCCAGACTCCAGGCTGACCCAGCTCCCAACGCGACTCCACACAACTGCTCGCTTGGTGTCTCTGCGCGCCTTTATATGGGATCCGTGAGGTGAGGTTTGATCTCCAATCCCTCACCTCTGACCCCCCGCTGGCTCCGCCCCTTTCGATCTTTTGATCCGATTTCGATGCGAAGCTCGGAGAGAGCGGACGTAGGTGAAATCAACGACCCTGGTGCCAATAAAGGAGAGCGGACGTGGGTGAAATAAACGACCCTGGTGCCAACGAAGGAGGGCGGACGTGGGTGAATTCGCCGTCGCTGGCGCAAAGATGGCGGCGCAATGGAGATGACTGTGAGGCGTTGCTGTTCGTTGTTGCGTAGGTTGTGAGGGGATGTCGTGCTGGTCGTTGTGGAGATGGTTGATGAGAGCGATGTTGGTGGTGGAGGTGGTTGTTGTGAAGTGGTTGGTCCAAAATAAAGATAGTAAAAGAAAAACGGCTAACTGAATATTCACAACCCGGTTACACGAATAAATCCCTTAGACCTCAGTGGGGAAATCTATCTGAGGCCTAAGTCACATTTGCTCTACGGTGAGGATACGGTGGCCGTACGCCCTCTGAATTGACAGAAATGTGCAGCGGCCGCAGAGTTTCTGCGGTGGCCTCAGGGTGGCCCTACGCCGTTTGGCTATCTTTTACAGGCTGTAGGGGTCGCCGTGGAATTATAACGTGGAGTTATAACTTTTTTCATTTCTACGTTCGCCGTAGCAATTCGACAAGCCGAAAAAAAAAAAAACTGGTTAAAAAAAATTAACCCATTCGTTACCGTCCGTCTGGCCACACGTTCGCCTTAGGGCCCCCCAGTGGTCGCCTTGCGGGCACCTTGAGGCTACCTTGCATCTGCCTTGAAAATTCTATGGCCACCGCAGGGCCCCCTTAAGGTCACCATGCGACATCAAATCAAAGACCGTACGGCAACCCCACGTTTTCGGTCCCCACAATTTCTAAATCCGCCATGCAGCTCCCCGAAAAATATAAACATAAGTGACTGCTACATTGTGTGACCGTGGAAATACTGCGGCCGCCATATAATTGCTAGTGGCCGTAGATTTTGGAGACCCCACGGCCGCCGTGGCAAATGTGACTTAGGCCTGAACACAGATTTATCGACATAGCTGATCTAAGGACCTATATCGTGCTGTGTGAATTTCCACAACTGTAACAATATATATATATATATATATATATATATATATATATATATATATATATATATATATATATATATATATATATATATATATATATATATATATATATATATGTATATGTTGTTGTTGTTGTTGTTCGTCTTTCGGCTGCTCCCGTTAGGGGTCGCCACAGCGGATCATCCGTTATGATCCGCATACTGATTTGGCACAGGTTTTACGCCGGATGCCCTTCCTGACGCAACCCTGGTCACCTCTTATGACACAGGGATATGGATTGGGTTTCGCCATGACTCCGGGCTGCCCTACACCCTCTCATAGTGTGGCCCAATGCAGAGTACCCTTCCTCAAGCGATCCTCCAACCCAAGCCTCCGAGTAGCCGGATTACAGGCGCACGCCACTACGCCCGGTATATATATATATATATATATATATATATATATATATATATATATATATATATATATATATATATATATATATATATATATATATTGTTGTGGTTTCCCGGCCGTCGGCGTGCGCGCGACCGCTTCTAGCCAATGGCGGCCGCTCTCGCCCACCGAATGGGCAAACCGTGTCGCAGCTTTCGGAACAACGCCGAAATCCAGCTACGGGTGTACTTTTAATCACACTGAAAATTAGCCAACTCTTCTGTCCACGCGCGACAGGGTCCGATCGCCGAATTGTCGATTTACCTAAGTATGCGCGCAGACAGAAATGCCGGAAATTTACACCTCGATGGAGCCTGCACAAAAACGAGCCGTTCTTAAGCAGCTCGTTCCGTTTGCGATTTGCCGAGCGGTGTATTATATGGCCCCATCGGACTTGATTATCTTTTCGGCTATTAAAAAGCCAGCTAATATTCCGTATGTAATAATGGCAGTCAATGACAGGAAAGGACGCAACGAACAGGTCACATTCACACAAGGGCATTTATTTATACACGTATGCAAGCAATGGGGGTAAGGGAACAGGACACAAGCAGAAAGAACTACAACCGTTTGTCTATAGTTCTTATGTACAGTCAGTCACTTATGCAGTTTTACTTATGGGAATGGCGCCACGAACACACACACAAAAACCCAGAAAAGGAAAGAAAGAGAACGTGACCGTATGGTGAATTCTTGGGCTCCGTCCTCGATCCGACCTTCCCCGAGAGAGCTTCCTCGCACACGACCCAGAGAGAGCACCCACAACCAACGACCCAATCCACGCCTCCAGAGAGACTGCGAGAGCGCGCGCGATCCAGCGAGCGTGATCCAGAGAGCTCTATCCAGCGAGCGTGCGCGATGCAGAGCCCAGAGAGAGAGAGAGAGAGAGAGAGAGAGAGAGAGAGAGAGAGAGAGAGAGAGAGAGAGAGAGAGAGAGAGAGAGAGAGGGAGGGAGGGAGGGAGGGAGGGAGAGAGAGAGGGAGGGAGAGAGGGAGGGAGAGAGAGAGAGAGGGGGGGGGGGGGAGGGAGGGAGGGAGGGAGAGAGAGAGGGAGGGAGAGAGGGAGGGAGAGAGAGAGAGAGAGAGAGAGAGAGAGAGAGAGAGAGAGAGAGAGAGAGAGAGAGATTTCCCTTTCAGCGCCTCCTTTTTATCACAGAGCCCTGCCCCCTTCGCCTCCCGCCCTTCTTTCAGCACGCGAGGGAAACTTCCAGAAGGAGTCGTTTTCCTGCCCACTCGGGGACGTTCCCTCGCCGCTCCGCCGTATTCGTCTTTGTCCTTGTGCCTTTTGGAGGGGTCGAATCCACCGCGTTGGCTGGTGGGGATGTCATCCGTTGGGTGGGGGGCAGGGGTGCCGTCGTCCGTTCTCCCTCAACGAATGCCAGGCTTCTCGCAACCGTGTGCTGAGGTGGAAACGTGGTGGTGGTTGTGGCGGTTGTGGTTACGGTGGTTGTTGTAATGGTGGTGTGGTTGGTGTTGTGGTTAAGGTGGCCGTTGCAATGGTGGTGTGGTTGGCGTTTCGGAGAAGGTAATGGTGTGGTTAAGGTGGTTGTTCCAAAATAAAGACAGCATAAGAAAAACACTACCTCAAACATCACAGCCCTGTTACACGAAAAAATCTCGCTAGACGACGGTGGGGAAATCTAAACTGAACACGTACTTATCGACATAACTGATCTAAGGACCTGTATGGTGTCCTGTGAATTTCCACAACCGTAACAATACACACACACACACACACACACACACACACACACACACACACACACACACACACACACACACACACACACACACACACACACACACAAATTTTCTTTGCACTTCTATGATGTTTTCGTGCTTCCAGTAGCACTTTATGATAAATTTTCTTTCTTCAAAACCTTGTCGTACTTCTGCCATTATTAGGGTGAATTTGATCTGAAAATAAATGAAAAATTCAATGAGTTATGAGGAGCCAAAATGTGAGTACATTTTTTGGGACACCCTGTATATATACGTATATATATATATATATATATATATATATATATATATATATATATATATATATATATATATATATATATATATATATATATATATATATATATTGTTGCGGATTCGCGCCCGCCGGCGTGCGAACGCCCACGTAACTCGAATCGTGGCACGTCACCCACCGGACGGACAATCCAGTCGTGACCCTCTCGGACTAACGCCGGGAACCAGTCACGGGTGGACCTTTCCGCCTCACCACGATCGTGCCAATCGGCCCCCCGCGTGGGATAGGGTTGCTCGCCAAATTCGACCTACCTAAGTACCCACACGGAGGGTAGACCGGGCGATCGCACCTCGCCGCAGGTCGACTTCGGACACGGGCCACTTTAAGCGACCCGTTCCGTAATATCGGGATAACCGAGCGGTGTTATCGTCGGCCCCGACGGTTCGATTAATTATCGGGCGTTTTAGCCCACGACCAACCCTTTACGTGAAGTAAGATGGAGATTCAATAAGGGAAAAGACGAAGCGAAACGGGAAAACAGTTCAACATAATTCACATTTATTTCGCGGTGGCACACGGATAGCACACATATACAATCACACCAAAAGCAAATGTAAAGGAAGAAGAAACACAATATTACACAAAAAGCAAATGCAACAATGCAGATCTATCCGACTACGCGAGCACACGGCAACACTTATGCAGTTTTACTTCACAGACGGCGCCGACAACACATATACCCAAAGCAAAAGAAAAGGACCACCCTCAAGGATGAGGGGGGTAGGCGAGCCTGGGGCCGAGACCGCGTCGGGCCTATCCGTCTGATGATGAGACGCAAAGTGGCGGTGGCGCCCCAACTCCGCGGGCCTCGCGGACAGTGTCTGGTAGGGGGTGGGAAAGGGGCCCCCTTGTCGCACTATCTCAGCGCGGGGGGAAACAGGAGGGGGTTGTTGATGCTCGGGGGAAGGAGGATACCTCCCTGTCTCGGGTCCCGTGACGAGCGTCTCCACCATGACCTCGGTCGCGCCGCCGGCCTCTCCCTCCGCAGCTCCCCGAATCCGACGCGAGCACCCCCTAGACCGCCTTCGCCGCCGCCACCTCTCCACAGCTCCGTCCAATCGCCCTCTCCGTCTCCTCTCTTGACTCGTCCCAACTCTTCACTGGCTCCGCGAACTCCCAACCGACTCGACTGACGAACGCGGCCCCTTATATGCCCCGTGGCTTCGCCCCTTCACCTTCGACCTTTTACCTCCGACCCTTCACCTCTAACTGGCTCCCCATTGGACCGAGGAAAAGTGGGCGTGAATGCTTTTTGATCCATGAATTTGCATATAGCGACCACACTCCAACGCCCTGGAGGCGGGGCCAAATCGCCCCACGCTCACCGATAGGACGGAACAGAAGTGGGCGTGAGTCGTTTTTGATCCGTTTTCTTCGGAAAGTCTGTGATGTTTCTGAACACGCTGCTCGGTGCGCGCCCTGCACGAGTCCAGTATCGGTGCCCACAAGTGGCGCAAGAATGGTGGTGATGCGATGGTGGCGAGTTGTGACGGTAAAGGTCGTGGCTGTTGTTGTGAAGCGGCGTTGTGGTTGTTGGTGGTTGTTGTTGTGAAGCGGCGTTGTGGTTGGTGGTTGTTGTGTGATGGCTGTTGAGACGTGGTTGGTGGTGGTAGTAATGGCGGCTGGTCCAAAATAAAGATAGTAAAAGAAAAACGGCTATCGAGAGGGGTCGCAGCCCGCACGAATGACATTTATTCCCTCTAAACAACGGGTTTGGGCCTAACTACACATATACTTACAGAGATATCTCACCTAAGGGACCTGAATGGTGGTTTGCGAATTCCGTCAACCACAACAATATATATATATATATATATATATATATATATATATATATATATATATATATATATATATATATATATATATATATATATATATATATATATATATATATATATATATATATATATATATGAAGACCACAAGGGGAAAACCAGAGATGTCAGGATAAGTCAATTTTGAAGAAACTGAAAACAAAGTTTCAGGACTGGTGGACTGTTTAATAACTGTCATATCGATTTCTTTTCCAGTAAAAGGAAGAGTGATCATTGGCCGATCAAATTAAGCATGTAGCATTTGCCAAGCTTCTGTGTTATTTAATTTAAGAGCAAAGAACGAATCAATGTTGAAAACTGACATCACTGGTTATTCCCTTGTTTAATAATTGCCATGCAATTTTAACCCAGGATGTGTAGCAAATTCATGCTTGTTGGTTATTAGCATACATTACATGACTTTGGTGATCACAGATTATTTTTTTCAACATTAAACGGTCATTGTTGTTTTGTTTGATTGGTGTTCAACGCCATACTCAAGGGTATTTCGCTCATATGACGACGGATTCTCCATTTCTTACTCCGTACTACTTGATATGATAGAACACCGGGAGGAAACCAAATGCATTGTGTAGAAATGTTCCCAGCTCGTTTTCGTGTTTTCTTCCATTGGTCCAGCATGGCTTGCACCCGAGTTTAGCCAACCCAACGATCTGTTTCTGAGCCGGTATGTGCTTGGCAGTTCCGCCCGGCTGTATCTGATCTGATAAGGTGATCCAGTTTGAGCAAGTGCGTACTGAGGGCATGTTCCCTGGTAATTAGATCATGTGACCTTTCGGAAAATGGTACTAATCAGACGGAGGACCCTAAGTCACGTCGAGTTATTGGCGTTCACGGTCGATTAGCAACCCACCACATCATGAAGTCATCCGTGTTCGACGGCCTGCGATTCCAAAGTCTTGTGTGATCCCGAGGTAATTCACCCCTCATGGTCTCCCCCCCCCTGACCCTGGGTCCGCAACAATATATATGAAGGCCTTGTAGGTGCGTAGGAGTTCAGGTGTGCCAAGAAAGGACTTTGTATAATGGAGGATGCCAGTAGCTCACTCTGGAGGCTAACTTTGAAATGTGCTTTGACCAAGAAAGATCATGGCTGACAGTGAGACCCAGGAGTTTGAATGACTGAACTTCCTGTTCAGAAAGTACATATGAGGGTTTGCCAGACAGTCCTTTATGAGAGAAATAGTGAGTGAGTGAGATTTGTCAGGATTAAAAGACATATTCCAAGCATTTGACGAGCTTGTGATTTTTTTCAAGGTCTGAAAAGAGGGAAGAAGCCACAGCCTGCCTTTCTGAAGGATGAGGGATACTGTATGTGGAAACAAAATAAAGATATTAAAGGTTGTATAAAAAATATTAATTCTGGAAGTTTACTGCAGTTGACGCAGTGTCTTTTACACCACCTTATTCAACATGTTACTTTAGTTCTTCATTTCTGTTGTTTGTTTCCTTTATGCCATCCTTAAAAACAATGTTTCCTGTTTGGAATGATTTTCCTTTTTGTTTGACTTCCAGAGAGGCAGACAGAGTAAAAAAAAACATAACTCACTCCTCTCCATGCACGTACCATCGGCAGAAATCCGAAAGTCATGTAAAAATACAGGTTTATTTTCCAATTCATATTCTGATCCGTGTTCAAAATATCGCATTCAATTGAAATCAAGTTGTTCCTGACGTTTGTAGATGGATGGACAGACCTATTGAAGGTATTGCTTAACCCCCTCCGCTTCACTTTGTGTGCGAATGGTGATAAAACTGAACACATACAGCTTTGTAATAACCAGTTCTATTTACAAGTTAAGGATAATTAAATCTGAAAACATGTTGAAGTTCATTTGTTCACTCCTCGACTTTTGATAAAAACAGATTCGTTCTGACCTTTGAAGGAATTGCAAATGAGGAAAGTTAACACTTCCATGGTAGGAACCCTTCTGTCATGACACATCTATGAAGAAAAGGGAAGAAACCATTACACACTCACACACGTACACGAACACTAACACATACACCCTTTCACTGTTACTTGGGTGGTTGGGTGGGATTCACGCTGACGTGGCTTTTTCAAATTCAATCTGGGAGAACTAGAGGAGCTGAAAGCCAGTTTTTCTTTTTCAAGAGGTCTTTAACATAATTTGCATTGAAATGGTGTCTTAATTCAGTGTGCAATTGAATAAGAGTTATATCAGTCTTTATATCTTCCATTGGTGCATCCCACAGCACAACAGCTCCAGGGATTTTTATACAGGCCTACCACAAAAAAGTAAACCACCAACGTGCTCAACAGACTGGGCACAAATGTTTCTCCTTACCACACTCGTTCCACGGCATGTTAGTGCTGCCAAAGCAGTTTCTTGGCACTGGTTGTTCTGGGTGGTTTGTAATGGCCTTCCCAGGTGGCCTATATAGCAAGGGCTAAGTCTGCTCTAATAATGGTGTCAGGTATGAAGTGTATGATAAATGCCCATTAACTTACACAGGTTGAGACCCAGTCCAACAAGATGGTGCAAGGGGGACGTGACACACTCATCTTGGAACTGTAGCTTATATGTCTAGGTTTGATTCCCGACCTGACTATAAACTGTCGGATTGATGCGTCACAGGAAGTGTGTTGCATCTCACCTTGGATAGAGGTCCATCTAGGTGTCCCTTTGGGAATGATTGAGGCCGTTAATTAAGTGTTAGCCATAGGTTGTAGAGACTCATCCAGATCACAGGGTTTATAGAAAGTCTGTGCTTGATTCCTGGTGCAGAGCAAATCGGGAAGTTTCGATAAATATTGCTTCTCAAAGTAGAAGAGAAGATTATCTGTGCATTAATTGTATGTCATCCAACAAGTTTCTCTCCTTCTCTTAGTCCTCTTTTTTTTCTCTCTCAATCAACACACCGTATGGAGGAAGGATGCCATGCACGGATTCTCAAGTTGCATCGAGTGCCCATTTGTCGAATTGTGTGGAGCCCCATTTGGGAGTCGATTAAAAATAAACCTAATCTTCTGTATGTGTTGTGTGTCTCGATGGCACGTGGTTCGGTCCCACATCAGCCAATACTGAGTGAATTGGATGGAATTCCTTGAGGTTCCCATTAATGTCAAGCCCCATGATACAGTATTTTTAATAAATTTGTCATGCAGTTTACAATATCTGATTTTATTTGCTTTTCCCCACTTTTATTTGTTCTGGCAATGGAGATGCTTATTCATGTTGCCAATAGCTGTTGGTAGAGTCGTGAGAAGGAGAACAACAGAAGAGATGCCGATGCGATCAATGAGAGTCCGTTTGGCATGCACCACTTAACCCTGAGGAAGAGTCAAAGGATACAACTTGAATGGTGTTGAATCGACGACAACTGATCGGTGCAGAACGAAGTGAAATGCAAAGACAAGTCGTTGCCTGGTGTTGCAGAAATCTAAACATAAAGGACAGTCATTCTTCCTAGCTGAGGAAGGAACATTTGGGAAGACATTGTCAGACAGATGAGGGGGTTAGACATTCATTGCATGACCCCAGAAGGTTTGAAAGGTTATGAGTGAGCGATAAGATAAATTCAACTTGTGCTTTTAGATTTTATTTCATGATTCACAATGCTGCCGTCGGTTGTGAGATAGATAAAGTTGGTGAACAGATAAGAGAGGGTGTGCCACGTAGTCAGTTAATGAAGTAGCCTTTTATTTTTGTATACATAGTTGAGGCTCTTAGAAGAGGTAGAACTAGCACACTGATTGGATCAAGACGCTACAGGACAAAAGGAACAGCAGAGAGAGTGTAATGTACTCGTATAATAGGGACGAACACTCTGAAATGCGAACAATAGGTTCAATAAGGACACGGGCATAGTATCACAGCACAGCACAGCACCAGAACATGGGTGGGTCACGTGACTCTCTTTAATCACACCTCGGTGCACCCATGTATGCATGCATTAGTATAAAGTACTTGTACATCTCATCCCCCCCCCCCCTTTTTTAACAAATCAAGACGCTCAGAAGGCTTACAAACACGAGCTGATCTTCTCAGGGCTTGTGGAGGGTTGTCCTTGCTTGCAACTGCTGTGGGTTTCTCAATAAGGGGTACAGGGTCAGGGAGGAGTTCAGGTACATTGATGGGTGAAAAGCTTTCATGAGGAAACACCTCAGGTTCAAACACAGGTGATGTTAATACAGGAGTGGGTGACAAAAGCACTTGAGCCAGTTCAATGTTTGGCTCCCCATGATGTAACTTCAATGGTCAACATGTTTACGTATGCACCTACCATCACACAACTTCACAAGAAACATCATTTCACCAATGTTATTGATAATGATGCCAGATAACCACTTGGTTCCACATCCGGAGTTCAACACGTATACAGGATCATTGATCTGGAAGTTGCGGTGTACAGACGTTTGATCGTGATTACGTTTCTGTTGATACTTGTTATTCTCTGCCTGGACCGTTATGTCCGGGTGCACGAATGATAACCGTGTTGTTAATTCACGACCCATCAGAAGCTTGGCAGGTGAGCGACCGGTGGTTTGATGTGGTCTGGTGCGATCGTAGAGCAACACAAGCTAAACGAGATTGAACGAAGCCTTCCTTGATGCGGCTTAGACCATTGTTGATGATCTGAACAGCACGTTTGGCTTGACCATTACTGGTGGGTTTGTAGGGGGCAGATGTGTAGTGCTTAATGCCATTCATTTTACAAAAGTTTTGAAACTCTGAACTCGTAAATGACGATCCATTATCTGATACGATGAAGTTTGGAACACCATGTTGTGTGAACATGGTACGTGGAGCTTCAATTGTTACAGCAGAGGATGAGGATGGCACCACAAGAGCTTCAATCTATTTGGAGTGGGCATCAACTGTGATAAGGAAAAGCCTCCCTTGAAATGGACCAACATGGTCGATGTGCAGTCTGGACGATGGCTTTGATGGCCACGACCACATGACCAATGGAGACTGTGGCAGTTTCTTGGCCTGGGCTTGACGAGTGTAACAATGGCATACACTGGACTCAATGTCACTGTCCAAACCAGGCCACCAAACATGGGCTCAAGCAATAGCCTTCATGGTGACTATGCCTTGAGTATTGTGAAGTTCACTGATAATTTTCCCATGGAGTTTAGGCGGAATTATCGCTCAGTTACCCCCAAAGCAGGCAGTCTGCATCAATAGAGAGGCAATCCTTCCGGATGAGGTACGATTTCTCCCTTTCCAGTCGTGATGCCCAATCACGTGACATAACACAGCATTTAATTTGTGACAAATCCGGATTGCTATTGGTCGCACAAGCAATCTGCTTAGCAGTTACGGGCGCCTCATCGTGAATGACGTTGGCCATGAGATGAATAATATCACCAGATTATGGAGGTTCTGGGATGGTTACAGAAGCAGCAAGCGACTGAGTGGGTCAGTACAGTACATATCCTTACCCGGGCGGTAAACCAATACAGAGTCCTAACCGGCAATGGTCAACGCCCAACGTTGTACACAACCAGATGATGTGGGCAGAATGGCTCTGGTTTCTCCCAGGAGACATAACAAGGGTTTGTGATCAATCTCAATGGCAATATTGTTGCGGGGTCGGCCGCGGGCACGACCGATAGATGGAGCTGCAAGTCGGCCCGACTGATCGCCCGGAATGTATAGGTCGTCGCCCCAGATAAGTCCGGAGCCGACGGGTGCTGACTGGACCGCAGTTCGCCAATTGATAGACCACGTGGGGTAGGATCGATTGCCAATTTCAATTTACCTAAATACCCACGTGGTCCAACTACGAGGGAAATTCACCTTCGACGGAACTCGTACGAAAATGAGCCGCTTAGCGCGCTCGTTCCGTGTGCGATTCCGAGCGGTTTCATCGCCAAGAACCGTCGGTCCAAATGTCCCCTTCGGGCCGTAACAGCTTTTACTAATTCTCAATCACGCGTCATGTCGAACCAATGAAAGGAACACAAATCGAGCTGATACATTTAACAAATGGGAATATTTATTGAATAATGGGGGGAACTAGGGAAACACAGAAGAGCAGAGCTAGACCGAATATCAATAAGTAAGGCAAATAATGTACAGCGAAAAGCACTTAACCATTTACTACTTGTCAGATGGGCCCACAGACACACACGCACACACACACACACACACCCAAAATAAGTGGTGGCTGATGCCTTTATTGATACCCCCAGCTCGGAGGGAAGGTGAGCTGGAGGTAAGGGTCTAAATTGGACCTTTCCGGCTGACTCGGTCGGCGCCTGTCCCAGCCACCAAAACCTCGACTCCGTTCGGCGTATGGTCCCTCTCGAGCTCGACCCTCTGGAGGAGAAGGAGGAAGAAGACGTTCCAGATGGCCACGACCAGCCCAGACCTATCAGACGACGACGACGACAGGGACTTCTCCTTCCACGACGACAGGAACTTTCTCCTCTCCTTTTTCCTTCCTCTATGACGACAGGACCTTTCTCCTCTCCTTTCTCCTTCTTCCCCCTGACAGGACCTTTCTCCTCCCCTTTTATGCGCTCCATGCGTGGCTCAACCCCTCCCACTTTGGGGTGCTGCCCAGCACATCGGTGGGTGGGGGGTCGACCTTTCCCCTAGTAAGCGCGCCGAGGATGCTGGGAGCAGAGGGCTTTTGCTTGTTGTTCAGGGGGTGGGAGTTGACCTCTCCCCTAGTAAGCGTGCGGGGGATTCCGGTAGCTGAGGGCTTTTGCGTGTTGTTCAGGGGGTGGGAGTTGACCTCTCCCCTAGTAAGCGCGCGGGGGATTCCGGGAGCTGAGGGCTTTTGCTTGTTGTTTTAATCCGAGCTGGAGTGGTCCGCAGCTGTTGTTGTAGTGGAAATGACAAGAAATCCTAGCTACCAAAGCAAATCGCAGCGCATTTACATTGATTTACCCATTGGACGAGGGAAAGGAAGCTATCTATAAAACACATACTTACCGAAATATCTGAGCTGAAGGACTTGAATGTTGAGTGTGATCATGGCTTCCAGATTCGCAACACTATGTCTTCCAAAGACATATTTGCGTATCTTTAATGTGCCCCAGACACATGCTAACGCCTCTTGTTCTACTTGAGAATAACGATGTTCAGTGTCAGATAGGGTTTGTGATACATACGCAAGAGCTGGAGATTACCGGTTCCATTTGTTTGCAACAACGCACACCCGATGCCATATGAAGAGCTATCACAGCTGAGAACAAGTTCCTTGCATGGGTCGTAATGGACAAGTAATGGCGAGGAGGACAGCATGTTTTTAGCGGCCTTGAATACTCTTGTTTGGGAAACTTCCCATTTCCAGACAACGCCTTTCCTGAGGAGAAGATGCAGAGGCTTGACGGTTGTGCTTTGTTGAGGCAGGAAATTATCAAAGTAAGTCAACATACCCAGGAATGCACAAAGTTCTGAAATGTTTTGTGTCATTGGTGCATTCGCAATTGCTTCAACTTTACTCGGAGAGGGCAAAATGCCTTGACAGGAGATTTGATGACCCAGGTATTCAACTTTACGTGCCATAAAGGTACACTTCTCATGCCCTAGGCGTAACCCAGCTTGTGACAGCCGATTGAGGACTTTGTTTAGGTTTTCGAGGTGTTCATGTTGTGACTTGCCAGTCACTCGTATGTCCTGGAATACGACTGTCTTTGGTACAGTTTTCAATGATGTCTCCATCTTGCGTTGGAAGATTGGTGCAGCAGAGCGTATGCCAAATGGGCATCTGTTGTACATGTAGAGTCCTTGATGAATGTTGATGCATGTACAGTACAGGGCTTGAATCATCATCCAGTTCCATTTGAACAGAGGTATTAGTCAAGTCAAGCTTAGTGAATGTCTGGCCACCCATGAGAGTGGTGAACAGATCCTCTGCTTTGGGAAAAGGGTTGCCATCCACCTTTGAATAGCAGTTGATTGTCGTTTTGTAGTCCCCACAAATGCACACTGTTCAATCTGCTTTGAGTATTGGAACGATAGGTGCTGCCCAGTTTGGGTACTCGACTGGTGAGATGATGCCCTCACTCTGCAGTCGGTCAAGCTCACATTGGATCATTGATCGCATCATGTAGGGCACAGGTCTAACTTTATGGAACAATGGCTGAGCATCTGCAGAAACACGAATCCCCACTTTGGGCCCTGCAAAGGTGCCAACACCATCGCTGAACAGGCCAGGGTACTTGTTGAGCATGGTATCGTATCTAGCATCAGAGTTGGAGACTGTTTACGTCACTCCAATTAAGTCTGATTATTCATAACTAATCTCGGCCAAAGAGGGTTTGTCCATCTCCACGCAATATCAGTAGTGGTCAGACCTGGGTGCTGTTTCCATATCCTACAGTCACGTTAGCTGAGCCAACTACAGGAACCACCTCCTTGGTCCATGTTCTCAAGTCAGTAGATGTAGGCCGGAGTGCAGGAGCCTTTCTCGGAGGGGAGATGGAGGTGAACTTGCTCTCGCTCATAATTGATCTGGAAGCGCCGGTGTCAACTTCCATGTTCACCGGGACCTTATTGATTGTTACATCAACTATAATTGGAGCATCAGATCTCTTTGTTCCAACAGACAAAACCTCATGAAGTTCCTCACTTGACTCTCAGCTGCAGGCTGTGCTCTGTGACCTATCGTCCGCTGCATCAGGGTTCACCCCAATGTGATAAGCAGGAGACAAGTTCTTCGACTTGGATCAAGAACAATGACACTTCAAGTGTCCTGCTTACCACAGTTGTCACAGGTATAATTCCTGTACCAACATTGGAAAGCTTGATGATTACCACCACAGCGCTAACAAGTTACCCCAACATTCCAGTAGATTAAAATATGTCAGGAGGTGGAGATGGATTTGGTGGTTTGCTAAAACACTTTTGCTTGTAGCCAAAAGTTAACTTTTTAACCGATTGTTCCTGCTGAATAACTTTTGACTTGTTAGAGATTACACGCAGGTTCTCGGCAGTTTGCATACATGCAGTGGCTATTTCCATGACTTTAGCCAATTTGGCGTCAGATTCAGAAAGGAGTTTCTGCCGAATTGAGTTGTCATTGATGCCTATTATAAAGAAATCACGAAACATCTCTTCGAGTTTATCTGTAAACTCACAATGTTCGGATGCTGACTGACCATCTTGACGGGGGTCAAGATGAGGGATGCTGAGTCAGTGTAAATCAGCCACGAACTCGGATGCTGACTGACCATCTTGACGATGATGGTGGGTATAAAATTTATATCTCGAGATGATCTTACCCGGTTTCGGGTGATAATGTCTTTTCACGAGAATGACGAGCTCTTCATATGATTTGTCAGAAGGTTTAGCTGGGGCAAGAAGATCTTTGATGAGGCTGTACGTCGGAGCGCCGCATACGGTCAGTAATACAGCTCGCCGCCTTTCAGCATCCTCATCGGTGTCCATTTTTTTGCCACGAAGTCCTGCTCCAGACGATCGGTGTCATCTTCCCAATCATCCCCCACTGTGTATTCACGCAATATGCCGATGCACGAAGACATCCTCCCTTCATTGCAACTTTTATGTTCTCATGGAATGGGGACGGAGACTCCGAAGTGGGAACAATAGGTTTAATAAGGACATGAGCACAGCACAGCACATCACAGCACAGCACATCACTGCATCGGAACATGCGTGAGTCACGTGACTCCCCTTAACCATACCCCGGTGCACCCATGTATGTATGCATCACAGAGAAAGAGGGGGGAAAAAAACACTAACAGCAGAGTTGAAGGCAAAGATAGAGATAGAGGGAGCCTGAGACAAACGATGGAATGGGGGGAGGGCATGAGAGGAGGCATAGGGAAGTCAAGATGGATATATAATGAAACTCAGGAGAGAAAATTGGAAATTTGGAAGATGGAGGGATTGCGTTGAGGTTGGGGGGGGGTTAATGAGGGTACAAAAGATCATGGTTTTAGGTTTGTGACGATCTGAGATGGTGGTGAATAGCTGGCTTGAAGACTTGCAGAGAAGAATGACATTAAAAAGGATGTGGAAGTTGGTTCCACAGGTGGGAAAAAAAAGAGGAACAAATGAATGGATATGAGCAGTAATCCTGGGTTTAGGTCGTTTCACCATAAGGCGATTGCTGGTGGACCGTGTGAGCCCTGCAGAAACCTGGGGAGAAAAAAGCATGGAAAGAGCAGAGTGTGCTAGACCAGAAATGAGATGGAAGAAGACAGAGAGACCACCGACCTGTCGGCGAGAGTGAAGTACGGGATTAAGAAAGTAGATGGGAGGGGAGGGGGGAAGGTGTTGGCAGACCATCTTTTCAGAGAGAGATCATGAGAGTGTGAGATTTGTCAGGATTGAAAGACATATTCCAAGTATTTGGCAATCTTGTGATTTATTTTTCTTTCAAGGCTTGAAGAAAGGGAAGAGGCTGCAGTCTTCCTGTCTGAAGGATGAGGGATGTCATGGCTGAGGGTGGAGTCATCAGGAAATATATAAAGTGGGGTTTCCAGAGAGTCGGTGAGATCAATGGTTTTCTGAGTCAATGGTTTGAATCCAGCCGAGTCAAACCAAAGACTTTAAAAACGATCCATGCTGATTCCTTGCTTGATGCTCAGCATTTAGATGGATAGAACAAGGACAAATGACCATAAGTTGGCAACACGAATGCAGGCTTTGATGGTCCAAATGGCCTCCTCTTGTGTCGAAGTTCCTTGAAAGGGAACTCAGGGCTTTTTGGAGTGTATATTTTAAATAAGCACAAATAATTTTTGGTTGCAGTGCAGACAGAAGAACGAGGCCATGATTAGAAAATGATTAAATTTTGGCCACGATGCAACAAAAATACCTGCGATGAGGGAACAAGAGGGAGAAAGCAGGATGTTTTACGCATTGCCGCAAGGTACTCTAGGGGTACGTTGGAGTCGCCCGCATGGTGATGAGGAGGTTTTCTCGGGTGGGTCTCTGGATGGTGTTCTTGCACACCATCCACTGGTGATTGTGTTCAGATGAAACGAAGTCTGTTCACACCACCACCTGAATGGTGTTTGTGACACTTGCACTTCATGCGTTAACGGAGGAACACGAGCATGCGTTGTATGGGGATGTTCGGTGGTATTAGCATGAGGTCAGTACGCTTTTCGCCCAAAGAGGGTTGCAGTAGCAAAACGAACTTCGTCTCGTTTTGCCTCATAGCCGAGAAAAGCTGATTTTCGTATCCTTTCCCAGGTGCCAATCAGAAGCTTTGACCGACTTACGAGCTCCAGAGGCACCACGGCAGTTAAAAAGTGCACGCTGGATAAATCCTCAAAGGAAGACATGCCTTGTTCTCTCGAGAAGACTGTCGGGCAGGGTGATGGCCAATAGCCATAAAACACGTGGATTATAGATAATACCAACCTTGGGTGAGCTGGAGCAAATTGAAAAAATTCCTCTGGACCAGAGGAGAGCATGTTAACGACTAATTTATCTTGCTTTCTAAATGAGTATGTCTGCAGTGATTAAATGGATGACAAACTTAATGTTTGTTTTCAAAGAAAAGGTTTTTGAATGCACCGAACAATGTCAAGGTTGTATTTTCAGGTGTAGTTGTCAATCTTGTACTTTTTTTTTTTTTTAATAGGGGAGCTAAACTATTTTTATTGCAGCATTTGAGTAATATTCTAATTGCCATGACTTTTTAATATGCTATAAAAGGAATGGCGTCGTTTCATAATTGAAATGTACAAAACACGTGATGACATTTAATTCTGCTCCAAATCACCAAGTTGTCATTTCGAGGTGCTAAATTTCATGGGTGGGCCCAATAACTTTAGATACTGCTTAGGGATTGTGGTCCCACACGGCATGCAGTTTTTGCCAAAAATTTAAGGTTCAAGTACTCCAGTTCCTTTCCTCAACATGTACTAATTTGTTTCCATGCGCTGATATTGTGCGTTTCCCAGTGGCCTCTTCGTCATGGGAGTAAATGTCAAGTGAGAGTAACATGACATGTTGCTATCACAATCACAAGAGTGGTGACACTATATTTGATGGGCCTGTAAAGCTGTCGTCCGTGGTTTTGGACAATGGCGTAATTTACACGTAATGGCTCGATTGACCATTTTATCACTACATGTGACAGCGGGTAAGGCAAGCGTCAAACGACCCAGATCATCGGCTCTTCAATGACTCTCACTCGGCCATCATTGTTTTTAGCCCCCAACTGGGCATCAGCATGTCTGGTGTTGGTTTAATGGTTAGGGTGGTGGGCTTGGGATCCGAGGATCCTGAGATCAAATCCCACTCAGATGTTGAATTAATACCAAGTAGGGTTGACTCTGCCTGTCATCTTTCTGAGGTCGGCAAAATGACTGCCAGCATGCTGGTATCCTGTGTTGGAGTGGCGACCAACCTTGGATTGTGCCCAATATCCAAGGAGACTGCTTAGGCAGCACCAATGCTCTGCACAGAGTACTGTCCTAACGGATGGAATAGATGGGCATCAGCCAGGCTCAGGGCTTCCATTTTGGGTCCTGTCTGGCCGCTTTTCTGGAACCTCCATTCAAAAATGACTTTCTGTCATATTCGACAAGTGTATGCAATAATATCTGGGAATGAGGCTCGTCAAATGATTTTGGGATCAGAACCAATTTGGAATTTGGGGAATGTTAAAGCAAAGTTTAAGGTCGAGAACAGTACAGGATTGCATCCACTTTTGGGAATCATTATTTATTTATATCTACATTTTACCATCTCCACGACCAACACACAACTTTAGATTGTTTAGTTATATACACTTTACCATCACTACTTCAAACACACCACATTGAATTGTTTATTTAGTTTTGTACACTTTACCATCTCCAGTACCTACATATTAATTTATTTATTTTAATGTAAAATCCACACGTTCCATTTTAAGGTGTGCTTGCGGCCTCTGTCCTCGATGAGGATTTCGTGTTCTTGTGTAGTTTACCTCGAATGGAGTCATCATTTTGGAAACATTTGTGATTGCATTGATTGTGGGAAGAGGAACCTGACATGTAGGTTTTACAGAGCACCTTTTGGTTTTCATCCATTCACCCTTTTCTTCTCCATTCAACTACACTGACTAAGCCTCAATTTTTTATTTCTTTTCAGCATCCTTTGTTCCCTTTATTCGTTTGCAAGTTGCTACAGGAATGATGGATAAGTCTTGCTATCCGCCGAAAATTTGGCAATTCTCTGTTTGAACCTTTGAGAGTCGAAAATGGCTTGGCCGATCTCGACCAAATTGTGCAAAGTTGGTGTGGAGCGGGTGTTTCTTGTCTAAAATAATGGCGTATATCGACCAACAGAGAGACAAAGACACAGAGAATCATTTTTTGGAGAATTATCTCAACATCTACGGTACTCCAAAATAAATTAATGTAGTTACTTTGAAGCATTGAGGATAGAGAATGGAGGATCTTTAATGGAGGAGAGAAAGAGGAAAGGGAGGGAAAGAGAGAGAAAGAGAGAGAAAGAGAGAGAAAAAGAGAAAGAGAAAGAGAAAGAGAAAGAGAAAGAGAAAGAAAAAGAGAAAGAGAAAGAGAAAGAGAAAGAGAAAGAGAAAGAGAAAGAGAAAGAGAAAGAGAGACAGAGACAGAGAGAGAGACAGAGAGACAGGTGGGAGTTTCTGTTAGTTTCTTTGTGAGCAGTTTCTTGATGTACCATATTTATATTCTGATGTACCAAGTGCTGAAGCAGTTTCTTGGAAAGGGTATACTATGTGCTTTTTCCATTACCTTCCCAGCGGTAGTTAGGGCTGGAATTTGGAATTTGTTCAGGGTGCTGGTGATAGCTCGCCGAACATCAAACCCTCAAGCTGAAATCCTCAATTTAGCAGACTTCAATGTACACCACAGGGAGTGGTTGAAATCTCCCCACACAGATTGTTGGGGGGGGGGAGGGTGGCTATGGGGGGGAGAGGTTGAAGCTTTTACATTTTCCATTCTTAATTATTTGAAGCAAATTATTAATCGCCCGACCCATATTCCAGATTGTCTTGATCACTCTATATCTGTTTTCCACCTCCAATCCATTGCGTTATAGTGACACAATTTCAGCCCCGATTGAATCCTCTGACCACACTCTTGTAAATGTTTCGTTATTTACCACTCCTCTGCCAATGACTGCTCTTTCCAAATGTCAGTATTGGCACTTTAAAAGCACTCACTGGACTGGCTTACAGAAATTACATTTTGACTGTCCTTGAGAATGTTGTTGTCTCTGCCAAGAGTATTGCTGAAGTTATTGTTGCAGAAATGGAGGCTTTCATCCCCTTCTCTTTTAAGACCATCTCATCTTCCATTTATTGGTTCATCCATTCCTGCTCTGCGGCCATTCATACAAGAGACATGGTGTATCGGACCTGGAAAAAGCCTTCTTCCTCTGATTCGCATTCTGCCTTCATCTCCGCTCAAAATCATTGCAAATATGTTATTCGTGAGGTGAAGCATTCGTTTCTCCAAAGGAAGTGTGACAACCTCTCCTCTTCTTTCACTAATGGGTGTGCCTGGTCTTTAGCCAAAAGTATCTCTTACAATTTCTGTCATTCTACCTTTCCTTCTCTTTTCCATTCTGATGATACTATCGCTGTCTCTGATTTGATAAAGCAACTCTTTTCGGTTCTCATTTCTCCTCTAATTCCACATTGGATGACTCGAACATTCCAACTCCCCCTGATGTACCCCTTATAAATGTCATGCTCCTCCCTGTAATCTCTTTTCATGCAGTCAAAAAAGTACTCTTCTCTCTGGACAGGAGCAAGGTGTACGGACAAGATGGCATTCCTCCTCATATATTGATGGAGTGTGTTTCAGAACTTGCACCCATGCTTACTCGTTTGTTTCGCTTCTGTTTTAAAAATCAAAACTTTTCCTCTTTCCTGGAAACCTGCCTTAATACAGACTATTTTAAAGAAGGGTGATCATTCAAACTCTTACAACTACCATCATATTGCTTCAACTTATACTATTTATAAAGTCTTTGAACATCTTCTTAATTTCCATTTCCTCAATCATCTTGAATCTCAGCCTTCTCTCTGACCATCAGTATGGCTTTCACAAAGTGAGATCTACAGGTAATACCCTTTCCTATATTACGAATGTCTGGTCTTATTATCTGAGAGACTTTGGGGAATCCTTTGTTGTAGCCCTTGATATCTTGAAAGCTTTTGATAGAGTGTGGCATCAGGTTCTGATCTCCAAGCTTCCCTTTTTCAGCTTTCCTCCTTTGCTCTGCTCTCTCATCGCGAGCTTTCGCTCCGGCTGTGCTATCTTTGTAATTATTGATGGTTCAACCTCTCCCTCCTTCCCTACCAACAGTAGTGTCTTGTCCTGTCTCCTACTCTTCCTTCTTTTTATCAATGATCTTCTTTCTTCAACAAATAACCAAATGCATTCTTCTGCTGAAAATGCAACATTACATTCCTCGACGTTTTTCACATCTGCTTGATCTTCTCTTGCTCGATCCACATCTCGTTCCATCACAACTACCCCTATAAATTCGGATTTGGACAGGATTTCTCAATGGGGAAAATGTAATCAAGTTCAGTTTAATGCTTCGAAAACTCAATTCCCCGCTATTTCTCTCTCTAAAAGATCCTCTCAATATTCCCATCTCCTCTGAAGGCTTTGCCATTTACCACTCAATACAGTAAACATACTTGGTATTACTGTCACACAAAATCTACCTTGGAAACCTCACATTGTACAAATAGCCTAAATCTGCCTTTATGAAACTAAGAGTCCTGTTCAGATGTAGAAGATTCTTCTCATCTCAACAGTTGCTCTGATTATACAAAGGATTGATTTGTCCTTGTAGAGAGTACTGCTCTCACACCTGGGGAGGTTCTACCTTTACATATTTACTGCACAGATTCGAGAAGAAAGCAATCCCACGTATCAACGCTCGCAATTTGACCTCAAAACTCAACTCGCTTAAATTATGCCGTAATATTGGCTCTTTCCCTTTTCGATAGATATTACTTCGGTTTCTGCTCTCGAGGACTGGCTGCTTGCATACACATCCATTAGCTAGACCACAAAATACTCGGCAAGCCACAACGTCACATGGTTATTGCGTGGCCATTAGCAACTCAAGGGTGGGCTGTTATGATGTTTGTTTCTTTCCCTTTGAACACCACGAGGATCTGGAATTATTTACCTTCTCATGTATTTCCCAACAGTTATGACCTGTCTCATTTCCAAAGGCAGGTTTTCCAGTTCCTCAAAAATCTTAGATTATTTACACTTCTCTATTTTTTAGTTCTTATTTTTTATTTATTTCAAGGCTGAGCCTCCATGAGGATGATACAGTCCATGACTGGAGCTTTTAGTATTAAAAAAAAAAAAAACATTTCAAAGTTGGCCTCCAAAGCCAGTTGCTGACCAGTGACGTCATTCTTTGGCACACCTCAACTACCCACTTACAAGACCTTCATCCAAAATTGATGGAGTACTGCTCTCCTCTCTTGGCTGAGAGCTCCTACTTCACATCTTACTCAGCTTGTCGCCATGGAAATCAAGGGCTTCAAGATTTTTGGAATCTCTTGTGATGATGCTGAGTATATCAGCCTATCACTTTTCCATCACAGACAGGTTGGTGGTCTCTGTCTACTACCGCCTCCTTTCTGGTCTTGCACCATCTGAGCTTTCTGTGCTTTCTGTGCTTTGTTACCCCCATGCCCCCAGATTTCTGCAGGGCACACGTGATCGACCATCAACCCCCTTGTGGTGAAACTCCCAAAATCCAGAATCACTGCTCACCTCAACTCATTCGTTCCTCTTTTTTTTCGAGCCTGTGGAATCAACTTCCACATCCTCTTCAATCTCATTCTTCCCTCAACGTCTTCAAGACAGCTGTTCACCACCATCTCAGATCATCCATCCAAAACCATGATCTTTTTTTTACCACTGTTAACCCACCCTCAGCCCACCTCCTTCCAAATTTCCAATTTTTCCTTCTTGAGAGGTTACTTCTGTATCCATTTTGTCTTCCCCATATGTCGTTTCCTATCCCTCATTCCTCCCAACACCCACTGGTTGTCCAAGTCTCCCTCTATTTTGTCCTTTAACTCTGCTGTTGGTTTTACCCCCTCTCTCTCTATCCTGTTCCTTTTTTTCTGTTGGGTCCTGATCCATTCGGTGTTCTAGCTCTTCCACGAGCCTTCACTCTATATGCAAAAAAGACCAAAAAAAACACCAAAAATAATGTAATGCGTTGGAAGATACAAAAGCGAAAGAGACTAGAACGGCACTTGTTAGGCCATACCTCTGCCAGTTTGAATAGTTTAGGTTTTGTTTCCCACTGACAGGCCAGATTTGGATCAGATCAGGATCTTCACCAAAATGGAAACAATTCGTCCTTGTGACACGCCCAACCTGCCCATCAAGTTTCGTCAGCAACAGTCCATAACATTTTGAGATATATTACCATATACATTATTGTTTTTGGCCCTATCTCTCAATGGGGAAGAATCACTGAAAAACATTCTCGGGTCCAGATCCAGATCTTCACCGAAGTCGAATCAATTCTTCATTGTCATGCACCCAACCTGTCCACCAAGTTTCATCCAAATCCGTCCATAACCTTTTGAGATATCCTGCTCATAGACAGACAAACAGGGGTGAAAACATAACCTCTGTCTACCTTAGGTGGCCGAGGTAGAAATGAAATGGATCGGTAACAAGACACCAATAAACATACCAAATGAGTAACAGATTTGAATAAACATGTGAGAAGCCAAATATACTTGACCATCATTGCCTTGCCTGACAATGCTTGATAAAGCAACACCCACACCTCCTCATCTTTCGGCCCAAGGAAAGGTAGTTCCAGATAAAAAAAAATGCCATGATATTACACATATATTAGGAATGAACGATTGATGAAACAAAAAGAACTGGAATTTGCTTTACAGAGGAAAGTCTAAAGTTTTGTTTCATGTACCATCAATATATGTTCAATCTATGGCCACCATTTTTGTATAGCACGTATCCATATGCACATGTCTGTATCTTTTCAGGCTAATACAGCATGTGCAATCCTGGATCACTGTTTTTAGGTGGTTGACAATCATGCGGGGTCACCTTGGAGACTTTCTCCGAAGGAAACCCCCCTAAGTAATCCATCAACTCCCAGAATCTCTCACCAAAGGTCTGACAATTTTCCTTTACCAACAGCTATCGGTTTCCCCATAACATAAATTTTTACAGAAACATGTTTAAGTCCTACCTAAGAATTCTCCAGGTTATTGTTTTAGACACACCTGCCTCCATTGACAGACGATGCAATTACTTCTTTTCAGGGACTGTCAATCACAATATGGCGAATGTCCTGCCTAGTTTCATGTGGTCGTACAGTTGGCTGGCGATGACGTTTGGTTAGTCCACATATTGACTGGGTTCTGAAATTGACAAACAAACTGATTAATAGACAACACTTTGGGTCCCATGGGGGAGGTATGTCATCCTTCCTGAAATTTCTATGTACAAGTTTGGTTTTCTGCTGCGTTGTCAGCTTGCGATCCACTATGTTTTCCATTTAACCAAGCCACCTTCTGTGAACAAAAGCCACCTGTGAACAAAAAATGGAACATGAAACTAAACTGTAGACTTTACTCCACATAGTGATGTCAGTTTTGTTTGTATCTTCAACAAATGTGTAAACGTTTGAGAGCAATATATCTGTAAAATCCTGGCATTTCACATGTTGGAATCAACGAACGAATCAAACCACAACTGCTCATGTTCGTGTTGCTTTCACGCTTCTTCAACATAACAATTTTAACTTGTAATGCACTGCTTACAGGCAACATTTATATTCCTTTTGACACCACTACTTTTGACACCACTTTTTACACCGCAAGTATTATGAAGTAGGATGTTTTGTTGGCAGAACCCATCAGTGACATCATCATTGACATGAAATTATAGATTAAAAAAAAAAAAATTTTGTATACCTTGTCGAGGCTCGTATGAGAGCTAACACACAACACACATCAAGGGGGGCATGAGACAGGAGGGGAGGGAGTGGGAAGGAAAAAATAGTGGAGAACAGAGACATTTGGAGATCTATGGAAGGGAGAGGGGTGGGACGGGGAACATGGGGAATAGAAGATGAACATTACAGGGACTTTCAGGAAGGAAAGCAGGGAATTTGAAGGAGGTGGGCTTGTGTGGATTATCGGGGGATTTGTATAATTCGTCACGTGGATTTGCAAAGAAACCATTAATTTTGGACATTCATTTTATGTTTGCAATTGGTCGTTATAACAAATGCTTTATGTAAGATTTATATATTCGTATGCAGCCTGTGTGTGGCTGCTTGGCTGCAACATTTTCTGGGGGCACAGCTATGCTGCTGATGCAATGTCCCATTACTAGCACACTGGTACTCATTTCCCCAACCGCTGAATAATAACAGGCTGAGTCGAGTCAACCCACCTGTTGTTAATTCAATGTAAAAAAACAGGTACTTGCACTCAAGACCCCAAGATCTTAAGCCAAACACCATAACCGTTAAGCCAATACCAGGTTTTTTGTAAAATGTGAACATCTGAACATCCAGCCTTAAGGTTTGGAAGCATAACAACGTTACTAAGAGTCGTGTAGAAAGAAATAGACATGAAGAGAGGAAGATCAGATCAGATCATAAACTATGCTCTATATAGAGTGTCAGTGCTGCCGAAGCAGTTTCTATGACTGGGGTTTACAATCCTGGACCGGTCACCACTCCGACACAAGAAGTCGGGGCAGGGATTTGAAATTTGTTCAGGGTTCCACTGATAGCTCGCCTACTCTTCGTGCAGGACACCATGGGATCTTTAATAACAATATAATGCCATTCCTTTCATGCTGTAAAGGTGCAAAGGGCTGCTGAGGCAGTTTCATTGGCAAGGAGTACAGTCCTGGAGGGGTCGCCACTCTGACACAGGTTCAACGGTTATTCGCCACTTTGAAAGTTATTCAGTTGGTCAAAACCGAATGGTTATTACCCCAGTACACTGGTACTCATTTCACCGACCTCAGAAGGATGGCAGGCTGAGTCAACCCCACCTGGTGTTAATTCAACAGCAGACAGGGGTTCGAACTCAGGACCCTTAGGTCCGAAGCCAGCCACCCTCGTCACTAAGCCAACGTCCCAAGCAAGCCACCCTCGTCATTAAGCTAACCCCATCCTCCCATGGGATCTTTGACGTCTACCAACTAATGCCGGCAGACTGGGCACCCGGTTTAACGCCCTTCCGAAGAGCAGCACACACCTTGATGCCTCGCCCTGCCTGTGAGACACCAGGATGATAGCTTATAACTGGGTCGAGATTCAAACCCAGGCAAGCCAGCTGAAAGGCATGTGTGCATACCTCGAGGCCAGTGATTTTCAGCATTTTTGAGGTGAGGGCCCACTTCAGCCGATTCAAAGAACCCATGGCCCACCTAACATTTTGCTAAGCTGGGATCATGTTTATATTAGACCGAATAAGCAAATTGCATCAATCAAAATTTATTAACATATTGTTGAAAGACAAGCAATCATCGAGCTCAATAAAACACACTGGGAATTGATACTAAAGTTAACTGACAGTTAACTGACATAAAAAGGCAATCAAGTGATACAATAAGTAAACACCATGGCCAAATGAAAGTAAACATGTCAACTGATTCCAGAGATAACTGGCAAAAACAGAAAACTGCCAAAGAAGAATAATATGACTCAATTCTAGCGAGATGCTTGTGCCTGCTTCTTGTCAACAAGCCTGCCAATTCAAGCGTTTGTCTTTGAGAGCATACAGTGCATATCATCTTCAACTTCCAAACGGTTCCTTGCCTTCGTCATGATTTGCAGAAGTGCAGAAAATCCAGAATCACACAAATGTGTGAAGCTGAAAGGGGGGAGGAGTGTTTGCAGAGAATATTTTCCAACTCTTGGATATGAGTTACTGACTCGTGACTTGGGCCCAGAAATCTTCCATGGAACACTCCTTCAACGGTGCCTTTGCTCCTGACTAGTTTTTCAGCTCCAAGAACTCATCATAATCTGGAAGTGGATTAGATCCAATGGAGAATGGATTTCTCACCAATGCCAGTTTCTTCTCTT
>NC_140967.1:59441774-59449274 GCF_056783735.1 Eptatretus burgeri
ACTGAACTCAGTGAACCACAACGGTGCTTGGGCTGCACAACGCAGTCTCCGTGCCAGCTCAAGTGGCACACGCAATGAACACAACGAATGGATGCATGAACGGTTTGAACTGAATGCAGTGAACCACAACGGTGCATGGGCTGCACAACGCAGTCTCCGTGCCAGCTCAAGTGGCACACGCAATGAGCACAACGAATGGATGGATGAATGGATGGACCGAATGCAGTGAACCACAACGGTGCATGGGCTGCACAAACGCAGTCTCCGTGCCAGCTCAAGTGGCACACGCAATGAGCACAACGAATGGATGCATGGACACAAACACGGTGCACGGGCTGCCACTGCAGGCCCGTGTTGTAGCTGCCAACAGGGCAGTTCTCGCAGCTTGCAAACTGTTGCCTTGATCCTGGCGCACATGGAAATGAACAGGGGGGGGGGGGCAAAGCAAAAATTGAACGGGGCTGGTGAACGTGGGCAGTGGGCATGGCATGGCAAAGGTGATCAGGAAAACACAGCCCGCAGAAGAAGGCCGCTGCAGGCAAACACAGCCGGCAGATGAACTGGCCGGCACAGGCCTCGAAGAAAAACAGCCAGCAGATGAACTGGCCGGCACAGGCCTTGCAGTAACACAGCCAGCAGATGAAGCTGGCCAGCTTTTGCCGTCAGTGGAAGTTGGTGGAGGGAGTGCGGTGGTGCTGGCCACTTGGAAGGCGGGCTCGGACCTACCTACCTGTCTCCCTCCCAACCTATCGCCTTTGCCTGTCACTGTACATACCCACTCCCTTAATTTGTCAAACCCCAATTTAGCCCCAACTTATTTTTTTTTGTTGTTTTTATTTTTACTTCCCCACTATAAATCGTCCCCTAACCCCCTTTATCGTCCTTGTTCGGCTAACCTATCCTGTCACCGAGCCTACTCCCAACCCCTACGTTCCCTTCCCGGAGGGGAACAAGGGAGAGCTAGCATCCTGTGTCGAGGCCCAACTCAAGCCTCAGAATGGCCTCCCCAGAGTTCGGCGATCTATAACCAAAGTGGGTCCAGCGGCCCACAACGACAGCGAGGGGATGGATGGTGCGGAGGGGTACATCTCCTAATCTACCCTATCCATTTAACTGTTAAACTACCCCGGGGCTTTCAACAAGCGCCTCTCGCTTAAACTATTGGTTCTAACAACCCAGATTCCCGTCGCCTGTGTTGGTGTCCTCACAATTTCGGGCCTTGCCCCCCAATTTTCTCTCCGTGCCCTCACACGGTCTCCTGGCTGGGACACGTGGCTCCCTTTGGCAGGCACGACCCTCTGCCGAATCTCCCGCTATGGCACCCCCGGGCACTACACTGCCTCCGAGCCTACCAGCTCCCTAACACCGGGGAGTGCCCCCCATGGCACCTCCCCTGAAACGCACACGTGGCAGGCCGACCTCCCGGGCCCCTTTCCGAGGGTCACCCGTGCCCACAACACTGCCCACGCGGCTAATGGCGCCCCGGACCCCCGCACCAAGCAGGCGCACCCGTGCCCACTACTCTATCCCGGCCCCCCATGGGCCCATGGCCTACCACGGCCGACTAGCCTGGTGCCCGGGGTACCCACTCAGCGATACTCACCTTTCGCAGCCACGCTCCCAAGCCCGTCAACAGGGCTCCTGCACCCCTCCAAATGGGTCTCGAGCCTACTTTCCCACCAACAACAAAACGACCTCCATTTTTCAATTTGACTAACCCAGCTAACTCACTCTACACTGACCCCGGGGTCCCTTGGGCGGGAGTCACTCCTCCCCCCAATCACTCATCGCACCATGCATTCCCCATTCACTCCACTCACACAGACCCGCTGGCCTCACTCACTCAACAAGTACTCACCTCACAACTCACCAACTCTTCAACACACACACCGCTGAACTCTGCCATCCTCCTAACTACCTCCCCTAACTAACTCGTGCTCCCACGTCGTCCCTTAAACTACAGCACGTTCCTTTTAACACTACGTAGCTAAACTACGTCCCCTCTACACATTCATAAGTCTGTCCATGTCTCCAAATAAATCATTTTATTCCCCAACCTAAATCTGGCTACAATCCCTCTAACTAATCCATTCCACGGACTCCATGAGGACTTACCCCTGCCCCATGAAGTCGGTCTAACTAAGCTAACCCTTCCCCCTAACTAGTTTCCATCCTGTGCCCAGGTAAGGGGGTCTTCCACCCCTTGCCCAGGAATCCTCTGCACCCGAAAGTGAGGCTTGCTTTTTTTTTTTTTCCATGCGCAGCACCTGCGCGGAAACTCGCGCTCTTTGCACTTTGCAACTGCCCGTGACGTCATGCAGCTGCACGTGTTCCTCGTCCCTCCTTGGACGGGACCATGCGGCAGAGATACCCCTCCTGCCGGATTCCAACCCCACGTGCAGCCATGACGTCACCGTGCGCATATAAAAAAAAAACACAAGCCACACGTCTCGAGGGGTTCCCCACGCGAACACATGTGCTTTGCCCGTTGGAGCTGAACACACACGATCGCGTGGAGAACCCGTCCGGTCCAAATCCATTATCCTGCCTAAACTTTGTCCGTCCGCGGGATCGGCAAATCCACCGCTGGCGTTTCCGGACCGGGACTTCACTCTCGCAAGCGAGCACATGGCGGTCTCGTGCGTTGCACAGCACGAACCGCGTGCTCACTGCTGGGTGAACCCGGCACGGTCCGCGAAACAACTACAGCCGCTACCCGGCTTTCGTTTCTCCCATGTCGCCGTCTCCGTCTCCATTCAACACACGCATACCTGCGTGTCACGACGCACACAGTCCACTCCATCACATTCACACCGGGAGACGCGGCTGCGTGCTCCCGCATGCCAACCGACATCTCCCTCTCATACCGCTCTCTCACACACACGGTCTCCCTGGCACACAGCGACCTTGCACACGGCCGTTCACTCACGCGTGCCTCACTACTCTCACACCGTGCCTCATCCACACACGCGGGGGCACTCACCCGCGGTACCTCACTCATACACACGGCGACACTCACACACGCGGTCTCTTCCACACACGGTGCCTCACCCACACACGCGGGGGCACTAACCCGCGGTGCCTCACTCACACTCCGTGCCTCATCCACACACGGCGTGCTGGGAAGCACGTACTCCGGCACCATCGCCACCACACCACTCACACGTGGTGCCTCACTCATACTGGCCGTTTCACTCACACACACGGCCTCACTCACACACGGTGCCCCATCCACACCCGGCGTGCTGGGAAGCACGTACTCCGGCACCATCGCCACCACACCACTCACACGTGGTGCCTCACTCATACTGGCCGTTTCACTCACACACACGGCCTCACTCACACACGGTGCCTCACCCACGCACGGCGTGCTGGGAAGCACGCACTCTGGCACCATCGCCACCACACCACTCACACACGGGGTCGCTTCCACACACGGTGCCGCACTCACACCTTGCACCACACACACAGGGACAACCACACTGGGGATTTGTGTCCCCACAAGGGTCTCCGGGGCCTCTATACCCCCCAAGCTCTCCGTGCACCCGTCCACAGCACTCGTCCCCTCAACCTCGCAAAGCACGACCGAACTCACCTGGTCGTGACTCGCCTCAAGGGGGCATACTCCCTCCCCTCGTTCCTGGAGGAGGCCATCCAGGTGCTCGCACCGGGTCCCAACACGCTCCGCGAGCTCAACCCCATTGTCCTCCACTACCTCCGTGTGTGCGTGCGCGTCACTTACCCCGTCTTCATCGTGTAGTCTTCCCTCTATCGTTCCCATCTCCCGTGTCTCTGCCAACTCTTCACCCTTTACCTCCCTTGTCTCAACTATTATTTCTGTTGTCGTCACCTCGTGTCTCGTCTCACACGTTTTGGTCTCCCCATTTAATTTTTCCCTTTCGGTCATCGTCACGACCCTCGCCCAACACGTTCCACGAATTATTTTTTCACCCGCCTCCACCGCGGGCCTGTCAGCCGTTGCACCCCCACCCAGCTCGTTTGCTCCCACACGTGGAGTCGCCATTTTAAGCTCCCTGCTCACTGCCTTCATGCCCGCCTGCAGGCATTGGCCCATGTTCTGCGTCTCACCCCGCAGCTCTTTCATTTTTGTTTCCATTCCGTTCATTTTTGTATCCATCTTTTCGTTTATTTGTTGTGTATTGCCTTTCATTTCGTTTTTCATTTGCTGTGTATTCGCATCCATCGTCGTTTTCACTTCATTCATATTCGCATCCATCTTTTCGTTCATGCCTTTCATTTCCGCATTCATTTGTGCCAGCATGGTGAATAGCTGGGCCATGTCGGGTGCGCTTGAGTGAGCCATTTCGGCAGGGGTTGGGGAAGGGTCTTGGTGGAGAGGGGGGGGGAGGTGTCATACACCGCGGCCGCCGCCGCACCCACCTCGGGTCCTGGGTTCAGTTGGGCGAGTCCGTGTTCCTGCACAATCAACATTTCCTGCTCGGGGATTCCATCCTGGACCATGGATTCTACATTACTACACATATACATTTCTAATACCCCCGGCTCCCGCTCGCCTTGAGACGCCATCTTGCTTCTCGTGAAGGGTTAATTTGCTCGCTCGTAATTTGGAGGGAATCGGGGGTCGCTTCTCTCACCCCTGGACCGATTCCCGTGAATTTAATTGGAGACAGGAGAGCCCGTATTCCTGTTCTCCGATACCAGTGCCGCGAGGAGGGCGATGAATTTGTATCCCACTCCTGACACCAGTGTTGCGGTTTTCGCGCCCGCCGGCGTGCGACGGCCACGTAACTCGAATCGCGGCACGTCGCCCACCGGACGGACAATCCAGTCGTGACCCTCTCGGACTAACGCCGGGAACCAGTCACGGGTGGACCTTTCGGTCTCACCGCGATCGAGCCAATCAGCCCCCACGTGGGATAGGGTTGCTCGCCAAATTCGAACTACCTAAGTACCCACGCGGAGGGTAGACCGGGCGATCGCACCTCGCCGCAGGTCAACTTTGGACACGGGCCACTTAAGCGACCCGTTCCGTACTATCAGAATAACCGAGCGGTGTTATCGTCGACCTCGACGGTTCGATTAATTATCGGGCGTATTCAGCCCACTACCAACCCTTTACGTGAAGCAAGATGGGGATTCAATGGAGGAAAAAGACGAAGCGAAGCGGGAAACAGTTCAACAATAAAGCACATTTATTCGCGGCACACGGGAAGCACACAAATACAATTCCACCAAATGCACACAAAAAAGAAAACACAATTCCATTTACACAAAAAGCAAACATAAAAGTGAAAACACAGTGCAGAGCTAATACCGACTACCGAGCACACGGCAACACTTATACAATTCTACTTCACAGACGGCGCCGACAACACATACCCAAAACCAAGGAAAAGAAATACCCTCAAGAATGAGGTAGGCCTGAGGCCGAGACCGGGTCGGGCCTACCCGTCTGGTGATGAGACGCGGAGCGGCGATGGCGCTTCTCTCCGCGGGCCTCGCGGACAGTGTCAGGCAGGGGGGTGGGAAAAGGGGCCCCCTTGGTCGCACTATCTCAGCGCGGGGGGAAACAGGAGGGGGTTGCTGATGCTCGGGGTATAGAGGATCTTTATTATCCCTGGTGTGCGTCTCCACCTCGGCCAGGTCGCGCTGCCGGCCTCCCTCGGGCGTGCAGCTCCTGGCACCGACGCGAGCACCCCCTCGTCCGACTCTCTTCAGCTTCTCCAGCCACTGCAGGCTTCGGGCTCCAGTCTTCCACACTCGTCCCCTCCGTTCCGACTCCTTCTCGTTCTCGACTCCTTCTCGTTCTCGTTTGCGACTCCTTCTCTTCTGACTCACGAACACCGTCCTTTTATCCCCCCGTAACTTCGCCTTTGACCCCCTCCCTTTGACCTTTCACCTCGCTCCCCATTGGCCCGAGAAAAAGTGGGCGTGAAGGCTTTTTGATCCACAAATTTGCATATATCGATCGCCCTGGGGGCGGGGCCAATTCGCCCCTCGCTCACCGATTGGACGGCAAAAAGTGGGCGTGTGTCGTTTTTGATCCGTTTTTGAAGCACAAAATCCGTGATTTTGTACACGCTGTTCGACGCGCGTTCTGCATGAGTCCAACACCGGTACCCACAGCGGGGCAAGAACGGTGGCGATGCTACGGTTGTGAGGTGTGCGTGAAGGTCGTGGCGGTTGTGGTGAAGCGGTGGTTGTGGTCGGTGGTTGATGTTGTGGTTGTGATCATGGCGGTTGGTCCAAAATAAAGATAGTAAAGGAAAAACGGCTATCCTGAAGAGTCGCAGCTCGCATAAATGACATGTATTCCCACTAGACAACGGGTTTGGGCCTAACTACACATGCACTTACCGAGATACCTCACCTAAGGGACCTGAATGGTGGTTTGCGAATCTGGTAACCACAACAATATATACATATATATATATATATACATATATATATATATATATACATATATATACATATATATACATATATATACATATATATATATATATATATATATATATATATATATATATATATATACATACATATATATATATATATATATATATATATATATATATATATACATATACATATACATATATATATATATATATACATATATATATACATATATATATATATATATGTATATATATATATATAAATATATATATATATATATATATATATATATATATATATATACATATATATATAAATATATATATATATATATATATATATATATATATATATATATATATATATATATATATATATATATATATATATTTATTGTTGTGGTTGAGGAAATTCGCAAACCACCATTCAGGTCCCGTAGGTGAGATATCTCTGTAAGTACATGTGTATTTAGGCCCAAACCCGTTGTTTAGTGGGAATAAATGTGATTCATTCGGGCTGCGACCCTTTAAGATAGCCGTTTTTCTGTTCTATCTTTATTTTGAACCAACCACGTCTCAACCTCCATCACACAACAACCACCAACCGAACAGCGCTTCACAACAACAACAACGCCAACAGCCATGACCTTTACCTTCACAACTCGCTCTCGCAAACATCGCATCACCACCATTCCAAGCGTCACCGTGGCCAGGGACCGCCACTTTAGACCCTCCACCACCTTCGCCTCTCCTTCTGCGGCCATTCCCGCACCACTTGTGAACGCCGAGCGTCAGGCTGTCCTGGCCTCGTACAGGGCGCGCGCTGAGCCGCGGGTACAAAGAGCGGCCTTTCCGAGGGGAAGTCGGATCAGGAATGATACACGCCCACTTCTGTTCCATCCTATCAGCAAGTGCGGGGCGATTTGGCCCCGCCTCCAGGCGCGTCGGAGTCGAATCGATATATGCAAATTCGAGGATCAGGGGAGGTTCACGCCCACTTTTCCTCTGTCCAATGGGCGAGCGTGGCTCCGCCCCTGAGCTCATCCTGATCCGGAAATTTGCATATGGGTTCTCCTGCCGTACTATAAAGCGCCGAGCGCGTGGCGAATTCAGTCAG
>NC_140967.1:59456774-59506774 GCF_056783735.1 Eptatretus burgeri
GTAGCGTCTTTTGGAAGTAAAACTTGCTCAATTGTCTTGTAGAAGTGGGGTAGTGTAGGCACTGCTTTGGATGCTGGGATAGTCTCATTTATCAATAACGATCTTGCTCGAGCAGAGCCTCTATTCTCAGATGTTACATGCCGAAAGATAAATATCCCTGTACCATGGAAGGAAGCCTTAGCTGTTCTAGAACTAGGATTGTGATCAATGTTATCTATTGCAGAAGTTGTAAATAAGCCATCTCTGAGTTTTGTTGGACAATCAACATTTTCTTCATGGAATCTTATGCACACATTGTTTGCTAACATGGTAGAAATAGCGAGGACCCTGTCGTAAGAAATACTTATCCCCAGGTTAAATAGCATCTCAACTAAATGTTTCTTGTATGTCTGAGCATGCACAGAGAGGCCTAAGTACACGCATAATGGGGTTTCCGTTCGCCTTCCTTGGTGAAATTGTGTCTGACATTCCCCCTTTCTCTGCCTTGTATTGGATTTTATCAACTGAACTATAGTGAGGGAAATCTGACACTTGTGTTTGAATTCTAATGTTGGCCCATACAATATTGAGTTCATGAAGGTCACCAGAGATTGTGGTACAGACTCCTCTTGACAGTTTGTGTCAAAGCTTCCATCAAACTTGGTATCTTGGCTGAATATTTCTTGTCTGATAATTTTAGCAGCCATTGAGAGACTTAGAGTGTCTTTGTTATACGTTTGTTCATGCATTATCCATTTGTTCATGCATTATCCGTATGTTTGGAGCAACATCTTGTTTGAATGACAGTAAAACATCTCGTCCTTCTTTAAAGTCCTCGAGTTCAGGAAATTGGATCAGGATACGCTCTTTTAACTTCATGGAATGAATGCGACTTGAGTTTGACAGTCCATATTCTTGCAGCCTCTCTTCATATTGTCTAGCTAGGTCAGACATCTTAAAAACACAACTTGTCCCGGATTCTGATTTTGTTTCTTCAATGTAGTTTACAATGTCTGCAAGAGCAATACCATGCGTCATTTTTGTTCTTGAATCTTTTGGAGAATCCATTTCCAGAACCCGCACTACATTGTAAAGTCCAACAAGGCATTTTGCATGATATTTTGCAGATTGTGCAACTAAATCTCCAGGACTGAGCTTGGCAAGCAATGTGGTGTCTTGAAATTTTAGTGCACATTCTGGAACACGGGCATCAAGCATAAATGTAGATGCATCGTGTAATGTTTCACCAGGTATATGTTCATCACAGAAGAAGCAAACATCGGGTGCTTCACATTCTACCAGAGTACACTTACGTGTAGACTTTTTAGCTCGGTCAATAGCCAACTCATCATCACATGCTGACTTTCTCTTTTCTGCTCGCTTCAACTGTGTTGAATTGAATTTTGTACGACAGGAGTCATGCCAGCTTGTTCTGTTACTTAGAAGTGTATCAGCAATACCAGTGCCATCATCAAGTCCTTGAATATCAAATTGGACGGGTAGACTATTTAGATCTTGAAACCTCTCAACATTTTGTGCGAATGTCACATAACCTGCCCCAAGGTTTTTGCGTTTGGAATTGGTTGGATATTTAAGTGGTTCATCAGTAACTGCCTGACAGATGAAACATTGATTCCAATTTGTAGGTGGAGCTGGAGTCCGACTATCAAGCTCTCCCGGGGGTTCTTTGAGTCTGTAAGTGAAAATATAAAACCATTTACTACCCAGTAAAGGCAAACACACACCACTAAAAAAGTAAGGCATTATGAGTTTGTTTGTTCATACACATTAATTATAGTGTAGCCTAAATGGCTTACATTCATCAAAAAAAAAATTATAATTGAACATTTCAAAATAATTACTGGTCCCTCAGTCTGAGGTAAATCTTATTACCTCCCTTTAATACCTTGATTATTGAAATATCTCTGCTGGGCATATTAATACAAACTAGCTGAAACCCCGTCACAGACGGATTCCGTTCATTCAACCACCCTCACCAGCTCACACACACTCTAGGGACATGGACTGGACAGGATGTGCTTGCCCCCGCCTACTCATCCCCCGCCCCTGCCCTATTCATTCTGCTTACCCCCGCCCAAAAATGTAATTACCCCAGCCCCGCCTCTTCACTCCCCACCCCCCGTCTTTTGATTCCCCGCCCCACTTGCCCCTGGGCCCCCACCCCCCTGTCCACCCCCTCACACTCAACTCCACCTCATTCAACCCAGCCTCCGCCTCATTTCCCCCTGTCTCCCGCTTTCAATTTGCTTACCTCCGCCCAAAATTTGCTTACCTTGCCCCCCGCATCTTCACTCCTCGCCCCCATCTCAACGAAAAGTGTTTATTCTGCTTCAGCGTTGAAAGTTGACTATTGCCACTATGCGCAATGCACTCTTACAGGTACGAAGTTTCTTTCAGTCCAGGTCACAGTACCGAGAAAAACGTGACGCGACCGCTAGGAGAAGCACAAAATTGGTCCTTCAGTATTAATATATAGATAGAAGATAGAGCAGACGCCACTTTATAAATCCACGGTTATAAAATCCAGCCACTGATTGTGACCAAAATGAGTTGGAACGGAATTTTAAATAGAGAAATCCTCCGTTTAATAAATCCACCTGCTTGGCACGTGCGCGGTCTCAACCTAAGCTTGATGTAGTATATGCGCTGCCGCAGAGTGAAAAAAAACAACAACAACAGCAACTGGTGACGGACTTCGAATCCTGCCGCCGCTCGAATCCCTCCAACCCCGAATCCCAATAGCCAAGGGAAGAAAGCGACGACCAACCCGAGCCGATGCCAACAGCGGCAGAGATGCGGACGGCACTCGCCAAATTGGACAAGGGACTGCAGCTCTCAGGTTTTGCCCATCCTAATTTCCACCACGTGACTGATTCAATAAAGGAACATTTGCGCAAAACCTTTCCTCCCAAGCAAGCGACCTTGGAGAGATTCTTTTGAACAATCCCATTGTCACCGTTTGATAAATCAATGTTTTTGTAGCATAAAGCAGTGTTTAACGACATTCGCTTTTTGTCTTATCTCTCCAGTAGGTGGCTGAAAATAGGTTCTCCGCTTAATAAATCCAAACGGCGTGGTCCCATGGTGGATTTATAAAGCGGCGTCGACTGTACAATGTTTCTTGTTACATTTTTTGTGTCAAATTCACATTCTGAGGTAGTCACCATGTGCAGAAGAGGATTTTACATTGCAGACGCTATTTTTGAGGAGTGGAATTAGTAATTTCAACTCTCAGCAGTAATTTTCTGACGACGGACGTAATGGCGTCAGCGAATAACCGATGATGTCATGACGTCCTGACGCCTCCCAGCGGTGACGTCACACGTCGCCATGTAAAACGAAGTGTTTATTCTGCTTCAGAGTTGAAGTTTGACAATTGTCTCTTTGTGCGATGCACTCTTACAGGTTCCATGTTTCTTTCACTCCAGGTCACAGTACCGAGAAAAACGTGACGCTACCGCTAGGAGGAGCACAAAATTGGTCCTTCAGTATTAATATATAGACGAGCTGAAACCCCGTCACAGACGGATTCCGTTCATTCAACCACCCTCACCAGCTCACACACACTCGGGGGGACATGGACTGGACAGGGTGTGCTTGCCCCCGCCTACTCATCCCCCGCCCCTGCCCCATTCAATCTGCTTACCCCCGCCCAAAAATGTAATTACCCCAGCCCCGCCTCTTCACTCCCCACCCCCCCCCGTCTTTTGATTCCCCGCCCCACTTACCCCCGGCCCCCCACCGCCCTGTCCACCCCTCACACTCATCTCCGCCTCATTCAACCCAGCCCACGCCCCATTTCCCCCTGTCTCCCGCTTTCAATTTGCTTACCTCCGCCCAAAAATTTGCTTACCTTGCCCCCTGCCTCTTCACTCCCTGCCCCCGCCTCTTCACTCCTCGCCCCCATCTCAACGAAAAGTATTTATTCTGCTTCAGCGTTGAAAGTTGACTATTGCCACTATGCGCGATGCACTCTTACAGGTACGAAGTTTCTTTCAGTCCAGGTCACAGTACCGAGAAAAACGTGACGCGACCGCCAGGAGGAGCACAAAATTGGTCCTTCAGTATTAATATATAGATAAATATTTAAACCGTTTACCTTATATTAATAGTCACTAGTCACTAATGTACAAATTGAATTCATTTTATTAACTATAAACTCATTTGATCGCTCAAATACGCGCATTTTATCCTGGAGATCCATCATGCCAAAAGCTGTCTGTTGGCGTCCATTTTGAAAGGAGGGAGAAATCATTGTTGCAGAGATGTATTTATAGTTGCTTCAAATGTCTTTTAATGTTATTTAAGTACGATTACCTTATGATATTACTCAGTGTTCGATCTAATCAACTCATTTAGAACATATGAATGACAATACGTCAGAATAATAAGAATTTGTGTGCATAATGTATGTGTTTGTGTATATATATATATATATATATATATATATATATATATATATATATATATATATATATATATATATATATATAAGTTTTTATCTATTTATTTGGTATATATTACTCAGAGAAGCATGTTTATATTACTCATGATTCTTTCATAGCAAGAAATCGCTAAATTATTGATTATACATGTTAAAATAGAGCTTATTCACATCTTTCTGACAAATTGGCGGCCATCTTGAATAAAACCGGAAGTAGTTCAAATCACAAATGTCTCTATATCAGATATGCATTGGTATGCCATAACTAACTTATATGCCAAGTTTCATGCTTTTGTCAAAAAAGTCACAATTTTTTCATAATCCGCCGGACTAACAATAAGAAGACGAAGAACAGCAATGTGAGTAAGACTTAGAGATCCTCCACGAGGATCTAAAAACATATCCTTCAACCAGCACAAGAAGCCTGGTGTTGGCTTAAGACCTTAGGGTCTTGAGGTGAAGCCCCTATTGTGCCACTGAATTAACACCAGGTGGGTTGACATAGCCTATTATCCTTCTGAGGTCAGCAAAATGTGTACCAGCTTACTGGTAAGGCCTAGGTCACATTTGCCATGGCGGCCGTGGGGTCTGCAAAATCTACGGCCACTAGCAATTATACGGCGGCCGCAGTAGTTCCACGGTCACACAATGTAGCAGTCACTTATGTTTTTATTTTTCGGGAGTCGCACGGCGTATTTATAAATTGTGGAGACCGAAAACGTGGGGTTGCCGTACGGTCTTTGATTTGATGTCGCATGGTGACCTTAGGGCGTTCCTGCGGCGGCCATAGAATTTTCAAGGCAGACGCAAGGTGCCCGCAAGGCGATCGCAGGGGGGCCCTAAGGCAAACGTGCGGCCAGACGGACGGTAACGAATGGGTTAATTTTTTTATTTTTTTTTTACCAGTTTTTTTTTTCAGCTTGTTGAATTGCGACGGCGAACGTAGAAATGAAAAAAGTTATAACTCCGCGTTATAATTCCACGGCGACCTTACGGCCTGTAAAATATAGCCAAACGGCGTAGGGCCACCCTGAGGCCACCTCAGAAACTGCTGCCGCCGCACGTTTCTGTCAATTCAGAGGGCGTACGGCCGCCGTATCCTCGCCGTAGAGCAAATGTGACTTAGGCCTTAGGTCTTAGAAATTGTGGAAACCGAAAACGTGGGGTTGCCGTACGGTCTTTGATTTGATGTCGCACGGTGACCTTAAGGGGGCCCTGCGGCGGCCATAGAATTTTCAAGGCAGACGCAAGGTAGCCTCAAGGTGTCCGCAAGGCGACCGCAGGGGGCCCTAAGGCGAACGTGCGGCCAGACGGACGGTAACGAATGGGTTAATTTTTTTAATTTTTTTTTTACCAGTTCTTTTTTTTTGACTTGTCGAATTGCTACGACGAACGTAGAAATGAAAAACGTTATAACTAACTCCGCGTTATAATTCCACGGCGACCTTACGGCCTGTAAAATATAGCCAAACGGCGTAGGGCCACCCTGAGGCCACCGCAGAAACTCTGCGGCCGCCGCACATTTCTGTCAATTCAGAGGGCGTACGGCTGCCGTATCCTCGCCGTAGAGCAAATGTGACCACTCCACCAGAAAATTATGCAGCCAAGCAGCCACATGCTGCATACAAATAAATAAATAAAATAACCAGTGCAGGAATAAAAGGCTTTCATTTTTTTCCTTCTTTTTTGTTTTTCATAGTATTTTTGCCACAGGCTTCTGCTAGTTATTATTATTTTTATGCATGCCAATTAATGAAACATCCACTCGCGTTAAAAAAATATGATTAATCGAATGGAAAGCAGCCTCAGCCTGAAATAAATAAATAATTCTGATGAAGTTTTCCAAAAGCAGGACAAGTGACCAATACCAAATGGAAGTACTTTATGAGAAATAGTTTAAAGAAGGTTTAAAAAACAGTTATAGAGCCAGATTACATGTTTGGTTCTGAATAAATACCATGGAGCAGAATCAGTTTCATCGCAATGTTCTTCGTGGCCAGGGCCGCATCTGATGTCAAAATGAAACTGTAGACTTCTCGGGGAAACGATGAAATACGGGTCTTGAGAAACATCCTTGTTTATTGCGTCCTGTCTTGTCGGGCTGTTACTGCTAAGACTGGTTTGGCCTCAGGCTCGAAGATAAAAAATGAAAATCTCTGCAGAACAGATAATGCTGCACAAAGCATCACCATGACAACAATTGTTCTTGTGCTGCAATAATTGTGGGAACACCAGAATCAAAGAAATGACACAGAAATATAATTTGGCAGGTGGAGTAATTAGATCTGCTTTGAGTTATGACAGCATCTTCAATGTGCATACAAATGATGTTCAGAAAAATAAAAGCCATGGGCAAATTGGCTAGCTTGTATTTACAATGTCAAGTCTACAGATGACGTTGCAATCGAGGGCTGAGGTGGTGAGAAAGAAAATGTGAAATGGATGGAAGGTTCTATGACCGTTTAATTGGGAACAACTACCCTCAGCAGATGAAAAACTGGGTGGCCCACAAATTGATGACACACTTACAATGTCGTAAATGAAGCGTTTAAACGTGTATAATGCAATATTATGCATGGATTCATCAAGTATATTCGTGGTGAACAGCATGTTCAATGTGATGTATGGTGCGAACATTCTCACTGTCTACCAAGGTGAAGCATCAATTGGTGTGCCGTCTGTCTGATGGGACATTATGCTTTGGGGACTCAACCACAAGCATTGATTGCTGATAGTGGTGGACACCAAGGATGCCCAGGTTTCCTTCACAGAGTGACTGGCGTGGGAGTCAAGGGCTGGCAGGATGGCCAAGTTCTTAAGGTACGAACAGTCGCCTCTGAGCTGTCTTGCCAAGGTTCGAATCCCGACTCAGCTCTACTGTCATCCCTGTATCCCTGTATTTCACAGGCAGGATGATTCATCAATGTGTGTCTTCTCTTGGGTAGATGTTAAATTGGGTGTCACATTTGCCGGCATTAGTTGGTGAGTGTTAAATATCCCACATGAGCCTGGTGTTGGCTTAACGGTTAAGGTGGCTGGCTTAAGATCTTAGGATCTTGAGTTTGAGACCCTGCTGTGCTGTTGAAATAACACCAGGGGGGGTTGACTCTGCCTGTCATCCTTCAGTGGTTGGCAAAATGAGTATAGATTTACTGGTAACAGGGGCACTGCATCAGCAGCACAGCTGTGCCTCCAGAAAATAATGCCACAGCCTACACAAGAAACAACAACAAAGATCTTATGGTGTCCTTCAGGAAGAGTAGGCAAGCTATCACCAGCACCCTCAACAAATTCAAAATTCCTGCTGTAACCTACAGAGGGTATTGCATCAGCGGCAAAGCTGCACGCCAGACAGTGATACTACCCTGCAAAGAAGAAGATGGTAGCCCTGGCCAAACTCCAAATGGCTGACCTATAGGAAGCACACATAGCCTCAAGAATGAGATTAGAAAAAATCGGGGATTAAGTGGGTCTATGCAAGTGGGGGGGGGGGGGTTGCCTCCCAAAATAGGTATTCGCTATAACGTTGGTTCATTGGTACATTTTGCTACTTCTGTCATACCTTGCCTTCCTCCTCATTTTCATTATTCTACCAGGTGAGCACCCAGGAGTATTGCCCCTATTTTTTTTGATGTTCATGCCGTGAACAAACTTTAATCCATCATGGGGGGAGGGGGGGTGAAGGTTGTGGTCAAGTTTCATCGAAATCGTGTGTGTAGTTTGGTTTAAGAGAAGAAGTTTGGTTTAAGAGAAGAAGTGTTTCCATACTGGCTGGTTGACTTACTGACGGACACCGCACGATGCTGAGTACCTCACCTGAACTATGTTCCACGTGAGCTAAAATGGTACGACAAATATACGCGTGCTGCTTCCTTGCTTAACGCTCGGCGTTTAAAAAGGATAGAGCACAGACAAACAACTAAAGGTTGGAAACCATTGTGCAGGCTCGATGGGTCCATAGCGGCCTTCTGCATTGAAGTTCCTTGAAAGGGAACTCATTTAAAATATGGGAAATTGAGATGTTTCAAATCGAGAGATGTGGTCACAACCTGCGACGCAAAATAAAACCCGGGCATCGTATAATCAGCAAAGGCCAACAGGCCGAATGTGTTTGGGCCACCAGAAAACCAATATGGTGGCCATATCGTTTTGGTTGGGTGTCATGGTGGATGGAGGCCCGCGACAAATGTAGGTGTGGTCTGGCAGCTGTCCGACCAATGGGTCCCCATTTCAACAATCGACCCCCCCAAGAAGAACCCCAACAACAAGAACAACAGCAATGTGGAGCTCTTTCTTGTAGACCTGCCACATGTTGCAGGAAAACAGATGAATAAACAAGTCCCACAACACTGCACTGCTTCAGTCACGATAATGACCAAAACTTAGAGTTGTCCATTTCACAGGGAAGAGCTCACCAACTCAAAGGTAAAGTAAATCCCAAAGAACAATAAAAAAACAGGAACAAATGTTTCCATTAGTGTTTGTAAAATACATTATTAAATGATTTGGTGTGTGAAGTTGATTTATTAGCTCCCGTTGGACTTAGTCCAAAACGGGGACTTATGGATTTGGTCTCGATTTTCGTGTCCGTGCGTGCGTGCGTCCACAACTGTATCTCGGGCATGTATACACTGATTCTATTCGTACTTGGCATAACGACAACACATGATGGTATACATATGCACGGTATTTATTTTTTTCGACATCAGATCCAAGATGGCCGACTGGCGGCCATTTTAGTTGTAAAAAAAAACCCAGTATAGAACACTTCCTCAACCATTTCTCGGACATGCATTTACCAATTTTATTTGTACTTGACACACGTATAAGGAGTGATTGTATACATAGGCACGTCATTTTTTTTCAACATCAGATCCAAGATGGCAGACTGGCAGCCATTTTAGTTGTAAAAAAACGTGATGGTGAACATGTCATCAACCATTTCTCGGACATGCATTTACCGATGTTGTTCAAACTAGGCAGACAGCTAAAGAATGATGGCTTACATAAGCACTTAATTTTCTTTCCAGATCAGATCCAAGATGGCAGACTGGCGGCCATTTTAGTTGTAAAAAACCCCAATGTTGAACATGTTCTCAACCATTTCTCGGACATGCATTTACCGATGTTGTTCAAACTTGGCAGACAGATAATGAATGATGGCTTACATAAGCACGTCATTTTTTTTTCCAGATCAGATCCAGATCAGATTACATAAGCATTTTCCAGATTTTTCCAACTGGTGGTCATTTTAGTTGTACATAAATCTGGGCTAGCCCTTTAACTCCGTACAGCAAGATTGCTAAAACAACGCGGGCAATGCCATTTTTTTTTTTACTTGTTTTTACTTTTAAAACATCTATCTGCAAATCTGCATCCTCACTTTGCATTCAAGGCATTTCACCATGTTTACCAAAATCCTATTAAATGTTCTGTGAAAATTATGTCAGCTCGTCAAGTTGTAAATGCAATTTTCAAGAAATCGCTGGAATGCTCTGATGGCATAAAATCACCAGTGATGAAGCTGCTTCCAGGCCTCACCTGCTGTGAAGATTCATACCCGGTGACATGTTTTGGCAATCCTATTATAATCATGAATATAAAAATTTCCCATTTTAGATTGCATAATTGGCAGAGCTTTTTTGAAGTCTGCATATCATTATGTGTACCTTTCACCAGACTAGAATGGTGATAGCAATCGAGCAATTCCCCTTGTTCAGGAAAGAAATGTCCATCTACTCTGAGCCCCTGACTCAAACATATCAACAAGATCTGCGAACCAGTGCGGACTTACTCACTGACTGACACACAGCACTGTTACAATTTATTTTCATGTTCCTTTGGAAATGTACAAATCTCATCGGTCACCCAATAAGTTTCCACTTCCATAGAAATCATGAAAAATACTTCGGTAATGATTTTTGTAGACAGTAAAAGTTAAACTGTATAATCATTATCATTAATTAATTTATATGTGAACGTGCAGAATACTCATCACATACAGACAATGAACCTCCAATAAGGAGTGAGCTATCATGTGCAACCTATGGCTGCTGGGTGCATCATTTTCTGGGGGCACAACTGTGCCCCCTGATCCCAGTACACTGGTACTCATTTTGCCAACCTCAGAAGGATGACAATCTGAGTCAACCTCACCTGGTCTTAATTCAACAGCCAGAAGGATCTCAAACTCAGGATCCTAGGATGTTGTCAGACACCTTAACTGTTAACCAAACACCAGGCTTTACTAAGGTGTACATATAACAAAAGTGTGTCACTTAAGAACAATACACAGATACACAGACACAAGGTGAAGAGACTACATTAATTATATAACATAGGATTAATTGCCTCTAACTTAAACATAATGCACATGCCAAATGTAAAATGTCAACTTCTGCTTAAATTGGATAACTTTTGTCGAATGGTGCTAAAGGCTGGTTCGACGTGCTCGTCGAGCCCGTAGACCTTGCAGCATAACTAAAGCATAGCCGGTGTGGGCAAATACAAACTCAGGTATCAGGGTGGATGACTTTTATATAATCTAAATCAACTTGTGGTCGAATTTGATGCCAAATGTTACACTTGTAAATGTACATAAGACAAGTTTTTTGAACTGTCCTGAAGGCTTCTTGGTGTGCAATTTCAAAGTAGGTTGCCTTGGATGCTGTTGTTAATCTCTGTGTGGACTCACTGACACACACACAAACACACACACACACACATACACACACAAACTGATTACAATACTCTCTCCCTTCCTTTCGGTAATGGACGAGGCTGAAGATCGATGGAAAAGTCATGGTTTATGCTATGCTTCCCTTCCATCCCTTCCCTAACTAACAGCTCTGCTCATGAGAAGGCCGAATGCCTTAATTCTGTGTTTGCTTCCAAATCCTGCATCGACAACCCCTCACTCTCGGTACCCACCCTTCCCTGTCGTACCCAACTGCTCCTGGAGTCTGTCTTTTGCACCTGAGAAGGTTCTCTCAACCCTCGATTCTTATCTGCAACTGGACCGGACAGCATCAGCTTACGTGTCCTAAAATCCTGCTCTGCTGCTCTTGCACTTCCTCTCTCTTCCCCTTTTCACTCTGTCATTTGCACTAGATCATTTTTCATCTACTTGTGAATCAGCCAACATCACTGCACTACATAAAAGAGGTGCAAAAACGGATTCCCTTCACTACAGACCAACTAGCCTATTTCCAATCATCAGCAACGTCATGGAATTCATCATTGCAGTTGACTTAAATAATTCCTTTTATCCAACAACCTCATCTCAGATAATGGTGTTGGCTTAGTGGTTAGGGTGGCGGCTTTGGGTTCTAGGGTCCTGAGTTCAAGCCCCGTTGGTTGCTGAATTACTCAACACCAGGGGGGTTGACTCAGCCTGTCATCCTTCTGAGGTCGACGAAATGAGTACCAGTGTGTACTGGTGGAGGGGCACTGCATCAGCGACACAGTCATGCATCCAGGAAATGATAGCTACCCTGGCAGCTAAGCTGCCATACGCCAGAAGAAGATTCAGACCTGGTCACTCTACCTTGGGCATGCTTCTTCCACACTCTCAACAATGAATGGAGGCCCTCAATATCAAACATGAGATCAGGGCCATCTCTTTGGACATATCTCGAGCTTTTGATACAGTCTGACATCCTGCCTTGCTCTCCAAAGTATCTGTCTATGGAATCCAAGGCCAACTCCACTCTTGGATTACTGACTTCCTCCACTCTCATAGACAACATGTGGATCTCAACCGAATCCTTTTATCTCCCCTTCCTGTCAAGGCTGGAGTGCCCCAAGGCAGTGTTCTCAGTCTCATATTATTCCTAATCTTCATCAATGATCTCTCTGTATCTCTGGAAAATCCTCTTTATCTCTTTGCTGACGACTCCACTCTCTGTCGTGACATCTCTCATCCTTCTGATAGGCAGCAAGCAGCCTCTTCCCTCTCCTCAGACCTTGACAAAATCACAAACTAGTCAAACACTTGGAATATGTCTTTCAATCCCGAGAAATCCCACACACTCACTGTCTTTCTCCAGAAGGACCATACCACAAACCCTTCTATCAACTTTCTCAACAACCCTCTCAAAGAAGTTGTCACTCAAACTATTGGGTTTCACTCTCAGAAATGATCTCTCTTGGACAAGCCACATTTCAAAGTTGGCCTCCAAAGCCAGACGCCGACTGGGCAACCTCCCTCGTGAAAGTCCTTCATTGGCACACCGAAGCTCCGATCCACCTACAAGGCTTTCAAATGTAGCTTGATGGAGTACTTCTCTCCCCTCTGGCTCTCCCCTCTTGCTCAGCTTAGCACCATGAAAACCAAGGCTTTCAAGATCATTGGAATCTCCTGCAATGGAGCTGAGTCTTTGTCATCGCCGACATCGCTTTGTCACTATCACTATGAAGCTATCACTTTGTCATCGCCGACAGGTCGGTGGTCTCTCTGTCTTCCCCCAACTCCATTCTGGCCTCATCCTCTGCCCTCTCTGTGCTTTGTTCCCCTTCCCCCAGGTATTTGTAAGACGCATGTGGTCCACCAGCAACCCCCTCCAAGTAACACTGCCAAAATACAGCACCACTGCTCACCTCCACTCATTTTTTGTCTTTTTATCCGCGTTGCGTTGCGAACGCTGGCTCTAAGAGAGCTCCGCATTCTTCTTCTTCTTCTTCTTCTTCTTCTTCTTCTTCTTCTTCTTCTTCTTCTTCTTCTTCTTCTTCTTCTTCTTCTTCTTCTTGTTCTGGTGAAGACAAAACCTTTAGGACGTGGCTCTTGGACACATTTGTCCTTGTTTACATCTGTAGAACCAACTTCCACACTCTCTTAAATCTCATTCTTCCCTCCAGGTCTTCAAGACAGCTGTTCACCACCATCTCAAATCATCTCCCATCCAAAACCATGATCTTTCTACACCTGTTAAACCACCCCTCCACCCCTTACAACATTTTGCTTCTGTATCCATCTATCTTGTCCTCTCCTTGCGTTCTCCCTGACCCCTCATCGTTACCTGCATCCTTTGTCTGTCTCCGTCTATTTTCACCCTCTGGCCAGCCTGCTATTGGCATTTTCCTCCTGCTGTTCCTTTTGTTATGTTGCGCCCTGATATGTTCTGTGTTCTCGCTCTTCCACAAACCTTGACTGTATACAAGAAAAAGAGTTGGTCAAAAATCATGCTCTGTTCCTCTATTCCGCTCATAAAGGAATCATGGATGATGGTATGAAACGTAACTGTTATAGAGCCTTTCCCATATGATCAGCCACAGTGGTCGCTTTGCAGATTAACAAAGAGAGGGAGAATTAGGCCTCCAAGCTGATGCATGACAGGCAAATACATATATATATATATATATATATATATATATATATATATATATATATATATATATATATATATATCACTTTATACAATATGAAAGGTTACACAGTATTTTTACAGGTTGCTTAATGTAGGAAATTGATCCTTAAATGACCATGTTCTTTCTTCTTACAGCAGAAAGACCTGATGTCACAAGAAACAAAAGCCTCGGTGTCACGTGATCATACTGCTCCAGTGTCAGGTTTTGAAGCTGACTTTCAGAATGAAATACAGCAAATGACATATATAGCTTTTGACATTTCTCTTCTCTTGCAATGCCAACTTGCCAAAATATCACAGAGAAATTGAAACCCTGAGATATGTCGAACTGCACGCCTTGTGGAGTTAAAACCGTGACTTTGATGTAAATTGCAACTGTTAGAACGTCTGGCATTTTGAATGAAACATGGCTTTGGAAAAGCTGCAAGGCGAGGATGAAAGAAAGCCTTGCGACTTTGTATATACACTTGCTTAGAACCTGTCATAGAATTTGCCCTTCTGCAAAAAGGAACATGTGCTGTACGTTGTGTGTGTGTGGTATGTACGATATGTATAGGAGGACATGCAATATACTTTACATATGAGGAGGCCATTTGGCATATCAACACCACGTTGATCCAATTTATCAGTTTATGAGTGGGGAGGAGAACAGTGGGGCAGACATCACCAGGGTGGATGTTTTTTTGGTTTTATTGTCAAAGACAAAATTAAAAAAATCCAAAGACTGAAGATATTTGGTTTACAATAAATGACTGAGAAAACACATGAATATAAATAAGTCCACATCAAAAATAATAACGATGAAACTCGATCTACAGGTTGTTCAAAAAAGACCCAGACAACTTTGGTTGTTAATATGTTTACTATCACAAGTGATACAATGATACCCTTTGTTTTATATAATACAGAAACTCATAAAGTTTTCTTTATTTTCAGGTCTGGTGGTTTAATGTGAAAGAAAATGGTGACTCGACAGGAGAGAGCTCAGTGTGTCGAATGGTCGATCGAGATGACATCCGATATGCTAGTTCAGTGTACTTTCTGTACAAGGTATGGAAGGAATCCGCCATCGCGGACCAGTATCAGAGAGTGGTACAAGAGGTTGAAGGAGACTGGAAGTTGTCAGAAACAGAAAAGTACCGGTCAACCAAGCACAAGTGCAGCAGACGTTGAATGAGTGCGTGAATTATTTCAACAAAGTCCCAGAAAATCAATTTGACGTCATCCAGAGAACTGGGACTACCAACCACCACTGTACACAGGATTTTGTATACAAGACTGAAGCTTTATGCGTATAAGGTGCAAGTTCTGCAGGAACTCAAACCAAATGATGGTCCCAAATACAAGGCGTTTGCCTTGGAAATGCTCAGTCACATGGGGGATGACGAAGATTAGCTGAAAAAGGTCATGGTCACAGACGAAGCTTCCATCTATCGGGGAAGATCAACCGGCACAATGTGAGGATCTGGGGCTCTAAAACCCCTCATGTGGTCATTGAACACATCCGTAATAGTCCAAAGGTCACTGTGTGGTGTGTCCTTCTCCATGACCGCTTGATGGGTCCGTTTCTCTTTTCAGAGGACACAGTGACCTCAACAATTTACACGAACATGTTGGAAGGATTCGCTGAGACGGACCACCGCCTGGCCATCACGATCACCAGACATAACCGCTCTTGATTTTTTTTCTGTGGGGGTTTGTGAAAGATGTTGTCTACAAACCTGCAGGATCAGTACATGTGAAGGATTACATGAACATGCATGTTGTCAGTACATGTGAAGGATTACATGAACATGCATGTTGTCAGTACATGTGAAGGATTACATGAACATGCAAGTTGTCAGTACATGTGAAGGATTACATGAACATGCAAGTTGTCAGTGCATGTGAATGATTACATGAACATGCATGTTTTCAGTACATGTGAAGGATTACATGAACATGCATGTTGTCAGTACATGTAAATGATTACATGAACATACATGTTTTCAGTACATGTGAAGGATTACATGAACATGCATGTTTTCAGTACATGTGAAGGATTACATGAACATGCAAGTTGTCAGTGCATGTGAAGGATTACATGAACATGCATTGTGTCAGTACATGTGAAGGATTACATGAACATGCATGTTGTCAGTGCATGTGAAGGATTACATGAACATGCATTGTGTCAGTACATGTGAAGGATTACATGAACATGCATGTTGTCAGTACATGTGAAGGATTACATGAACATGCATGTTTTCAGTCCATGTGAAGGATTACATGAACATGCAAGTTGTCAGTACATGTGAATGATGACATGAACATGCATATTTTCAGTACATGTGAATGATTACATGAACATGCATGTTTTCAGTACATGTGAAGGATTACATGAGCATGCATGTTGTCAGTACATGTAAATGATTACATGAACATACATGTTTTCAGTACATGTGAAGGATTACATGAACATGCATGTTGTCAGAACATGTGAATGATAACATGAACTTGCATGTTGTCAGTACATGTAAATGATTACATGAGCATGCATGTTGTCAGTACATGTGAAGGATTACATGAACATGCATGTTTTCAGTACATGTGAAGGATTACATGAACATGCATGTTTTCAGTACATGTGAAGGATTACATGAACATGCATGTTGTCAGTGCATGTGAAGGATTACATGAACATGCATTGTGTCAGTACATGTGAAGGATTACATGAACATGCATGTTGTCAGTACATGTGAAGGATTACATGAACATGCATGTTTTCAGTCCATGTGAAGGATTACATGAACATGCAAGTTGTCAGTACATGTGAATGATGACATGAACATGCATATTTTCAGTACATGTGAATGATTACATGAACATGCATGTTTTCAGTACATGTGAAGGATTACATGAGCATGCATGTTTTCAGTACATGTGAAAGATTACATGAACATGCATGTTTTCAGTCCATGTGAAGGATTACATGAACATGCAAGTTGTCAGTACATGTGAATGATGACATGAACATGCATATTTTCAGTACATGTGAATGATTACATGAACATGCATGTTTTCAGTACATGTGAAGGATTACATGAGCATGCATGTTTTCAGTACATGTGAAAGATTACATGAACATGCATTTTGTCAGTACATGTGAATGATAACATGAACTTGCATGTTGTCAGTACATGTAAATGATTACATGAGCATGCATGTTGTCAGTACATGTGAAGGATTACATGAACATGCATGTTGTCAGTACATGTAAAGGATTACATGAACATGCATGTTTTCAGTACATGTGAAGGATTACATGAACATGCATGTTTTCAGTCCATGTGAAGGATTACATGAACATGCAAGTTGTCAGTACATGTGAATGATAACATGAACATGCATGTTTTCAGTACATGTGAAGGATTACATGAACATGCATGTTTTCAGTACATGTGAAGGATTACATGAACATGCATGTTGTCAGTACATGTAAATGATTACATGAACATACACGTTTTCAGTACATGCGAAGGATTACATGAACATGTAAGTTGTCAGTACATGTGAATGATTACATGAACATGCATGTTTTCAGTACATGTGAAAGATTACATGAACATGCATGTTTTCAGTGCATGTGAAAGATTACATGAACATGCATTTTGTCAGTACCTGTGCAGGATTACATGAACATGCATGTTTTCAGTACATGTGAAGGATTACATGAACATGCAAGTTGTCAGTGCATGTGAAGGATTACATGAACATGCATGTTTTCAATACATGTGAAGGATTACATGAACATGCATGTTGTCAGTACATGTGAAGAATTACATGCACATGCATGTTTTCAGTACATGTGAAGGATTACATGAACATGCATGTTTTCAATACATGTGAAGGATTACATGAACATGCATGTTGTCAGTACATGTGAAGAATTACATGAACATGCATGTTTTCAGTACATGTGAAGGATTACATGAACATGCATGTTTTCAGTACATGTGAAGGATTACATGAACATGCATTTTGTCAGTACCTGTGCAGGATTACATGAACATGCATGTTTTCAGTACATGTGAAGGATTACATGAACATGCAAGTTGTCAGTGCATGTGAAGGAATACATGAACATGCATGTTGTCAGTTCATGTGAAGGATTACAGGAACATGCATGTTGTCAGTACATGTGAAGGATTACATGAACATGCATGTTGTCAGTTCATGTGAAGGATTACATGAACATGCATTTTGTCAGTACATGTGAAGGATTACATGAACATGCATGTTGTCAGTTCATGTGAAGGATTACATGAACATGCATTTTGTCAGTACATGTGAAGGCTTACATGAACATGCATGTTGTCAGTACATGTGAAGGATTACATGAACATGCATGTTTTCAGCGGTATCCGTAGTTATGTTAAAATAAATGAATAGTTCGAAAAATAAAAACCTCTTCACTTATGGCTCATCTCATTGTTTAATGTATCCTTCCATTATTATTGCTTGTTCTTTCTAAATATCTTATTTCCTGTTCCATTCGATTGTAAAGAAAAACTTTCTCCATATCTTCTCAAGGTGCTGGTCGGATGGCCAGAGATACAAATTTATCTCTTAGCTGTTTCACCCGCGTTCAAATCCCGACTCAGCTATCAACTGTCATTCTGGTGTTTTACAGAGTAATTCGTGTGTGTGTGTGTGTGTGTGTGTGTGTGTGTGTGTGTGTGTGTGTGTGTGTGTGTGTGTGTGTGTGTGTGTGTGTGTGTGTATGTGTGTGTGTGTGTGTGTGTGTGTGTGTGTGTGTGTGTGTGTGTGTGTGTGTGTGTGTGTGTGTGTGTGACCGCTGTTTCTCGACAACCACTGGTCCGATCTAATTGAAACTTGCCAGGTATATTGCTGGGGCCCTGTGGATGTGCCTTTTCAAGGTTTGATATTAATCGGACAAGTGCTTCCAAATTATGGCCATTTATTTACCAAACCAATGACAAGACACGTTGCTGCGGCCATTTATTTACCAAACCAATGACAAGACACGTTGCTGCGGCCATTTATTTACCAAACCAATGACAAGACACGTTGCTGCGGCCATTTATTTCCCAAACCAATGACAAGACACGTTGCTGCGGCCAGTTATTTACCAAATCAATGACAAGACACGTTGCTGCGGCCATTTATTTACCAAACCAATGACAAGACACGTTGCTGCGGCCATTTATTTCCCAAACCAATGACAAGACACGTTGCTGCGCCCATTTATTTACCAAACCAATGACAAGACACGGTGCTGTGACCATTTATTTACCAAACCAATGACAAGACACGTTGCTGCGGCCATTTATTTCCCAAACCAATGACAAGACACGGTGCTGCGCCCATTTACTTCCCAAACCAATGATAAGACACGTTGCTGTGACCATTTATTTACCAAACCAATGACAAGACACGGTGCTGTGACCATTTATTTACCAAACCAATGACAAGACACGTTGCTGCGGCCATTTATTTCCCAAACCAATGACAAGACACGGTGCTGCGCCCATTACTTCCCAAACCAATGATAAGACACGTTGCTGTGACCATTTATTTACCAAACCAATGACAAGACACGGTGCTGTGACCATTTATTTACCAAACCAATGACAAGACATGTTGCTGCGGCCATTTATTTCCCAAACCAATGACAAGACACGGTGCTGCGCCCATTTACTTCCCAAACCAATGATAAGACACGTTGCTGTGACCATTTATTTACCAAACCAATGACAAGACACGGTGCTGTGACCATTTATTTACCAAACCAATGACAAGACACGTTGCTGCGGCCATTTATTTCCCAAACCAATGACAAGACACGGTGCTGCGCCCATTACTTCCCAAACCAATGATAAGACACGTTGCTGTGACCATTTATTTACCAAACCAATGACAAGACACGGTGCTGTGACCATTTATTTACCAAACCAATGACAAGACACGTTGCTGCGGCCATTTATTTCCCAAACCAATGACAAGACACGTTGCTGCGCCCATTTATTTACCAAACCAATGACAAGACACGGTGCTGTGACCATTTATTTACCAAACCAATGACAAGACACGTTGCTGCGGCCATTTATTTCCCAAACCAATGACAAGACACGGTGCTGCGCCCATTTACTTCCCAAACCAATGATAAGACACGTTGCTGTGACCATTTATTTACCAAACCAATGACAAGACACGGTGCTGTGACCATTTATTTACCAAACCAATGACAAGACACGTTGCTGCGGCCATTTATTTCCCAAACCAATGACAAGACACGTTGCTGCGGCCAGTTATTTACCAAATCAATGACAAGACACGTTGCTGCGGCCATTTATTTACCAAACCAATGACAAGACACGTTGCTGCGGCCATTTATTTCCCAAACCAATGACAAGACACGTTGCTGCGCCCATTTATTTACCAAACCAATGACAAGACACGGTGCTGTGACCATTTATTTACCAAACCAATGACAAGACACGTTGCTGCGGCCATTTATTTCCCAAACCAATGACAAGACACGGTGCTGCGCCCATTTACTTCCCAAACCAATGATAAGACACGTTGCTGTGACCATTTATTTACCAAACCAATGACAAGACACGGTGCTGTGACCATTTATTTACCAAACCAATGACAAGACACGTTGCTGCGGCCATTTATTTCCCAAACCAATGACAAGACACGGTGCTGCGCCCATTACTTCCCAAACCAATGATAAGACACGTTGCTGTGACCATTTATTTACCAAACCAATGACAAGACACGGTGCTGTGACCATTTATTTACCAAACCAATGACAAGACACGTTGCTGCGGCCATTTATTTCCCAAACCAATGACAAGACACGTTGCTGCGCCCATTTATTTACCAAACCAATGACAAGACACGGTGCTGTGACCATTTATTTACCAAACCAATGACAAGACACGTTGCTGCGGCCATTTATTTCCCAAACCAATGACAAGACACGGTGCTGCGCCCATTTACTTCCCAAACCAATGATAAGACACGTTGCTGTGACCATTTATTTACCAAACCAATGACAAGACACGGTGCTGTGACCATTTATTTACCAAACCAATGACAAGACACGTTGCTGCGGCCATTTATTTCCCAAACCAATGACAAGACACGTTGCTGCGGCCAGTTATTTACCAAATCAATGACAAGACACGTTGCTGCGGCCATTTATTTACCAAACCAATGACAAGACACGTTGCTGCGGCCATTTATTTCCCAAACCAATGACAAGACACGTTGCTGCGCCCATTTATTTACCAAACCAATGACAAGACACGGTGCTGTGACCATTTATTTACCAAACCAATGACAAGACACGTTGCTGCGGCCATTTATTTCCCAAACCAATGACAAGACACGGTGCTGCGCCCATTTACTTCCCAAACCAATGATAAGACACGTTGCTGTGACCATTTATTTACCAAACCAATGACAAGACACGGTGCTGTGACCATTTATTTACCAAACCAATGACAAGACACGTTGCTGCGGCCATTTATTTCCCAAACCAATGACAAGACACGGTGCTGCGCCCATTACTTCCCAAACCAATGATAAGACACGTTGCTGTGACCATTTATTTACCAAACCAATGACAAGACACGGTGCTGTGACCATTTATTTACCAAACCAATGACAAGACATGTTGCTGCGGCCATTTATTTCCCAAACCAATGACAAGACACGTTGCTGCGCCCATTTATTTACCAAACCAATGACAAGACACGGTGCTGTGACCATTTATTTACCAAACCAATGACAAGACACGTTGCTGCGGCCATTTATTTCCCAAACCAATGACAAGACACGGTGCTGCGCCCATTTACTTCCCAAACCAATGATAAGACACGTTGCTGTGACCATTTATTTACCAAACCAATGACAAGACACGGTGCTGTGACCATTTATTTACCAAACCAATGACAAGACACGTTGCTGCGGCCATTTATTTCCCAAACCAATGACAAGACACGGTGCTGCGCCCATTACTTCCCAAACCAATGATAAGACACGTTGCTGTGACCATTTATTTACCAAACCAATGACAAGACACGGTGCTGTGACCATTTATTTCCCAAACCAATGACAAGACACGGTGCTGTGACCATTTATTTACCAAACCAATGACAAGACACGGTGCTGTGACCATTTATTTACCAAACCAATGACAAGACACGTTGCTGTGACCATTTATTTACCAAACCAATGACAAGACACGGTGCTGTGACCATTTATTTACCAAACCAATGACAAGACACGTTGCTGTGACCATTTATTTACCAAACCAATGACAAGACACGGTGCTGTGACCATTTATTTACCAAACCAATGACAAGACATGTTGCTGCGGCCATTTATTTCCCAAACCAATGACAAGACACGTTGCTGCGCCCATTTATTTACCAAACCAATGACAAGACACGGTGCTGTGACCATTTATTTACCAAACCAATGACAAGACACGTTGCTGCGGCCATTTATTTCCCAAACCAATGACAAGACACGGTGCTGCGCCCATTTACTTCCCAAACCAATGATAAGACACGTTGCTGTGACCATTTATTTACCAAACCAATGACAAGACACGGTGCTGTGACCATTTATTTACCAAACCAATGACAAGACACGTTGCTGCGGCCATTTATTTCCCAAACCAATGACAAGACACGGTGCTGCGCCCATTACTTCCCAAACCAATGATAAGACACGTTGCTGTGACCATTTATTTACCAAACCAATGACAAGACACGGTGCTGTGACCATTTATTTCCCAAACCAATGACAAGACACGGTGCTGTGACCATTTATTTACCAAACCAATGACAAGACACGGTGCTGCGGTGCGCGGCTGGCTGACGATGACGTCACGGGGTGTGCCGGTAACGATGGGGATCGCTGCCTTAGTTCCCGTGGCGTGGGAGTGGCAATGATCATTGGCAGCGAATGGCAAGCAAAGACAGGAGGTAAACTTGATTTTAATTAACTCTCTGTGTGTGTAAGTATCACAGCAGTTGTTACTTCAATGAAAGCGATAATTTGTGGAATGATGTGACCATTCCGTAGGGCACGCACCACTTCCGGATAGTGATGACTTACTGTATCCTTATCATTTCTCGATTTCTAATGCGCATTTATAGATAAACACAATGCCCCAATGCAGTCGTCGTTTACGAGAGCGAAGGAACGGCCTGTGTGGTTGTTTGAAAGTTTTTTTTTTGGTTTGCACATATGGCCACGTACGTACGGGCACGCGAGAGCGAAGGAACGGCCTGTGTGGTTGTTTTTGGCACGCGGTTTGAAGGTTTTTTTTTTGCACGTACGGACACGCACGTACGGACACGCACGTACGGGCACGTACTAGTATAGATAATACTAGCAGGGGCTTCCCAACGCTGCTCGGGGAGGGGGTGGCTTCCCGACACTCTCTGGTTGGATGAGCTTTTCCTAGCGGTGATTTCTGCCCGAAAGAGTAACAAACAAATACACAAAAAGCACACAAACAAAATTGTTCATGAGATTGAAACGTTTTCTACGCACAACATGTGCCAGAACCCCTACATCGTGGGGGTCGGGGGGTCGGTTGTACCCATGACCTGACCCTGTGTATCCCCAACACGTTCACAAAATTTGGTTTAGCTTGGCCTAGCCAGGGGGTTTTTTTTCCTGATTTTCAGAACTACACAAACATACAGGTAGTGGACAAAAAAATTGGAAATACCAAGGTAAATGAGGGACAACAAGGAACGGCTTCCACATAGGTGTGGCCCATGTGTTAATTAAGCAAATACCATCCCAGCATGCTTTGGCTCATGTTTAAAAATGCTGCACAGGCCTGGTTGCCTATGATTATAGCTGGCATGGCTCCAAGAGGAGACCCCCCTCAATGCCCCCATCCACAGAGCATGTGTGGTCGCCCAATGGTTTGATGAGCATGACACCGATGTTATCCGTATGTCATGGCCTTCTCAGTCACCAGATCTGAACCCAATGTAGCATTTATGGGATATTCTGGAACGATGCCTGAGACCGTGTTTTCCACCTTCACCAAGCAGGTGTGAGTTAATTTACTCTCACGGAACAATGGTGCCACAATGCACTGCACATACAGGCCGTACTTGCCGCATGTGGTGGCCCAACGCCCTATTAAGTGACTTTACATTGGTGTTTCCATTTTTTTTTTGTCCACTACCTGTACATACCAGGAATTTCCTTAAGGGGGAGATTTTGTGGTTGGTGGAGGGGGGGCAGCATGGGGGGAGGAGGAGTAGCCTAAAACCTTGACCAGATTTTGAAGTTCCGACACTAAAATTTGGGGCCTCTTGGTTCTGTAGCAGTGTGACCACTCCCAGGCTTTTTTCACAAGATCTTGGCTATTCGTTGTTCACCTTGGCGTCTTGGTTTTCTATAGGTTTTCTTGGCATATAGGTTTTCTATTATCATCGCTCTTCCGAAACCTTGTGAATTCTTGGCTTTTTTCATTGGCTCACCTTGGCATTTATGAAAATGAGGACTGGCCACACTGTTCTGTAGTTCAGCTGTGAAAGAATAACATACAAACGCACAAACAAACTCACAAACGCACAATCACACAAACACTTGAAAATATTTATATCGATATTTATTGACTACAATACATATGATGTGTGCTTTTTATAGTGTGAGGCATGGATATGTCTCCTTTCCCCATCAGAGGCTTTCATGAGCATCTCAATGGTGCTGCAAAAGCTATGATGCATCTTAATGAATTATCGATGGATTGCTGTGTATTTCCTTTGCGGCAATGTTCACACAGCTGCCTTGAAACAATGATTGGTTACCTCTGTCATTATCATCAATTTCTTGAATCATATTGAATGCATCTATGGACACAAAGAGACAACAGAGAAATGATAATATAATAGCTTCACCACATGGTCAAAGTATGCGGACATGCCTTCGAATGAGTGAATTCGGCTATTTCAGCAACATCGATTGCTGACAGGTGTATAAAATCAAGCACACAGCCATGACAAACATTATCAGTAGAATAGACCGCACTGAAGAGCTCAGTGACAACTTTCAACATGGCACCGTCATAGGATGCCACCTTTCCAACAAATCAGTTTGTCAAATTTCTGCCCTGCTAGAGCTGCCCCGGTCAACTGTAAGTGTTGTTATTGTTAAGTGGAAACATCTCGGAGCAACAACAGCTCAGCCGTGAAATGGTAGGCCACACAAGCTCACAGAACGGGACCGCCGAGTGCTGAAGCGCATAGTGCGGAAAAATCATCTGTCGTCAGTTGCAACATTCACTACCGAGTACCAAACTGACTCTGGAAGCAATGTCAGCGAAAACACTGTTTGTCGAGAGCTTCATGAAATGGGTTTCCATGGCTGAGCAACCGCACACAAGCCTAACATCACCATGTGTAATGCCAAGCGTCGGCTGGAGTGGTGTAAAGCTCACCGCCATTGTACTCTGGAACAGTGGAAATGCGTTCTCTGGAGTGATGAATCACGCTTCACCATCTGGCAATCCGACGGACAAATCTGGGTTTGCTGGATGCCAGGAGAACGCTACCTGCCCGAATGCATATTGACAACTGTAAAGTTTGGTGGAGGAGGGATAATGGCCTGGGGTTGTTTTTCATGGTTCTGGCTAGGCCCATCAGTTCCAGTGAAGGGAAATCTTAACGTTACAGCATACAATGACATTCTAGACGATTCTGTGCTTCCAACTTTGTGGCAACAGTTTGGGGAAGGCCCTTTCCTGTTTCAACATGACGATGCCCCCGTGCACAAAGTGAGGTCCATACAGAAATGGTTTGTCGAGATCCATGTGGAAGAACTTGACTGGCTTGCACAGAGGCCTGACCTCGACCCCACTGAACACCTTTGGGATGAATTGGAACGATTTTCGCTCAACATCAGTGCCCGACCTCACCAATGCTCTTGTGGCTAAATGGAAGCAAATCCCCCCAGCAATGTTCCAACATCTAGTGGAAAGCCTTCCCAGAAGAGTGGAGGTTGTTATAGCAGCAAAGGGAGGACCAACTCCATATTAATGCCCATGATTTTGGAATGAGATGTTGGACGAGCAGATGTCCACATACTTTTGGCCATGTCATGTATTTTCAGTACTTCATTAACCCAACTGCTAATCGATGCAAAACCTCAGCAACAATTTCAAGCTTGGTTCACCCTTGGAAATTCAATGGTTCGTCCTGGAAACTCCCACAGTGCTCAACAATTCCTAATATATATTTCTTCACATTAATGCACATTTTGCATGAAATATTACAAAACATATTATCCTCCACAGGGTGGCTACAATGTCTTGTCACCCCTTGTAAAAATTGTGACATTGCCTTTTATCATATTAGCTAACATTATAGGGTTCGGCAAGTTATACCTCATGCATTTGCAGTACTTTTACTTTATTACACATTTTACATCATATGACACAAGCCTTAAGTGTCCAGTGGATCCATTTGTGCTCAATATCAATCACTGTCATTACAGAGAATAATTTTGCGCCGCATGTTCTGTGGGACATTTTCCGGAGCATTTGTGGGGTGATCCGATTAAAAGCAAGTCTCACTTCACATGGTTAGGTTCATTCAATGTGAAAAAAGGGAAAAAAGAAACAAATTAACACTGCACACAAAGGCAATGTCACAATTTTCACAAGGGATGACAAGACATTGTCACCACCCTGAACAATACCTATCCCCCCCGAGCTCACACCACGGGTCACGCTGTTGAATCCATATTGGTAATTGTCCTCTCGCTTTTTGTTCTGTTTTCGCACACATGTGTGTTTCACACTCAGATTGCTCATGAGCACGCAGGTCACTAAATCAAAGTTCTCTGCATTATGGTTCACTTAGTTTCCTATTTGGAGTTATCCTTTCTCCTCTCTTTTAACCCATTTGTCAAATCGCCAAACCATCTCACTTTTAGAATGTAAAAGTTGTTGAAGTTCGTCGCACAGTGCTTACATTTATACCCAAGCTTAATTATATTAAAAATACAATCTAAACTCCAAATATATATTTTAATGTTCAGTTTTGGAGGAATTGAGGATTGTTATATTTCCTTGGGAAACACAGCACTCCATTGTACAACAATATTCCTGCCTTTCTCACCACGGTAGATAAAGAAAGATTGAAATTTCCAACCAGAAAATTCAATCTTCTTTAGGCGGCCTTCCCAATCCATGCAGCTCCAATGCTGCTCGGAACAGGTTGTGCATTTCACGTCACGCTTTAATTTCGGACTGGCTCTTGTGAATACGTGAGTGTTTTTCGTTAACTGTGTTCATTTTCCAGATTTATCTCCATAGACAAAGTAAGCCCAATATGTAAGACCTAATAAAATGAGAGTAATCATGAGGCAGGGGTGTCGATCCATCTGGTGGTTTGGGGATTGGGAGGGGGTGGGGAACCAAGATTGTCGGCACATGTGTGTTTCCTTTAAAACCTGTGATTTCTTTTTTTTGGGAGGGGGGTGAGATTGTCAGCACACATTTTTCGTTTAAAATCTGTGAATTTTTTTTTGGGGGGGGGGTGAAATTGTCGGCACACATTTCATTTAAAACCTGTGAATTTTTATTGGGAGGTGGGGGGCCAGATTTCCGGCACACATGTGTTTCATTTAAAACCTGTGAATTGTTTTTTTGGGGGGTGAGATTGTCAGAACACGTTTCATTTAAAACCTGTGAATTGGGGGGGGGGGGGTGAGAGTGTCAGAACACGTTTCATTTAAAACCTGTGAATTGGGGGGGGTGACATTGTCAGAACACGTTTCATTTAAAACCTGTGAATTGGAAGGGGTTGAGATTGTCATCACACATTTTTCGTTTAAAATCTGTGAATATTTTTTTGGGGGGGTTGAGATTGTCAGCACACATGTGTTTCGTTTAAAACCTGTGAATTTTTTTTGGGGGGTGAGATTGTCAGCACATGTATGTTTCGTTTAAAACCTGATTTGTTTGTTGGGGGGTGAGATTGTCGGCACACATGTTTCATTTAAAACCTGTGAATTGTTTTTTTCGGGGGTGAGATTGTCAGAACACGTTTCATTTAAAACCTGTGAATTGGGGGGGGGGGGGTGAGATTGGCAGCACACATTTTTCGTTTAAAATCTGTGAATATTTTTTTTGGGGAGTGAGATTGTCAGCACACATGTGTTTCATTTAAAACCTGTGAATTTTTTTTTTGGGGGGGGTGAGATTGTCAGCACGTGTTTCGTTTAAAACCTGTCATTTGTTTGTTGTGGGGGTGAGATTGTCAGCACACGTGTGTTTCATTTAAAACCTGTGAATTGTTTTTTTTGGGGGGTGAGATTGTCGGCACACATTTCATTTAAAACCTGTGAATTTTTATTGGGGGGTGGGGGGCCAGATTGTCGGCACACGTGTTTCATTTAAAACCTGTGAATTGTTTTTTGAAGGGGAGATTGTCGGCACACATGTTTCATATAAAACCTATGATTGTTTTTTTTGGAGGGGGGTGAGACTGTCAGCACACATGTCTTTCTTTTAAAACCTGTGACTTTTTTTTGGGGGGGTGAGATTGTCGGCACACATGTGTTACGTATAAAACCTGTGATTTTTTTTGGGGGGTGAGATTGTTGGCACACATGTGTTTCGTTTAAAACCTGTGAATTTATTTGGGAGGGGTGAGATTGTCGGCACACATGTTTCATTAAAACCTGTGAATTTTTTTTGGGGGGGGGTGAGATTGTCGGCACACATGTTTCATTTAAAACCTGTGAATTTTTGGGGGGTTGAGATTGTCGTCACACATGTTTCATTTAAAACCTGTGAATTTTTTTGGGGGGGATGGGGTGAGATTGTCGGCACATGTGTGTTTCGTTTAAAACCTGTGAATTGTTTTTGGGGGGGTGAAATTGTCGGCACACGTTTCATTTAAAACCTGTGAATTTTTATTGGGGGTGGGGGGCCAGATTGTCGTCACATGTGTGTTTCGTTTAAAACCTGTGATTTATTTGTTGGGGGGGTGAGATTGTCATCACACATGTGTTTCGTTTAAGACCTGTGAATTGTTTTTTTGGGGGGTGAGATTGTCAGCACACATGTTTCATTTAAAACCTGTGAATTTTTTTGGGGGGGAGATTGTCGGCACACATGTGTTTCGTATAAAACCTATGATTGATTTTTTTTGGGGGGGTGAGATTGTCGGCACACATGTGTTTCTTTTAAAACCTGTGAATTTTTTTTTGGGGGGATGAGATTGTCGGCACGCATGTGTTTCGTTTAAAACCTGTGAATTTCTTTTGGGGGGGTGAGATTGTCGGCACACATGTTTCATGTAAAACCTGTGAATTTTTTTGGGGTGTGAGATTGTTGGCACACATGTGTTTCGTATATAACCTGTGAATTTTTTTTGGGGGGGGGGGTGAGATTGTTGGCACACATGTGTTTCGTTTAAAACCTGTGATTTTTTTGGGGAGGGAGATTGTAGGCACACATGTGGTTCGTTTTAAACCTGTGATTTTTTTTTGGGGGGGGGGGAGATTGTCAGCACACATGTTTCATTTAAAACCTGTGAATTTTTTTGGGGGAAGTGAGATTGTCGGCAAATGTGTTTCGTTTAAAACCTGTGATTTTTTTGGGTGGGGGGGGGTGAGATTGTGGGCACACGTGTTTCATTTAAAACCTGATTTTTTTGGGCAAGGTGAGATTGTCAGCACACATGTGTTTCGTATAAAACCTATGATTGTTTTTTGGGGGGAGTGAGATTGTCGGCACACATGTGTTTCTTTTAAAACCTGTGAATTTTTTTTGGGCGGGGTGAGATTGTCGGCACACATGTGTTTCGTTTAAAACCTGTGATTTTTTTGGGGGTGGGGGGGGTGAGATTGTGGGCACACATGTGTTTCGTTTAAAACCTGATTTTTTTGGGCAAGGTGAGATTGTCAGCACACATGTGTTTCGTTTAAAACCTGATTTTTTGGGGCAAGGTGAGATTGTCAGCACACATGTGTTTCGTATAAAACCTATGATTGTTTTTTTTTTTTGGGGGGGTGAGATTGTCGGCACACATGTGTTTCGTATAAAACCTATGATTGTTTTTTGGGGGGAGTGAGATTGTCGGCACACATGTGTTTCTTTTAAAACCTGATTTTTTTTGGGGGGGTGAAATTGTCGGCACACATGTGTTTCTTTTAAAACCTGTGAATTTCTTTTGGGGGGGTGAGATTGTCGGCACACATGTTTCATGTAAAACCTGTGAATTTTGGGGGTGAGATTGTTGGCACACATGTGTTTCGTATATAACCTGTGAATTTTTTTTGGGGGGGGGTGAGATTGTTGGCACACATGTGTTTCGTTTAAAACCTGATTTTTTGGGGTGGGGGGTGGGGGTGAGATTGTGGGCACACATGTGTTTCGTTTAAAACCTGATTTTTTGGGGCGGGGTGAGATTGTGGGCACACATGTGTTTCGTTTAAAACCTGTGATTTTTTTGGGCGGGGTGAGATTGTCAGCACACATGTGTTTCGTTTAAAACCTGTGATTTTTTTTTTTGGGGGGTGAGATTGTGGGCACACATGTGTTTCGTTTAAAACCTGTGATTTTTTTGGGCGGGGTGAGATTGTCAGCACACATGTGTTTCGTTTAAAACCTGTGATTTTTTTGGGCGGGGTGAGATTGTCAGCACACACGTGTTTCGTTTAAAACCTGTGAATTTTTTTTTGGGGGGTGAGATTGTCGGCACACATGTGTTTTGTTTAAAACCTGTGAATTTTTTTGGGCAGGGTGAGATTGTCGGCACATGTGTTTTGTTTAAAACCTGTGAATTTTTTTTTGGGGGGTGAGATTGTCGGCACACATGTGTTTTGTTTAAAACCTGTGAATTTTTTTGGGCAGCGTGAGATTGTCAGCACACATGTGTTTCGTTTAAAACCTGTAATTTTTTTGGGGGGGTTGCTTTTTTAACAGCTCTGTGTTTTTTAAATCACTGCTCTTGTATATTATGTTACAACTTAATCTTACTTCAATGAGCCAATTAGAAATGAACAAAAGCTCACTCTGAGATGTTGCACGCCTGGCCGGTATTGCTCTGTGAACTCAAGCTGTGGCTTCCTGCTGTTATGTGGTTGAAAACGCAGCTGATTCATGCTTCTAGCACAGTCCCTGTGCACAAGGTGCATGTCGCAAACCCCCTACTTCTTCCCCCATTTTCTTGAGGAAAAAAAATATTGCCTTATACATGGGGATTTACAGTATACTGAATCATCACATATCTTCCCTTAAAATGGCTTGAATTTGAATTAAGGTTCAAGTGTAGGCAAGCTGATGAGAACAGATGAACAAGTGCTGCCTCTGATACTGAGTATTACACTGAGGAACCTCAACCACGGGTGAGTGCATCCAACTGTAAAAAAAAAAGCGCACTTCATGAACTGTGGAAGTAAACTTACGCTGGCATGCTTAAGCCTGGTCTATGTGTACATTGGATGCCAGTTGATGGGATGCCATCAGGGTTGCTCAATTTTTATTTTCATGGTGAAAGTCATACATTACTCAAAGTTATGGTTAGAGGTAGATGCAATATTTACTGATATTTTTTCGTGGGATTAAATTATTGTATATCTTCACCTCGACGTTTTATGATTGATGTGGTGATCGCCCAACCTGCCCCCCGGATCGACCTCCTTGTCATGAGGGTGGTGCAAGGTTGGTATGGATCTTTTATTGGAGAATGTGTTAAAAGTAAGGCTGGAATTTTACAGCAATGCATTAATATTTTCTCAGCTGATGAAGTTAAAAACGTCAGTGCTGGTCAATGCATTATCTATAGAAAAACAAGATGGTGGCCAACACAGTCATGTGTATTATGGAGCAGAGTATCATTAAATGCATTGTGAACTACTTCTCGCAAAATAATAGACGAGATAAAGTAATTTATTGTGAAGGAGAACATTAAACCGGCAAAAATTCACGAGACAATCGGTGCAATTTGGTGGTGCACGTCTTTTATGTAGTTGTGCACTTAAATGGTTCAAATATAGCCATGTGTTGGTGTTCAAATACAGCAGTAAATACGTTCAAATGTGGCCACAAATTGGGGGCGGGGAGTGAGTGATGGCTGCGAATTGGTGAGACATGGTCGGGATTTGGCGAGTGATGGCCGTGAAGGCGAGCAATGGCTGTGAATTGGTGCCTGACGGCCGCAAATTGGTGAGTGATAACAGTGAATTGGGGAGCATTGGCATGAAATAAGTTCAAATATGGCCATGAATTGGTGAGCGATGGCCACAAATTGGTGAGTGATGACCACAAATTGGCGAGTGATGGCCACGAATTGGCGAGTGATGGCCGTGAATTGGCGAGCGATAACCACGAATTGGCAAACGATGGCCACGAATTGGTGAGCGATGTTCGAGAATTGGCGATCGATGGCCACGAATTTGCAAACGACGGCCGTGAATTGGTGAGTGATAGTAGTGAATTGGGGAGCAATGGCCTGAAATAAGTTCGAACATGGTCGTGAATTGGACAGCGATGGCTGTGAATTGGCAAGCAATGGCAATGGCCTGAAATAAGTTCAAATATGGCCGATAATTGGTGAGTGATCTTGAGAGATCACGTGAAAACCCATTACTTTTACTTGAAGAAGGAATAAATGTGTTGAATGGCAAACTTTAGAGATCCAGCTGAATGTTGTTGGTGAAATTGCAGAAGAATTAGAAGTCAGTGCTGGAAGTGTGAAAACAATTATTCATTCTCCCTTAAAATTCGATCAGGTTAGTGAAGGGTAGGTACCAAAGAGCTTCAAATTTGATAAAAAGGCAACCAGTGTGGCCATTCAAAAAAAACTCCTGTAATCATACCAGAGGAAGGTGATTTTTTAAAGAAGATTATGACATCTGATGACACCTGGATCCATAATTTCATTCCAGAGGCCAAGCAAGCCAGAATGGTGTGGAGGCATTCTTGGTCCCCTCCAAAAATAAATTCAGGCTTCAGCCATCAGGTGGAAAGATTGTGGCAGAAGTGTTTTGGGACTTTGACTGTTTCATTCATGTATAAATCTTTACTCATGGGAATAAACAATGACCACCACAGTACTACAGTGCATTTATAAACAATGGATTGAGACGACAATCCATAGACAATAGGTATGCTGTCTCAAGGTATCGCTTTACTGAAAGATAATGCTCGCCTTCACACAACAAATGTGACCACCACTATTCGAGCAGAGATGGGCTGGGGATTTCTAAATCATCCCCCGTATTGTGCGTACTTGTTACCTTGTGATTTTCAGCTCTTTAGATGATTCAAAAAACGAAGTGAGATAAATTGCCTAGAGGTACACACATTCACCTCGAGGCTATTGGGCTGGGTTTGAATCCTGATCCAGCAATAAACTGTCATCTTGGTCTTTCACAGATAGGGAGATTCATCAATGTGTGTGCCGTCCCTCGGATGCACATTAAACTGGGTGTCCCATCTGCCTGCATTAGTTGGTGGATGTTAAATATCCCACGGTGTCCTTCAGGAAAAGTAGGCGAGCTATCGCTGGCAACATGGCCAAATTCCTGACCTGACTTCCTTATTGTCAGGTCAAACCAATTTATATCTGTGGCTTGTTGCAGGTACCATGTAAACCTGTCCTAACCTGTTTCATGGTTGGGTTGTCGGGGACTAAACCATCTCCTCCACCAGGTTTTCTGGTGAGGAGGGTGTACGGATATAGACACCCAGCAGGATTAAAAACAAAACCTGTCAAAGGGTGGAGGAGCTCCTTGAGAGCCAATGGCCATCCATTTCTTGTGCCCAACTGTGTCCGTGGATGTCCTCCTGCAATCGGGTTACTTTTTCTGAGGAGGTTGGTGGCAGGATTTGCAGTCTGGCCACCGTAAAACCCTTCACTCCACAAAACATAATGTTACGATTGTGGGGGTAGACGGAGGAATTTAATAGGACAGTTAGGATTGAATAGAGTTGTTTGGTCCATGGACATGTAGGAGACATCTCGATGTAATTAAGTAGGAAAACTGTGAGCTTGAGTGTTACGTGTCACCACATGGGGGAGGGGGGTGCGGTGTTAATTAGATTGGGACGAAGGCCAAGGTCCCCAGTATGTGATTTCCCTCCTGTGACTTACTTTACCCGATGTTTTTTGTCTTACAATCCAGCAATAGACCATTCCAACTGAGCTGCATGACCAAGTAGTAAGAAGCCCCACCTCCAAGGGTGACGGCGGGCGAAGTCACGCCCCTGAGGCTGATAATTGATGAGCGTGACGTCAGAAGCGAAGCAGGCATGCCGAACAGGCGAGAAGCCCCGTCTTCCCGGGTTTCACACGATCAAACAATGCCCGGAGGTGGAATGGTTGTTTGGGCTGACGTCAGACAGAGTTCAGAGATCTGGAGGAACGCATGAGTGCAGAGTGAGGAACACATGCGGGAGAGAAAGAATGCAGCTCGGAGATGGCTCATAAGAAAAGGGCTTTACAGCTGGCCTTTCTTCGACGCATGAAGATGGCATGATTCTCGCATTCGTGCTGAGGTGATTTGGCTCGCGTACCGAGCAAGACGCTGGCCATCGACTCTTGGCTGGTCATTTGGGACGGGCATCGGGGCCTCGTGTGTGTCACCAGAGGGGACAGTGTGATTCTGCAAAACCACGGCGTTGGTGAGGAAGATCGACGAAGAAGGTGCACGGGGTGTCTGAGCCTTGGTGTTGAATACTGCTCACGAATTTCCTGATGAATTTTCCCGCTACGAGAGAGCGGCTTGGTGCCATTTTGCACGTCAACACGTGCAAATAGAAGCCCCTCACTTCCAAAATTCCATAAAGAGCATCTCTGGACCAAGCTAAGTGCCAGAAAAAAGGAAACTTTTTCTTGATTTTGCTTCCCCTTGTCTGTATTTAAGTGTGTGTGTGAGTGGAGGGGCCACAATTTAGATTTTAGGAATAATTAACCTCACGTATTATTATATTTTGATTATTGCTCCTTGTAAATATTTATTTTGTCATTAAATTCCCATGTTTATTTTAAGTTGCTGCATCCGTGTATTTGTTGTGGGGTTCGAGTATAAACCCCCTTGTGCATCCAACTGTGCCTCCGTCACTCTGCCATTGCTCCCCACTCCTCACGAGTGTGTTATAATCTCCAAGAATCAATGTGTGCGCCTCCTCTTGAGGAAAAACCGCTCAGCTATCCGGGCTGACGGCATTAACTGCCTGTCACCACAACTTGGGTTGAGGAGATTAACCCAAACCCGAACCGCCAGTACCGCGACAATACTAAAAATGCAGAGAAAGCTAAAAACCCACTACATGGGAGTACCACCTGTGCAGCTGCCCACCGGATGACGGGATTGGGGCAAAGCTTTCAGAACTCCCAGTCTTTGATGATAGGAGGAAAAACATGGGGTAACCTTCCCGGGTTGGATTGTGGTAGTGTGTGTGAGTGGTGTTGAGGTGTCGTCCACCAGATAGCGGTCTCATTTGGTTAACCTGAGGCGGTCCCTTCGGGTGGGTGCCTGGAATGTCCTATCTCTAAGAGGATGATCACCTGTCTCTGTTATCATCTGAGCTCAAGTGTTGAACATCAGTTCAGCACTCTTTGTGGTTCGGAGACCCGATAATGGTAAGATCCTGGCGGATGGTTACACGTACTAGTGGTCTGGTCACTCTGATGGTTACCATTCCCAAGGAGTTGCTGTAGCTGTGTCCAATAATATGATTCCAATGATAATTGAGGTAACAACGGTCAATCAGTGTATTATGTGATGAAGGAATTTGTCACTCCTTGGGTGTCATTTCCCTGGTCTCTGTATATGCTCTGACTGAGGCAAGTGATCTCACCGTGAAGGACGCATTCTATGCCACGCTCAAGTCTGTGGTTGATCAGTGCCCAAGACGAGATACTCTTCTGGTCTTGGGGGATTTCATTGCATCGACTGGAACTGATAGGGATGGTTATGAGACATGTGTTGGTCCCCATGAGTCTGGAACTGTGAACCAGAATAGCACTAAGTTCCTTGACTTTGCAATAAATCATGGACTTTGAGTGGCTGGTTCATGGCTTCAGTACCCACAGGCTCATAACTGGACTTGGTATTCCAAGGCTGGTGGTGTGGCAAAGGAGATTGACCATGTGCTTATTGATGGTTGCTGAAGGATGATCCGGAACTGTGGGGTCCACCGGAGTGCTCAGTTCCTCAATGCCGACCACTGGCTTGTTGTAGCAAATCTGAAGCTGCAGCTTAAATCCGGGAGAATGGTACCATCCCGGCCTCAGCTGGATGTTGGCAAGCTCAAGGATGAGAGTTTGCAAACAGACTAAGTGAGGATTTGGGGATTTGGGTGCTTTGGGGAATTCTGAAGAGTTGTGGAGTGCCTTCAAGACAAGCATCCTTGATGTTGCTGGTGGATGTCTTGGAACTCACCAAAGGGTGAAGAAGAATTTTGTCTCTCAAGGGACACTGGATACCATTGACAAGAGTCACAGGATCAGGCTTAATGACAGAGCAGAGTTGTTCAGGGAGTTGAGGCATAAAACTGTACATGCGCTGAGGGTGGACAAGCAGGCCTATGTGTGAGGAATCTGGGAGGGTTTAGAGCATAACTTGTGATCAAGTGATTCTTGGCCTACTTACAGGGGAATTCGCGCAATGCGTTCTTCCAAGCCTGTCCCTCGGTGTGCTGCAGTTAGAGCAGAGGGCTCTTGACAGAGGAGTCCAAAGTGAAGGCCTGCTGGGCTGGTTGGTTTGAGTGGCTATACCAGGCTTATCCATCAGCTGTTGAGTTGGATGGCAGGGGTGTCATTATCCCTATTGCTGATCATGCAATCAACTGTGATCCACCTTCGTTTATGGAAATACAGGCTGTGATGAACCGGATGAAATGGGGTTAGGCTCCTGGGATTTGTGGCATCCAAGCTGAACTTCTCAAGGCTGGTGGAAATGCTGTACTCATGTCGTTGCATGCCGTTCTGTGCTCTGCCTGCAACACAGGCATCATCCAAACTGACTGGAAGAGGGGCCTTGTTATCCCTCTCTGGAAAGGAAAGGGTGATCGCCAGGACTGCAACAACTACCAAGGGGTGACGCTGCTCTCATTGCCAGACAAGGTCGTTGCTCAGATGATTCTTGATAGGGTTAGCCACCATCTGCTTGAGCACCAGTACCCAGAGCAGTCAGGCTTCACAAAAAGAGGTCAACGATTGGCCGTATCCTTGCTCTTTGAGTCCTCACCGAAAGCAGATGAGAGTTTTGGCAGGGGCTGCTTGTAGCATATGTTGATCTCTGCAAAGCATTCAATTCAGTGACTCGGGATGCCCTCTGGAAGATTATCAGTCTTTGTGGAGTGCCACAAAAACTGATCAATCTGATGCCTGAACTATACTCTGGTACTGAGAGTGCTGTGAGATGTGGTGATACCATCCCTGACTTATTTCCAGTTGTTACTGGAATTTGTCAGGCGTGTGTACTGGCCCCCACACTTTTCAGCACTTGTATGGACTGGATTCTGGGGAGAATGTCAGAAAGATCAAGCTGCGGTGCATCATTTGGGAATGTCAAGATCTCTGATCTTGATTTCACAGATGATGCAGTCATCTTTGCGGAGACTCTGGATATCCGTTTGGGGGCCCTCATGGTGCTGAATGAGGAGTCGGAGCCACTGGGATTATGGGTTTCCTGGGTCAAAACTAAGTACCAGGCTTTCAATGACATATTGGATGCTGGTATCTTGTCTGTACCTGCTTGTGGTGGTGATGTTGAGGTCACGGAGAGATTCACTTACCTTGGCAGTGATATTCATGTCTCTGCTGGCTGTGAGCCAGTGGTCAGTAGACTTCTGCATCGGGCCTGGGGAGTCATGGATTCACTGGATCATGGACTGTGGTGCTGTTGGTAACTGTGCTGCGGGACGAAAGTCTGAGTCTACAGGTCCTTGGTGCTTCCAGTCTTGCTGTATGGTTGTGAGACTTGGACTCTGACCAAGGATCTGAGACGGAGACTTAATTCCTTTGGTACCAGGGTCCCTTCGGAGAATCCTTGGCTATCGCTGGTCGGACTTTGTGTCCAATGAGCGGTTGCTGAGAGAGACTCAAATAAGATTTGTAACCTGCATAGCCTGTGAGCATCAGCTGTGGCTGTATGGACATGTGGCTTGTTTTCCTGACGCTGATCCTGCTCACCAGATTCTCTCAGTGAGGGAGCCTTGTGAGCGAAAGAGGTCAATGACCCGATCACGTGCCTCGTGGTTTCAGCAGGTTGATCAGCATCTCAAGAAGATTGGAATGGGCCAGGCATCTGCCTGGGGGATGGCCAGAAGGAGGCTCTTTGAGGAAAGTGGATGCAGAATTGTGCTGCTCTGGCACATACTCCCATACCTGACCTCACCTGACCTTCTTTAGCTGGACTGGCAACCCGACCAAGATCGACAGCCAAGTAACTGTTTTGGCAGCACTAATGCTCTGCGTATGTCATGGTGTATCACGATGATGATGATGATGATGATGATGATTGATGATGACAACTGACAACGATGAGGTAAAATTTACAAGTAACATAAAATTTCCAAATGAGGATCACATCAAACGACATGTCTGGAAATGGCTGTGTCCTATCCTAAATATTTCTACAGAGATAACATCAAGGCATGACTTCATTGATGGGATGATTGTGGATGTTCAGCATGGGAATACTCTGAAAAATCCTCGTTGGTGAAGTTTCATTAACTCTTGTACTTTTCACATTTTCAGATCAAACACTGCATGCTAACCTTGAAACCCCATTGTGTAATCAAATTGCATGTTAACATCACGATTAATTGTAATGGATTTCCATCCATTAATATTTCTCATGTTAATGAGTGGTAATCAGCAATGTAATTAGATTAATACTTTACTCCCGATAGGATTCCTCTTTTTCCTACGGTCTGCAAAGAGATCTACTGCTTTGTCACGGACTTGGAAAACTGATTCACTCTCTCAACCCAGTGCTGTCAAAGTGAGTAAATCCAGGGTCCAACCTGGCTTCAAAAGGGTGTGGTTCTTTCATCCATATTTCCAGAACTTTCTCTATTGTTGCCAGACTATTTCCATGGACCATGATGGGGCAGCATAGCTGTGGATGCTCCACGGAGAGGGGAATGAGACATGCTTCTCCCTTGCCTCAAGGAAGTTGATGTGAAGGCATTCATCCACACAATTGATCATCAGATCTGACTTTAAGCACATTTACTCTAAGATGGGTCTTTAGATTAGCACTTGGATGGGACAGTTACAATGGTGTCTGTGGAGTTTTTTGCTCACATATATGGTTTGTAGCTGGACCTAAAAAAAATGAACTAGCACCCATGTAAATCTCATCAATACATTTCATTATGCTGATCGCTCAGCAATGTCCAAAGAGACTAAATTGACAGGGCATCTTGTAATAAATAACTACATGAACTCGGTTCCATCCCTTTCCCCTCCCCCATGTAATTTCAGTATTTAACTGTGGAAAGTCCCCACCCAGTAAGCAACTACCAATATATCTTCTATGTACAATTGCACATGATGCTATAAGCCCCCTTGCTGGTAAAATTATTCACATCCATTGATGTAAGCTGCAAGCATCACGATTGTGGAATTACTTGATGCAATTAATTGCTCAGTAAGTCGAAGGCTCCCTTCATTGCATGTGGAGATGGTTAATGGATTTGCAATCACCTGCAACAAACTAATTCCTGCATGTTGGTGATGGAGCCACAACATTATTTTCTGTATAATCACCAGTCTACAAACCCTCACCTTATGAGGGGCATTCAAAATGTTTCTAAGAGCAAGAGATAACAATGCCCCCCCCCTCCCTATTCCTTTTCAAATAAGTAGCCTAAATGTAATTAGAAAGTAACTAATTGTCTCACGAATTACACTCGAATGTAGTGATAAACAAACATTGATGCTTTTTGGAAGTCCCACTTACAATGATGACAACTTATAAACAAGACACTCAACGTTTAATTTGGAAAGGGAAAGCAGAGCTATTTCTGGAAAAGGATTGAGTCATAGGGCTTCAATTGTCAGTATGTTGTTCCTGGTGGTTTTAGGCAAACAATAGGTTCATGTGGTTTGCACACACTTTGGTAAGCAATGTGAGAATCGGGAAGAGAGAGAGAGAGAGAGAGAGAGAGGGAGAGGAGGGGAGTCTGCACAGTGGGAGCCAAATAACATACTCCATCAGAATCACTGAGAGAGAGGACTGGGGATGCTGATAAGCACCTCTCTCATAACAGGAGTGGAAAGAGCAATGGCGAGAGAACATGGAACAAAGAAAAGGAGAAAATTGGTAAAGGCAGGGGTGTGGTAGTCTGCAGTAGCACTGCGAGTGAGCAATAGAAGCCGTTAACATAGCCTGAGGATATTCACCATGACAGATTGCCTCCTGTCAGCAGACCACCATAAGTGCCAAGTATAAGGCATGGTTTTCTTTGTTCATGCCACCGAGCTTCCTCGGTTATCAAATCAAAACAATTATTGCTATTGTTGTCACGTGCTCTCATAATTTAGTGACATTGCTGCAATTGGGGATTCGAGGGAGAAATTTAATTCGAGCTGGAGAAACAGTTTTCTTTGTCAAACCCAATGTGCATTAATTTGTTATTTGGAGGCTAAAGGTTAAATTAGAAATAACAAAACGGGGGAGGTTTCTTGGCAAACATGCCTGTCCACGATAACGTCATGATAATTGCTGTTTGCTTCTTTTGTTTATATATGAAGTGATATAGTCTAGGCTCATGGTAAGGCAGAGTTGTTTTTAAAATTTTAATTTGCTTTTGATGAACAAACAGCAGCCGTTTGTTGTAATGATTTCCATATTTTTATACCGAGAGACTCAGCCATATGAATCATTCCAGTGCATTACAATGGAGCATCTTTGCACAATGTCTGCACATTGTCTTCTTGAATACCCTTTAGGGGTTGGGTCTGTCTTCAGATTTTTTTTATTCCCACTCTTTTCCACACGTTTCCTGGAGGATCACACATTCATCAATGCTGGTTTCGCCTGTATGGTGTCCCCATCCGAGCAAACAACTCATTATGCTGGGATCCCAGGAGATAATTCCATTGTCTGCTAAAGTCCTTGTGCTCTATGCTGTGAAGTTGTCTCTTAATTGTCCGACTGGCGTACATGCACAAGCTCCTCAAGCCTTGGACATTGCAGAAAAATAACATTGAGGGAACAGCCTCAAAAAAGAAAAAATATATACATTATTATATGTTTCTATATATACACATATAAGTATATATATTTATACATATATATATATATTTATATATATATATATATATATATATATATATATATATACATATATATATATATATATATATATAAAAATGTATATGTTTCTATATATACACATAAAAGTATACATATATTAATATATGTTTCTATATATACATATATAAGTATATATATATATATATATATATATATATATATATATATATATATATATATATATATATATATATATATATATGGTTACGGCCAAGGGTACAGAGACACCAGTTTGTTACTCAGGGGGTTTCATCCCCAGTTGTCCTCGGAAGAGCCGGACCTGGGGCCACCACCTGGGGCCACCGCTCACAATTAACTTTGTGGGACGGTGGATTGCTTTAGAACCACAAACGCGACTCAGTTAACCATGAGTTCCAGTGTCCACCGTCAAATTATTCCGTTTAACAAGAGGTCACGTGGTTTCCTGAACGGGAAGCGCGCCTTCGGCAAAGCACCAATCTTATCTTGATTATATTGTTGCGGATTCGCGCCCGCCGGCGTGCGGGCGGCCACGTAACTCGAATCGCGGCACGTCGCCCACCGGACGGACAATCCCGTCGTGACCCTCTCGGACTAACGCCGGGAACTAGTCACGGGTGGGCCTTTCGGCCTCACCACGATCGTGCCAATCGGCCCCCCGCGTGGGATAGGGTTGCTCGCCAAATTCGACCTACCTAAGTACCCACACGGAGGGTAGACCGGGCGATCGCACCTCGCCGCAGGTCGACTTCGGACACGGGCCACTTTAAGCGACCCGTTCCGTACTATCGGGATAACCGAGCGGTGTTATCGTCAACCTCGACGGTTCGATTAATTATTGGGCGTATTTAGCCCACGACCAACCCTTTACGTGAAGTAAGATGGAGATTCAATAAAAGAAAAGACGAAGCGAAACGGGAAAAACAGTTCAACATAAAGCACATTTATTCCGCGGCAAACGGAAAGCACACATATACAATTATGCACCAAAAGCAAATGTAAAAGTGACACGACAATTCTGCACAAAAAGCAAATGTAACAAAAGAGACACAATGCAGATCTACTACCGACTACCGAGCACACGGCAACACTTATACAGTTTTACTTCACAGACGGCGCCGACAACACGTATACTCAAAGCAAAAGAAAAAGGGGAGAGGCCACCCTCAACGATGAGGGGGCAGACGGGCCTGGGGCCGAGACCGCGTTGAGCCTACCCGTCTGGTGATGAGCCGCAAAATGGCGGCGGCACCCCGACTCCACGGGCCTCGCTGGCACTGCCTGGAATGGGGTGGGAACGGGGCCCCCTTCTCACACTATCTCAGCGCGGGGGGAAACAGGAGGGGGTTGTTGATGCTCGGGGGAATGAGGATATCTGGCTGGCTTGGGTCCCGCGACGAGCGACTCCACTGCGACCTCGGTCGCGTTACCGGCCTCCCCTCTCCGCAGCTCCCCGACTCTGACACGAGCGCAGACCTCCACAAAGATTCTTGGCTTCTCCAGCCTCTCCGGACCCCGACAGACACTCTCTCGACTGCTTTCACCGCCGCCACAACTCTCCAACTCTTTCCTCTTCTCAACTCTTCAACTCTTCCCAACTGCCTCCAACTGCCTCGATTCGCTCCGCGCTCGGTGCTTTATAATCCGACAGGAGAAATCATATGCAGATTTTTGGATCAGGAATGGCTCGGGGGCGGAGCCACGCTCGCCCATTGGACGAAGGAAAAGTGGGCGTGAATCATTCTTGATCCGCGAATCTGCATATAGCGATTATACTCCGACGCGCCTGGAGGCGGGGCCAAATCGCCCCACGCTCGCCGATAGGACGGAACAGAAGTGGGCGTGAATCATTCTTGATCCGATTTCTCGGAAAGGCCGCTTTTTGCACCCGCTGCTCGGTGCGCGCCCTGTACGAGTCCAGGATCGGTGCCCACAAGCAGCGCGGGAATGGCGGTGATGCGATGGTTGCGAGAGCGAGATGTGACGGTAAAGGTCGTGGCTGTTGGCGTTGTTGTTGTTGTTGTTGTTGTTGTTGTTATGAAGCGGCGTTGCGGTTGGTGGTTGTTGTGTGATGGCTGTTGAGACGTGGTTGGTTCAAAATAAAGATAGTAAAAGAAAAACGGCTATCTAAAAGGGTCGCAGCCCGAATGAATGACATTTATTACCTCTACACAATGGGTTTGGGCTAACTACACATATACTTACAGAGATATCTCACCTACGGGACCTGAATGGTGGTTTGCGAATTTCGTCAACCACAACACTACCCCCTCCCCTTTTTACAGACTCGTCCCGAGTCGTCAAATTTTCGTGTGCCATCATGTGTAGTTCTCCCCTAGTACATTTTACCTACGGATCCCTGAGTGCGACATTCATGGTATTCGTGTCCCCAAAATAAATAACCTGAGGGCTGAGTAACTACCTAAACAAACCCACTCACACGGACGACTTAAATATAATTGCCGGCGCTAGGACAGACATGCCGGGGGCGCACTCATATGTATAGTACATCTTACCTTAACTTACAAATTTTACACTAAACCATGGCCCAGGATCAATGGACTCTGCAAAAGGAAAGCAGTTAGCAGGGAGCCAGGCTGCTCGCATGCAGTCTCTGACTCAAACAATGCAGGTGACAGGGAACGTGGCCGGCTGCTCACACGCAGTCCAAGGCCTTCACTTTTGAACTGAACGCAGTGAACCACAACGGTGCATGGGCTGCACAAACGCAGTCTCCGTGCCAGCTCAAGTGGCACACGCAATGAACACAACGGATGGATGGATGGACACAAACACGGTGCACGGGCCGCCACTGCAGGCCCGTGTTGTAGCTGCCAACAGGGCAGTTCTCGCAGCTTGCAAACTGTTGCTTTCTGATCCTGGCGCACATGGCAATGAACAGGGGGGGGGGGGCAAAGCAAAAATTGAACAGGGCTGGTGAACAGGGGCAGTGGGCATGGCATGGCAAAGGTGATCAGGCAAACACAGCCTGCAGAATAAGGTCGCTGCAGGCAAACACAGCCGGCAGATGAACTGGCCAGCACAGGCCTTGCAGTAAACAGCTGCAGACGATCCGGCCGGTACAGGCCTTGCAGCACAGCAGCTGCAGCCGATCCAGCCGGCACAGGCCTTGCAGCAAAACAACAGCTGCCGATGAAGCTGGCCAGCCTTCGCCGTTCAGTGGAGGTTGGTGGAGGGAGTGCGGTGGTGCTGGCCACTCGGAAGGCGGGCTCGGACCTATTCTACGGTCTCCCTCCCAACCTATCACCTTTGCCTGTCACTGTCTATACCCACTCCCTTAATTTGTCAAACCCCAATTTAGCCCCAACTTATTTTTTTTATTTTTTTTTATTTTTACTTCCGCACTATAAATCGTCCCCTAACCCCCTTTATCGTCCTTGTTCGGCTAACCTATCCTGTCACCTAGCCTACTCCCAACCCCTGCGTTCCCTTCCCGGAGGGGAACAAGGGAGAGCTAGCGTCCTGTGTCGAGGCCCAACGAAGCCTCAGAATGGCCTCCCCAGACTTCAGCGATCTATAACACAAAGTGGGTCCAGCGGCCCACAACGAGAGCGAGGGGATGGATGGTGCGGAGGGGTACACTTCCTATTCTACCCTATCCATTTAACTGTTAAACTACCCCGGGGCTTTCAACAAGCGCCTCTCGCTTAAACTATTGGTTCTATAAACCCAGATTCCCGTCGCCTGTGTTCGTGTCCTTACAATTTCGGGCCTCGCCCCCCCAATTTTCTCTCCGTGCCCTCACACGGTCTCATGGCTGGGACGCGTGGCTCCCCTTGGCAGGCACGACCCTCTGCCGAATCTCCAGCTATGGCACCCCCGGGCACTACACTGCCTCCGAGCCTACCAGCTCCCTAACACCGGGGAGTGCCCCCCATGGCACCTCCCCTGAAACGCACACATGGCAGGCTGGCTTCCCGGGCCCCTTTCCGAGGGTCACCCGTGCCCACAACACTGCCCACGCGGCTAATGGCGCCCCGGGCCCCCGCACCAAGCAGGCGCACCCGTGCCCACTACGCTATCCCGGCCCCCCATGGGCCCTTGGCCTACCACGGCCGACTAGCCTGGTGCCCGGGGTACCCACTCAGCGATACTCACCTTTCGCAGCCACGCTCCCAGCCCGTCAACAGGGCTCCTGCACCCCTCCAAATGGGTTTCGAGCCTACATTCACACCAACAACAAAACGACCTCCATTTTTCAATTTAACTAACCCCCTAACTCACTCTACACTGACCCCGGGGTCCCTTGGGTGGGAGTCACTCCTCCCCCCAATCACTCATCGCACCATGCATTCGCCATTCGCTCCACTCACACAGACCCGCTGGCCTCACTCACTCAACAAGCACACGTTCGCACCTCACAACCCACAACTCTTCAACACACACACCGCTGAACTCTGCCATCCTTCTAACTACCTCCCCTAACTAACTCGTGCTCCCACGTCGTCCCTTAAACTAGTAGCACGTTCCTTTTAACACTACGTAGCTAAACTACGTCAACTCTACACATCCAAAGGCTGTCACTGTCTCCAATTAATCCCATTAATCAATATCCCAACCTAAATCTGGCTAAAATCCCTCCATCTAATCCATTCCACTGGCTCCATGAGGACTTACCCCTGCCCCATGGAGCCGGTCTAACTAAGCTAACCCTTCCCCCTAACTAGTTTCATCCTGTGCCCAGGTAAGGGGGTCTTCCACCCCTTGCCCGGGAATCCTGTGCACCCGAAAGTGAGGCTTGCTTTTTTTTTTTTTCACATGCGCAGCACCAGCGCGGCAACTCACAGCTCGCGCACTTTGCACCTGCCCGTGACGTCATGCAGCTGCACGTGTACCTCGTCCCTCCTTGGACGGTACCATCCGGCAGGGATACCCCTCCTGCCGGATTCCAACCCCACGTGCAGCCATGACGTCACCGTGCGCATAAAAAAACACAAGCCCCACGTCTCGAGGGGTTCCCCACGCGAACACATGTGCTTTGCCCGTTGGAGCTTAACACACACGATCGCGTGGAGAACCCGTCCGGTCCAAATCCGAAATCCATCCATCCATTAGGACCATACTCTGTGCAGAGCGTTGGTGCCGCCGAAGCAGTCTCCTTGGCTATTGGGAACAATCCTGGACGGGTCGCCACTCCGACACAGTATACCAGCATGCTGGCACTCATTTTGCCGACCTCGGAAGGATGACAGGCAGAGTCAACCCCACCTGGTGTTAATTCAACAGCTGAGCGGGATTTGAACTCAGGACCCTAGGATCCCAAGCCCACTAAAATCCGAAATCCTGCCTAAACTTTGTCCGTCCGCGGGATCGGCAAATCCACCGCGTGCGTTTCCGGACCGGGACTTCACTCTCGCAAGCGAGCACGTGGGGGCCTCGTGCGTTGCACAGCACGGACTTCGCGCTCGCTGCTGGGTGAACCCGGCACGGTCCCCGAAACAGCTACAGCCGCTACCCGGCTTTTGTCCCTCTGTCGCCGTCTCTATTCAACACACGCACTCCCGCGTGTCACGACGCACATACACCACTCCATTACATTCACCCCGGGAGACGCGGCTGCATGTTCACACATGCCCACCGACATCTCCCTCACACACAGCGACCTTGCACACGCTGTCTCTCTCACACTCGGCTGCTCACTCACGCATGCCATTACCCTTGCACACGTGGCTCCACTCACTCGCGGCCTTTCACTCACTCGTGCCATTTCCCTCACACAAACCATACTACTCACACACGCGGGGGCACTCGCTCGCGGTGCCTCATCTATACTGGCCGTTTCACTCACACGCACGGCGACACTCACACGCGGTGCCTCATCCACACACGGCGTGCTGGGAAGCACGCCCTTCTGCACACTTACCACCACACCACTCACACACGGGGTCGCTTCCACACACGGGGTCTTTGTCACCCACCCGGTTGCTCTCACACACACCTTTGCACCCGCACTATGCGTGCGTTGCAGCACGCATTTCGCCACACTCGTGAACACACACCTCGACACCACACACACCGGGACAACCACACTGGGGATTCGTGTCCCCACAAGGGTCTCCGGGGCCTCTATACCCCCCAAGCTCTCCGTGCACCTGTCCACAGCACTCCTCCCCTCAACTCCGCGAAGCACGACCGAACCCACCTGGTCGTGAGTCGCCTCAAGGGGGCATACTCCCTCCCCTCGTTCCTGGAGGAGGCTATCCAACTGCTCGCACCGGGTCTCTACCCAGTCCGCGAGCTAACCCCAATTATCCTCCACTACCTCCGTGTGTGTGTGTGTGTGCGTCACTTACCCCGTCTTCATCGTGTAGTCTTCCCTCTATCGTTCCCATCTCCCGTGTCTCTGCCAACTCAGTCACCTCTTCCCTTGTTATCTCCCTTGTCTCAACTATTATTTCCGTCTCTTCTCTTGTTATCTCCCTCGTGCACGTCTCCGTCACCCCAATTAGTTTTTCCCTCTCGGTCACCGTCACTTTTTCCGTCACGACCCTCGCCCAACACGTCTCCCGAATTACTTTGTCACCCGCCTCCACCGCGGGCCTGACAGCCGTTGCACTCCCTCCCACACGTGGAGTCGCCATTTTAAACTCCCTGGTAACGGCCTTCATGCCCGCCTGCAGGCTTCGGCCCATGTTCTGCGTCTCACCCCGCAGCTCTTTCATTTCTTCCTTCATGCTTGTTTCCATTTCGTTCATTTGCTTGTTCATGCTTTTTATTTCGTTTGTGTTTGTATCCATCTTTTCGTTCATGCCTTTTATTTCGTTTTTCATTTCATTTGTGTTTGTATCCATCCTCGCTGTCATTGCCGCCAGCATGGCGCATAGCTGGGCCATGTCGGGTGCGCTTGGGTGAGCCGATTCGGCAAGGATCGGGGGGTTTTGGTGGAGAGGGGGAGGGGAGGTGTCATACACCGCGGCCGCCGCCGCACCTATTTCGGGCTCTGGGTTCAGTTGGGCGAGTTCGTGTTCCTGCACAACCAACATTTCCTGCACGGTGTTTTCATCCTGGACCATGGATCCTACATTACTACACATATACATTTCTAATACCCCCGGCTCCCGCTCGCCTTGAGACGCCATCTTATTTCTCGTAAAGGGTTAATTTGAATCGCTCGTAATTTGGAGGGAATCGGGGGTCGCTCCTCTCACCCCTGGACCGATTCCCGTGAATTTAGCTGGAGACAGGAGAGCCCGTTTTCCCGCTCTCCGACACCAGTGCCGCGAGGAGCGGGATGGGTTTGTGTCCCACTCCTGACACCAGTGTTGCGGATTCGCGCCCGCCGGCGTGCGGGCGGCCACGTAACTCGAATTGCGGCACGTCGCCCACCGGACGGACAATCCCGTCGTGACCCTCTCGGACTAACGCCGGGAACTAGTCACGGGTGGGCCTTTCGGCCTCACCACGATCGTGCCAATCGGCCCCCCGCGTGGGATAGGGTTGCTCGCCAAATTAGACCTACCTAAGTACCCACACGGAGGGTAGACCGGGCGATCGCACCTCACCGCAGGTCGACTTCGGACACGGGCCACTTCAAGCGACCCGTTCCGTACTATCGGGATAACCGAGCGGTGTTATCGTCAACCTCGACGGTTCGATTAATTATTGGGCGTATTTAGCCCACGACCAACCCTTTACGTGAAACAAGATGGAGATTCAATAAAAGAAAAGACGAAGCGAAACGGGAAAAACAGTTCAACATAAAGCACATTTATTCCGCGGCAAACGGAAAGCACACATATACAATTACCACAATTATGCACCAAAAGCAAATGTAACAAAAGAAGAAACACAACAATTATGCACAAAAAGCAAATGCAACAAAAGAAACACAATGCAGATCTACTACCGACTACCGAGCACACGGCAACACTTATACAGTTTTACTTCACAGACGGCGCCGACAACACATATACTCAAAGCAAAAGAAAAAGGAAGGGGCCACCCTCAACGATAAGGGGGCAGACGGGCCTGGGGCCGAGACCGCGTCGAGCCTACCCGTCTGGTGATGAGCCGCAAAATGGCGGCGGCGCCCCGACTCCGCGGGCCTCGCTGGCACTGCCTGGAATGGGGTGGGAACGGGCCCCCTTCTCACACTATCTCAGCGCGGGGGGAAACAGGAGGGGGTTGTTGATGCTCGGGGGAAAGAGGATATCTGGCTGGCTTGGGTCCCGCGACGAGCGACTCCACTGCGACCTCGGTCGCGTTACCGGCCTCCCCTCTCCGCAGCTCCGCGACTCTGACACGAGCGCACACCTCCACAAAGATTCTTGGCTTCTCCAGCCTCTCCGGACCCTGACAGACACTTTCTCGACTGCTTTCGCCGCCGTCACAACTCTCCAACTCTTTCCTCTTCTCAACTCTTCAACTCTTCCCAACTGCCTCCAACTGCTTCCAACTCAACTGCCTTCGCCGCCGCCACAACTCTCCAACTCTCCCACTCTCCACTCTTCTCAACTCCGTCCAACTGCGATTCAGAAACTCTTTTTCTTCCTCTTTTTGCTCCGCGCTCGGCGCTTTATAGTGCGACAGGAGAAACCATATGCAGATTTTTGGATCAGGAATGGCTCGGGGGCGGAGCCACGCTCCCCATTGGACAGAGGAAAAGTGGGCGTGAATCATTCTTGATCCGCGAATCTGCATATAGCGATTATACTCCGACGCGCCTGGAGGCGGGGCCAAATCGCCCCACGCTCGCTGATAGGACGGAACAGAAGTGGGCGTGAATCATTCTTGATCCCATTTCTCGGAAAGGCTGGTGTTTTTGCACCCGCTGCTCGGTGCGCGCCCTGTACGAGTCCAGGATCGGTGCCCACAAGCGGCGCGGGAATGGCGGTGATGCGATGGTT
>NC_140967.1:59511774-59781774 GCF_056783735.1 Eptatretus burgeri
GTCAAGTCATGTACCCAATTGGCATTATGGCATAAATGGACAAAGGAAGACCAATGCCCATTCCCAAGATGGGGCTCTTTAAAAGCCGAAATTATCAATAACTTGGCATGTCGATTAGAACAACGGACAAGTGATAAATTAAAACCAGAGCCAGATCTTGAAGTGTGGAAATTGTGGGAAGAGGAGGCCTTACAAATAAGTGAAGTAGCTAGAAATTTGGTGAAACAGAAACTATTAAAACTAGAAACACAGGTAAAAGAGATGCAACCACCAGTGATTGGAATTGCTCCTGCCTCGGTAAAAGCCTCTGAGATTGAAGTACAAGGACGGGAAGCTCAGGTAAATAATGAAGGTGATTCATCTGCATATGTTAATAACACACCAAGATTGTATCCGAACCTTGAAAGTATGGGGCTGATGGCCACAGCCTCTGCTTTCCCGGTTCAGGAAATAACTCCAGCGGGACCAGGGGTGCAGGCTCAGTCAGTGTACCGACCATTTAAAGAAATTGAATTAAGATCAATGAAGGAGAGAGTATTAGATCAGAGGGGAAATGCAGGAGCAGTAAGGAATTTAATAACGCAGTGGGTTGCAGCACATCGATGCACCCACAGTGACATTGGGGTGCTATGTCAAGCAGTGTTGTCTCCATATGTGTGGAAGAGAGCTCGAGAAGCTGCCGAGTGGACAGCAGACGAACCAGCAGTTTGCACCGAAGCAAATCGGCGACATAAGCGAGGGCGCCTGTATGAGGAGATTGAGAAGGCCTTACGACCACCAGCATTAGATTGGGATAAAATCTATGAAACAAAGCAACGTCAAGGGGAGCGGGCATTCGAGTTTATGGATAGATTAATGTTGACACTCTTACAATATGGGGGGTTTCAAGTTGAAGCAGACATACCGGAGCGAACGGTCACTAATTTCGTAATGGAAGGACTTAGGCCTCAAATTAAAAAACAATTGAAGTATGTACTGTTAGGTTGGCAGGGCAAGAAAGCAAGTGAGATTTGTATAGCAGCTGATCAATGTATGGACCGAGCGGAAAAACGGGAGAACGCAAAGGCAAAAATGAAAGACGAAGTGTTGCAGATGGTGTTGCTCGACAAAGTAGCAGACCAAAGAAAGAATAAGGGTTGGAGAAAGTGGGGGCTGGAGGGAGATGATTCAGATTCGGAAGAAGAAGAAGCGGCCAGGAGATGGGGAAGACGAATGAGAGGTCCACAAAGACCCCCACCAGCAGCACAGGATGGACGGCCCAAGAAATGGAGTGAAAAAAACAAAGGTTGGACGCGAACGCCACCACAGACCCGCTCGAGGACGGCAGCAACACAAGAACAGGAACAACCAAGTCAATCACAAGGATGTTTCCAGTGCGGGCAATTGGGACATTGGAAAAGACATTGCCCCCAAAGAGGACGACCGGAGATCCAACAGGAGGGAGGATCGGGACAACCGCAAAATCGTAAGTCATATTGACACACCGCGGGTGGACCTGTGTTACAAGGGGCAATGTTGACATTAACACCAAAAGAGGAGCCGACCTACTCTTTGGATGTTTCAGGTAAGACACTATCTTTTTTAGTTGACACGGGAGCCACCTACTCTACTATAGCAGCCAAACAGCTGCCACATGTTGAAAAATCCAATGCTGAAGTCCAAGTAGTAGGGTTGGGTGGTAGCATACAAACATTAAAGACAACAACGCAATTACCAGTAAGATGTGGACCTTTACAGGAAAAACATGCATTTCTTCTCACAACCACCACACCGGTGAATTTGTTAGGTAGAGATTTGTTGTGTAAGTTGGGATGTAAAATAGCATGTACGAACAAAGGGGTTTTTGTGGATATTCCCCAGAATAAAGCACAGTCAGCAATGATGCTGTTAAATGACATCGCACCCAGTTGTTTATTGGTGGAGGCTGAAAAGACAGCCGATTAGTGAGGCTTTGATATGTTTAAAGGAAGTCTTAGCCGAAAGTGAGGAAATGCAAATGTGGCTAGACAATGCACAAGTAATGACACACATCTACTATGACCCTCCACATTGTACAATCTATTATGATGCGAATGGAGATGATGCTGAATTTGCAGAGAAAATTGCTCCGTATTTGGGAACCTACAATGATCTTTTGATTTGCCGTTTGATGATTGGTAAGGAAGGTGTTGCAATGGAGGTAAAGCTCACAGAACAACAAAGGCATTTGACAAAGTATCCGCCGGGAGTAACTTCGCATGTGACAATAACCACAGCAAAAGATTATCACCCGAAGGATTTGGGCTTTATGGTTTATCGCCTACAGGGGGCAGTAGCGACCTGCACAACAATGATGTTGCATTGGCAGGTGCACAAGCTAGCGAACGATGAAGGGTGGATTTGTGATTTTGAGGAACAGGTGTTATTGGGGACAATTGAAGAGGTTGATTTACCACCTAAACATGAGAGGGTGATGAAAACGGTAAATGAAGGAGAAAACGCAGAAGATTTGAAAGAAAGAGTTCCACAAGAATTGTGGACCCGACATGACAATGATGTAGGCCGTATAATTGGGGCAACGCCCCTCGTGGTTAAACTCAAACCGGGAATGCCTTGGCCAAATGTGCGCCAATACCCCCTGCGAAAGGAGGCGGAGGCCGGGATAGCACCAGTAATTGAATCTTTGAAGGAGCAAGGGATAATTGTAGAAACTTCAAGCCCATGCAACACGCCTATACTGTCAGTGAAAAAGCCACAGAAAGATAAGTGGAGATTTGTTCAGGATTTACGGGAAGTAAATGAGGTGATTCAAAGTATCCACCCCGTGGTACCGAGCGCAGAAGGGGTGATGACGTCTATACCTGCAAGTTCCACCCATTTTACTGTAATCGATTTATGTTCGGCATATTTTTCTGTACCCATTGATAAAAAAAATCCCAGTTTTTATTTGCCTTCACGTATAAAGGCCGTCAATACACATGGACTGTTTTGCCTCAGGGGTTCGTGGATAGTCCAACATTATTTTCGCGTACCTTACATAAGGACTTAGAAGATGTTGTCTTCAAGGGTAAATCAGTGCTGCTACAATATGTGGATGATTTGCTCATTTGCTCCCCAAACAAAGCAGCGTGTGAAACAGATACGCTGCAGCTGCTCCAGGCATTGGCAAGAAAAGGCCACAAGGTGAATAAAGAGAAGTTGCAATTAGTCAAGGAAAGGGTTAAGTATTTGGGACACCACATTTCGCAAGGAAAGAGGGAATTGGATAAGGGGAGAATAACTTCAATTTCAGAAGTGCCATGCTCTCCTCGCACAAAGAAAGAGATGATGTGATTCTTAGGTATGGCAACCTACTGTAGACAGTGGATTGTTGATTATGCAATTCTGACAAAGGAACTGTATGTTGTGGTGGGCAAAAACCAGCCCAATGTAATTGAGTGGACTGAGAAGATGGGGGAATATTTTACCAAATTAAAAGCGGCACTCTCGACAGCTCCCGCGTTGGGGCTGCCAGATTATGAGAAACCATTCTTCCTTTACTCTCACAAAACTAGAGGATTTGCGCAGGCTGTGCTGACACAATCCCACGGCGACCGCCAGCGACCAATTGCATATTTTAGCCGAAGGCTGGACCCGGTCGAACGGGGGTTGCCTCTTTGTTTGCAAGCAATGGCCGCAGCGAGCTACGCAGTTAAGCGCACGGCAGAAATCGTGATGGGTCACCCCCTCACGCTAAGGGTACCCCACTGTGTCGCGGCTTTATTAACCCAAAAGCAAACACAACATTTAACCAACACACGCCTGATGCAGTATGAGACGACTCTCCTACACCAGCCAAATTTGCAGATTGAGAGATGTAATGTTCTTAATCCTGCTTCCTTGCTGCCAACGAAAGACGATGGCGATGCTCACGACTGCACAGAGGCAATACAAGAAGTATCCACCGTGCGCCCGGATCTCAAGGATCAACCCTTGGAACACCCGGACCTCACCTTGTTCATCGATGGTTCGGCCTATCGTGGCCGAGACGGCTCGGGGCATGCAGGATACGCCGTGTGCACCCATAGTAAAGTTATTGAAGCGAGACGCCTGCCTGCACATTTTTCTGCCCAGCAGGTGGAGCTGTGTGCCCTGATAAGGGCATGTGAACTATCTGCTAACATCGCGGTAAATATATACACTGACTCTAACTATGCTTTTGGTGTGGTATATGACAAAGGTGCGATATGGAAAATGCGAGGGTTTCTCACCTCTGCAGGAACACCAATAAAAAATGGTGATTTAGTTTCTGAGCTGTTAAAAAGTATCTCAGCACCAGCAGATGTCGCGGTAATTAAATGCCGCGCACATCCGAAACTCACTACGGATATCGACAAAGGAAATGACAAGGCGGATAAAACTGCAAAAGAGGCGGCTAGTCTGCCTATTCCTTTGATAATGCCAGCACGACTACCGAAGGAACAAATTAAGCTGCATCAGTATAGCTTGTCAGATATTATTGCAATTCAAGCTGCAGCATCGCTGGATGATCGTGACAAATGGAAAGCTGCAGGAGGGACAATGGATGCAGACGGACTATGGTCTAATAGGGGAAAGGTCATAGCACCTACTGAAATCCTACCGTGGCTTGCACGCATGGCCCATTTAAATGGACATGTGTGCAAGAGGGGGACTGTGAGACAGGTGCAAGAATCCTGGTATGCACCAGGAATTGGGGGGAGTAGTAGAAGGGGTGTGTAAGAGTTGCCAAATATGTGAAAAACACAACCAGCAGAAGGAGGGAAAAACAAGAGTGCTGGGAGCTCACCCAGCCCCTTGGGGACCATTCACGTACCTACAAATAGACTTTATAAAAATGCCTCCATCAGGCGGGTTCAGCAATGTTTTGGTAGTGGTAGACATTTTTACTAAGTGGGTAGAGGCGTACCCATGTGCAAAGGCTGATGCCGCTACCGTGGTAAAGCACCTGTTAAAAAGTTTTTTCTGCCGATTTGGCATTCCTCATAAAGTGTCTCACGATCAAGGAGGACATTTTACGAGGGAAATAACACGGGGGCAGCGTGTAAAGCACTGGGAATTAAACAAACATTTCATTGTGTTTATCACCCAGAGTCAGCAGGTGCTGTGGAACGGCAAAACGGAATACTGAAGAACAAACTGGCTAAAATAACAACGGAGACGGGGTTAAAATGGCCAGAGGCATTACCTTTGGCACTAATGAGCATGCGATCGACAGTAAACCGGAAAACAGGGTTATCCCCCCATGAAATACTAATAGGAAGGCCAATGCGGCTGCCTGTGACCGCCCCCACAAACATGAATAAGTTGGATATTACAATGATGGACGAGAACTTGCTGACATTTTGTAAACAGCTTTGCAGGATCGCAAGGGCGATACACACAAGGGTAAAAGAGGCCCTACCCGAACCAGTGGAAGAGCCGTACCACGCCTTCCAGCCGGGAGACTACGTTCTGATAAAACACTTCACGAGGAAAACAGCCTTGCAACCTCGGTGGAAAGGACCATTTCAGGTACTGCTGACTACTCCAACTGCGGTAAAGTGCGAGGGTAAGACGGCTTGGATACACGCCACACATTGTAAACTGGCTATACCAGCAGAGACAGGGACAACATGAACAACACCTATCTTACCATGACTGTATTTTTTGTGCACTTGGATGCACGTGGGCATTTTACAATACGAGCTGCATGCGTTATAATGAAGGAAAAACTGATGATGAGAGAACTATGGGTAAAAGAAAGAGACGAGAACTAATCCTACATAAAGAATTGACTGATCATCCACTGAACACTTACCTGGCATTATCCCTACAGTACGCTAGGACAATGAACAAAAGGGAGTGTTGGGTGTGTTCACACCTTCCACATTCCTCAAAACACGGATTACCCTTGTTTGCAGTTCCACTCCAGGGGGAGAACATGTGTGGGTACATAGTCCGTAGACAAGATAGACCAGTTTTAACTAAAGTAGAGAAGGCATCAGTGGAAGGTAGAATAATAGAAATAAAAAGTAATTGGGAGAAGGGGGGTTATAATTGCACGAACTATGAGCATTGGTATTACCCTAAGTACAGAACTATTAAGCAAAAGGCTGTGGGACAGGGCCCGGCAAGAGCAATAAAAGTAACGAATTATGATGGATTGAAGAAGGGGGAGGGATTAGAAAAGTACCCCCCACATTTTCAGCTCATGCACAAACAAATTGGATTGATTTGTCGAGTTAGAGGACACGGGGGGGGGGGACCCCATTTAGGAGAATCAACATGCCAGTATTATGCTAGACATGGGGATGAAATGGTGACCATAAAAGGGCGAATTAATGGAACAACCATACCTGTAAAAATCGAAGTAAATAACCTGCTTGAACCTCAGGCACCCCTAAATGGTACATATTTTGTGTGTGGGTATAAGGCATACTCATGGCTACCAGTGGGATGGAGGGGATCATGTATTTTGGGATTTATACTACCCAGGATTCGAATCACTGACCAATCACCCTTTGTACCACAGGTCAGATCGAAAAGAGCCATTTCAGAAGTTGAGAGGTTTTTCATGATTGCATTCCCCTTTTATGGAGCAGGCAAAAGTGCAAGGGAAATTATCAATTTGGCAGCATCTTTGGAAAAGCTTGCTAATACCACCAGCGAAGGATTTCACAAAACGAGTGCCGAGCTGGTAGCTATACGGACAACCGTGATGCAAAACTGCATTGCTCTGGATATGCTTTTAGCAGAAAAAGGAGGGACGTGTGCGGTTATAGGTGTGGAATGCTGCACATACATTCCAGATAATTCAGAAGAAATTAATAATTTGGCTGAAAATATTAAAGCTGAAGGTGCAAAATATCATGATTTTAACAAGGCATGGTCAATGGGATCTTGGTTGAAGGGAATATTGGGGAGTTGGGGAGCCTGGATAATCCATTGGTTGTTTATAGGGCTCATGATCTTCATAGCAGTGATTGTTGTCATCACTTGTATTAAAAATCTAATCAGGGAGTGCGTGAGACATTGTTCTTCTACAGCAAAGAAAACAACAAAACCGGAGACGGTCCTGGGGAAGCCTGCTGTGGTTGCTGTGGTCAAACCGCTGCCAACACCTCCGCCGTCTCTACCCTCCCCGATAATTCACTCTGGTTTTCCTCCCCAACCCATAGACCCTGAAAAGTACTGTGAACTTAATGGGACTGTTGACCCACTGCTTACACTCACATTGGATGAGTGTCTCGACTTGCTCACACCGATGACGAAGATGGAAAGAAATGTTATCTGAACATTGCCTTGTTGGAAAATGTTGGGACTTTTCTTTAAAAATTTTCTTTCACTCTGGCTTGCAGTTTATAAAACTGTTTATTTATAAAATAAACCAAGTTTATTTATAAAACTCTGGCTTGCACTCTTACTTGTTGTTTATAAAAATTATATTCTTGTTTGCTGATATTCTTTTTGTTGGTTCATAAAGAACACAATATATAGATTCTTACTTGTTGTTTATAAAAATTATATTCTTGTTTGCTGATATTCTTTTTGTTGGTTCATAAAGAACACAATATATAGATTCTTACTTGTTGTTTATAAAAATTATATTCTTGTTTGCTGATATTCTTTTTGTTGGTTCATAAAGAACACAATATATAGATTCTTACTTGTTGTTTATAAAAATTATATTCTTGTTTGCTGATATTCTTTTTGTTGGTTCATAAAGAACACAATATATAGATTCTTACTTGTTGTTTATAAAAATTATATTCTTGTTTGCTAATTCTGACTTGTTTATAAAAATTATATTCTTGTTCATAAAGAACCATAGTTAGTTGAAAATATATGTATCTTTTTGTGTGTGTGAAATAATTTTGTGTAAGTTGTTTTTGAAAGGTAATTTTTGCTTCCTCATGACCTATATTCAAGTTATAATTGTTGAAATGTATCCACTATTCTATAGAGGGGTGGGGTATTGATGGGCCGGTCGGGATGGTGGAGGGGGGCTTTTCTATGAAGCAAGAAAGTGCGGGCGGAGCTTTCGTGACGTAATGACCCACTTGGAGCTACTCATAAGAGTGGACCACTTCTGGACGAGACTCCCTTTTACCACCTTGCCGCTCCATCAAGATCCCATCTCTAAAAAATATTATAATTGTGGTGTTCCTTTTCCACTATGTTTCTAAGTAACAGAGGGGCAAATGTGGAGCTGTTGAACAGCTCCCAAGATGAAAGCAGCCATTTTAACAGGATTACCTTTTCTTAAAATTGAATGTAGCATTTAATTGAGGAAGCCAAAGCATTTAAGATGCTCTCAGTAAGCTACCATTTTTGACTGTTGGTAATCAAAGCCAGTCGGCTATATATATATATATATCTCTCTCTCTCTCTCTCTCTCTCTCTCTCTCTCTCTCTCTCTCTCTCTCTCTCTCTCTCTCTCTCTCTCTCTCTCTCTCTCTCTCTCTCTCTGTCTCTGTCTCTGTCTCTGTCTCTGTCTCTGTCTCTGTCTCTGTCTCTGTCTCTGTCTCTGTCTCTTTGTCGTGCAGCTGAACATCTGGCTTTCTTGTTGGCCCTTGTAACAACATTCTTTGAGCCTTGGGCTCAGAGAAGCCCAATTATAAATCAGCACTATTTTGGTATAGTTCAAAGGGGAACATCTTGTAGCAGAATGAGACGATAATATATATTGTGATAAAGATCTGCCTGATCAATAACAGATCTTCTTGCTTGTGAAAAGATAAATGCTTTGTCAGGCCAGGAGAGAATATTTGCTGGGGTGTTGTTACTTTCAAAGAAACCAGATGAGCAGGAAAAGTATATATAAAGTAAACCAAACTGCTTGCGGGCCAGAGTTTTGACTGAGCTGGTATACTGTAGGTATTCTGTGCCTTTCTACTCTCGTGTACACTTTTGATGCGCATTAAACGCTCTTCTCTACGACGATTGGTGTAGTCATTGCTTGATTGCAGACCCTGATCTCGACATATGTTTGTAGATTTCCACCACTCCAGTGTGCGAACGACCGCCTTTAGCTCAATTGCGGCCGTGCACGCCCACCAAACGTGGCAAACTAGTCGCAGCCTCCAGATCAATGCGGAAACCCAGGTATGGGTGTTTTTCACACACCATAAACCAGCCAACTCTTCTGTCCACGCGCTACAGGGTCGATCGCCGAATTGTCGATGTACCTAATTATTCGCGCGGACAGAAATGCCGGGAGTTTATACCTCGACGGAGCCTGCACGAAAACGAGCCACTTAAGCAGCTCGTTCCGTATGCGATTGCCGAGCGGTTTTATATCGCCAAGCCCTGTCGGACCAGATGTATGTTTTATCGGCTTATAATAATCAGCCAGTTAACATTCCGAACGCATCATGGCAGTCAATGGCAGAAAGTGACACAACGAGCAGGTTAACATTCAAAAAATGGGGTCATTTATTTTAAATGCACATATGCAATGAATGGGGGGGATGGGGACAAGACATGAGCAAAAACCTACAGCCGATGTCTATTTATTATGTACACGCACTTAACAGTTTGTTACTTATGGACAAGGCGCCACAGACTTTCATGCAAAACCCCAGAAAGAAAGAGCCGGGCTCGTGAGCCTTTATAACTGCTCGGAGCTGGGATGACCGAAAGGGCTCTGATAGACTGAGCGGGCTACCTGGCCACCCTCGTGGTGACTCGCTGGGTCCTGGTTCGGCGACCCTCGATGTCTGTGCCCGGACCCCCGAGCTCCGACTGGCTCCCTTGGTCATCCGGCCTCCACTGCGGCTTGGTCTAGCCAACGACGCGCTGGAGGAGGGAATGGGTCTCGCCTCAGGCCTCCTGGTTGCGCCGGCGAACCCCCAGCGAACCAACTGCCCAAATTCCGAACTCTCCGGCTCCCAACGGGGCGTCTCTCCACTCCCACCGCCAACCGCAAGCCACGAACTCCAGACTCCAGACTCCAGACCCTCTCCAACGGCCCAGCCCAACTCAAGCCCAACTTCCAACTCAACTCAACTGGCTTCTCGGCGTTCCAGCACGGCTCTTTATCTGGTTCGGAGGGTGCTCGCTCTTTCACCTTCGACCCTTCACCCCCGGCTGGCTCCGCCCCTCTCACTTTCGATTGGCCAGCTCCTTCAGAGGGTAACGCCGTTTTGATCCGATCTTGCCGTCAAACGCGGCCGTGTTAGAGATCATCGTCAAGACGTGTCCGTGTTAGAGATCACCGTAAAAAATGCGGCCGTGTTGGAGATCACCGTAAAACGCGGCCGTGGGTTGTCGTTGTTGTTGTTGTTGTTATTGTCGTTGTTGTTAAAATAAAAGATAGAGACAGAATAACGGCTAACTGAAGATGCACAGCCCGGCACACAAATAATTCCCGTTATATATTGGTGGGGAAATCTAACCTGGAACACACACTTACCGAAATAACTGACCTCTGGGGAACCTTTATGGTGTTCTGTGAATTTCCACAACCGTAACACTACCCCCTCCCCTTTTTACAGACTCGTCCCGAGTCGTCAAATTTTCATGTGCCTTCATGTGTAAGTTCTCCCCAAGTACGATTTACCTTCGGGTCCCTGAGTGCGACATTTGGTGTATCCTTGTCCCAAAAGTAAATAACCTATGGGCTGTGTAACTAACCAAACAAACTCACTCATACAGACGACTTAACTGCAATTGCCCGCGCTACAACAAACCCGCAGGGGGAGCAAAACTTATTTACAATTTTACCTTAACTTAACCTTATACATTTTACACTAAACCATGGCCCAGGACTGATGGACTTTGTGGGAAGAAGGGGCATGGCAAGGTTAGTCAGTATATGAGGGTGAGCGCTCCACAGCTGAAGGTCGGATGTCTTCGGGGCCTGTTCAAAAGGCCCCGTTGTCTGTCACAGAACCTTTTTCATGTCTTCAGCTGCTGGAGGCAACTCACCCCAATCTGGCATGCCATATGCCATCCCACAGGCCATTCTTGAAGCAGGGAGCCAGGCTGCCCAAATGCAGTCTCTGGCCCATGTAATAAATGCAGGAATGAACATAAGAAGGTAGCCGGCTGCCCAATGCAGTCCCAGGCTTCCCTCTTGAATTGAACTGGATGACGCAAGCAAACACAATGGTCGGTAGGGCTGCCTGCAGGGCAGTCCCAGCAACTTGCGCGATGATCCTGGTGCACATAGTGATGGATAGACACAGGGGCAAATGCAAACACAAGGGCTAGCAGGCATGGGGTCAAGGCAGAGGCAGGCAGACAAGGCATGGCAAGGCTGGAACAGGCCGCTGTAGCACAGACAGGCCGGCATACGAAGCTGGCCGGCCTCTTGTCTCGTTCTGGAGGTTTGTGGAGGGAGTGCGGCGGTGCCGGCCAATCTGAAGGCGGGCTCGGATCTATCCTACTGTCTCCCTCCCAACCTATCGCCTTTGCCTGTCTCTGTCCATACCCACTCCCTTAGTTTGCAAAACCAAATTTAGCCCATCTTGTTTTTTTAATCTTTCCTTTTATAATTGTCTCCCCAACCCCCTTTATTGTCTCTGTCCGGCTAACCTATCGTCATCCTAGCCTCCTCCCAACCCCTACGTTCCCTTCCTGGAGGGGAATAAGGGAGAGCTGGCATCCTGTCTTGAGGCTCAATAAAGCCTCAGAATGGCCTCCCCAGATTTCAGCGATCTAACCCAAGGTGGGTCCAGCGACCTAATGAAAGCGAAGGGATGGATGGTGCGGAGGGGTACATTTCCTATCTACCCTAACATTCATTAACCTTGAACTACCCCGGGGCTTTCAACAACCGCCTCTTGCTTAATCTATTGGTTCTACCAACCAAGATTCCCGTCGCCTGTGTTGGCATCCTCACAAATTTTGGCCTTGCCCTCCAATTTTCACTCGTGCCCTTGCACGGTCTCATGGCTGGGCCGCGTGGCTCACTTGGCAAAAACTACCCCCTGCCGATTCTCCAACCATGGCACCCCCGGGCCCTGAGACTGTCTCCGAGCCTACCAGCTCCCTAAAATCTGGGGAGTGCCCTCCTCGGCTACTCCCCCTCGACGCTCACGTGGCAGGCTGGCGCCACAGGCCCCTTTCCCCGGGTGTCCGTGCCTATGACACTGCCCACACAGCCATTGGCGCTACGGGCCCCGCTTCATGCGGGCCCACCCGTGCCCACTACGCTATCCCGGCCCCTCTTGGGCCCTTGGCCTACCGCGGCCGACTAGTCCGGTGCCCAGGGTGCCCACTAAGCGATACTCACCATTCGCAGCCACGCTCCCAGCCCATCAACAGGACTCCTGCACCCCTCCAAACGGGTTTCGAGCCTACATTCGCACCAACAGCAAAACGACCTCCATATTGTCAATTTGGCTAACCCACTATCTCACTTTACTCTGCCCCAGGGTCCCTTGGGTGGGAATCACTCCTCCCCCCAATCACTCATCGCACCATGCATACCACATTCACTCCATGCACACTCAGGCCCGCTGGCCCTCACTCACTCAACATGTTTCCTTTCAATTCTCATCTCTCACATCGTTGAACACTGCCATTCTTCTTCCTAAATCCCCTAGTTACCTCGTGCTCCCTCTTCGTCCCTTACACTATTGCACATCCTTTTAACTCTACGTAGCTAAGCTACGTCCCCACTACACATTCAATGCCTGTCCGTGTCTCCGAAAATCCATTTTCCCATTCTCTAAATCTAACCTAACATTCCCACTATCTAACCATTCCACGGGCCCCATGAGGACTTGTCCCTGCCCTATGAAGCCGGTCTAACTAAACTAACCCTTCCTGCTAGCTCGTGCCTTCCTGTGCCCTAAGCAAGGGGGTCTTCCACCCCCTGCCCAGGAATCCTGTTTAACCGAATTGGCGAGGCTTGCTTTCTCCCTTTTTTAAAATTTCCTTTTGCGCACCAGCGCGGCAATTCACAACCTGCGCTCTTTTCCCGTGACGTCATGGCAGCTGCTCGCGTTTCTCGTTCCTTCCTCTTGGATGGTAACATCCGGCAGGGATTTCCCTTCTGCCGGATTCCAACCATACGTGCAGCCACGACGTCACCCTGCGCATCCCAAGCAAGCCTCACGTTTCGAGGGGTTCCCCACGCGAGCACATGTGCTCTGCTCGCCCGTAACCCGTACCACGGAATCCCCGATGACGTCACTCGCACCCCGAAACCGCACGATTTCTCGCGCAAGCCAGAGCACGCGTAACGCATCGGGGAAACTGCTTCGCACGCTCTGCGAACAGAACGCGCGGCGCAGGCCACACGGAGCTTTACAAACACGCTCGAACGGAGAACCCGTCCGATCCAAATTCACAATCTCCAGCCTACCTTCTGTCCGTCCGCGGGATCGGCTTGTATCCACCGCGGGCGTTTCCGGACCGGATTTCACTTGCACAGGCGTGCACGTGGCGGCCTCGTGCGAAGCACAGCACGGACCCCACGCGCACTGCTGTGCGAATCCGGCACGGTCCTCGAAACGGCTACGGCCGCGACACGGCCCTTGTCTCTTGTCTGGCGCCGTCTTCGTCGCAATTCCACGCACGCACTCCCACTTGCTATGACGCTTACACACCTCGCTATGACACTTTCACTCGGACACGCGGTTGCGTGTTCCCACATACCAACCACCATCTCCCTTTAATACCGCGACCTCACACACGCGGTTCCTCTCACACACGGCCTTTCACCCATGCTATGCGCGCGTTTCAACACGCATTTCGCCACACTCGTAACCACACACCGGGACAATCACGCTGGGAATTCGCGCCACCACAAGCGCTCCAGGGGCCTCCATACCCCCCAAGCTCCGCGTGTACCCGTTCACAGCACTCGCCCCCCCCCAACCTCGCAAAGCTCAACCGGACCCACCTGGTCGTGATCCGCTTCAAGGGAGCATAGCGTCTCCCTCCGTTCCTGAAGGAGGCCATCCTGCTGCTCCTACCAGTTCACGGGACATTCCACAAGCTCAACCCCATTTTCCCCTATTACTCCCACGTGTGTGTGCTCGTCAATAGTTTCGTCCACTTCACCCCGTCTCCTCTGTGCTGTGTCACGTGATTGGGTTTTCGTATATCATGCCTCGCCCGCTAGGGGTGGCAGGACTGTGCTTCTGGTCGCGCAATAAAGCGGAGTAGATGGTGGCCCGCGTGCTTCTTGTGTCCCACCGCACCTAGTACACACTACTTGGCTGACGAGGATGGGATCATACGGACTTATGCCCGTTTTCGACGGGGACGACTTCGAATCGTTTTCAGAGCAATTGGAATGCTATTTCCACGCGAACGATGTGGTCGACGAGAGCAAGCAGAAGTCAATTTTGCTCGCTTCGCTTTCGCCGGAGCATTATCGGCTGCTGGGTGACTTAGTGGCGCCGAACAGGCCCCGGGATGACGGGCTGGCGTTTCGGGACATCATGGAGAAAATGAAAGCACACATGGCGGTTGAGCAGACTCGCGGGGATGTTCGAGCCATCACCGGCCACGCGGGGTTGCGAGCGCCCCGGGACGCGCGCACGACCTTCGATGCGGGTCGGACGTCGCCGCGCGGCCACGCGTGCGGCGGGGTGACACCGCGGACGTGTTTGGGATGTAGAGGTCGACACCTGCGCCGTGCATACCCGTATAAAGGCAACGTGTGTTTGAATTGTCACAAGGTGGGTCATTTGGAGCGTGTGTGCCGTGGGGCGTCGCCCACCGTTAAAGTCGTGGACGGCGATGTGCTACGCGACTCGGGGCGGAACCAGCGGCCGGTGTTGAGCCTGGGTTCAGTTGGCCCGACGACGGCGCGCCCGATGACGGTGGAGGTCGAAGTGAACGAAACGCCGATCACGTTCCAGGTCGATACGGGAGCAGCGGTGTCGCTCATCGGCGAACAGACCGCGCGTAGACTCAACGGCTTGAAGCTTATCAGGTCAAACCTCTCGCTGTTCACGTACACCCGCGAGAAGATAACGCCAGTCGGGATGGCAGACCTGTCTGTGCGGTACCAAGGCCAGGTCGCCACGCTTCGGGTGTACGTCGTACGGGGGAGGGGTCCGTCTCTCCTCGGCCGAGATTGGATGACCCGCATCAGGCTAGACTGGGCCACAGTTCACCTTGTGCAACCCGTGCCGAGCCAGTGGGAGGATCAGTTGGAGGAGATTCTTCAAAGACATCAAGGGTTGTTTAGAGACGACCTTGGGAAACTCAAGGGCATGGAGGCGAAACTCTTCCTGAAGGAGGGGGTGATTCCTCGGTTTTGTAAACCGCGTCCGGTGCCGTATGCCCTGCGGGACAAGGTCAAGGGTGAACTGGATAGGCTAGAGGCCTGTGGAGTGATCAAACGGGTGTCATGCTCGGATTGGGCCACCCCGGTTGTCACGGTGCTGAAACGGAATGGGGACGTCCGATTGTGCGGGGACTTCAAATCCACAGTTAACCCGGGGCTCAGCGTGGAGCAATATCCATTGCCGTCAATCGATGAGATATATGCGCGATTGGCGGGGAGTCGATACTTCACGAAGCTAGACCTGCGTGATGCATATTTTCACCTGCCGATGGATCCCGGGAGTAGCGAGCTTTTAACAATCAACACGTGTCAAGGACTCTATCGATATACCCGACTCTGTTTTGGGATTGCTTCGGCCCCAGCTTTGTGGCAGAAAGCCATGGATCAGGTTTGCATTGGCCTGCCCGCTCAGACCTACCTGGACGATGTACTCATTGCGGGGAAAACGGCGGACGAGCATCTTGCGAACATTGCCCGAGTGCTGACGAAGCTAGAAGCGTGCGGCCTGCGCTTAAACAGGAACAAGTGCGCGTTCTTCAAGCAGCGCTTGGAATACCTCGGGCACATCATCACGCCGGAGGGGCTGTTGAAAGGTCCTCGGAAGGTGGAGGCGATTCAGCGCATGTCACCGCCTCGCGACAAGACGCAGCTGCGCACGTTCATTGGTATGGCCCAGTATTACCAAAGTTTCGTGCGCGGGCTCAGCTCACAACTTGCGCTGCTGACGCGGTTGCTCAAGAAGGACGAGCGCTGGATTTGGGGGCCTGCACACCAGGCGTCGTTCGACCGCGTCAAGCGGCTGCTCACAGAGGATACGGTCCTCGTGCACTACGAGCCTGCGCGTCCGCTCCTATTGGCATGCGACAGCTCTGCATATGGCATCGGGGCAGTGCTCTCCCACAGGATGGACGATGGTTCCGAGCGGCCTGTTTGTTTTGCATCCCAGACCCTGTCCACAGCAGAGCGCGGATATGCCCAGATCGAACGGGAGGCTCTCAGCCTCGTCTGGGGTGTGCGGAGGTTTCATCAATACCTGCTGGGTCGGCATTTCATTTTACAGACGGATCACAAACCACTTCAATTCATCCTGAGACCCGAACGCGGAGTGCCGGTGGTAGCAGCCGCGCGAATACAGCGGTGGTGTCTGTTTCTGGGTGCTTACGATTATGATATTCAGTTCCGAAGCACCGAGAAGCATGCTAACTGCGACGGGCTCTCACGCTTGCCGTGTGCGGAGGGTCCACCTGCGTCTGAGCTGGGCGACCGGGTCGACGTGTTTGCGCTGGACCAGGTCCAAAGCGGGCCGGTCACGGCCAGGCAGGTCGCGGTGGAGTCGGCTCGTGATCCGGTGCTTGCCCGTGTCGTCCAGGCGATTTATACGGGGAATTGGAGCGATCTGCCTTCGACACCGGCATTTCGACCTTTCACGTCACGCGCAGCGGAGCTGTCGTTGGTCCAACGGTGCATAATGTGGGGAATGAGGACCGTGATTCCACCGAGGTTCAGGCAGCGGTGTTTGGAAGAACTGCATGTCAGTCACCTGGGCATCGTGAAGACCAAGAGTCTTGCTCGTAGCCTGTTGTGGTGGCTGGGGTTGGACAAAGACATTGAGCAATTGGTTAAGCGTTGCACCACGTGCCAGACAGATGCTGATAACCCGCGTCGAGCTTCGGGTCTCTGGCCTGTGCCAGACCGAGCTTGGCAGAGGGTCCATGTAGATTTTGCGGGACCGGTTAATGGCAAGATGTTTTTGATCGTGATTGATGCATTCTCGAAATGGCCGGAGGTGGTAGTAATGCAGCATACTTCAGCAAGCATTACGGTAGAGAAGCTGCGGACGATCTTTGCTAATAAAGGGTTGCCGGAGATCCTGGTCTCTGATAATGGTCCGCAGTTCATCGCGGGTGTATTTGATGAGTTTATGCGCCAGAATGGTATTCGACATCTAAGGTCCGCACCTTATCATCCTGAGACGAATGGCCAAGCTGAGTCGTTTGTCAAGATGTTGAAGCGGGCTTTGCGCAGGGGGGGTGTTGCACCTGTGCAGACGGTGGTCGATGTTTTTTTGCTCCATTACAGGAACGCAGTTCATCCTGTCACGGGTGATTCGCCGGCCATTCATCTCTATGGACGGGCTTTGCGGTCCAGGCTAGATTTGCTGCGACCTGGAGGGTCGGTGAGTGGGGCTATGTCGCGTCCGACGCGGCTGCGCAGCTTCGAGGTGGGGCAGCGGGTGATGGTACGCGATTATTTCCACGGTTCCAAATGGGTGCCGGCGGTGGTCTCTGGGGTGCTGGGGCCGGCGAATTGCATGGTGCGGACTGATGGTGGGGATGTGTGGAAGCGGCACGTGGACCAGATGCATGATCGCTGTTCAGCGTCACCCCCCCCCCACACCTCCCCGAGCCGAACGTTGCGGTGCCCCCACCGGTAGTCTCGCCGGCACCTGACGTTGTATCGCCGGGACTGGCTGGGCCGGCGCCGAGGGGGTCTTCGCCTGATGCCGTCCTACCCGGGGACGTCGGGCAGGCTGGGCAGTCGGGGGTAGCTGGTGTTGCGGAAAGTGCGAGTCCGGCGAGGGTGTCACCTCGACCGAGCCGGGAGGCATATGAGCCTGGACTGTCTGGTGGCGCTGCCCGTCCGAGGCGGGTCAGGGTGCGGCCGCGGTACTTGGAGGATTATGAGTGTTGATGGGTTTCTGATGGTCATGTTGTGAGTATCCGTTCGTTATGTGACGGGTCATTTTACGGGGGGGGAGTGTGCTGTGTCACGTGATTGGGTTTTCGTATATCATGCCTCGCCCGCTAGGGGTGGCAGGACTGTGCTTCTGGTCGCGCAATAAAGCAGAGTAGATGGTGGCCCGCATGCTTCTTGCGTCCCACCGCACCTAGTACACACTATCCTCTATCTCCCGTGTCTCTGTTATTTCTTTTAACTCCTCTGTCTCCCTTTGTGTCTCTGTTAATTCCGTAACCTCGTTCATTACCTCCATTTCTTCGCTTGTTATCCGTGTCTCCGTCACCATTAATTTTGGTGACGGTGACGAGCAACGTCACCGGTGACGGTGACGAGCAACGTCACCGTCACCGTCGTTGTCACCTCCATGTGTCTCGTCCTACACGTCTCCCGAATTATTGTGACGTTGCTCGTCATGACCTCGCCCGTCTTTATCGCGGGCCGGACAGCCGTTGCACTCCCTCTCGTTGGTTCGATTGTACTGCCACGTGGTGTCGCCATTTTGTGCTCCGTCGTTCGCGTTTCGCTACGCGCAATTGCCACGATTGCCTTTTGCCCAGCCTGGAGATTCAGCCCCATGCACTGCATCTCATCCCGCAGTGTCTGCATATTTGCATCCAAATTGCCGTTCATCTTGCACGCATTTGCATCCATTTTGTTTTCCATCACTTGTCTATTCGCATTCATCATTCTTATCAACATTTCCCCCAACCGGTTAATGTCAGCCGACCCCGACCCCGGTTGGAAATCGACAAATGATTAATTAATAATTAAATTAATAAATGGAAAGAACTTTTTATTTTCTGAGGCAAATGAAAGAATAAATTTCAAAGCAAAATCAATCAAAATGCCAGGAAAGAGACAAAGAGCAGATGCTTATCGGGGGTTGACTTGCTTATAGCTAAACACAGACATGGGTACCCAACAGATCATTCCGGGGGGGGGGGGGGAGGAAGAATCGTCTCGCTCACCAGAAAGTAATCGTTAAGTGAAAACGTCCTGAAATGCGTGCGTGCGTGTCACGTTCGTTGCCAGCACCCAGCTTTGCCGTGCACCCTCTCACAAACAGCCTTGAACGCCAGTCGAAGTCTGGAGGGCACCTGGATCGTCTATCGTGGGTTTAGACCCTGGTGTTGTTGGTGAGCGACACATTCCTCACTTGTTGGTGGCGCTGCTCACCTCCACACGCGCACCACACGCTCGCTTCCTTCTCCTATTTTGCACGCTTACACCCGCTTCTTGCTCGCTTCTCAAGCTTACTTCTCATTCTCTACTCCCTCCCTGGCTTTCTTTTGCCCCGCTTTCTTTCACCCCGCTTTCTTTCACCCCCGCTTTCTTTTGCCCCTGCTTTCCTCTCTCCCACTTTCCTCCTCTGCTTTTCTCCTCACAGAACGTACCTCCCGTTCATTTTATATCTCCGGGCCATCTCCGTGGGTGCAGTCCGCCCCAAGCTCACCCCGCCCCACTTGCGCACGGTTTCCATGACGACCAGTGCGCTCTCACAAAAGGCGGGCGTCTGAGCTTGCAAAAGAATGTTGCTGAGGAAGAATGAGGGCGGGCTTCAGAGCTCGTGAAAGAAATGTGTGTAAATGTGTCTGTCGTAAAGAAAAAAGCTTCCCATAAGAGAGGGGATCTATCCTTTACCCTTCTCAACGCATCACATTTAAGATCCCATGAGACATGGGGATGGGGCTAATCTGAACATGCATTGAAGGAAATAACTGTCTGAGGACCTGGATGTGTGGATGCATTCATCAGACCGGATTCTGAAATCCGTAACAATATATATATATATATATATATATATATATATATATATATATATATATATATATATATATATATATATATATATATATATATATATATATATATATATATATATATATGTGCCGCCTTCAAAACCATGAAACGAGTGTTTCTTGCATGTTCCAAAGGGTAGCACGGCAGATAATAAAAACAATCACTTTAAACCTTTTGATCAATTGAGAACCAACCAGGTGAACCAGCGACATACAATAGAAGGAATTTTAAAAGTGCAATTTATTTAAAACCCACTGTTAACATGCGCTAATATCTTTCAGTGAGAATGCAATTAAAATTCAATCACAATTCATCAGTCGCTGTAAACTTCCACTCAGGAAGCACAAGTCACGGTCAATGCTTAATCAATTCAAAGTTACACACACATATTTCAATGCAGTTTCAAATACCTCAACAATTCCTTGCAAAGGCAATTACTCTCTTGACAAAGGCAACTTTACATTCACGTGTTAATACACCCCCTTTTCCAGGATTCATGCCCTGAACCAACGTTAAGATCTTGCAGTGTCCGAACGTGCAATTAAACCTCTTGCCGTGTCAAACGTGTGCAGATCTGTGAAGCTTTTGCTCTTTATATTTTGATGAAGCAAATATGAACATGAATGGTCGTACAGAAACAAACCTTGCAGATTATTAGCAGTCAGCTATCAGTGTAGAGCATGCAAACCTTGCAGGAATGCTCATGCAGTATGGATCTCACCACGTCTCGAGCTGAACCGCGAGAAGGCGCGAGGTGGAGGGAGAGATGCCCTTGGCGCATGCTGTGTTGGCCCTTCGTGAGCACAACCGATCGGCCAGCAGGTGCTCAGTGCAAAAGCTCACGAGACCGTCACTGCCTGTCACCCACTGTGCCCAGCTCTCCACCATTCCAAAGCTCCGAACGGTGCTAGAGCTGGATCTTTGGGTCAACTCCAAGATCAACACCAAATCACATCTGCTTCTCCTTCCTTCGATCTTACTCATTTATTTCCTTCTTGCCTTCTCCTTGCCTTCTCCCAATCGCTCCTCACCTCACCTTTTTATGGCAAACTCACAAGGTCAATCTCACAGCAAGGCGACACTGTCTGAATCCAAAGATTAACCACAGCTTAACCATAGGCTGAGAGCGTCGTTTTCATCACAAAACTTTCACCCAATTCGTTCACGCCATGTAATTGACCAAAGCATTCAGCCTCAACACCGGTCATCTTCAAAGCTCTGTTGACCATCTCTCGTCCTTAATGTATGCCGATGTCTGTGCATGAATCCTTTGTCCCACTTTACATCTCATTTAATTAATTCACTGAAAATCGAGTTGACTTTTGTCCCCGAATTATTAGAATCATGTCTTTAACACAAAACTTAGCATTTCCAATCATATCGGATTTATTTTGGATTTACTAATCCATAACGATATATAACACATTGTAAGCAATAACGAACCTGCTTCCCCCATTGTCTTGGGTCGCTCACCTGCATTTATTTTTTAATTTATTTATTTTCATTTATTTCTACTTTCATTTGCGGATGCTTTTCGACGGTTCTGTGATTTTTCCCGGTGTATCTTCTTCTATATCCATACGCACGCGAAATAACCGTGCTTCCCCATTGTCTCGGGTGGCTCACCTGCATTTAGTTTTTATGCCTCCGCTGACAAAGTCACCGGAGGCGTTATGTTTTTGGGTTGTCCATCAGTCCACGTTAATTTTTTTCTTTTCATTTATTTTGTCAATTCTTTTTCATTTATTTATATTTTCATTTTCAGATGCTTTCCAATGGTTCTGTGATTTTTCCCAGTGTATCAGCTTTGATGTCTTTTGGTGCACAAAATTTCAGCTTTCTACGTCACCCGGAAGGTACCGAACATTAATGACATTCAGTCAATGAGTGATTGGAATTAAGATCTTTATATACTGTACTAGATATATATATGTATTACAACCATTTGGACCCAAGAGCCGATTTTACAAGTGATGTCCAAGAATACCAACTTCAGCCTTTTCCACCAGCTCCTCACCCTCAAATTATGAGATAGTCGTCGCTGATACGTTTTCATGCATGAAAACTGGAAATGTGTTTGAATAACTAATAAATATCTTGCATATATTTTAAATTCAACATGAAATGTCCCTGAAAGTTCATCACCCAGTTTCATGAATCAGACTTGACTGCATTTTTTGTGTACTTGAGCTGAATGTGCACTCATGCTGCATTTGTGTGATGTCATAATGTTGATTGATTAAGAAAATTTAATAGTGATTAAGTAGAAATATGCAAGTGGAGATTTGTGATTGAGTGTCCATAGTTGCTTCTGCAAAGTTTAATTTGGAACACAAATCGAGCTTCAGCAAAATACGTAATGGCAGGAGACAATCCAGTACTTTGTCAGATTATGTTTATGTGATAAAATTGACTTCTTTTTTTTAAAGATACAATAATGATACTTGTCAAATGCATGGTGGGTAAAAATAGCAATCCATTGACTTCAATCATTTATGATTTCCATTAATTATGAAGATTAATTTGTACTTTAATAAGCACAGATATGCATTAAGAAAATGAATTTGTATTTTAATGAGCAAAAATCTTTAAACGTGAAAAGACAAATTAAATAGTGGCGAAATATTTTGCAGTGCTTCGGTAATGTTATTGTTGCGGTTATGCAAAACCACATGCCTCTAAGGCAATGGCACCCAACATTCAGTGTTCCCCAGGCAGTTTTTTCATGAGTATTAAAATAGGTAGTCCTTCCCGTGTGTCGTGCGGGTAAATGGGACGAACTGTGTTGCATGGGACTCGTAGTTAGGTCTAATATATACCTCTTCAGTCCTCATTCTGACCTCAACATTAACCCTTTCCTTTTAGCCATTATACACAACACGCATGTAAGCACGCACGCCACTCAACAAACAATTTAGCCGGCACGCTGTGAATGCCTCCCATGTACTCAGATCACCTGCTTCGTTGCCGACAAAAGATCCTTCCTCGGGAGTTTGCATGTCATTTTTCCATACAAAAATACCTGCCAATTCTCAACCGACACCTCACTTCAATCCTCACCTCGCTCCACGAACCTCACCATCCTTACCCCAACCGCCTCCCACACACAGGGAAAACACTCTCGCGACAATTCGCACTTCTACCTTGCTACAATTCACCATTTTACTTCGAGTGCCACATGGCACCGGCCATTACCCTGCTGCCACATGGCACTCGACCATGCTACAAACACCACATGTCACCAGGAACGTCCTGGGTGAGCGTCATGCTCAATTAGTCATCAAACCATGGCAAGACTGCAAGGGACGAGGAGGACGTGGGAAGGGTGATCCAGGGACTTGATTTGGGTCCCGAATGTGCGTTGCGGCTCGTGCAAGAGCTCATAGGTAGTGGAAGAAGTCTGCTATATTCTACATCCAAGGAAGGATCAGCGCATGTTCGGGGCTGGGGTGTGTGCTCAGGGAGTGCAGTCCCATGTTAAGTGAGGAGCTCCGAGTTGTGCAAAGGTCAGTAGGCTTCTGAGCTGGTTTCTGGTCCTGGAGCCTGGTGGGGCATGGCTAAGACCGTTGTGGCCCAATAGAGAAGTCGGATTTGGGCCACAGCGCGTCGCTATTGAGACCTCACCCCACCCTTCGTGCGGAGCTAATAAAAGGCTTACAAAAAGCAGTGTGTGTGTGTGCGTGCGTGCGTGCGTGCGTGCGTGCGTGCGTGTGTGCGTGTGTGCATGTGTCTGTGTGTGTCTGCACACGCGCGCGTGACTGCCCTTCTTCGCTCCTTTCGTTCGTCTTTGCCACAGCCTGTACGAGAGCATGCGAGTGGGTCTCAGTGCCTTGCCATCATCGTGCCACCACTGGACCGCAGAGCCAGATGGGGTTGTCAACTGGCCGCATACGGTGGATCAGTGTGGGGCAGACGGTGACACGAGTACCTGCGATCCAGCGAGGAGAAGATAACACGCAGTATCATGAGGTGTGAACGCTCAGTCGGAGCGTCCCACGGAGGTACACATTTCACACATACAGATATTTACACAGTTAAGATAGGGACTTTCCTTCTCACACATCTATTCTACCATCTCTCTATACCCCCTTCTATTCCATCTACTGTGAACGCAATAGCCCGATTGTTCTTGGCAGGCTGGTAAAAAAAGGAATGAAAATACTGATACGCAATCACATTTTCCTCTCGCATGACACCGCACTCCTCATGTTGCATACATTGCACCTCCCACTCCCACATTTTAGGCACAAGTATCCTTCCCAACTGCCTCCCGCTAAGCGTCCTGGGCTGCATTTGTCAACCGACCACGCCAGGTATTTAGAGGGCGCTTACTCTCACCCTTTTCTCTCTTTCTTGACTATCTAATTGTGTGTGTGTGTGTGTGTGTGTGCGTGTGCGTGTGTGTGCGTGTGCGTATGCATGTGTGTGTGTGCGTGTGCGTGTGCGTGTGCGTGTGTGTGTGTGTGTGTGTGTGTGTGTGTGTGTGTGTGTGTGTGTGTGTGTGTGTGTCTGTGTGATGGCACCTGTCTCAGCATAAGTAAGACTGTAGAAGGTAGGTAGAATAACCCTGCTGTGTCCACTTTTGTAACATTGCTGTCTTTTGCCGCACCCCACAAATTCCTTGCTATCCCCTGCTGTACATACAATATAACCCCATTCACTGTGCCACATACCTTTCCTCGCTTTTGTATTAAATAAATGTACTGTATAGAAAAGTTCCCAGCTTGTTTTCATGTTTTCTTTCATTGGTCCGGCATGGCCCGCACCCTACTTTAGCTGGGATGTTATTCCCCAATGATGTTTCATCGCCGGTAAGTGCTTAGCAGTTCTGCTCGGCTGCATCTGATCTGGTAGGTGATCTGGTTTAAGCAAGTACGTGCCGAGGGCATGTTCCCTCATAATGAGACATGTGACCTAAAGGTAAACGGTCTTAGACGGAGGACCCTAAGTCACGCGGTCGAGTTATTGGCATTGGCGGTCGATCAGCGATCCACCTTGACACAAGGTTATTCGTGTGCAATGGCCTGCGATTCCGGTGAGTCTGGTGAGAACCCGAGGTAGTCCACCCATCGCGGTCTTCCCCCGACCCCGGGTCCAAAACAATTTGTCATATAAGTTTAGCAATGCGAATCTACCACTACTACAACTACTACTACTAATACTAATACTACTACTACTATTACCTATTTAATATCCATAAATAATCCTCTGATGTTGTTCAGCCCAAGTCTATCACAAATCAGCTGGCCAGGCCTGAAGTTTAACTGAAGGTGGCAGAAATTTGGAATTTGTTCAGAGTGCCGGTGATAACTTGCATACATCATAACACCTACCCTCATGAAAAATGCCTGCTGTCCAACAAACCTGCTCCTCTGCTGTTGCTCACCCTCTCTCTGTTCTATTCACCCTCTCATTTGCTCCAGGTCATCTGCCCTCTGCTTGGAAATCAGCAAACATTACCGCCCTATATAAAAAAGGTGCAAAAACAGATCCCTGCAACTACAGAACAATCAGCCTTCTCCCAATCATCAGCAAGGTGATGGAATCCATCATCGCTTCAGACATTAAATCCTTCGGCTTCTCCAATGGCTTGATTTCCGATCATCAATTTAGTTTCAGACCAGGTCACATGCTGCTTCTGCTCTCCCAACAATGGATGGAAGTCCTCAATGCCAGACATGAAATCAGAGCCGTATCCCTTGACATATCGCATGCTTTTAACACGGTGTGGCACCCTGCCCTGCTCACCAAACTCTCTTCCTATGGTATCCAAGGCCATCTTCACTCATGGCTCGCAGACTTCCTCTACTGTCGCAGCAACGTGTGGCCCTTAATGGAGTTCTTTCATCCTCTCTTCCTGTCCAGGCTGGAGTTCCTCAAGGTAGCGTTCTGGGCCCTGTTCTTTTTCTGGTTTTCATCAATGATCTCTCCGTCTCTCTGGAAAATCCTCTTTATATCTTTGCTGATGACTCCACCCTCTGCCGTACCATCTGTCATCCCTCAGACCGGCAAGCAGCAGCTTCTTCCCTCACTGCAGATCTGGGTAAAATCACAAACTGGTCCAACACATGAAACATGTCTTTCAATCCAGACAAATCTCACACTCTCAACATGTCTCTCTGAAAGGACCGTTTGGAACCACCCCCACCCTCATCCACTTTCTCAACAATCCTTTGGAAAAGTCCTTTCTTTCAAGCTTCTGGGTCTCACTATCTACCATGATCTTTCCTGGGAAAGCCACATTTCCATCCTGGCCTTCAAAGCCAGTCGCCGACTGGGAATCCTCCATCGTTCAAAGTCCTTCCTCGGCCCACTTGAGCTGCTGACCACATACAAAGCTTTCGTCCGCAGCCTGATGGAGTACTGTTCTCCCCTCTGGGCTGCTGCTCCTGCCTCCCACCTTTTTCGGCTTCACGCTGTGGAAACCAAGGCATTTCGGATCATTGGTGCCTCCCGCGATGAGGCTGAGTCTTTGGGCCTCTCACGCTCTCTCACCGCAAGCAGGTTGGTGGTCTTTCTGTCTTCTACCATCTCTTCTCTGGTCTTGCCCCCCCTTGTCTCTTTGTCTTGTCCCCTTCCTTTTACCTTTACCCTTGCTGTGTCTGCAATTTGTTCTCACCTTATTTCTGCAGGGTGCTCAAGGTCCACCAACAACCTCCTTCTGGTAAAACTACCAAAATCACAAATCACAGCTCACCTTCACTCTTTCATTCCTATTTTTCCCACCTTTGGAATAAACTCCCTCACTCTGTTCAATCCCATTCTTACCTCCAGGCCTTCAAAACAGCTGTTCACCACCACCTCTTATCGTCCCCCATCCAAATCCTCGATCAATTCTACCCCCGTGAATCCACCCCAAACCCACCTCCTTCAAATTCCCTGCTTTCCTTCCTGAAAGTCCCTGTAATGTCCATCTTGTATACCCCGTGTTCCCTGCCCCATCCCTCTCCCTTCCACAGATCTCCTCTTGTCTCTGTTCCCCACTGTTTTGTCCTTCCCACTCCCTCCCCTCTTGTCTCCTGCCCCCCTTGATGTGCGTTATGTGTTAGCTCTCATGCGAGCCTCGACAAGGTATACAAAAAAATGCAATGTTGATCTTTCAAACATCCACAAACTCATGATAGCAGAAGGGACACCAAACATACCAGCCCTCCGAAGGAAAACGTTTGTATAAATGTCTCCATCGTTAAGTCTGAAAAATCAGAACTACTCAGTCGATAAGGTCTTTGACCATAACATAATATAGTGGTACTCTCTCCTATGGGCTGGCGGCCCAGCATTGCATGTTTCATGTCACATGACCACCCCGCCCCCCACTCACCATCCTATGCACGATTTTTTTACACCCCTTTAATACAAGCAACCTCACTCAATGCTCTTGCAGGTTACGATGTCTCCTTTCACCTTCCCTGTCTTCACTCTTCTTCTGCATGCATTCCCTTGCTTATTACGTCCAAAAGTTGTCCCGCTTCCATTTTTTACCCACCGTCACCTTGTTCTTCTATGAGCCTCGATCTTGCAGAAAAAAACGTTTTATAATGAGCACAAAAAGAGAAAAGAGAGGAGTGAAGGAAACATAGTATGTAGATGCAAATAAGGCCATTGGATACGGTAGGGTTAATGGGGTTAGAAAAGATCATGGGTAGGAATGACAGATGAAATGGGATTGTGGTGCACTACCGACCCAAAGCCAAAGATAGATGCGTGTCATTGAACAGCCTCTGGAAGGCATTTCCACAAATGGAAGAAAAGACGAATGTCATCCTGGATTTTGGGAGTTTAACAAGTAAGAGAGTTACAAGAAGAACAAAGGAGCTGGGGAGGATCAGGGACTGAGAAAGTCCTGTCGATTCACTGATGGCAGTTAAACACCATAACCCATATATCTGACTATCTGATGTCCACAGGCAACGGGCTGAATGCCATACGCTAGGCGTTAGGATGACAGATTTATTAAGATGGCAGTGTAGCAAGACAGCGTGATGTCTGGGACGTCATTACGTCAAGGGCTAGGTTAGGTCTTTACAGTGGTGTGTTATTCATGACTCGATGAGAATTGCATTTTGCAACTTGAAAAAAAAAACATAACGTCTTGATCCCTGGGGACATAAAACAAATTAATAATAGTGTTACGGATTTCAGAATCAAGTCTGATGAATGCATCCACACATCCAGGTCCTCAGGCAGTTATTTCCTTAAATGAATGTTCAGATTAGCCCCATCCCCATGTGTAATGGGATCTTAAATGTGATGCGTTGAGAAGGGTAAAGGATAGATCCCCTCTCTTAAGGGAAGCTTTGTTTTTCTTTACGACAGACACGTTTACACACATTTCTTTCACGAGCTCTGAAGCCCGCCCTCATTTTTCCTCAGCAACATTCTTTTGCGTGCTCCAACGCCCGCCTTTTTTGAGAGTGCACGGGTCGTCATGGTAACCATGCACCAGTGGGGCAGGGTGAGCTTGGGGCGCACTGACCGGCGGAGACGGCCCGGAGATATAAAAACGAGCGAGAGGAACGTTGTGGGGAGAAAAGACGAGAGAAAAAGTGTGAAGAGAAAAGCGTGAGGAGAGAAAATCGTGAGGAGAGAAAATTGTGAGGAGAGAAAATCGTGAGGAGAAAAAGCGAGAGGAAAAAAAAAAAAGCGAAAGGAGAGAGGAAAAAGCAAAGGGCGAGAGAAGCAAGCAAGAAGCGGGTGTCTGACCAGCACCGACGAAACAATTCGTCTTTCCCAGTGCTTGGGCAAGCGAGCGTGTGGTGCACGTGTGGGTGTGAGCAGCACCGCCAACAAATGAGGCACGGGTCGGTCAACAACACCAGGGTCGAAACCCACGACGGACGATCTCGGTGCCCTCCAGACGTCGACTGGCACTCAAGGCTGTCCCGCGAGAGGGTGCATGGCAAGGCTGGGTGCTGGCGACGGACGTGACACGCACACACGCATTTCAGGACGTTTTCGCTTCACGGATTACTTTCTGATGAGCGAGACGATTCTCCCCCCCCCCTCCACCCTGAATGATCTGCTGGGTTCCCTTGTCTGTGTTTAACTGTAAGTAAGTCAACCCCCGATAAGCATCTGCTCTTTGTCTCTTTCCTGGCATTTTGATTGATTTTGCTTTGAAATTCGTTTTTTATTTACCTCAACAAATGAAAAGTTCTTTTTATTTATTTATTTTATTATTAATAAATTATTTGTCGATTTCCAACCTGTCCGTGTTTGACCTTTCCTTCTATTGGTCAAGCATTGTCCAAACCTAGATAGACTGGGAGGTAATTACCACAGATTTGACCAAAAAATCGTCGGCGCGCACCAGCAGTTAAAACGCTCGGCTGCCCTGATTAAAATATAATCAGATAACATTGGTGCTTTGCCGAGGGCGCGCTCCCCGCTCAGGTAACCACGTGACCTCTAGGTAAACGGAATAATTAGACGGCGGATACTGGAACTCATGGTTAACTGGGTGGCGTCCGTGGTTCTAAAACAACCCACCGTACCACAACGTTAATTGTGAGCGGTGGCCCCAGGTCCGGCTCGACCGAGGACAACCGGAGAATAATCCCCCTGAGTGACAAGCTGGTGTCTCGGTACCCCTGGCCGCAACAATATTGTTTTTGAGCGAATAAGTGTGCATAATACTAAAATTAATGCTGAAATGTTAGCAGTAAAGAAAATGTTTCTGGAATGAAAAGAATTTGCAAATATTGACCGTCAATAAACTGTATTCCTGTACTGTAAGCAGTGGGTTCATTGCTCGTATATATTAAAGAAGGCAGTAACTAAGATGAAGGAGAGATATCTGTGTGTGTTTGTATGTATATGGAAGACAAATATTGCACTTGCAGACAGGACTGTCACATCCTCACGTCTCATCCAATGGGCAACACACTCATTTATGCAATGCCTTGCCAGTGAAGCATCAGTCTAAAGGCTTATCCTCGAGTCAGGAATCAAACCCAGACGAGGCAGCTCAAATGCAGGTACGTTGCTTCTTAACTATCCTTTCAGCCCTCAGATGAGGAACCTCGGGAAGAGCTCTTCTGTGTCTGTAAAACACATGTTGGTGTTGAAAAGCTGTGAATACATTCTTTCTTGATAAACAGGTGCAATTTGTTATGTTCTCACTATAAGTGCTGTGAAGAGGGTGTTCTTGCCAAATAAACAAAGGGGGAAAAAGTAACTCCATTTCCACTTGGCTAATTTTTGACGATCAAAAATTTTAAATCATGATTTGCAATCTTAAACTGCTTATTAAAACGAAGTCGAATTGGGAAAAAGTCCCCTGTTAGAAAACATTCAAATTATGTCTGTTTTATCCAGGAATAATGTATTTTTTTGCATTGCCATCGTTTTTCTTTCTTTGTGGGTTGTTGGCAGGACACCCTAGAGGCCTTGAGGTTTGTGCACTTGCCCTCGAGCTGTCAAAACTGGGTTCAAATCTTGGCCCAGCTATAAACTGTCACCCTGGTGAGACATTAATGTCCATCAGAAAGATGTTAAGCCAGAGGACATGTCTGCAAGCACTAGTTGTTGTTGGACATCAAAGATCTCAAAAATTTTTGATAGGTGTCAGTAAATTATTGCCAGCACCCTGCACAAGTTCCTGTCGCCTTAATTCAAATGTCAGGCTTGGTCATTTGGTTCGTGAAAGACTTGAGCCAAAAACGTTCCCTGGCCAACCCGACAAGAAGGTGGAAATAATAGGTGCTGTTAAAATAATTAGTATTAATTTTTTTTTCAAGATTTGGCCTTAGACAGTGCCTCAAATGCAATCAATGACTGCAAGGATCCTTGACTTTTCGAGAGAACGTTTGGTGTCCGGAGAGAGGGCGGGGTGGTTTGGTAATATAGCAATTTCACAAAAAGTGTGGGAGTTGTGCAGTTTTGCGGTTTTAATTTTAAAAGTGCATAGTACATGCTTCTTGAGCCAAAGTGAGTGTCTGCACTAATGTATTATGCATTCAGTTAAGGCCCATCCATCTTTAATCATCAATTTGATGATGATGCAGATGGCAAATGTGGGCTCTTGGACTTTTCTTCCATTTCACAAGGAATGATCGTTTGCATGAACTATGGTAATTGTCATGAGAAAATATCTGATAAATGAACTTGCACTGGCCTGCAGTGCAAAAGGCCTTTTAGAGGAATTATCTCTGGAGACAACTGATAAGTATGATAAGGCTTGAATAAATTATTGTTGTGTAATATTTGCAGTGGTAGAACCAATCACAGCTGTGTTGTTAACGGAAAATCTAATGGATTGCAAAGCCTAATCCCAAAAGTATTTCTCTTCTCGATTTCAACTCCATAATCCTTTGATCAATTTGGTAATCTGAATGGCATTTCATAAATTTACGGCACAATATGCAAGGTAAGGACACCGTTCAAAATAATCCATAATATAAAAAGGCTTAACAACTAAACTATTCATGGAGTGATGCAGATGGATCATTTTTGGATGTGGTTTCTAACCCTAATAAGTCCAAATCAATGGATGTCTGGCACAAGCACTCAAGCAGCTGCTTGAGATACATAATTAATCCAAACCATAATTAGCTTTTCATGAATATGGATCTTGCTAATACTGAGAGAATTCTGATGGGAGGCAAATTTTTTTGGGGAATTTAGGAAGACTGAAAGGATTGAAGAGAATTTAGGGAATAGTAAATGTATCTGAGGGTGAGTTTGTGTTCCTCTATTGATTAGGAGCTAATTTTGTGGTTAAAACATGTCTTTAGTGTAATCAAAATTTCCAGTGGACTCTGGTTTAGGAAGAGCATAATTATTGGCACAAATAAAAGTTGTATTAAAACCCGATTTTGGGAAGTTTGTTCCTTATATAGATCCCTTTGAAGCTGAATCCTTCTAAAACCATCCAACATTTGTTGATTCCCTTGTGCCTAATCAAATGTGACAAATTTGATGAATACTTTGCAAAATATTCACAATAGTTTGTTTGAGTTTTACTCGAGTTACAAAGTCATTGATAAAGGACTGTTTATTTGAACTTACTTTTTTAATTGAGATAATTATCCGTTTTGAACTTTGTTACAGCTTGAAAAGTTATTAACATCCTCCCATATTTAATTCGGAACAGAATCGGAGCTTCGAGGTTATAACTAATACTTTTCATTCAATACTGTTGGTAGCATAGGCTTTCAAATAGAGGTGATCGAGGTTTTGTAATATAATTTAGAAAATAAAAAAACTGGAGAGATGTATTGAAGGTGAAGGCTGGAATGAAGGGTGGCGAGAGGTTGTTAAGCAGCAAGAAGACATTAATGTGAGAGGGAGGAAGGGCAAGACATCGTTGTAAAAGTAATACGTGTTCTCAAAAGTAAAATGAAATTTCTTAACATTAAGTGTGACTGACATTTCAATTCACTGCTGTAATACTACATTTCCTTTCCATCCTGCAGAATTGGTGAGTCCGTTGGCCATTCTAGGGGTTCCCTCTCGTGGAAGAACAAGGATGAATCAAAGCATCTATATTATTGATGGAAAAGCACTCGATGCTCAAGCAATACTGTCAACATGGTAAATAAATAAAGATTTTTCTCCAGTCTTAAATCTTGTGGCTTGTTTGCAACACACAAAAAGGTTTTTTTCTCGCTGAGGCTGCAAGTTCGAAAAAGTAATGAAGAGAATTGTACAAAACTATAATAGGAACAAACATGTAAGAAGGAGCCATACACACATTGGGGATGGAGAGAACTGGAGAAGTAAAGATATTGCAAATGTTGTATCTACATGAGTGACGCAAATATTGTGCAATTTTTTGCATACCGTTTACTTCCACTCCTGCCACTAGTTGTTGGTCTGTCAAAAATCTCAAAGAGATCCATTGAATATAACATAAGAGTGAAGTTTAATGAAAACAAACATGAAGCACTGGTAATTCAATGCCACTGTTCATTATCTGCATTCTTTGACAGATCTATCTCTATCTCTATCTCTATCTCTATCTCTATCTCTATCTCTATCTCTATCTCTATCTCTATCTCTATCTCTATCTCTATCTCTATCTCTCTCTCTCTCTCTCTCTCTCTCTCTCTCTCTCTCTCTCTCTCTCTCTCTCTCTCTCTCTCTCTCTCTCTTTTTCATTCAATCTCATCTTCAATTATCCTACCCTTCTTCCCGCCCATGGCACACTGAATCCTGTGGTGAGGCAGTTGCTCTGAAACAACTTGCCTTCTCTTCCTGTGAGGAAAATCTGACCGAAGGCAATCTCGGTGCATTCCAAAAAGTCTGTAACAAGTGTGTGTCCACCCTTAGGAGAGACAGAAAACAACATCTGTCCACTTTCAAGAATGAACATACAAACTTGTCTACCTCCTCTAAAACCTGATGGCACCTTGTGAAGTCCATCTCCGATGTATGCTCTCCTTCCATCCCTTCCCTCTCTAAAAATGGCACCACAGCCGACTCTGTTGGTGAGAAGGCCGAATGCCTCAATTTTTTTATTTGCTTCCAAATCTTGCATCCCCAACTCCTCACTCTCGGTACCCAACCTTGCCTGTCAAACTGAACTGCCCCAGACTCTGTCTTTTGCACCTGAGGTGGAGAAGGTTCTCTCAACCCTCAATTCTGATTCTGCAACTGGACAGGATGGCATCAGCTCACGTGTCCTACAAACCTGCTCTACTGCTCTTGCAAGTCCTCTCTTTGAATGAATGACAATATATAAACCCAGGAGGAGCTGTATTTAAAGTTCTGATATTAATGATAGAGAGGCAATCTTCAAAGAGAATGATTGGGTTTATTGCAGAACCAGAAACATTGCACACCAAGCAAAATGAATCCCCAGAATGCACTGTGCCCCACACCCTCCTTTACCAAACCACATGCCAGCTCTTCCAATCAAATGAACACAAAGTAAAAACAGCAAACTAATGTAATATTATTACATCTCCATTTTCCATAAGATGAAAAGTAAAGAAAACAACAAACTTTGATTTACATAGAAGAGGTCAAAGTAAAAAAAACAGCAAGCAAATGTGACACTATTACAACACCAGATAGCAAACTGAAGCCGTTAACATCATACAGACAAACAAAATGTTTATAGATGATTTTTTTTACAGCTCTGCTCCCTGTCAAGGCTGGAGTGCCCTGAGGCAGTGTCCTGGGACCAGTCCTATTCCTGATATTCATCAACGATCTCTCTGACTATGGAAAATCCACTTTATGTATTTGCTGATGACTCCATCATCTGACATCACTTTCCTCTTTCAGACAGGCATGCTACAGCCTCTTCTCTCTCTTAAGACCTTGACAAAAATCACAAGCTGGTCAGATGCTTGGAATTTGTCTTTCATTCCTGACTAATCTTACACTCTCACCATCTCTTTTTGAAAAGACCATCTAGCAACCCTCCTGCCCCCCTGCTCCCCCTCATCTACTTTCTTAACAATGCTCCTGTGGATGTTCAGTCATTCAAACTCCTGGGTCTCACTGTCAGCCATGATCTTTCTTAATCAAACCACATTTCAAACATGGCCTCCAAGGCAAGCCGCCGATTGGGCATCCTCCATCGTACAAGGTTTCCTTGGCACACTTGAACTTGTATCCACCTACAAGGCTTTCAACTACAGCTTGATGGAGTACTGCCCTCCCCTCTGGGATGACTCCCATGCCTTACATTTTGCTTAGCTTGATGCTGTGGAAACCAAGGCTTTCAAGTTCATTGGAATCTCCCACAATGAAGCTGAGTCTATTGGCCTATCACTTCACCATTGCAGACAGGTCAGTGGTCTCTCTGTCTTCTTCCGCCTCCTTTCTTGTCTTGCACCCTCTGCTTTTTCCGTGCTTTGTTCCCTCCAGGTTTCTGCAATGCACACACAGTCCACCATGATCAATGCCATTCTGGTGAAACGACCTAAATCCAGGATCACTGCTCACCTCCACTCATTTGTTCTTTTTTCCCACCTGTGGAACCAACTTCCACATCCTCTTAAATTTAATTCTTCCCTCCAGGCTTTCAAGACAGCTGTTCATCATCCCAAATCCAAAATCACGATCATTTCTACCCTCGTTAACCCCCCCCCCCTCACTCCAATCCCTCCTCCATCCAAATTTCGAGTTTCCCCTACTTGGAATTTCCTCCTGTATCCATTTTGTCCACCCCATGCATTTCCTCCCACACCCTTTGTTTGTCCAAGTCTCCCTCTCCAAGCATTATATTGTCATGAGTATGCCCCCTGGTGAGAGGGAACGGAAATAAAAACAGTGCATGCTGAGACCTCAAGCTAAAGAGTTCTTGTCTTTTGCACTTTTTTCATGGTGTCAGAAGGAAAAACGAAATGTCTGGATTAAAGTCACTGGGTCCAGCCACACAGGAGATACATGTGACAATGGCATTTTCCCCCAGAAGACCAAGATAAGATAAGCCTGCTCATGGACAAATTTCAAGCCTTCTGTGAGCCTAGAAAAAAACGTTTCCGTGTCCCGGTACCTGGTAAACTCCCATGCCCAGAATAAGAGAGAGAACTTTGATCATTTCTCAATGGACTTGCATAGTTTAGTGAAAGACTGCACATATGACTCACTGGAGGAGTCATTTATCATGGACAGAACTGGGTGTGGTGTCACGGATGACATCGTCTGTGAAAAGCTACTTCAAGTGGACAAGCTCACATTGGAGAACTGCATTGAACTTTGCAAGATAAGAGAACTCAGCAAGGAGAAAATGAAAACCATCACCCTGGCCATGTCTTCCAACGTCCATGAGGTCCACTGGACACGACCAGCTCAGAATGCTGGGTGATTCAGAGGCCCTCACCCTGGGGGCAACCCATGCATGTTGTTCGGTGATCGCCGACGACGCCAAAACTGCCTGCAAAGACCGATTGATGTGAGAAATGCGCCTATGAACACCTGCCCAAAAGATTCCCCACAGAGTTTGAAAAATGTTGGGCATGTGGAAGGACAGAGCATTTCATGAGGTTGCGTCGGTGCACTGCAGTAAGAAATGTGCAGGAGATTGATGCACAGTGTGATGCATCACTACACCATATCAACGCGGTCAGCCTCGATGATTATCGCAGTGAATAAGAGGAAGCAAGGTTCGATTTTGAGGACCTCTTTGTGGATACCCTCACCAACAGCAGAGTCAGTGACGTCAAGTGGATACAGACAGGATTCATTCGTGAGATCCCTGTAACATTTAAGATGGACTCAGGATCCCATGGTCAGGTCAGGTGTGGAAGCATGCGCCAGAGCAACGCATCACTGCATCCTCTTTCCGCCGTTACTCCAGGGACCTCCACCTGGTCATCCCCTCGGCAGATGCCTGGCCCATCCCCATCTCCTTGAGATGCCGATCAACCTGCTGCAACCATGAGGCATGTGGTCAGCCTGTTGGCCTCTTCCATTCACAAGGCTGCCTCGCTGAGAGAATCTGGTAAGCAGGATCTGCGTCAGGAGAATGAGCCACATGTCTATACAGCTGCAGCTGATGCTCGTGGACTATTCAAGCAACAAATCTCATCTGAGCCTATCTCAGCAACCGCTCGTTGGACACAAAGTCCGACCAGCAAGAGCCAAGGATTCTCCAAAAAGACCTGGTACTAAAGGAGTTAAGTCTCCATCTCAGATCCCTGGTTGGAGTCCAAGTCACACATCCGTAGAACAAGACTGAAATGACCAAGGACTTAAAGACTCAGACTTTCGTCCTCCTGCATAGATAATTACAGCACCACACCCCATGATCCAGTAAATCCATGACTACCCAGGCCCGACCTACACGTCTATCGACCTCTGGCTCGCAACATGCGGAGACATGAATATCATAGCCAAGGTAGGCGAATCTCTCCGTGACCTCAACATCCTTACCTCAAACAGGTACAGACAAAATAGCAGCATCCAAGATGTCATTGAAAGCCTGGATCTTAGTTTTAGCCAAGGAAACCCATAATCCTAGTGGCTCCGACTCCTCATTCAGCATCTCGAGGGCCCCCATAAGGATATCCAGCATTCTCGCAAAGATAACCATCAACTGCGAAATGAAGGTCAGAGATCTTGACATTCCCAAACAATGCAGCGCAGCTTGATCTCTCCGACATCCTCCCCAGAATCCAGTCCACACAAGCGCTGGAAAGTGTGAGGGCGAGTATGCACCCCAGACGAACTTCAGCAACAACTGGAAATAAGTAGGAGAAGGAACCACCACAACTCACAGCACTCTCAATACTAGAATATAGTTCAGAAATCAGATTGATCTGTTTTGGTGGCATACCACAAAGCCGAGAATCCTCTCGAGGGCATCCTGATTCAGTGACTCAAAAGCTTTGCAGAGATCAACATAGGCTGCAAGCAGCCCCTGCCAAAACTCTTTGCTGTGCTTAGTGAGGACCCAAAGAGCAAGGATACGGTCAATGGTTGACCTTTTTGGTGTAAAGACTGATTGCTCTGGGTGCTGTTGCCCAAACAGATGGTGGCGAGCCATATCAAGAATTATCCAAGCAAAGACCTTGTCTGGCACTGAGAGCAGCGTCACCCCCACGGTAGTTGTTGCATTTCTGGCGATCATGCTTCCCTTTCCAGAGAGGGACAGCAAGGCCCCTCTTCCAGTCAAGTGCTCTTCCAAACAGAGCACAGAACTGCATGCAACGACATGAGCACAGCATTTCCACCAGCCTTGAGAAGTTCATCATGGATGCCACAGATCCCAGGAGCTTTACCCCCTTTCAACTGGATCACCGCAGCCTGTATTTCCACAAATGAAGGCAGTTCACAGTTGATCGGAGGGTCAGCAATAGGGATAGTTACACCCGTGACATCCATCTCAACAAGTGGTGAATCAACCTGGTACAGATGCTCAAAGTAACCAGCCCAGCAGGCCTTCACTTCAGACTCCTCTGTCAAGAGTCCATCACCCAATGCTCTAACAGCAGCGCACCAAGGGACGGGCTTGGAGGAACGAAATGCATTAATTCCTCTGCAAGAAAATCACTTGACCAAAGATGATGCTCTAGCCTTTCATTCCTCACACATAGGCCTCCTTATCCACCCTCAGCACACGTACAATTTTATTCCTCAGCTTCCTGAACAGCTCAGCTTTGCAACTCTGGTTAAAGGTATCCAGTGTCCCTTATCATGGGAGTCAGCTTATTTGACACAGCCCTCAGCAACTCCTTGAGCAGGGCAACCATCAGAGCGACCAGACAGCAGAAGGTTTCACCACCCACCATGATTTCACCACTATCCGGTCTCCGAACCTCAGAGAGTGCTGCAATACCGATGTTCTAATGCTAGAGCTCAGATGATAGCAGAGACAGGTGATCATCCTCTCTTTGGGTAGGACATTCCAGGCACCCACCCGACGGGACCGCCTTATGTTAACTCAAAGAGACTGCTGTCTGGTGGACAACATCTCAGCACCACCCTGACACACATCACTGTAATCCGACCCAGGAAGGTTACCCCATGCTTTTCTTCCTGTCATCAAATAATGGGGGTCCTGAAAGCTTTGCCCCAATCCCATCATCCAGTAAGCTGCCCTGCATATGGCAGCTACAAAGAAGGTAAAGTGAAAGTGTTATAGAATAGAGCACTTCATTATCACTTCAGTGTTGATTTTTACATGTCACAAATAATTTTTCAATTGGAATAATGTTTAAATTGTTGTAGTTGTGCTGTGTCACGTGATTGGGTTTTCGTATATCATGCCTCGCCCACTAGGGGTGGCAGGAATGTGCTTCTGGTCGCGCAATAAAGCGGAGCTGATGCTGGCACGCTTGCTTCTTGTGTTCCACTGCACCTCGTACACCATAGTTGGCTGACGAGGATGGTTGAAAACGGACTTGTGCCCGTTTTCGTCGGAGACGACTTCGGATTGTTTTCAGAACAATTGGAATGCTATTTCCACGCGAATGATGTGGTCGACGAGAGCAAACAGAAGTCGATCTTGCTCGCTTCGCTTTAGGCGGAGCATTATCGACTACTGCGTGATTTGGTGGTGCCGAACAAGCCCCGGGATGACGGGCTGTCGTTTCGGGACATTGTGCAGAAGATGAAAGCACACATGGCGCTGGAGAAGTCATTACAGCTCGCTCGATACCAGTTCGATCGCCTCTCGAAAGGGGCAGAGGAACGCGTCGCTGAGTTCGTGGCGCGGATTAAGCATTCTTCCGTGGCATGCAAGTTCACGGCAGAGGAACGTCCAGCTCGGCTCAGAGATCGTTTTATTGCTGGTTTACAAGATGCGAAGATGGTTTCAGCGGTTTTACGGCTGAAGGGTGAAGCCATTACATTCGACTCGGCAGTCAGCGTGGCTACAGCGGTCGAGCAGACTCGCGGGGATGTTCGAGCCATCACCGGCCACGCGGGGTCGCGAGCACCCCCGGACGCGCGCATGACCTTCGATGCGGGTCGGACGTCGCCGCGCAGCCGCACGTGTGGCGAATTTGCCTCGCGGACGTGTTTGGGATGCGGAGGTCGACACCTGCGCCGTGCGTGCCCGTATAAAGGCACCGTGTGTTTGAATTGTCACAAGGTGGGTCATCTGACGCGTGTGTTCCGTGGGGCGCCGGCCACCGTTAAGGTCATGGACGGCGATGTGCGAGGCGACCCGGGGCGGAACCGGCGGCCGTTGATGGGCCTGTTTTCAATTGGCCCGGCGGCGGCGCGCCCGATGACGGTGGAAGTCGAAGTGAACAAAACGCCAATCACGTTCCAGGTCGATACGGGAGCGGCTGTTTCGATCATCGGCGAACAGACTGCCCGTAGACTCAATGGCCTGAAGCTTATCAGGTCAAACCTCATGCTGTTCACGTACACCCGCGAGAAGATAACGCCAGTCGGGATGGCAGACGTGTCTGTGCGGTACCAAGGCCAGGTCGCCACGCTTCTGTTGTACGTCGTGCGGGGGAGGGGACCGTCTCTCCTCGGCCGAGATTGGCTGGCCCGCATCAGGCTAGACTGGGCCGCAGTTCACCTTGTGCAACCCATGCCGAGCCGATAGGAGGATCAGTTGGAGAAGATTCTTCAAAGGTTGTTTGGCGACGACCTTGGGAAACTCAAGGGCATGGAGGCAAACTCTTCCTGAAGGAGGGGGTGGTTCCTCGGTTTTGTAAACCTCGTCAGGTGCCGTATGCCCTGCGGGACAAGGTCAAGGGTGAACTGGATAGGCTGGAGGCCTGTGGTGTGATCGAACGGGTGTCGTGCTCAGGTTGGGCCACCACGGTTGTCACGGTGCTGAAACGGAATGGAGACGTCCGATTGTGCGGGGACTTCAAATCCACAGTTCACCCGGGGCTCAGCGTGGAGCAATATCCACTGCCGTCAATTGATGAAATATATGCGCGATTGGCGGGGAGTCAATACTTCACGAAGCTAGACCTGCGTGATGCATATTTTCACCTGCCGATGGATCCCGGGAGAAGCGAGCTTTTGACAATCAACACGTGTCAAGGACTCTATCGATATACCCGACTCTGTTTTGGGATTGCTTCGGCCCCAGCTTTGTGGCAGAAAGCCATGGATCAGGTTTGCATTGGCCTGCCCGCTCAGACCTACCTGGACGATGTGCTCATTGCGGGGAAAACGGCGGACGAGCATCTTGCGAACATTGCCCAAGTGCTGACAAAGCTAGAAGCGTGCGGCCTGCGCTTGAACAGGGACAAGTGCACGTTCTTCAAGCAGCGCTTGGAATACCTCGGGCACATCATCACGCCGGAGGGGCTGTTGAAAGGTCCTCGGAAGGTGGAAGCGATTCAACACATGCCACCGCCTCGCGACAAGACGCAGCTGCGCTCGTTCATTGGTATGGCCCAGTATTACCAAAGGTTCGTGCGCGGGCTCAGCTCACAACTTGCGCCATTAACACGGTTGCTCAGGAAGGACGAGCGCTGGGCTTGGGGGCCTGCACACCAGGCGTCGTTCGACCGCGTCAAGCGGCTGCCCACAGAGGATACGGTCCTCGTGCACTACGAGCCTGCGCGTCCGCTCCTATTGGCATGCGACAGCTCTGCATATGGCATCGGGGCAGTGCTCTCCCACAGGATGGACGATGGTTCCGAGCGGCCTGTTTGTTTTGCATCCCGGACCCTGACCACAGCAGAGCGCGGATATGCCCAGATCGAGCGCGAGGCTCTCAGCCTCGTCTGGGGTGTGCGGAGGTTTCATCAATACCTGCTGGGGCGGAATTTCACTTTGCAGACGGATCACAAACCGCTTCAATTCATCCTGAGACCCGAACGCGGGGTGCCGGTGGTAGCAGCCGCGCGAATACAGCGGTGGTGTCTGTTTCTGGGTGCTTACGATTATGATATTCAGTTCCGAAGAACTGAGAAGCATGCTAACTGCGACGGGCTCTCACGCTTGCCGTGTGCGGAGGGTCCAGCTGCGTCTGAGTCGGCCGACCGGGTCGATGTGTTCGCGCTGGGCCAGGTCCAAAGCGGGCCGGTCATGGCCAGGCAGGTCGCGGTGGAATCGGCTCGTGATCCGGTGCTTGCCCGTGTCGTCCAGGCGATTTCTACGGGGAATTGGAGCGATCTGCCTTTGACACCGGCATTTCAACCTTTCACGTCACGCACATCGGAGCTGTCGTTGGTCCAACGGTGCATTATGTGGGGAATGAGGATGGTTATTCCACCGAGGTTCAGGCAGCGGTGTTTGGAAGAACTGCATGTCAGTCACCTTGGCATCGTGAAGACCAAGAGTCTTGCTCGTAGCCTGTTGTGGTGGCCGGGGTTGGACAAAGACATTGAGCAGTTGGTTAAGCATTGCGCCACGTGCCAAACAGATGCTGATAACCCCCGTCGAGCTTCAGGACTATGGCCTGCACCAGCAAGAGCCTGGCAGAGGGTCCATGTAGATTTTGCGGGGCCGGTTAATGGCAAAATGTTTTTGATTGTGATCGATGCATTCTCTAAATGGCCGGAGGTTGTAGTAATGCAGCATACGTCAGCAAACATTACAGTAGAGAAACTGCGGACGATCTTTGCTAATAAAGGGTTACCGGAGATCCTGGTCTCTGATAATGGTCCGCAGTTCATCGCAGGTGTATTTGATGAGTTTATGCGCCAAAATGGTATTCAACATCTAAGGTCCGCACCGTATCATCCTGAGACGATTGGGCAAGCTGATTCGTTTGTTAAGATGTTGAAACGGGCTTTGCGCAGGGGGGAGGGGGGGTTGCACCTGTGCAGACGGTGGTCGATGTCTTTTTGCTCCATTACAGGAACGCAGTTCATCCTGTCACGGGTGATTCGCCTGCCATTCATCTCTATGGACGGGCATTGCGGTCCAGACTGGATTTGCTGCGACCTGGAGGGTCAGGGAGTGGGGCGGTGTCGCGTCCGATGCGGCTGCGCGGTTTCGATGTGGGACAGCGGGTAATGGTGTGCAATTATTTCCACGGTTCCAAATGGGTGCCGGCGGTGGTCTCTGTGGTGCTGGGGCCGGCGAATTGCATGGTGCGGACTGATGGTGGGGATGTGTGGAAGCGGCACGTGGACCAAATGCATGATCGCTGTTCAGCGTCACCCCCCCCCCCACACCTCCCCGGGCCGAACGATGTGGGACCCCCACCCGTAATGTCGCCGGCACCTGACGTTGTATCGCCAGGGCCGGATGTGCCGACGCCCAGGGGGTCTTCGCCTGATGCTGTCCTACCCGGGGACGTCGGGCAGGCTGGTCGGTCGGGGGTGGTTGGTATTGCGGATGGCGCGAGTCCGGCGAGGGTGTCACCTCGACCGAGCCGGGAGGCGTCTGAGCCTGGACTGTCTGGCGGCGCTGCCCGTCTGAGGCGGGTCAGGGTGCGGCCGCGGTACTTGGAGGATTATGAGTGTTGATGGGTTTCAGGTGGTCATGTTGTGATTGTCCTTTCATCATTTGACTTGTCATTTTACGAGGGGGGGAGTGTGCTGTGTCACGTGATTGGGTTTTCGTATATCATGCCTCGCCCGCTAGGGGTGGCAGGAATGTGCTTCTGGTCGCGCAATAAAGCGTAGCTGATGCTGGCGCGCTTTCTTCTCGTGTTCCACTGCACCTCGTACACTCTAGTAGTGAAGTTTAAGCTCATTAAAAAAAAAAACACAGAATTTCACTTATCCTTTGCAGAGAGTGGGAAAATTATCGCAGGCATAATGCAGAGTGAGACATAGACCGGTGATCCGAGGTTGAGGTCAATCATGTGTGTTTTAATGAGTTTGTTTAAAAGGAACTTTTACCGCGGCATCTCAAATTGCATTGTTTGGATGTTGATGCGTTTCATGTCAGAGTTCCTTCGGCCTCGTGGAGGTAAAGAGGGAATTTGATTGAGGTGAGATTTACACAACAACAATGTGACTTGATGTACCAACCCATAAATACAACGCCGCATATTACATTACTTGTCACAAAAGGACACAGAGCAAAGGAGATTGGGCCGATGATTACGCGATTGAAGGGTTTGTCTAGACAATATTTATGTCAGGAATGGGTCCGAAAGTTGTATCATGTCAAACGGAACGAAGGGTGCATTTGGAAACAGCCTCGAGTGGATTCTATGAATGTTTTTGAATTGATAAATAAGCTACCATGTAGAGAGACTGATGCGAGTGCTGGTAACTGCCCCATTAACCCTGAAACAAATGTACATACACATTATGGGAAACAATGATTAGTTTCTGTGCTGCTCTAACAAAGGTTGTGAAAGAATTTGACTCGAAGGTCAAACAAGCATGACCAGACCTGGCTACGGAGGAACACCACGGCATCCAGCCCGGCAACTGGGTTGACATCAAGGTGTTCAAGTGAAGGAATGCACTGAAGGCATGTTGGACCGGATCCCACCAGGTATTACTGGTTACCCACATAACTGTCAAGTGAGAAGGTAAGCCAATCATGATCTCACTCATCTCACTACAAAAGGGGATACAGGAAGTCGTAAAGAGAAAGAAAGGCAATCTGCAAGTGGGAAGAATGTTACTGGAGGGTCATGACATATTGTTATGGATTTGGAAGCCTCTTGCACACAGACAGTCAGCAGTCCCAAAGTTTAGTTATTTCGTTAAGTATATGTGTATGTGTATAGTTAGAATCCATCCCCTGTGTCTAACGGGAATTTCATGTTTGCGATGCGGGTTTCTTTTAGAGTCAGGTTTTTTTACATCTTTAAATCTGCCTCCCAAACAAATCAAACCTTCGCGCACCGACTCAATTGCCCACGTGTTTTTGGCTGAAGTCATGGGCGGAGCCTCCATCGCCTCAGATCAAGGCTCCGCTCCGAAGAAGGGCATGGAGCGTTTCCTCCAGCCAATGGGAAGCCAGAATACCAGTACTCGCTTCGGCAGTACATATGCAAAAATTGAAACAACGACAGAGCCTCTTCGGGGGGCAGGCCACCGAGATGCCTTGACACACTCTGCTCCTTGTGCTCCCCTCCCCATCTTATATATTATTTCCGAGTTTGTGGTTTCGTGTCGCGCTATCTTCGACTTTGTTCTGCGCTCGAATAACATGATATTCGGCTTACATTATCTCAAAGACCATATGAGGTGCATGGGACAAAAAAAAGTTATATATTATTTTCGAGTTTGTGGTTTACTACTGATACTCTGCATCAGTTCCTTTCTCAATCACACCCACCCCAACATGTCGCACAGAGCGTGGGTTATGCTAGTGAAAAATAAACACCAATTGTTAAATGACCAGCTCGTTGTCTGTGCTTTCTTCCATTGACCAAGCACGGTGCGGGCTTGAGAAATAGTGAAGCCGTTTGTGCCGTAAATTGTTCATTTGGGTCCGGTGCGGCTTTGGTAGCTACCGCTCGGTTACGCCGGATCCGAGTTGGTAATAGCGATTCGGTTCGGACAAAGCCACACTGGGGTGTGGCTTCCCCGGTAGTTAAACGGCATGGGTACTTAAGTAAATTGGAATTAGACAAGTGGACCCTACCTCACGCCGTCGAAATATTGGCGACCATGGTCCTTTAAGCGACCCATCGACTCCGGAGTTATGACCTTCCATTCCGGTGTTCAGTGGGAGACAGCCCAACTGCTCCGTCTAGCGGTCGTCCTCGCCACCAACCCCCGGCCCACAACAAATTGGTGTCAGGAGTGCAATACGGACCCCTCCGCCTCCACAACGAAATTTACAGGACACCAATTACAACAAATTGGTGTCAGGAGCGGGATCGGACCCCTTCGCCTCCATAGAGAAATTCACGGGACACGGAACAGGGGTGTGTGGAGCAAACCCCCCCCCCCGTTCCCTCCAAATTAAGAGTGTTTTTAATTGTTCTCAGGATGTACCATGGCGGGCCAAGACGGGCTGAAGCAGGTGGGTTTAGACCTATGTTTAAGGGAATCCATGATCCAGGACGAAACCCCCATGAAGGAAGACATTTCCCTGCAGCCAAACCCAGAGGTTGTAATGAGCGCGGGAGGGGCAGCGTATAACCCCCCTCCCCCTCCGTCAAAGTCCCCACCTCCCCCCCCCCCCGATTCGATGCACCCTACATATAAGCCACTGCTAATAATACTACATGCTGCTAACTGGTGCTACAAGTCCCAAGCGGGAGAGTCAGGACATATGAAGCCATAACCACGTGACCACCACCATCCGTGACTCGGGGCTCCGCCCATACAATACATGCTCCGCCCATACACCACACCGCACACCATCATGGCAGATCGGCTCCGTCATTTGACATGAAACAAATGTTGGAGGTGTTGATGCAAAAGATTGACACGAATGCGCAAGTAGCGCAAGAAATGAATGCGAATGCGCAACGCTTGGAAAACAAAATGGATGAGATGAAGTATGATATGCAAACACAGCGAGGGGAAATGCAGAGCATGGGATTAAACCTGCAGGCGGGCATAAGAGGCACACTGGCGGCACCACGTGGAGGAACGACCTAGCCAACAGGGAGTGCAAAATGTGTCCGGCCCGGGATGGAGATGGGGGAGGTAGGGATGACGAGAGACGCCACCATAATTAAGGGGGAAACTGGTGAATTCGGACAGGGGGTGACAGAGAAATAATTATCAGAGACGGAAAACCAGGAGTCAGAAATTATAAAAGAGACAAAGGAGGGAACAACAGAGACAGAAACCCAGGAATTAAAAGAAATAGAAGAGACACAGGAGATAGAATGGGTAAAAGACAAAATACAGGAAATTAAAGAGCACGCACACATAGGATTAATAGGGCACAATGGGGTTGAACTCGTGGAATGTCTCGTGACCCAGTTCGAGCATCAAGTTAACCTCCCTCAGGAACAGAGGGAGATGGTAAGCTCCCTCGAAGCAGATCGCGACCATTTGGGTCCAGTCGAGCCATACGAGGTTGAGTGGGTGAATGATGCGAACGGGTCCATGCAGAGTTTGGGGGGGGGGGGTAGAGACCCCAGGACGCCTTGAGTTAACACGAATCCCCGATGTGATTGTCCCGGAGTGCGCGTCGAGGTGTGCGAATGGTGTGAGTGTCATGGCATGCGTGCATGGAAATGGACGACGGATGGATTCGGACGGGAGACGGGAATGGCGAGCCTAGTAGGCCACACGGAGTTATTTTGGAAACCGCGTCGGCTCCGCGGAATGCTGCGTATGAGGTCCGTTCCGTGTTTTAGGAACGGCCCAGGCGCGCACGACTCCGTGATCGGGAGCCGGCGCGGGAACGTCTCATGCGTGGTATGAAACCGGCACGTGCACGGTTAAAAGGAAGGTTGTTTGAATTCGGGAAGCACGGTCCCCATGTGAGCGCATGTGCGGGGCATCACGTGCTGCACACCGCGTGTTCTGTTCGTGGAATGCGCGGAGCGAGTCCCCGGGACGACATGCTCGGGGCGGGCCTGCACGGCAAGCCGCGCAGGTTCCGTGAGCGAGTGACGTCACCGGGGATCTCACAGCGTGGGCTGTGGGTGAGTGTCGCACGTTGGCTCGCATGGTGGACCCCTCAAAAGCGAGCGCTGATTGCGATGCGCAGGGTGACGACAAGGCCTCGATTATCGGCCAACGGAAGGGGATGTGCGTGTTGTAAACCGCCGCCCTGGCGACGCAAAGATGGCCGGACCTTGCTGCGAGTACACGATACCCCGGCCAGGATGTGGTGAACATCCTTGCCCGGGCAAAGGAGCACAAGTTAGTGGGAAGGGTTTAGTGCGAGATAGACCGGCTTCATGGGGCATGGGTAGTTGTCCATGGGGGCTGGTAACACGAGTTGGGGGAATCTAATTTCGAATTTAGAAATAGAAAGGAGACATGGACGGACATGGAACGTGTAGTGGGGACGTAGTTTAGCAGTAGAGTTAAAAGGAACGTGCATTAGGATAAGGGATGACGAGGGGCACAAGCTAGTTAGGGGAACGTAGCTAGCAGAGTGTCAGTGTGAATTGAAAGGAGAAACATAATGAATGAATGTGGGACAGCGGGCCCGAGTGTGTGAGTGGAGTGAATGTGGAATGCATGATTGGGGGGGAGGAGTGAATCCCACCCAAGGGAACCCGGGGTCAGAGTAATCTTAGTGAGTGGGTTAGTTAAATTTACCAAAAGGAGGTCATTTTGTTGTTGGTGTAGCACGAAGGCACGAAACCTTTTTGAAGGGTGCAGGAGTCCATAGACCGGCTGGGATCCTGGCTGTGGAAAGGTGAGTACTGAGTAGAGATCCACCCGGGCACCAGAGTGGTCAGCCAGAGTAGGCCATGGTTCAAGGGACCGAATGGTGTAATGGGCACGGGCAACCCGCGGAATGGGATCCGGAGCACCAAAATGCCATGTGGGCATCGACGGAGGCAATGCCAGGAAGGGTATCCCCCACGTTCATATGGAGTGGGTAGGCTCGGAGACAGCCTCAGCTGCCCGGGGGATGCCATAGTTTGAATTCGGCAGACGGGAATCCCTGCCAAGTGAGCCACGCTGCTCAGCCACGAAATTGTGCAAGGGCACGAGAGAAAATTTGAGGGCCAGGCCCAAATATATAAGGAACACCAACACAGGCGACGGGAATCATGGTTTCTAGAACCGATAGTCTAAAGAGACAGGAGTGTTGAAAAGCCCCGGGGATAGTTTAAAGTTTAATAAAGGATAGGACAGATAGGAAATGTGTACCCCCTCGCACCATCCATCTCTTCGCTGCCCGTAGGCCGCTGGACTCACTTTGGAAAGATTGCTGAAATCCGTGGAGGTTATTCTGAGGCTCCATTGGGCCTCAAGACAGATCCACCTGTCTCTTCCTTATTCCCCTCAAGAAGGATCTTAGGGGTTGGGAGTAGGCAGGTAGGATAGGTTAGCCGGACAAAGATAGTAAGGGGGTTAGGGACACTGGGAATTATAAAAGAAAAAAAATATATATATATATTAATCAAATAAAAATAAATTTAAAAAGGGGGGAAGTCTAAATTTTGTTGTTGCAAACTAAGGAAGTAGGTATGGACAGAGACAAGCAAAGGCGATAGGTTGGGGGGAGACAGTAGGGTAGGTCCGAGCCCATTTTCAGAGCGGCTGGCATCACCGCACTCCCTCCAGGACTTCATGGACCAGACCAGAGGCCGGCCAGCTTCATATGCCGGCCAGCTTCATATGCCAGCCTGTTTGCTGGTCCGCATTTGCCATGCCTTCACTTGCCTGCATTTGCCTTGACCCCATGCCTGCTCGCCCTTGTGGCATTTCCCCTGTGTCAAACATCTCACCATGTACGCCAGGACCATCCCAGCCAGTGTTTGCAAAGACTGCCCTGCAGGCAGCCACACCACAAGGACTGCATTGTGCAGCCCGTGCATCGTTTGTATCCCGTCCATTCTCCATCCATTCAAACGAGCCAGGGCCTGCAATGTGCAGCCCAGCTACCTCCTTGTTCTTCTTGCATAAAGGCCAGTTCAAATGGCTTGTGGGATGGCGCATGGCCTGCCGTGTTAGGGTGAGTTGCCTCCAGCAGCTAAGGAAGGAAAAAAGAAAAAAAAGAAGGTTCAGTGACAAAAGAGGAACCTTTTGAGCAGTCCCTGAAGACGTCTGACCTTCAGGCTGCTGTGCACTCACCCACACAAAACTGTTGACTTTGCTGTGCCTCTTTTCCCACAGATAACAGGTCCTGGGCCATGGTTAGTGTAAAAAGTTAAAAATGTAAATAATTTTTGTAACCCACTTGTGTGTCTGTCTCGTGCCGGCAATTTAGTTAAGTTGTCTGAGTGAGTCTGATAGTTTAGTGACGCAGCGCACTAGGTTATTTATGTTTGGGACACGTATAAAAATGTCACACTCAGGGATCCGTAGGTAAAATATACAAGGGGAAAAAACCTACACCTGTATGGCACACGAAAATTTGTGACTCGGGATGAGTCTATAAAAAAGGGGGGGTAGTGTTACGGATTTGGAAGCCTCTTGCACACAGACAGACAGCAGTCCCAAAGTTTAGTTATTTCGTTAAGTATATGTGTATAGTTAGAAACCATCCGCTGTGTCTAATGGGAATTTCATGTATGCGCTGTGGGTTTCTTTTATAGTCAGGTTTTTTTTACATCTTTAAATCTTCCTCCCAAACAAATCAAACCTTTGCGCACCGACTCCATTGCCCACGTGTTTTTTGGCTGAAGGAGTAGGCGGAGCCTCCATCGCCTCAGATCAAGACTCTGCTCCGCCAAAGGGCATGGAGCGTTTCCTCCAGCCAATGGGAAGCCAGAATACCAGTACTCGCTTCGGCAGTACATATGCAAAAATTGAAACAACTACAGAGCCTCTTCGGGGGGCGGGCCACCGAGATGCCTCGACACACCCCCATCCAACGAGGAGGCGAGTTACCTCAAGACGGACCACTTCCCACCTCACGTGAGGATTGAATAATAGTGGGGGCGATCCGGCTGGCAAAAAGGAAGAAGCCTCGTCGCCTTGTTTGCCCTCGTTTTGCCTGCTGGGATCGTCTCGCATTGCCTGCTGGCGTTCTCGTCTTGCCCGCACTTGCTCATCTCGTCTCGTCCGCTCTCGTGTTGGCTGGCATCCGTTGCGTCATTCCCGGTCCCTGGTGCTTGGTGCGGCGACGAAGGTGTGGGTTCGAGTCCCCCCCCCTGAACCAGCTCGTCTCGACCAGACCACACAGGGCGGAAAGGTGCCCGACCGAACTCTTACCCTCAGCTCGCCTTCCCTCCCGAGCTGAAGGGTCAAACAAAGGCCAACCGGCCCCATTTCGTGTGTGTGTGTGTGTGTGTGTGTGTGTGTGTGTGTGTGTGTGTGTGTGTGTGTGTGTGTGTGTGTGTGTGTGTGTGTGTGTGTGTGTGTGTGTGTGTGTGTGTGTGTGTGTGTGTGTGTGTGTGTGTGTGTGTGTGTGTGTGTGTGTGTGTGTGTGTGTGGTGCCCGTCCTGTAAGTAGAGACTGTTAAGTGCCTGTGTTCATTGTAAATTGCATTTCTTTTATTCAGATAACTCTGCTCCTTGTGCTCCCCTCCCCATTAAAAATAAACCCCAATTGTCAAATGTACCAGCTCGTTTTCTGTGCTTTCTTCCATTGACCCAGCACGGTGCGGGCTTGAAAAATAGTGAGGCCATTTGTGCCGTAAATTGTTCATTTGGGTCCGGCGCGCCTTTGGTAGCTTCCGCTCGGTTATGCCGGAACGGAGTCGGTAATAAGACTCGGTTCGGACAAAGCCGGCCAAGGGTGTGGCTTCCCCGGAAGCTAGACGGCGTGGGTACTTAGTTAAATTGGAATTAGACAAGTGGACCCTACCTCACGCCATCGAAATATTGGCGACCACAGTCCTTTAAGTGACCCATTGACTGGAGTTATCTAGGGTGACGACCTTCCATTCCAGTGTTCAGAGGGAGACGGCCCAACTGCTCCGCCTCACGGCCATCCTCGTCACCGACCCCCGGCCCACAACAATATGTGGCAGTGCTTTTGATTAGCATGTGCATAATCATGATAATATGGATAATAACAGATGGAACATTAATAGGAATGGAGGACATTATGGGAATGTCATAGAGAGCAGAATGTTTGGTAGGTCGAGAGTAGGGGAAACAAGGAAAGGGGTTGTGACAGGGTGCGCAGGATAGGAGAAAAGTAACCATTGAGGGACAAATTACTGGGACAAGGATAGATATAAGGAGATGAATGAATAATCTCCTGGAACCCCAGGTATCATTAAATGGTATATTTCTGTGACCTGGGAGGATGGAGTGATGGAGCACGAACCACTCGCTCAGGGTGACGGAGCACGGACCACTCGCTCAGGGTGACGGAGCACGGACCACTCGCTCAGGGTGACGGAGCATGGACCACTCGCTCAGGGTGACGGAGCACGGACCACTCGCTCAGGGTGACGGAGCACGGACCACTCGCTCAGGGTGACGGAGCACGGACCACTCGCTCAGGGTGACGGAGCACGGACCACTCGCACAAGGTGACGGAGCACGGACCACTCGCACAAGGTGACGGAGCACGGACCACTCGCTCAAGGTGACGGAGCACGAACCACTCGCTCAAGGTGACGGAGCACGAACCACTCGCTCAGCGTGACTGAGCATTTCACATTTTCTTGTGTATGTATGGAGAAGGAGGGACCACAACCTTACTTGCTTAAAGTAAATAGGTATATCGGCTTAGTTATAAGACTCATTATTTATTTAAATTATCAGATTTCACAACACATTTTGACACTTATTTAGTTCGAACGATATCCCATCCTCAAAACCGAAATAATATTTTGATGATATACTTTAGTCTGTGAGAGTAGATCGTGGAAAATCACATCATATAATGCATGAAATTGCTCCAAGCTCCTAATTTGAAAACTATAGTACTTAAAAAAACGATGTATACAGCGATTCGTAGCTATGATGAACAGGCATTCGATAATATGAGGGAAGAAAGTGGAAAAAAAAAGACTCGTTAAGAAATCGTTGTGGCCTGTTCCAAGTCGAGACATGGTTGAGCAGGCCAAAAAACATGGCGGCTTCAGACCTCAGCGAGGTTACCCAGGAAACGCCTTAAGACCCCAGAGAGCGAGGTGGCCGAGGATCGTCTGATGAAAGATATTATTGAATAAGGCGGTTAATTACTTAAAAAGGGGTGTTTCAATTAACCCAAACACCCAATTTTCACTCTTGCACTTCCTTGGAGTTTTCTTAGAATGCATGCAAAGTTTGAGGCTGCTAGGTTTTTTTTATAATTCTGGAGTTATGGAGACACACTGACTGACTGACACACACACACACACACACACACACACACACACACACACACACACACACACACACACACACACACACACACACACACACACACACACACACACACACTTATTCGTATAGATTTTACATCACATGACACAAATCTTAACACAGGGGATCCGTTTGCATTTCCTCTCCATCATTGACATTAAAGATAATTTTCACCGCATGTTCTGTGGGACATTTTCCGGAGGATTTGGGGGGTGATCCGATTAAAAGTGAGTGACTTCACACACTTCTTTCTACTTTTTCACATTTTTCTCTGTTGATTCAAAGTATTGCTTTTTCTTTTGTTTTATCTCTTTTACTCAATATTTCTCTTTCTTTATCTATCTGTCTCAGGAGAAGTGTATTCTTGCAGAATGTTTTCTGTAGGATTTACTTGGCTGTGCCTGGATGAGTTTGAGGATTGAGAAGCGGCTGAAACCCAAATCCTATCCAGGTTTTCCTCCTGATGACTCCAATGCAGTATTTGGTTTTCCGTTTGATTGGATTCACTCAATCTGAGAAAAGGAAAAAAGGAAACGAATTAACACTCTGCACACAAAGGCAACTTCACAATTTTTACAAGGGATGGCAAGACATTGGGGTCACCGTGTAGTTCCTTAGAAAACTTAGGCAAAATTTTGGCAGATGCAGTTTAACATGAGGAAATATAAAAGTGAAGCCGCAGGGAATGGAGAGTGACAGGGACAACTGACAAGAACACGAGCCACAGTCTGAGCATAAAGAAGTGGAGGAATTCCTGCCCTAACCTTAATCGAACGTCAGGCCTGGGCAGCGGGTTCGTGATAGACTTTGGACAAGGTTCCCCCAACCAACCACACAACAATGTGGGAATAATTGTGGCCGTCAAAGAAGAATGAAGAACCTCGGCTTGCTCATGAAGGCTCGTGTCGACCTGCGTCGGCGGACAAGTAAAACAGTGCAAGGAATCAACAAAACGTTCATCGAGGTATCCAAAAACCGCCATTGGAAGCAGAGAGATGCTGATGTTTCGAGCGTCGTTAACCCTTAAATAAATTAATACAACATGTTAATGTGTTTATGGGTGGACACAATGGGTCAAAAAGTCTTTTCCTTGTGTCTCGCTCGCCCTAAACCAGAATCCTCATCCGTGCCCCGAGCCATGAAAACACCTGCCTCGCAGCACAGCCTTTCGCAACGTCGTAGCACAGCCTTTCGCAGCACAGCCTTTCGCAACCTCGCCGCACAGCCTTTCGCAGCCTCGCAGCACAGCCTTTCGCAACCTCGCAGCACAGCCTTTCGCAGCACAGCCTTTCGCAGCACAGCCTTTCGCAACCTCGCCGCACAGCCTTTCGCAGCACAGCCTTTCGCAGCACAGCCTTTCGCAGCACAGCCGTTCTCAACCTCGCAGCGCAGCCTCGCAGCACAGCCTTTCGCAACCTCGCCGCACAGCCTTTCGCAACCTCGCCGCACAGCCTTTCGCAACCTCGCCGCACAGCCTTTCGCAGCCTCGCAGCACAGCCTTTCGCAGCCTCGCAGCACAGCCTTTCGCAGCCTCGCAGCACAGCCTTTCGCAGCCTCGCCGCACAGCCTTTCGCAGCCTCGCCGCACAGCCTTTCGCAGCCTCGCAGCGCAGCCTCGCAGCACAGCCTTTCGCAGCCTCGCCGCGCAACCTCGCAGCACAGCCTTTCGCAGCCTCCCGAGTCCCCCTCGTGGGCCTTGTTGGGAAAATCCGAACCCGCTCGTGCTTCTCTTTCAGTCATCACTTCCTCTCCCCCGTCCCCCACCCCCGCCATTTCCCCATATTTTCACTCTTGCTCGTTCTCTCTCTCCTCCCAGAGCGAGACTCCCCTACTATTTGACGTTGTCATTTAATCATCTCCGTGTCGTGCCTCTTCCTTTTCCCCCTCTCCAAACGGATTCCCTCTCCCTCCCCTACCATGGCTTCTTCCTCGTATAACCGCCATGAGAAGAGCCTCGGCCTACTCACTACCCGGTTCGTGTCTCTCCTACAAAGCGCCAAGGACGGCGTCCTCAACCTCAAGCAGGTACTCTCGGTCACGTGCACTGCCGTGCCGTGCCGTGCCGTGCCGTGTCGTGTCGTGTTCCGTTGATGTTTCACGCTTTGCGTCTGGCGGTGCCATGGCGTGCGTGTGTTTTGTTTGTTTGGGTTCAGCTACCATGCGGTGGTCGCCTGTTATCTTTTTGTCTTTCGTATCCTGTCAGATCATATAAGACATACAATATATGCCACAAACTATAATTTAATTTTAAATGTAATCCTTTTTAATAATCGCGTGGCACTCTGGCAACAAAAGACAATCCTGGTTTAAAAAAAAAAAGAAGATAATTTAACTGGTTTCGGTAACATTTACCTCAACGCTAGTTGCCTGTAAATTGAGCTCATGAAACATCCGTTAAAATAATCCAGAGCTTTACTTCTCTCAGTAAGAGGATAATAAAACACCACGTGGGTTGCAGTTAAAGGGCTCGTGCTATGCCGGTGATGGCGTTTAAATACGTTCGCTTGTACCGGAAGTGACGTCACTGCATGCAACAGGCCAACCCAATTCAGAGTCATCCTGAAACAGTAAAAATACTCATCTTGATATCCCAAATCTCAACCAACTATTCGAACGTTTCGGTGCAAAAATAAATAAAAATAGTACAATATTATTTTCACCAAATACAGATGTTATACAAATATGCTACATTGATCGGTTGGTACCTTACCAGTTGTATTTCTTTGTAATCTCGCACTGCTACTAAAAAGGCTTTTTGTACCCCATGATTTGAAGCATATGGCACATCCTTTTGTGTGCAGCGTTTTTAGCTGCTGGTTGCATCATTGGTTAGGGACACAGCTGTGCCGCTGATGCAGTGCCCCTATTACCAGTCCACTGGTGCTCATTTCGCCAACCTCAGAAGGATGACAGGCTGAGTCAACCCCCTGGTGTTAATTCAGCAGCCAACGGGGCTCAAACTCAGGACTCTCAGATCCCAAGCCACCACCCTAACTGCGAAGCCAACAGCAGGCTCATATGGCACATAGGCCAGAGATACAATTTACCAGTACAGGAATGACACACACACACACACACACACACACACACACACACACACACACACACACACACACACACACACACACACACACACACACACACTGCTTTAAACAGAGCATGATCAGTTATACCGAAGCAGTCTCTTGGCAAGGGAATAAAATCTTGGATGCACCCCTCCTCCACCCCTCATTCCCCCCATCTCCACGCAGGAATGTGGAATTTGGCCAGAATACCTGGCGATAGCTCGCCTACTCATTCATGATTGACACTGGAGGATCTTTAACGTCCATCAACTAATGCTGGCTGATGGGACACGTGGTTGAATGTCCATCCTTACCAGGATGACAGTTTATAGCTGGGTCGGGATTCTAACATATGCTGGACAGGTAATAGTCGAGTGTGTGAAACTCTAGGCTATGCTGCCAGCCCAAAAGCAAGATACTGGAATAACGAGGACGGCACTCAGAAGAGTGCATACCTCTGCCAAGTTGAACAGCTTAAGTTTTTGTATTCCACTGATAGGCCAGATCTGAATCCGGACCTCAACCAAAAACGAATCGAGTTCTTGTGACCTACCCAACTCATCCACGAAGGGTTTTTCTAATCTGTACGCAACTTTTTGAAATATCGTATGTATAGTTTTTGGCACCATATCTCAATGATGAAGAATCACTTTAAAATAAAGGAATGCGTTCGATCCGAATGCGGATTGAGATGTTCACCGAAATGTAATTAGTTCGTTCTTGTCGCACACTAACATGTCCACCAAATTTTGTCCGAATCCATCCACCACTTTTTTGAGATATTGTGCTCACAGACAGCCAAACAGACAAGGGTCTCTGTCTCTCTATCGAGTGCAGCCTGTACAGACAAGGGTGAAAATACAACCTCCGTCCACCTTTGGTGGCGGAGGTAATTAAAACACGTGTATAACTTTGGAAGCATGACATAATGAGTGAAGTCAATGGCATACCATAGCAAATTCCACGCTTCCCACCCAAGCAAAGTTGAAAAATGGCAAAAGGCTCCACCAGGAATGACCCAATATCAAATTCTGAGTTTAAAAAAAAAAAAATCGTTTTGACCCCTGTGACCCCAAATCCCTACTCGCTTGTGGCGTGAACCCGGGCGGTCAAATCCAAAAAATCGTTCCATGTTTCGTGTGTCCCCCAATGTTGATTGCGTACACGAAGTTTCATTTAAAAATGTTTTCAAAATGTGCCCATAATTGCATTTTTTTGGTATTTGAACTGTTAACCCCACCCCAAGGGGCAGGGCAAAAATGATACTACTCTCGCATCTTCTTGCCATGTGGTGGTCATAACTACCAAGCTTAATGAATTTCTCCCCAAATGTTTAGGACATAGCTTGACAAATGGACAGACAGACAGTTGGAGCCAATTACAATATCCCCCCGTTTTTTTTTTCAAAAAGCATGGATATAATAATGTGATGAGAAGTAAAGAAACAAAAAAAGTCCCATTAAATTATGAATATCACTTATCATATTTGGTAATTTAGTACATCTATAATGTCACCTTTTGAACTTGTGTTCAACAGTTCATTTTTATTGCTTCCTGAAATCTTCCCCAAGTTTGTGGATATTACTTATCATATCGAACCATTATTTTTGAAGTTATTTTCACTCTGCCATTTTTTTTATTTCCCGATTCAAAAAAATAAAACAAAATAACTTTTCACTTACATCCAACTCGGTAGAATGCATACCTCTGCCAAGCTGAACGGTTTACATTTTGTAGCTCACTGATAGGCCGGATCTGCATCCAGACCTGTATCAAAATCTAATCAGATTGTTATTGTCACCTACCAAACGCATCCACCGAATTTTGTTATAATCTGTCCACAACATTTTGAAATATCGTGTTATGTATCGTTTTGGGCTCTATGCCTCAATGCTGAAGAACGACTTGAAAAAACTAGAAGGGCACTCAGTAGAGCGCATACCTCCGCCCTGTAATGCGTGATCCATGAGAACGTATCTGGTCCAATACATTTTTGAAATATGCACTATATCATTTTTGAGCCCTATCTCTCAATGGTGAAGAATCACTTTAAAAATTCTAGTATCGGATTCGGATCTTCACCAAAAACGAATCAATTTATCATGGACACATACCCAACCTGTCCACCAAGTTTGATCAGAATTCATCCACAACTATTTGAGATATCGTGCTACATATGGGTTTTGCCCTATCTGTCAATGGTGAAGAATCACTTAAAAATTATCACATCCGGTTCTGGATCTTCACCAAAATTGAATTGGTTATTCCTTGTCACACACCAAACATGTCCACCAAGGTTTGTCGGAATCCGTCCACAACTTTTTGAGATATCATGCTATATATCATTTTTGGCACCATCTCTCAATGGTGAAGAATCACTTTAAAATTCCAGTAGTCAGATACGGATGTGTTTCTTCACCAAAATCTAATCAGTTAGTCTTTGTCACACACAGAACCTGTCCACAAAATTTCATCTGGATCCGTCCACAACTTTTTGAGATATCCTGTACACAGACGAACAAACAAACAAGCAGTCATAGACTGGTACTTACGAAATCGTCAACTTGACCTCTGAACTTGTCTAATAAAAGCTGTCTCTGGAGAAGGTCGCGACACAAACCAGAAGGTTCTACGATGATTCTGTACCAAACCATCAAAAATCGAATGTTTTAGATGTTTGACCTCACTGTGACCTTGACCTTTGACTGATTTTGACCAAAATCTAATCAGCGCTAGCCATCACCCTCCTGAATCACGTGGTGTAATTTGACATTGGTAGCTTCTTCCGTTCTCGAGTTATCTGTACCAAACCATCAAAAATCGAATATTTGCCCTCACTTATGTGGTTGTGATTTTTGGGGGTTTTTGTATAGTTACATGGTCTAACATCTAGTTGTTCTATAATGAGCATATAATTTTACTAAAATAAAAATTATACAACATACCAGTATGTTTTCTCACCTGTGATGTATTTGAGAATTCATAGATACCTGTGGGGCTTGAAAAGGGTTGGCATTTGCAATATGCAGAAAATAAATAATACTTGGCTGGCTCAGGGTTTTGTTCAAAAACAATTTTTTTGAAACTGTACACCATATTTATCATCATGGTGATGCGTATTGAATTTATTTGTGGATAACCGCAAAACCCATCACGTGCTGCATTTATTTGCAGGCGGCAGATACCCTTGCTGTGAGACAGAAGCGTAGGATATATGACATTACCAATGTTTTGGAAGGCATCGGCCTAATTGAGAAGAAATCCAAGAACAGCATCCAGTGGAAGTAGGTCTACAGACATGAAGTTGGCAAGTAATGTTAAAATAAGTTGTATTTGTCATCTTTACTTATTCGCCGTGTGTGTGTGTGCGTGCGTGTGTGTGTGTGTGTGTGTGTGTGTGTGTGTGTGTGTGTGTGTGTGTGTGTGTGTGTGTGTGTGTGTGTGTGTGTGTGTGTGTTTTATATATAGACCCACCCATATCTCTCACCTGTGAATAAAGGGAATAACCAATCAGCTCTCACCTAATCAATTAAACCCAGGTGGCTAGGATTATGTATATATAAATTGACTCCTCCCATGCTCTTATAGCCAAAGAAGCTGTATAAAGCAACCAAGAAGGGCTACCAAGGTAAGCCCTTTGCTGTTTCAAACCCTTCCCAGAGTTCCTCCACAGCTGTAAAGACATTCACAAGTACACAAGTGCTATACAAATGAGAATCCCAATGCTACACACCCCTCAGCTGCTGGAATGGTTTCGTCGCTTCTGGATGAATCATCAGCAACAACGCAGAGTGGGTCTTTCTTTATTACCTCCACCACTGAAGGTGGAAGGAGGTTAGGTTTTCACCCCTGTTTGTCTATAGTGTGCAGGATATCTCAAAATGTTGTGGACAGATTCAGATGAAATTTGGTCAAGAGGTTGGGTGTGTGACAAGGACGAACGGATTAGATTGTGGTGTAGATCTGGATCTGGATCCGGCTACGAGAATCTTTTATTTCATTCTTCACCATTGAGAGATAGGGCTAAACCGATATATAGCACGATATCTCAAAAAGTTGTTGACGGATTTGGATGAAACTTGGTGGGCACGTTGGAGTATAATATTGACGAATTGATTTGATTTTGGTGAAGATATGAATCCGAATCCAGATACAAGAATTTAATTTTAAAAGTGATTCTCACCATTGAGAGATTGGGCCAAAAACAATATGTAGCATGATATTTCAAAAATGTATTGGGCCCGATATGTTCTCCTGGATCAGGCATTGCGTGTCGGAGGCATGCACTCTACCGAGTGCTCTTCTTGGTACCTCCGCCACCGAAGGTGAAGGAGGTTTTTTTTACCCCTCTTTGTCTGTCTTCGATTTTTCAAGTTTTTTTAGTCAATCGATTTTGTGATTCTGTTTTTACTGTTTGGCTGTTTGTCTGTTAGTCGCCTACAGGTCACAATTTTAAACCGATCTTCACGAAACTTGACCACATGGTAGAGTTTGTCACAAGGAAGAAATCTATTGTTTTTGAGGTCAAATGGTTAAAAGGTCAACATAAGCCAAAGGCCAACAACTTAGGTGAGATTACTAAATTCCTTCATTTTCATCCGATTCACTTGAAATGTGAAGAGGATTTATATTTCAGGTCACTGAATTAAACCAGCCAATTATTTTTGAGGTCAACATAGCCCAAAAGGTCAACATAGTCCCAAGGTCAACAACTAAGTTGGGATTTCTAAAATCCTCAATTTTCATCCGATTGACTTGAAATTTGAAGAGGATATATATATATTTCAGGTCACTAAATTCAACGAGCCAATTATTTTTTATATCAACATGCACCAAAAGGTACACATCGGCCAAAAAGTCAACATAGGCCGAATTTCTAAAATTGCCAATTTTCATCCAATTCACTTGAAGTTTGAAGAGGAGTTGCATATATGGTCATTGAATTCAACCACCAATTATTTTAGAGGTCAAATTTGTTTTATGGATTTTGCAAGTATCGTGCTCTGCACGACATCTTCTTCTTGTTTGTTTCTTTGTTTGTCTGTTTGTCTGTCTGTGTGCAGGATATCTCAAAAATTTTGGACGGATCCAGATGAAATTTGATGGGCAGGTTTGGTGTGTGACAAGGATGAACTGATTCGATTTTGGTGAAGATCCGGATCCGGATCCGACGGCTAAAATTTTTTAGGTGATTCTTCACCATTGAGAGATAGGGCTAAACCGATATGTAGCACGATATCTCAAAAAGTTGTTGACGGATTGGGATGAGACTTGGTGGGCAGGTTGGGAGTATAATATTGACAAATTGATTTGATTTTGGTGAAGATACGAATCAGAATCCGGATGCAAGAATTTAATTTTGAAAGTGATTCTTCACCATTGAGAGATGGGGACAAAAACTATATATAGCATGATATTTCAAAAATGTATTGGGCCTGATATGTTCTTGTGGATCAGGCATTACGTGGCGGAGGTATGCGCTCAACCGAAAGCCCTTCTAGTTATTTATGTGATGACTGCTTTCGACGTTTGCACGTAGAACGTGCTTGGGAGCCTCGTTGGTTTGCATTTCTGTCTGCGCTGTCGCTGATGATTCGCCAATAAGTCATGAAACTGGTCTGGCAGCTGAGGGGGTGTTGAGTATTGGGATTCTCATGTGTGTGCTACTTGTGAATGTCTTTACCGCTCTGGAGGAACTCTGAGAAGGGTTTGGAGCAGCAAAGGGCTTACCTTGGTTGCCTTTCTTGGTTGCTTTACACAGCTTCTTCAGCTGGAAGAGCCTGGGAGGAGTCAATATATCTCACCATATAGAAAATGTGTTTGTGTGGTGTCTGCCCTCCTTCAAAAGGACGATTTAAGAACGGTTTTTAAAGGCTAATCTTTTTTACAAGACTGTGTATTCAGTACGGTCTATTTTGTCAGGATAAAAAAACTCAAAAAAACATTTTCCATTAAAGAGTAATTACATCTCTTCTTTTGGAAATGTAGACGGTGACTTGCAACCGGGCCTCAGTGGCGGTGTACAGAAGCATTTTATAAACAAGAAATCCAAGGCACAGGGAGGTGAAATTCGCTGTACGTGATGTGTAATGCGCGCAGAGTAAAACGGGTGTTCATTTACATACGTGTGGTGTCGAATAAATAAAGAAGATATAAAAACACCTGATGCTAGGCCGAGGCTTCAGGCTTTGGCACGCTCATGAAGCTGTACCCTTGAAATGAAAGGTCCCAGAAGATAAAGAAAATAGGGTAACATTTGTACATGTAGTGTTTTAAAGTCACACTTTTTCTTGCTGCAAAACATCATATCTTCCAGTCTCTGAATATTTTGAATAAAATAATTCCAACCCATCATTTTTGATGGGCTTTTATACTAATATATTGTTACAGAACCAGGGTTTGGGCTTCACCATGAAAGGGACTTCTCGGACTCTTTCCCGGACCTCCGGCCCTGTCACGGATAAGTCTGTGGCCCGTCGGGTTGTCAAGCAACTACGGACGCCGATTGATACCGCCAAGCCTGGCAGGGTCCTCGCTCTTAAGCACGTTACCTTTCCGGTGGTTTGGCAATGTGAAATAATGTACTTACCCTCAGTGCGCACCCATTTATTTATTACATACGGTCAAGCGGAACTGTGAATATGCACTGGCTAATTGCAGAGCCAATCAATGGGGCAGATCTTCCCTTGTATCTCGTCTTACATCCTAATCGAGGCAATGAAAAGAATGAGATGAAACAAATTGTATGTAAGGAAATCATTCACCAAAGTTAGAAAACACTTATTTACAATAATCATTCACTAGTGTGTACAATAATCACGTACAATGATCATTCACTAGTGCGTGGCCGTACGTGCAAAAAAACAAACAAAAAAACTTTCAAACCGCGTGCCAGAAACAACAACCACACAGGCCGTTCCTTTGCTCTCGCGTGCCCGTACGTGCGTGGCCATACGTGCGTTGCCGTACGTGCAAAAAAAACCTTTCAAACCGCGTGCCAGAAACAGCAACAACCACACAGGCCGTTCCTTCACTCTCATGTGCCCGTATGTGCGTGCTCGTACGTGCGTGGCCGTACGTGCGTGGCCGTACGTGCGTGGCCATACGTGCAAAAAAAAACCTTTCAAACAACTACACAGGCCGTTCCTTCGCTCTCGTAAACGACGACTGGATTGGGGCATTGTGTTTATCTATAAATGCACATAAGAAATCGAGAAATAATTATTAGAATACAGTAAGTCATCACTATCCGGAAGTCCGTATGTTGTAACCCATAATGGGGAACGCGCTCTAACTTGGGAATCACTTGTCCGATTAATTTCAAACCTTGAAAAGGCAAACAAACAGAGATTTCTGGAATTATAGATCGAAGATAGATACTGTGGGTGCAAAACTCCAAGCAACGTGTCCTGTCATTGGTAACTGAGGATCTCTTCTCCAACGGCCACGCCTATGCAGCAACTTATCCTGTCATTGGTAACTAAATGGCACCCTTTCCCCATCGGCCACGCCTACGCAGCAACGTGTCCTGTCATTGGTTTGGTAAATAAATGGCCATAACTTCGGAACCACTTGTCCGATTAATATCAAGCCTTGAAAAGGCACATACTCAGGTCCCCAGCAATATACCTGGCAAGTTTCAATTAGATCGGACCAGTGGTTGTCAAGAAACAGCGGTCATAGACATGCACGCACGCACACACGCACGCACGCACACACACATTGCTGGAATTATAGATAGATGGAAGGCACATATTCACAGGCATGGCAAACAGTCAAGAAAAGGCACGCAAGAACAGATTCTAACCCTAAGCGCTTATTCTCCTTCTACAATCTTAAGGCCCGGTCACACCTTGACGTTTTAGCCAACGCATGCCGATTTTTTAAAAATTTATTTTCTAAAATGCTGGCACACATTGAATACGTTATGGGTAAGTTTTGATAACATTGAGAGCACGCTGAAAAACACTGCCATACGTCGTTGTACGCTGGCTTTAAACGTTGTACTTTTTGGTTGTCCTCAAATTTTTTCATGCTTGAAATTTCACGACGTATGCCGGCGTATGACTCACACGTTCCGCTACGCTGGCCACAAGTTGTATGCACGGTCTGCGATCGTTGACAGACGTCAACACATGCTACTTGTAAGTTAATCATAAGTTGAGACACGCCGAGGTAATGTTTAGCGTACCCGAAACTTATTTCTAACCTATGATTAACGTGTTGTTGGCACGTTACGCGATCGTTGTCACACGTCGACAGACGTTACTTTTAAGTTACTCATAGGCTGAAAGACGTCGGTATAATGGATCGTCCTTGCGTCAGCGTCCACGGCCACGGCCAGGACACTTATTTGCAGCATTCTTCAAACTTTTCTTCGGCATGATGAGGATGTTCACACTTCGATGTCTAGCTTGGCTATGATTCCAATTGTCCATCGGCAGCGTCTATTTAAAATAGTCGAGTTTGAGCGTTTTAACACGTTCAGAAGAAACGCTTCAAATTTCCAAACCCCAGCGTCAAAAAACAAAGGCGAGTGACAGCAATTTAAATTGTTCATTGTAAACAATGAAAATAGCTGAGTGGTACCGTTTAAAAGTCGTTGAGTGTAAAAAAAATCCAATTGTTGAGCGCAATCGTCTACTTTCAATAGTGGAGATGCAGCCATTTAAATCGTTCAGTGGCAGCCTATGAATAGCAAACCCTACGTCACCGGCAAAGATAAACTGCCGCACGATATGGATAAGTTAGGCTATCATTGGGCATAGTGTGTGAACGCCGGCTTCACGATAATTATTCGTTGGTATATCGTATCTATAAGTAATCAAAGCGCTCTATGCACATTATTAGTTCATTGTGCATTTGTCCAACCCGTTATGAATAGACCTAAATCGTAAAAACAAGCTATAGCTCATTGTTGAAAAAGCCCCATAAAAAATTAGCCGCGAAGAACTTCGAACAATGGTGAAAAGATGTCTCCTACCCATGGACACGCGGACGCAAGGACGATCCATCATAACCCACACCCTCCCCCTCATACTCACCTACTACTGCCAACATGAACAAACTACTACTAATACTAATACTGATACTGATACTGTTACTGCTGACATGGACATCGACTCAAAAAGGATTCGAAAACACTGTTGGGTTCCCCTTTTATGAGCAGCATTTTTATATATCAATTCCCAAAACCGCTGGGAACACGTCTTTATATGGCAGTTGTTAGCTAGAAACATGTTAATTTTTTTTTTTTGTCGACCGGAAGACGTCATTGGAATACGTCTACATACGTCAATGTGTGTTGGAACTACGTAAAGAATTGGTTCAAAGCACGTCAAACATAAGTAAGAAATAAGTTTCGCGTAAAAAAGACATTACCGCGACGTGTTTCAACTTATGAGTAGCTTATAAGTAGCCTTTGTGGACGTGTGTAAGCGTCCGCATATCGTGAGTAAAACTTATCCCCATCGCATGCGGAACGTGTGTCATACGCCGAGTACGTCGTAAAATTTTGAACATGTTTAAAATTTCTTGACGTACTCTACTTACTACGACGTATGATAGCGTATTTAGCGTTCTACTCATGTATACCAAACTTACTCATACCGTATTTGACGTGCCCCAACGTTTTAGACACATTTTTCTTAGGTCGGCATACGCTGGCAAGATCGCCAAGGTGGGACTGCGATGTTGACACTTCCATTTCTACGGCAGTTATGATTCGAATCGTTGTGCGTCAGCCTTTTAATAGGCTACGTCACGACATCGTCAGCGATGCGTGCAACGCGCTATGCCTAAGTTATACTATCGTTGGGCATCGGTTGTGTAGGCCGACAACAGGTTCAGCATTCGTTGGTATAAGTTATCTATAACACAACGAAACGTTCTGTGTCCGTTACCAATGCGTTATACATAAGACCAAGTCGCTATGAATACGTCCGAATCTTTAAAAAAAAACATCAAAAGTTCAACGTAAGCCAGCGTTTTACATACATTTTAATACGTTGCCATCGCTGGCTAAAACGTCAAGGTGTGACCGGGCCTTTACCTTAATCAGCTACACACAGGACTTGGTGCCAGCAGAATCATACTGAGTAAATGGAGATAGGATGGAAAGAAGATTGGGATAGAGGAAGGCATTGATTCGGCCTTTGACTCACTGCGGCACATGTTGATGGATGTGTGCTAATCCTGAAATGGGAAACAAATGAGTAATAAGGAGGGGTAAGGAAAACAGAAGGGTGTGGATGCAAGTGAGACAATGTGGGCAATAGATGCTTCGAGGAAAATGTGAGGTGCATTTGTAAAGCCTCACCTGGAAGGGTCAAGAGGCAAGTCAATAACACCTTTCATAATTATAATTCTCTCCGTGAGTCTAGCAAGACGAATTAGTAATTATTGAAGGGATAGCAAGCCAAACAAGAAAAAGAGCAATCAGAGATTGCAGACCCTTGCCAGGACTTCTTTTGAGTGGTGTATTTTTATAGGTTTTAGGGTAAATCCAATATGGCTGCCAAACCATGTGACTTATGATATCACATGTGTAAACCTTTTGTTCCTCATGGACAGGTGGTCATACATGTAAAGTTTCACCTGATCTGTTCAGCCTCTGCAGATAGGAAGATTTTTGAAGGTTTTTTAATTTAATTTTTTTTTTTTTACAATAAAGCTGCCAAATCACGTCACCAATGACGTCATGATTTTTTTTTTCTGTGGACCATTTTATCCTTGCATGACCCTCAAAAATTTTCACATTGATCGGATGTGGTTCTACATATGCAATTATAACGTCATAACGATGGCACCTAAGACGTCATAAAAATTGCACTCCTTTCCCATGAGCAGTACTTGCTACATGCCAAGTTTCAATTTTTTCATAGGTGCGGTTTCAGAGATACAGAGGTCCAAAGTTTATCCGTTATTCCAATATGGCTGCCACACCACGTTGCCCATGACGTCATACTTATCATTAAAACATTCTCCATGAGCAGTCGCACCAATGGCGAAAATTTTGTCACAATCCGACAAGCGGTTGCAGAGAAAAACACGAAAGTTCTGTGTCGACAGACAGACAAATGGACCCAAATGCAATACCCTCTCCTCTGGCGAGGGAAATAAGTGTCGGTCAGTATGGAGCTAACTCCTCATGCTGGGGTCTTCCCGTTCGCTCTCGGGTCTCTGCCTTGTGCTCGATCAGCCAATGCGCCGTTCTCCCAGCGCCATCTGGTACAGCTCGTCCTGGCTTCAGTGCAACTGGTCCTGGCTTTAGTGCAAAATCCAATGGTGGTTTATCCTACCTCAGCACAAGCAGGTTGGCTCATGGTCCCCAGTGCGTTTCAACAGACATGATCCATCTTAAACTATGGACAACGTCTGGAACTATGGAACAACAGCAGGTTAGAGACTTGGGGGATCAGTGTTCATAGGAGGTTTTGTTCCCAGGAACAAAGGTTGTGGCTTTCCCTTTGACACACCATAGCGCCTTCTCATTGGTGCGCTAACGAGCCAACGCCTCCTTTTGCTGTCAATCATCCCTGAGTTGGAGTTCTCCCCCGAGTTGAATCTGCTTCTTTCTTAACGGGTTTTCCCGCCGAGCAGTCTTTCTCGCCCAGCACGTTTGCAAAGGCAGAGACATTCTTACCTCCTTCGTCGTCTGAATTGTGGTTTCTGTCGTACTTTGTTTCAGAATGTGGTTGTGCGTGATTCTGTATGAGAGGGTTAATAAAAGAAAGAAAGGGAAATTACGAATAGTGAGTTTTGCCTGATATATACTTGAAGAATGTTGGGAAGGAGAGTGAACTGAATTATACTGTTAGAGTAGTGGCCTTTCGGCATGCGATGTCAAACACCTCTCCCCATTACCCCAATCCGGTAAAACAAATCACACCATGGTGTTCTTAAAGGTTATTATATGGGATGACAGAAAAGTGATGGTGTAGTTGCTGGAATTGGTGGGGACTATGTTTTTTTCATAATGGTTTCCATGGTAACCCCCAAAAATTACTGTATTCACCTAATTAACATAAAAATGACCATGGCATTGTTCAATTTCAAGATAGAGAAGAAACTTTGGCATCAAATTGATTAGCATGGAACGGTCATCCGCTTGTAACACCACATATGCTAATTACCTCTTTTTCATATTGATTATTTGATGGAATCTGCATTTTTCTGTGAAAATAGAATTATACCGAACAGAATATCCCACGAGAGGAGCTAAATCTCCTTCATAAACAACAAACATTGCATTTTTGGAAAGATATGTATATAATGACCGTTTTTACAGCCATTTTTCCCTGCTGTGCAGGGGTTAGGCTTTTTCTTGAGGCAATGTTTTATGGCCGGATGCCCTTCCTGACGCCAACCCTGGTCGCCTCTTACGACACACAGGGATATGGTATACCTATTCTAACCGGGGCATACACCGGGACCAGTACACTGGTACTCACTTCGCCGACCTCAGATGGATGACAGGCTGAGTCAACCCCCTGGTATTAATTCAGCAGCCAACGGGGCTTGAACTCAGGACACTGGGATCCCAAGCCGCCACCCTAACCACTAAGCCAACACCAGGCTTGGAAAGATATGCATATACTGTATGTATATATATATATATATATATATATATATATATATATATATATATATATATATATATATATATATATATATATATATATATATATATATATATATATATATATATATATATATATATATATATAATATTTTCACACCTCTTGACTTTTGTCACATTTTGTTGTGTTACAGGTTGAATTAAAAATGGATTAAATTTAAATTATTTATCATCGATCTACACAAAATACCCCACAATGACAAAGTGAAAACATGTTTTTAGAAATTTTAACAAATTAATTAAAAATGAAAAGCTGAAATGTTTTGCATCAATAAGTATTCAACCCCCTGAGTCAATACTTTGTCGAAGCGCCTTTGTCAGTGATTACAGCTTCGAGGCTTCATGGGTACGTCTGTATCAGGTTTGCACATCTGTATTTGGGGAGTTTCTCCCATTCTTCCTTGCAGATTTGCTCAAGCTCTGTCAAGTTGGATGGGGAGTGTCCGTAAACAGAAATCTTCAAGTCTTTCCACAGATTCTCAATGGGATTCAAGTCTGAGCTTTGGCTCGGCCACTCAAGGACTTTCACATTCTTGTTCTGAAGCTATTCCAGTGTTGCTTTGGCTGTCTGCTTAGGGTCATTGTCCTGTTGGAATGTAAATCTTTGCCGCAGTCTCAGATCTTTTGCACTCTGAAGCAGGTTCTCCTCAAGGATTTGCCTGTATTTGGTTCCATTCATTGTTCCCACTGTCCTTGCAAGTCTCGCAGTACCTGCTGCTGAAAAGTATCCCCATTGCATGATGCTGCCACCACCATGCTTCATGGTAGGGATGGTGTTAGATGGGTGATGAGCTGTGCTCAGTTTTCGCCAGACGTCGTGCTTTGCATTCAGGCCAAAGAGTTCAATTTTCGTCTCATCAGACCACAGAATCTTTTGCCTGACATGTGCCTTTTTGCAAACTCAAGTTGTGCTGCAGGTGCCTTTTCCTCAGGAGTGGCTTCCATCTGGAGACTCCCCCATAAAGCCACTCTCGCATTGTGAAGTGCTGCAAAGATTGTTGTCCTTCCAGCAGGTTCTCCCATTTTAGCCAAGGAACTCTGTAGTTTTGTCAGAGTGATCATTGGGTTCTTGGTCACCTCCCTGACAAAGGTACTTCTTGCCCAGTTGCTCAGGTTAGTCAGACAGATGGCTCGAGGAAGAGTTTGGGAAGTTCCATATTCATTCCATTTCCTAATGATGGAGCTCACTGTGCCCTTGGGAACTTTCAACACTCTAGAAATTGTTTTATACCCTTCCCCAGATCTATTACTTCTCACGATTCTATCTCGGAGTTATAGGGACAGTTCCAAGGACTTCATGGTGGAGTTTCTGCTCTGACATGCACTGTCAACTGTGGGACATTATATAAAAAGGTGTGTTTCTTTCTAAATCATGTCCAGTGTATTGAATTGGCCACTGGAGGACTCCGATCAAGTTGTAGAGACATCTGGAGGATGATCGAAGGAAATTGGATTCACCTGAGCTCAATTTGGAGTGTCATAGCAAAGGGTTGAACATTTATTGACGCAAGACATTTCAGATTTACTTTGTCATTGCAGGGTATTTTGTGTAGATCAGTGACAATTTAAAAAAAAAAATTTAATCCATTTTAAATTCAGGCTGTAACACAACAAAATGTGACAAAAGTGAAGGGGTGTGAATACTTTCTGAAGCATTGTACTTTTAACCACCATTGGTCTGTTCTCTTCCCCTCTGCTCCTTTCAACTATCCCTCCTTTACCCTCATCAGTCCGTTATCCCCACCCCCCCCTCTGCTACTTTCAACAATACCTCCTTTACACCTGTTGGTTGTCACCTCTGCTTTCTCAATTCCCCTTCACCAAACCTCATCTCGCCAATCCCTCTTTCACCCCATCGGTCTTACCTTCGACTCCATGGCCATTCAGTCATCCCTTGGTCCGGTGGCGTTCTTTTCCATTTTCACTCCATTCGCGTGTTTTTTGGTTTGGCACATTCGGTTCGTCTGTGGTCATTAATCCTTCGGGCTGATCGAACGCAAACCAATCAGGAGGAGGCTTGCACGAGCCGAGACGGAAAAAGCCATATGAAGAAGAAGAGGACAGAAGCTCATGAGAAGAGACGGGACAAAGGCGAGATCCTGTGAGGAGAAAAGGAGCTCATACCTGGTCCTCATCCTTGTGAAAGAAAGCTTAGAAGGAGAAGAAGAAGACGTGAGTACAAGGGACGAGATGAGAGAAAAGCGATGTGCTGATGAGAGAAAGGTCCTTGTCCTTGTGGGAAAAAGCTATTTCTGAGGAGCAGAAAGGAGCTCAAAGCTTGTCCTTGTCCTTGTCCTGAAAGCTTGTCCTGTGAGGAGCAAAAGAGACTAGAGAAAGCGACATTCTTAGGAGGAAGAAGCTGAGGCAGAGGAGGGCGAGTCGCATATCTTGCACGCCAGAGAGGACTCACCTGCTGGGTCTGGACACCTCGGACATGGCTGCATGTCCCATTACGCCGCATTGCTACTGTCCATCTTCTCCATCCTTTCCCTTGCATTCTCTGACATATTTGGACAATGGCGCTGCCCCGTTGGGCTGTGTGAGGTGATGGAGAAAAGAATAGACCCTACTTTTCTTTTCTTTTCTTCTCAAGTTCTTCTTGATGTCTTCTACCCTGATTGAATGATGGCCAAGTCTCTTGTGCAAGTAAGATTGTATAAGAATGAATAAGTGTTAAGGAAATCTGGCCTCATGTACCTTTTGCTTTCTTCCTTGTAAAAACTCACTTTTGAATGATTACTTGTGTGTGTAAATTAATGTGTTTGTTATTTACAATATGTCTCGGTTGTCCTTTCCTTCATTGATCCGACACATTGTACAAGTATAGTTAGACAGGAAGTTGGACCCTACCTGATTTGCTCTGTTAGCCGGTGCTGCACCTATCTGGTCCACTTGGCAGAAGATCACCAGGCGTGACGCCGAGGGCATGGCCTCCAGTTAGGTTGCTGTGCCAATAGAAAGGTATTGCAGAAACATAACCATAACCCTGCGAGGAGGCGGGAGTCAAGTCAAGCGGCTACGGTTATGTAAGAAATACAGCTCGTTGGACCATGGAGTTATCTGGGGTTAGCAGCCTCAGGACAAGGTGTTCGGGAGAAACTCGAGTGTTCCCCCTCGTGGCGAGCCCCGAACCATAACAATATATGCAGACCCATCACCAGGATTTCCTGGGGTAGGGGGGTGCAAATCCAGGAAATTGAACAGTTTTATTGTCCCAGCAATACAGTGGGCCTGGATAGGGACATACTGGGGTACCCCACCCCCCACCCCGCCCTCCCCTGGAAAATTTTATATTGTTGGCTTCAATACAATCATTTCCTGCATTCTAGAGACTATATGGGATTGGAATATGTCATGGGCTTTGCAAATTTTCAACTGTCCTCGCAAGCTAAAATACAAACAATCCATCATCACATTCATGTCTGCATTTCTATTGTTACAGATTTACAAATTGTGATCATACCTACATTCATCAAAAGTTCTTTGTTATCTATAGTATGACCTTCATCCACAATCGGCTGCTATTTATATGTACTTGAGTAAATTTTCCTTGACGTTGAACATAATTAACTCTGCCACCGAAGGTGAACGGAGGTTATGTTTTTCACCCTGTCTGTCTGCCTGTCTGTCTGTGAACAGGATATCTCAAGTTATGGACAAATTCCGACGAAATTTGGTGGGCAGGTTGGGTGTGTGACAAGGATGAATTGATTAGATTTTGGTGAAAATAATTTTTTAAGTGACTCTTCACGATTGAGAGTTGGGGCCAAAAACGATATACAGAATAGCACGATATCTCAATAAATTATGGATAGATTCAGATAAAATTTGTTGGATGTCGCAGGTTAGGTGTGTGACAAGGAAGGATGTATTTGGTTTTGGTGAAGATCCGAATCCGGATCTGGCCTGGATACTTTATAGAAATAATGTCTATCCCCAGACTCCGTCCTTGCCAGCTCTTATGTTTATTCTGATCCACCATGTTTAAATTGTTGAATTTAATTGGTGTTGTTGAATTGTTGTTTTTGTTTTTTGTTGTTTAATTATAGTTCCCATTAATTTTTACGTTTGGAAATCAACATAAATTACACAATGACGATTGCTGGTTTTATTTTAACATTTGAATACACTGTGGGGTAACACACAAACAGGTACGGTACCGAAAATTTCACAGCACTGAATTCATAAAGTGCTTTCGCCTTTCATAAGTAACATCGCATAAGTAACATTTCCTCTGAATTGAACTGACCATATTTGCAAGCAGGTAAATTACTCTGTGATCATGACATACTTCACTTGTGCTGGGGAGAGTTACAACCAGCACACAAAACAAATCAGGACACAACATAACAAAGAGAACAGCAGGAGCAAGGGGAAATGCCAACAGTAGGGCAGAGGGAGAAAGAAGATTGAGATGGACAAACAAGGGATGCAGGTAATGATGAGGGGTAAGGTAGAAAGCAAAAGGTGGACAATATGGATACATAAGCAAAATTGTGTTTGTGATTTTTGTCAAGGTCTGATGAGAAGGGAGAGGCTACTGCCTGCTTGTCAGAACGATGAGAGATGTCACGGCACAGAGTGGTCATCAGCAAACAGATAAAGAGGATTTTCCAGAGATTCAGTGAAATCATTGATGAAGATTATAAATAATATAGGGCCTAGAACACTGCCTTGGGGTACTCCACCTTTGACAGGGAGAGGAGATGAAAGGGTTCCGTTGAGAGCCGCACGTCTATGGGAGTGGAGGAAGTCAGTAATCCAAGAGTGGAGTTGGCCTTGGATTCCATAGACAGACAGTTTAGAGAGCAAGCCGGGTGATGCCAGACGATAGCAAAATCTCGAGATAAGTCAAGAGAGATGGCCCTGATCTCATGTGTGATATTGAGATTGAGAGCCTCCACCATTGTTGAGAGAGTGGAAGCAACATGTGTCCAAGGTGGAGTGAACTGGTCTGAAGCCAAATTGGTGATCTGAGTTGAGGTTGTTGGAGAAGAGGAATGATTTTATGTCAACTGCGATGATGGATCACATGACCTTGTTTGATGATTGGAAGTACAGTAAGCTAATTGGGCTGCAGTTCAGGGGATCACTTTTTGCTGGTGGATATAGGAGCCTTTTTTATGTAATTCAGGTGGATATAGGAGACCAGTCCTGAAGTGTTTAAAACCAGAGAGTTGGTGTCAAAGCCACCCAATGCTCACCTGTTTATACATTTATCGTTTTTAAAAGACTCGTCTAATAATATTTTTTATAAAGCATTGCAGTGAAGTCTGATCCAAATAATTTTAAAGCAATATATGTATTTGTATATTGTAATCAGTAAGTTAGTACACATATTAAATGAATGGCAAGCGTCTAGTATAAACAGGCGAGCATTAGGTGGCTTTGACACCATCTTAGGTTGAAATTAAAAAAAAAATTAAAATTATTTTTTTAATTTCAACTTCACTACACCAATAGTATGCCTCAAAGGAACCTCCATGCCAAATATCAGCGTCCTAGTACACATATTAAATGAATGGCAAGCTTCTAAATAACTTGCACCAAAAACTTTAACGTCGATGTGCTTCAAAAAAGTTAAGTTCAAAACAGGTCAAAAATTTCAAACATTTGAAATTATTTTTTAATTTCAACTTCACTACATCAATAATATACCTCAAAGGAACCTCCATGCCAAATATCAGCGTCCTAGTACACATATTAAATGAATGGCAAGTTTCTAAATAACTTGCACCAAAAACTTTAACATTTTCACGCTGACGCTCACGCTCACGCCGGGGGTATTGCTATAGCTCTCTGTTCTTCGAACAGGCGAGCTAAAAAACCAATAATAATAAACTGAATACGTGAAGTGCGAATGTAGAAGCAGATCACACTTTATGACTGCGCATACGTGGGGTTCACGAATAGCAGGATTCTTCAATATTTCTCCTAGTATGGCCTTATCGTGAAGTGTGAATGGCTTTATATTCTGCTATACAACAGTAAAAACTTCATCTTAAAAAAAAAACCAGAACATCACAGACAAAAGGAGGGTCTGTTCGCACCCCACGCACTACCCCCTCACCCACCTCTTCCCGGCATCGGGCTAGTATACATTGCCTTCAGAAAGTATTCACACCGCTTGACTTTTTCACATTTTGTTGTGCTGCAGCCTGAATTTGAAATGGATTACATTAAAAAAGAAAAATTGTAACTGATACTTTGTTTAGGTTTTATGAGGAAATATGCAAATATGACAATAAATATAACATTTTTCATCATATTAAATCACCAAACCTCATTTTTACATGTTTGCACTTTATTCTCTTCCTTTATTTTTCTTATATTAATGCCATTATTGATTTTCCTGGACATTATCTTTTTTTCAAATTGTTCACCAAGTTTCTAACTAGAATGGTGTACGTGCATTGAGCAGGGGTTTGGGTCCTGGCTCAAACAGCCATGAGGTGTCAGAGCGGCTCGCGGCCTTGCAGGCTGAAATTCAAGAGCTGGAGAGACAAGAGGAGAAGTTGGAGCAGCAGCGTGGCTGGTTGCAGCAGAGCTTGAAAAATGTGAGCGAAGATCAAGACAACATGGAATATCCTTTATGTTTTGTATATAATGCCAAAGAGAAAGTAGGAGAGGGAAGTGGCATGTCTGAATTAATTATAATGATAATAATCTAACCACATGTGATCTCTTATTTAATACTTACTATTTGTGGAGCTGCTGCTTTTGTAGACTTGAAGAAGAAGTGCTATGAAGTAAGGTGCTCGATTGTACTATCGCACCAAAAGTCAAGGGACACATTATTTTATTGGGAACCTGTGACAAGCCTTGGTGTGCAGCCATTTAATTACATGTCGGGCTATGCTGTGCTCTTATCCTTGCTTTGACCCTTATTCTAACATCTGTTACCTATTTCTGATATGTTGAAAGATTCTCTGCCATATGCCTATCTAATATTGTATCCCCAAGTTGTCCTCGCCGAAGGAGAGGGTATTGCATTTGGGTCTGTTTGTTTGTTTGTTTGTTTGTTTGTTTGTTTGTCTGTACAGAACTTTGTTTTTCTCCGCAACCACTTGTCGGATTGAGACAAAATTTTCACCATAGGAGTGACTACTCATGTGGAATGTTGTGTTGATAATTATGCGTCATAGGTCATGTGGTGGGGCAGCCATGTTGAAAAAAACGAAAATCTTTGGACCTCTGTATCTCTCAAACCGCACCAAGGGAAAAATTGAAACTTGGCACATAGCAAGTACTCCTCATGGGGAATAAGTATGATTTTTTTTTTAATGACGTCAAAGGTGCCTTCGTTATTGTCATAATTGCAAATGTAGAACACTACATCTGATCAGTATGAAGATTTTTAAGGGTCATCTCGGGATAAAATGGTCCACAGAAAAAAAATTGATCATGTCATCAATCACCTGATTCAGCAGCCATATTGTTTTTAAAAAAACTTTTGTGGCTGAACAGATCGAGGCGAAACTTCACATGTATGACCGCCTATTCATGAGGAACAATAGGTTCACACAAGTGATGTCATAGTTCACATGGTTTGGCAGCCATATTGGATTTACCCTAAAACCTATAAAAAAATTTCTCCAGAACGGCTGGACAAATTGAGGGGAAACTTCACACAAATGTTCCCCAAGCCTTGGATTGTACAAGTTTGTTAAGGAATAATTTATAGGTCATTTGGTTTGGCAGCCATATTGGATTGAAGAAAAATATTAAATGATGTTTTTTTTTCTGCAACTGCTTAATCAATCTGCATGAAACTTCACAATTATGATCTCGTGCTGATGGGGAATGTATCTTTTAAATTTCAACTTGATCGGACGCATGGTCTGTCAGCCAGAATTATTTAACTTTTTTGATCTGGGTTCTTTTTTCTTTTTTTTTAATAAGGCTCACTTGGCTGTGCCTGGATGTGTTTGAGGGTAGAGGAGTAGCAGCTGAAATGTGAATCTTATCCAGGCTCCTCCTGATCACTTCATCTGTGCTTTTTGCTTGTTCGGGTTCCTTCTGATTACTCCAATGCAGGACTGTTCCTATTTGGTGTTCCATTTGATTTGAATGGAATTTATTTTAATCCCATTTTAAATTAAATTGAATAACAATAAACATCATAGGTCAAGGTCAGGTGTCCGATCAAAGCGGGGTCGCAACAAAGTGGGACGTCTTGGTACCCAGTCATCACTGCCAGCAGTTATACAGTGGCAGTTCTAGTTATCAAAATAAAGACCAATTACTGCACCGTAGTCCCAAGAAGGAAGCCACACATAATACACACACACACACACACCCCACATATCCACACACATACATACATATGCACACAAACACACATACAGTATATTACCTATTGGTAAGTACTTTCAAAAGCTGTTTTATTTGAAGTTATAACCTGCACTTCCAAGCAATTGACTGATTTCCCAACTGCTCAGATCATCAACTGAGCACTGTTTTTCATCGAGGTTTCAATTCATTCAGCCCAGAACCTCTCCGAACGGCAGATCCACAACCCTGGTCACAGGTCCACATCAGTAGATTACTTAACATTAATAAACCACAACCTCAAAGTTGAGTCAAGACAGTTGGTCAATACAGCAATGCAAAATCCTTATTCAACCTTATTTAATTATTTCTTTTATTTAAAGTATTACTACATATGAAGACCACAAGGGGAAAACCAGAGATGTCAGGATAAGTCAATTTTGAAGAAACTGAAAAACAAAGTTTCAAGACTTTGGTGCACTGTTTAATAACTGTCATATCGATTTCTTTTCCAGTAAAAGGAAGAGTGATCATTGGCCGATCAAATTAAGCATGTAGCATTTGCCAAGCTTCTGTGTTATTTAATTTAAGAGCAAAGAACGAATCAATGTTGGATAAACATTGGAGGAAACCGAGGATAAACCACCCCCGCGATAGCCTAAGTCACCTCATGTGACTCCCTCATATACCTAAGCAGGTTGATTGGGCGGTGGGTACATCGAATGAGGATGGGTACTCAGACGTGCTAACCATTAAGCCACGGCGTGGGTCCCATAAAAGTCACAATAAAGGTTTGACCAGGCTTGAACCACGATATGCACCAACTACGGAGCCCATGATATAACCAAATAGGCTAATGTAGTGCTCAGAGTTTATGCTGTGAATGTTTTATAACCTTTCATTTTTTAGTTTCTCAACTCTGAATATTATGGTGGAACAGTTAACATGAATGAAAGGGAGATAACCAGGAGTAAAGTACTGACAACTCTGGGTTTCTACTTGTTCAGCTTTGACAACACTTGTTTTTTCATTGCACGGCTAAACTTTATACCATATAAATTATGTGACACCCCTGGTTATTTGTTAAAGTAATATTGTGAGAGGAAACCTTATGTTGCCAACTATTGGCAGGTGCAATAACCCTGAAATTTATAAAAAGTGACATCTCTGGTTTTCCCTTTGTGGTCTTCATATGAATAACTTTAATTATACACCACTTTATATGATAATATAGAAAGCGATAAACAGTTTACCTTGTAGACATGTCCATTACACAGCACCTCCATCTAACCATAGACTCAAACTGTCATTCAAATATTCAAACTGTCATTAATAACCGATTTTAACATGCTTTTAACATTTTAACATGATATTAATTATGTAACACACCAGCACACAAACACGACACAAAATACACGACATGAAACTACACAAACACCACACAAAAAAAGTCCTGGGTCTGCAATCTCCGATTGCCCTTTTTCTTGTTGTTTCTTATTCAATTGAATTCAGAATGGGATTAAAATAAATTCAATTCAAATCAAATGGAAGACCAAATTGGTACAGTCCTGCATTGCAGTAATCAGAAGGAACCCAAACAAGAAAAAAGCAAAGATGACGTCATCAGGAGGAACCTGGATAGGATTCGCATTTCAGCTGCTGCTCCACTACCCTCAAACCCATCCAGGCACAGTGAAGTAAGCCTTATTTAAAAAAAAATATAATAATTTTTAAACCTATATCAAAAAATATAATAATTCTGGCTGCCATGTGTCCAATCAAGTTGAAATTGAAAACACGTATTCCCCATCACGACTCGATCACAACTGTGAAGTTTCCCCTAGATTAATTAAGCGGATCCAGAGAAAATATTATTTAATAATTTTCTTAAATCCATTATGGCTACCAAACCATATGACATCAATTATTCCTTAACAACCTAGTACACGCATGCCTTGGGGAACATTTGTGTGAAGTTTGCCCTTGATCTGTCCAGCCGTTCTGGAGAAGATTTTTATACGTTTTATAGTAAATCCAATATGGCTGCCAAACCATGTGACCTGCGCTCATAAGGAGGGGTGGGTGGGGTGGGGGGGATCCCCCTCAAAAATAGGTATTTGCTCTCTTCTCCGAAACTGCACACTATTTTGATAAACTTTGACCATAACCTTCATCACCCGTGATATACCAAAGTTTGTTCACAGCATTAAAAAAATCAGGGTCGAAGAGGATGTGTGGGGGGCATTGGGGGTTGGGGGGGGGGGAATGGGTTTGAGTAGCTGTTGCTCCTGATTCAGGTGAGCTTCAGGGCGCACGGGCCTATTATTTATTGTGTCCATGAAGACAATGTTTATGACTCGAAGATGTTCATGCGGCCGATTCTCCTTAACATATTTTTTCAACGCTTGCATATGTCACGTATGAAGACCTTTGTAGTTCATTTCGAGGTAAGTACGGCTTTTGGTTTTTTTTGCTCCCCTGAGCCATCATTCATCTGTTTGCAATTCAGGCTGTTGATGTCTTTGATTGGATATCATCATGCTATAAAGTATGTTTGGTGTATCAAGTGCCTTTTGAACGCTTTACACTTGCAGGTAATACGCTACTGGCTGTTTGTGGACCAGAGGGTACGCAGCTTGAGGTGCCATACCCAGAAATGGTAAGGACGGTTTTCAACAGTATCTTTTCGTGCTTAAAATATACAATTGTTCAGACTGAAACTGACAACCTCTCCATCTTCGCTTTTGAGTTTGACATGAGCATGCATAGAATAATACGGCGCTTTCAAAATGACGTAGGAATGCTAATCACCTTTAGCGCATTCGCTGGGTGCGTTTTCAGCAACTCACTTCTGCTGGCACTTTTATCCTGCCATTGCCAGTGCAAAATGTGTTATTAGCCACCTTTGGAATTATTTCGAAACAGGGGCTTATGGATTTGGTCTCAATTTTCGTGTCCGTGCGTTCATGTGTGCACTCACAACCATATCTCGGACATGTATGGACTGATTTTATTTGTACTTGGCAAAAAGACAACACATGTTGGTTTACCTATGCACGTCATTTTTTTTCGACATCAGATCCAAGATGGCCGACTAGCAGCCATTGTGGTTGTTAAAAAAAAAAAACCCAGTGTCAAACACGTCCTCAATCATTTCTCGGACATGCATTTACCGATGTAGTTCAAACTTGGCACACAGACAATGAATGATGGCTTGCATATGCACGTCGTCTTTTTTTTCAATCCAGAAATCCAGAAAGGCATGAGGCAAAATACAAGGCATGAGACCCCCGGCCTGTCTGTGATTGAAAAGTGATAGGCCCATAGACTCAGCTTCATTGTGGAATCTCCTGCGATGAAGCTGAGTTAATGGGCTTATCACTTCACATTGCAGCCAGGTCAGTGGTTTCTGTCTTCTCCCTCCTCCTTTCTCGTCTTGCACTCTCTGCTCTTTCCATTCTTTACTCCCCCCTCCCCCCAGCTTTCTGCAGGGCGCACACAGTCCACCATCAACCCCCTTCTGGTGAAACTCTGAAAATCCAGGATCACTGCTCACCTCCATTCATTCGTTCCTCTGTTTTTTTTTTTTTTCCCCGCTTGTGGAACCAACTTCCACATTTTCTTCAAACTTATTTTTTCCTCCAGATCTTCAAGGCAGCTGTTCACCACCTTCTCAAATAATCCCCAATCCATTGCATGATCTTTTCTACCCTTGTTACCCCCCATCCCCAAGCCCTCCTCTTTCAAAATTTACAGCTTTTCCTTCTTGAGAATTTTGTTCTGTATCCATCTTGTCCAACCCATGCTTCCTCCCCTACCCCTCATTCCTCCTCACACTCATCATTTATCCAAGTCTCCTATTTTGTCCTTCAACCCTGCTGTTGGTCTCCCCCCCCTCCTCCCTGTTCCTTTTGTTCTGTTGCCTCCTAATTCACTCAATGTTCTAGCTCTTCTATGAGTCTTGACTCTCGACAAAGAAATATTAAAAAACAAAAAAGGGTGGGGTCCAATTATCAACTTTCTGAATATTTATAGTTGATCTGAAGGGTATGCTCTTAATCGCTCATCATCGTTGTGTTTTCGCTCATCATAGGGGACTGCCTTTGTAATGCGAGACAGTCTTTTTTTTCCTTTCACAGTTCTTTCTCTTCCTATTCCTAAACATGTAAAATTAAGGCGAGGCGGAAAATGGTCAATTGCCAGCTTTTGCTGGAGTTCTGGCCTTGTACTTAATATCCTTGCTGCCTTTGTTGTCCCAGGGAAACATGAAAAAAAAGATCTATCAGATGCATCTCGTCAGTGTATCCGGTCCCATCTCCGTCTTTTTGGTGAACAAGGACACCGGGGAGTCGAGTCCTGTCATCGTTCCAGTGCCGCTTACGTCGGATGCTGCACCACAGGCAGAGTCCAATCAACCTTCAGCTCTCACTGACAGCGTTAAGTGTGAAGGCAACCTTCGCCTCTCTCCAGTGCGGGTCAAGGATGGTACCAGTGAAAATGAGACGACAGAATGCAAACTCAAAGAATATTCTGAAGGGGGTAGTTCTTGGCGAAGGGTTTCCCCTCGGACATCAGCATCAACAAGATCGCAACAGCAGCTGCCTTCAGCTGGATTTAGGCCATCAGAAATTGGAAAAGAAACAACAGGGGAGCTGTGCAGACGGTTGGAAAAAGGTGCGTTTCTCTCAGACATAATAAATTTCTATGGATTTCCTAATTTCATGAATGTCTGAGACATTTCTCAGATTCTCATAAATGACTGGTAATATGATACAAATTGTGATACAGCCTTTTGTATCTAACATTTGTTACCTTTGATTTGTGTAACTTCAATTTGGCTACATGAAAGTCCTGTTTTATACAATCATACTTATTTATATACCTGGTGTTGGTTTAATGGTAAGAGTGGTGGGCTTGGGATCCTAGGATCTGGAGTTCAAATCCCATGCGGCTGTTGAATTAATCCCAGGTGGGGTGGACTCTGCCTGTCATCCTTCTGAGGTCAGCAAAATGAGTGCCAGCTTGCTGGTGTCCTGTGTCGGAGTGGCAGCCGTCCAGGATTGTGCCCAATAGTCAAGGAGACTGCTGAGGCAGCACCAGTGCTCTGCACAGAGTATGGTCCCAATGGATACCTATTTATGCTGGCAAGCTGTTTTTTTAATGCCTCATGTGTGGCAGCTGCAAAATGCGATTGTAATTAGTATGTTTTGTCGCATTGTCTGGGTGAGTGATGATATGAGTCAGCAATGTCTAAACGGCCTTCAATTGCATAGTTGAAATACTTGCCAATCGATGTTGCACTGAGCATGGGCTGAAGTGTTCTTTCATTGCAATTGCCACAATTAGCATTTTTTTCTTCTTTAATCTCTCATTGTGACACAACATAATAATACTTTACTTTCATGAACAGTCCCTTGATAGCAATTAATGTAGTTGAGGTGGATCCAGAGTTAATGGATGTCGAAGAAGATTTTTTTTTATGGATCGCATTGTGCAACCCATGTAAATTATCATTTGACATTTAAAACATAGTATAAATTTGTTTTTTTAAATGACCGTTTTTACAGCAATTTTTCCCTGCTATGCAGGGGTTGGCTTTTTCTTGAGGTAATGTTTTATGGCTGGATGCCCTTCCTGACGCCAACCCTGGTCGCCTCTTACGACACACAGGGATATCGTACACCAATTCTAAAGGTGCTGTCACACCTTGACGATTTAGCCAGCGTATGCCGACTTCTGAAAAATTTGTCTAAAACGCTGGCACACGTCGAATACGTTGTGGGTAAGTTTTGTATACGTTAAGAGCACGCTGAAAAACACTGCCATACGTCGTAGTACGCTGGCTTTCATTGTTGTACTTTGTGGTTGTCCTCAAATTTTAGCATGCTTGAAATTTTACGACATATGCCAGCGTATGACTCACACGTTCCGCTACGCTGGCCATAAGTTGTTGGCACGTTATGCGATCGTTGACACACGTCGACACACGTTACTTGTAAGTTACTCATAACTCGAAACACATCGAGGTAATGATTAGCGTACCCGAAACTTATTTATAACCTATGAGTTACGTGTTGTAGGCACGTTACACGATCGTTGACACACGTCGAGGCACGTTACTTGTAAGTTACTCATAAGTCGAAACGCGTCGAGGTAATGCTTAGCGTACCCAAAACTTATTTCTAACCTATGAGTAACGTGCTTTGAACCTATGTGTAACGTACCTCCAACGCATATTGACGTATGTAGACGTATTTGATTGACGTCTTCCGGACGACCACAGAACTTACTGAACGTGTTTCTAATTTACAGCTACTGTATAATGGCGTATTGGCAGCGTTTAAAAAAAACAAAAAAACAACAATAACTTCCGATATTTCGTCACGTGCCGTTTCGTCACGTCCGATTGCCTCTTCAGTTTGCTCATGTCTTATTCTTAGTTCCTCCTCTGTGAATATTTCTGTTTGAGGATATTGTCACGTCGACGTCGAAACTTAAAAGCAAATGTCCGAATATATTTTAAAATTCGTGATAGACTTAAAAAAAAACAAATAATAATAATAATAATAATAATAATAATAATAAAAACAACAACAACAACAACAACTTCAGATATTTCATCACGTGCCTTCACGGAGCCAAGGAGAAAAAAGAAAATTAGCCTTGACGGAGAAAATAAGTTCCGGGTACGCCAAACATTACCTCGACGTGTTTTGACTTATGAGTAACTTACAAGGAACTTGTGTCGACGTGTGTCAACGATCGCATATTGTGCCTTCAACTTATTCCCAGCATAGTGGAACGTGTGAGCCATACGGCGAGTACGTCGTAAAATTTTCAGCATGCTTGAAATTTCACGACGTACTAAACGTACCACGGAATATGATAGCGTACTTCATCGTTTTTCAGCATGCTCTTAACGTATACACAACTTACCCATAACGTATTCGACGAGTGCCAGCTTGGTTTGGCAAATTTTTCATAGGTCTGCATACGCTGGCTAAATCGTCAAGGTGTGACTGCGTGGTTGACACTTTCAATCTTCAGGCGGTTATCATTTAAATCGGCGTGCGGCAGCTTTTTAACAGGCTACGCCACGAGTTCGTCGGCGATACGTGCAGTGCGCTATGCCTAAGTTAAACTATCGTTGGGCATAGGTTGTGAACGCCGACAACAGGCTAAGCATTCGTTGGTATAAGTTATCTATAAGACAACGAAACATTCTGTGCCCATGACTAATATGTTATGCATACGACCAACACGTTATGAGTACGACCAAAACTTAGAAAAAAAAAACATCAAAGTTTCAGCGTACGCCAACGTTTTACATACATTTTTATACGTTGCCATTGCTGGCTAAATTGTCAAGGTGTGACAGCGCCTTAACCGGGGCATACACCGGGACCAGTACACTGGTACTCATTTCGCCGACCTTGGAAAGATTACAGGCTGAGTCAACCCTCTGGTATTAATTCAGTAGCTAACAGGGCTTGAACTCAGGACCCCGGGATCCCAAGCCACCACCCTAACCACTAAGCCAACACCAGGCTTGTTTAAAACATAGTATGACGAACACATATTGCAACTTCAAGATATGTATTGTATCAGGTGTATCAGCCGATAATGGAAATATCGACAGGCCACTGCTCATTACCACGTGCGCGTGAGGTTAAGCAATTGGTTCAATACCGCACAAGGTATTGTGTTCTATGAACGCTCGAGTTACCTCCGCCACCAAAGGTGAAGGAGGTTATGTTTTCACCCCTTTCTGTCTGTTTGTTTGTTTGTTTGTCTGTGTGCAGGATATCTCAAAAAGTTGTGGACAGGTTCGTTGTGTGACAAGGACAAACTGATTAGATTTTTGTGAGGATCCGGATCCGGATCTGGATCCGACTACCAGAATTTTTAACATGATTCTTCACCATTGAGAGATGGGACCAAAAACGATATATAGCATGATATCTGAAAAAGTTGTGGACGGATTTGGACAAAACTTGGTGGACACAGGTGTGTGACAAGGAAGAATTGATTCAATTTAGGTGAACATCTGAATCCGGATCCGGATCTGGATCTGATAATTTTTGAAGTGATTCTTCACCATTGAGAGATGGGGCCAAAAACGATATATAGAATGATATTTCAAAAATTATCGGGATATGTTCTCATGGATCAGGCATTGCATGGCGGAGGTATGTTCTCTTCCGAGCGCCTTGTAGTTTATAATGTGCTTCCTTTAGAAAAATTTAACCTGCACTCGCTTGTCCTTTAGACTTGGTCGGCATGGTTTCATGGTTGGTTTATGAAAAACACGCAGTGGGGGAGTCTATGTGCAGCATGTTTTTGGAAAGAAAACTTTCAGTCATCAGTCATCACATGGTCGGTTTGTATGATTCAACCGAAGGAAAACAAAGATGGTGGATCTTATCTCGGTCCATCCCATAATTACCCTTGTAAACATCACGTGACATAATTGAAGGCTAGGGCTGTTACAACTCCACTGCTATTTGGCAACATTCAAATTGAAGAGCAAATGTGTAGGGTACATATCGGCTCGCTTTAAAGGTCAAGCTCTGGGCAATTGTTGCATGCTTTGCACAGAAGTTGTAATTGGCCAATTGCATTGAAGTTGTAATATTGTGAATTTGGGATTGCTTTGATCAGTAGTAGCATTTAATTGTTTAATACCTGAAATCTGGAGAGTAAACATTTCATGTTGTACCACAGTGTTTAAATATACAGTCCAGTCATGTAAATGTTGTGATTTTGAGCTTTGTAGGAATGTTATGTGCACATCACGTGCTGCCCAAGAGACGGCCATGCTTAGAAATGGTGAGGCCGATGCGTAGAGATACAGCCTGTGTTATCCATGCAGATCCATTTCATTCTATACAGAGACAGCGAAGCACAGGCAAGGGAAAGATGCTGACCCCGAACCTTCAGAGCAAACAATCAAAAGCAGCATCATCTCTCCCATGAACCCAAGCACCACTTTCCAGCCTATCCGCAACAACAACACCGAAGGTATCTTATTCCTCATCCTCATTATGCGTCTTCCTCCTGTCTCCTGCTTTTAATAATATGTGGGTCCATTAAGCATTGTCATTTTGGTGCTCTGTGATGCTTTTGCTCTCTCACACATTAATTCACTCCCGTTAGCTCTCTCGTGCTCGTGATGTCTGATTCGTCCTTCCACATAAGCAGTTGATATACTCAGTCATTAACGACGTTCCATTTCACTTACTGTTGACAGTTCTTCCAACATTTTGAACTTTTTTGTTATACTCTATGTTTTTTCTTTATTTTCATTCCAATTCCCTGTTTCTGGTTATGTTATTGAATAAAACCAATATACAGTGTTTTTCCGGTGTATAAACTGTGGTCTTGTATTAACCACACCCCTGTTTTTCACTCTCAAAAAAAAAAAGAAAAGTTTTCCGGTGAATTTACCACACCCATGTTTTTCACCCTAAAAAATAATGAATATATTGATCATTTTATTTTCTGATCTGCAGATCTTAGTACGTTTGTACATTAACTTTGTACAGAACAAAGTGATGGAGGTATCAACATGCTGACTCCCATGTCTGCTTAATTACAGCGCGGCGACATCTCGCTGTTATATAGTTGGCTACTCTGTCCTGTGTCTTCTGTCACGTCTTCTGTCACACTTATGGCTGCGTACGTCCCTTTGATCTGAGGGCTATAAATAGAAATTTGTCCAACGTCACAACTCTTCCCATCATGCAAGCTAATTCACCGTGTCTACATTTAAATTTTATAACTGCAAAATTGTTTCATCATTCTTAACCTAGACTTTTACTGCCCCCAGCCGCGCTATATCGAAGTATTCGCTTCTTGTTTCATCTTACAGTCTTATTCTCATTTTCAAGAAGTTAAAGAGAGAGGAGAGGATACCAAGAACTTTTTATTTTTCTTTCTTATGTTTTTAATGTTATGAAGATAATTTTTTTTGTTTGTTTCTAGAAAAAGGAAGAAAAGGGATTCATACTGGTATCATACATATTTATTGTGGATTTGTGGTGCTGAAAAGGGCTGTTTGGGTTTGATGAAGCTTTTCAGCGAAACCCGAGGAAATCCTCGTCATTGCTTTCCTCGTCGTAGATGGCACGTAGCTCCTTGTCCAAATCAGGGTAGAGCAAGTCCCCGTTGCTGTCCACATCGCTGTCACCATCATTTGCAGCCTCCTCCTCCCAAATGATGTTGTCCTGTGTGCCGTCCATGTTGTTGGAGATCTAACATTTCAGAAATGCTCGCTTGATGATGTCCAACAGTATTTCCTCCCACACCTTGATGATACAGACGGAGATCATCCGAAGGTCTACCTTTCTCATCCTCCCGCTCTTGGTGTCGGTCTTCTGCCCACTCATTATCCAGTCGGGCCAGTGGTGACATAGCCCGTCCTTGAACGGCTTGTTGATGGGAGATGTGTGGGCGGCGTCGAACCAACAGTTGATGGCGTGCCATGAACTTGTAAGCCCATAACGGGCTGGCCGTGAAGTCCCCAATGTCATCTTATATATTATTTCCGAGTTTGTGGTTTCGTGTCGCGCTATCTTCGACTTTGTTCTGCGCTCGAGTAACGTGATATTCGGCTTACATTATCTCAAAGACCATATGAGGTGCATGGTACAAAAAAAGTAAATAAAATGGTTCTGAAACAGTGAAATAGTATTCCACTTACTGCATTAAAGTAAAATTACTACTGATACTCTGCATCAGTTCCTATCTCAAACACACCCACCCCAACATGTCGCGCAGAGCGCGGGTTATGCTAGTCCAAGATTGTGTTGCAGTGAACACAATCGTGTTACAAGATTGGCCTTTAAAACCCTACTTAAATCGTCCTTATGAAGGGGGACAGACAAATACATAAACCTGCACTGTGTTTTATAGAGGTAGATATTGTTACGGTGCCGGGGTCAGCCGCTCTCCGACCACTCTGACGGAGCCGCAAGTCGAGTCGGCCCAACCGATCGCACGGAATATAGATCGCCGCCCGGATAAGTCAGAGTCGACGGGTCTTTGTACAAGAACTGAAATACGCCAATGGGCAGACCACGTGGGGTCGGGTCGATTGCCAATCTTCAATTTACCTAAATACCCATGTGATCCAACTACCGGGGTATTCCACCCTCGACGGAACTCGTACGGAACAAGCCGCCGAGGCGAGCCTGTCCCGTGCGCGATTCCGAGCGGCTTAATCGCCAAGAACCATCGGTCCAAATGTCCCCCTTTTACGGCAAACCAACGGCTTTCTAACTCCCAACACACGAAATTCTCAGTCAATGAAAGAATCGACGTGACGAGCTGAAAACATTTAACAATTGGGATATTTATTAATAATAATGGGGAACTAGGGAAGCATATAAGAACAGAACTATACCGACTATACGAAATGCAATGCAAACATTTACAACACACAAAGCACTTAACAATTTCCTACTTATTAGACGGGCCCACGGACACACGTATGCACACACACACACACACACACACACACACACACACACACACACACACACACACACACACACACACACACACACACACACACACACACACACACACACACACACTCTCACACACACACACACACCCAAGAAATGGTGGCTGAGGCCTTTAATAATGGGCTGCAGCTCGGAGGACAGGTGAGCTGAAACCCAGCACCTATCTCGAACCTCTCCACCTCGTGTGGTCTTCAAGTTGTTCGGACCCGGACTCCAGCGAGAGTGAGCTGGACCCAATTGCCGTGAGCCGCGATCCTTCCCGAGCTCCAGCGAATCCTCCCGCGCTTCTCAACACATGCTGGTGAGACGAGGTGCCGATCCTTCCCGTCGATGCGCCGCTTCCCCGAGGAACCACCTCCAAGATGAGGCCGATGAGTTGCACCAAGCCGAGAACCAAAACTGAGAACAAAGAGCTCCACTAACCAAGAAGAAGAAGAACCACCACCAGCAGCTCGAGCCGAGCAACCGGCTCAACTCTCTTCCAAACAAAGCAGCTCTCCAAAAAGTCTCCACCCGAGCCAAGCCGAGGCCGAAGCTCCCTGAGCCAACAACCCACTCGAACCAAGCAGGACCCGAAGGCCTGCTGAACAACCAAAGCAGAAAGCCTTCACAAAGCCTCCTCCCTAACCCAAGCCAAGCAGGACTCGACGGGCTGCTGAACAACCACTCCACCCAAACAAAGAAAGGATCTCCTCTTTATCCTTCTTCGCCCCCTCCCCCGGCGTGACTCATCCCCTCGTGCTCCATCCCCCGCTCAACCACGGGACGTCTCCATTGTTTCGTGAGCGCTCCCTAACTATTGAATTGAAAAGCAGCGCAACTAATCGATTTCTAAACATTTAAACAATGGAAGGTGAGCTATCTAGGGAACATGCACTTATCGACATAGCTGACTAAAGGAACCTGTATGTTGTGTGCAATCGAATTCCAAATTCGTAACAATATTAATGGTATTGTGTAGAGATATTAAATAGAGAGATCAAGTTTAAAGAAGATGGAGAAATTATAAAAGGGGACAGGGAAAATCCCCATTGAATTATCACTAAGACAGGGCTCACTATTTCTCCTTCAGGAGAATTCTTCTTCAATTGTCTCACAAAAGGTCGAGGAGACTTCATTGCAATTGCGATCTGTGGCTGCATCATTTTGCATTTCATGTTATAATATGTAAATATGTTTGAGCTCGGGTTGATCAGGGATTTTCCATAACCGGGTGCAACCAGAAGAGAGACAAGCAGGTTGTTCGGTCGCGGTTGGAATAAAATAAAGGATTGACTTGGATTCCGAACACCTCGGACGTCTTTTCCTTCCACGCTAAAGATCTGCCTACTTGGCGTTTTGGGTGTGAACGACCGCCATTTCTTAGTTTCTATCAGATGCACTCTACTCCACAGAGATCTTCTTTGCCTGGTGTTGTACTGAAAAGGGCAACCCTTATCATGGAGTTTCGCTGGCAACAATTCTTCACCTGATATTGGCACCTTGTTGTTGCTCCTGTGTAAAGAACCCTTCTTTGCCTGTGTGGTGCCTTGCACGTCTCGCATTGCCTTACCCGGGTTGGTGCAGTTCGTCTGAAGCGACGAGTTTGTCATGGGTTGGTGCAGTTCAACATTCCTGCCTTCGGCCTTGCCAGGTTCCAGAGGGATATTCAGCATAGTACCTCGGCAACTTTCCATTCCCTTGTGGCATTTGAACTCCTTTCAGACATATTCCCGTCACTTATATGTTCATGACTCCTACTGCTGGCCAGCAGCAACTAAAGAATGTCATTCTGTCAGAACGTTACTGGTTGATTTTGAGATCAAAAGTGTGTTTATATCACCTACAAGCTATCACACCTGTTGGAGGGTGTGTTATCAGATGACACAAAGAGTTTTCCCGACAGCACATATCTGTTTATATAAGTGTACCCCTTGCATTGTTTAGCATTTTGCATGTTTATTAGTTTAATACAATAATTTACCAGATTGCTTGGTATTTTGAGGACTCTTGGTTGTGTTGCTTATTTGTCTCTTTCTGCTTCAGCAACACTTTTTCCTGCCAGGTTTCCTCCTTTCGACCCCAATCTCCGTCTTTATTTTTAAGGGAGACCTGTAACAGTGGGTAAATAGGGAAATAGCATCCATTGTTGGAAAAAAAATTTCCATCACCTCCTATGAAATTCATGAAAAATACTGAAGTGCCAACCTTAAGGACCTGTCACACCTTCACGATTTAGCCAACGTATGCCTGACGTATGCAAAATTGGGCTAAAATGCCGGCACACGTCGAGTACGTTATGGGTAAGTTTGTATGCGTTAAGAGCACGCTGGCAAACGTCGTAGTTCGCCGAGCTGTTTGACAAATTTTCCATGCTTGAAATTTCCCGACGTATGCCAGCGTATGACTCACACGTTCCGCATAATGCTGGCCATAAGTTGTAGGCACTTTACGCGATCGTTGACACACGTCGACACACGTTACCTGTAAGTTACTCATAAGTCGAAACACGTCAATGTAATGTTTAGCGTCAGTGTTCCAGACTCCCTGGTTTTTTTTTTGTTTGTTTGTTTTTTTGCTTCGGTATGACGGTCATGTTCACACTTCGATTTCTAGTGCGGTTATAATATAATATAATATAATCAAAAGGCTGCCGCTCAACGATTTAAATCATAACTGTCATACCGAAGAAAAAAAAAACAAAAAAAACGGGGAGTCTGGAACACTGACGCTAACCATTACCTTGACGTGTTTCGACTTATGAGTACGTTACAAGTAAGGTATGTCAACGTGTGTCAACGATCGCGTAGCTTGCCTACAACTTATGCCAGCGTATGCGGAATGTGTGTCATACGTTGATTACGTCGAGAAATTTTCAACATGCTGAAAATTTCTCGACGTACTCGGCGTACAATGATGTATGCCAGCATACTACGACGTATGCCAGCGTGCTCTTAACGTATACAAAACTTACCCATAACGTATTTGACGTGTGCCAGCTTGGTTCGGCAAATTTTTCATACGTCTGCATACGCTGGCTAAAACATCAAGGTGTGACAGCGGCTTCACACTTCGATGTCTAGTGCAGTTAAGATTTGAATCGTCGAGCTGCAGCTTATGAATAGCCTACGCCACGTGATCGTCGGCGATACGCTGCCGCGCTATGCATAAGTTAGACTATCGTTGGGCATAGGTTATGAACGCCGACAACACGCTCAGCATTCTTTGGTATAAGTTATCTATATGTGATTAAAACGTTCTGTGTACGTTACTAATACGTTATGCATACGTCCAACACGTTATTATACGCCCAAAACTTTTTTTTTAAAAACATCAATAGTTCAGCGTACGCCAGCGTTTTACATACATTTTGATACGTTGCCATATGCTGGCTAAAACGTCAAGGTGTGACAGCGGCTTTACATTGCACGAAGCAAACATGTGATTCTGCTGCACACCATTACAAAACCTGATGTCTGTTGGTTGCGGTGAAGTTTGTGACCACATTGATACAAGGCCAATAAATCTTAACAAGGAACTGTGATGCAGAAGGAGGCCATTTGGTCCATCATGCTGATGCTGCACTCTCGACTTCGTTTCACTGGGGAGCAGAGTTGAGAAATGTGTGGCAGGCACAGAGACTAGAGTGTTATAAATGCAAATAAAATCAATGCTTTAGAGCTCATTACTTTATTACGACTTTTGCAGCTTTCCTTTGTACACATCCTTTGTGGTTAGAATTGGTAATTCTGCCAGTCTCTTTTTAGAGAACATTACCGATTTAACCTCCTCTGTGGATTTGCCATTAAAGATGATCCAAAATGGTTTCTCACATGGTAAACCTGCAATGGCCAATCACCACACCAAACGTGTTCTTACAGAATACCAGTTTATTATATAGAGGTACAGGATGAAAAAAAACAGAGAATCTGGGGGAAAAAAAAACAGAGGGAGATGAAAACAGGCAGAGAAATAAACATCTTGCAGACGACATATGCACCCCATGACCAGTGAATCCCTGACTCCCCAGGCCCGACCTAGACGTCTATCGACCTCTGGCTCACAACATGCGGAGACATGAATATCATTGCCAATGTAGGTGAATCTCCCCGTGACCTCAACATCCTCACCTGAAACAGGTACAGACAAGATAGCAGCATCCAAGATGTCATTGAAAGCCTGGATCTTAGTTTTTGACCCAGGAAACCCAGAATCCCAGTGGCTCTGACTCCTCATTCAACACCTCGAGGGCCCCAAAAAGGATCTTCAGAGTCTCTGCACTGATGACTGCATCATCTGCGAAATCAAGGTCAGAGATATTGACATTCTCCAATGACACACCACAGCTTGATCTCTCTGACATCCTTCCCAAAATCCAGTCCATTCAAGCGCTGAAAAGTGTGGGTGCCAGCACACACTCCTGACGAACTCCAGTAACAACTGGAAATAAGTCGGAGATGGTTTCACGACATCTCACAGCACTCTCAGTACCAGAGTATAGTTCAGACATCAGATTGATGTTTTAGTGGCACCCCACGAAAATGAAGAATCCTCCAGAGGGCATCCCAATTCACTGAATCAAACGCTTTGCATAGATAAACATAGGCTGCAAGCAGCCCCTGCCGAAATGCTCATCTGCGTTCAGTGAGGACCCGAAGGGCAAGGATACGGTCAATCGTTGACCTCTTTGGTGGAAAACCTGATTGCTCTGGGCGCTTGTGCTCAAGCAGATGGTGGTGAATCAAATCAATAATTATTCGAGCAAAGACTTTGCCCAGCACTGACAGCAGCATCACCCCTCGGTAGTTGTTGCAGTCCTGGTGATCACCCTTCCCTTTCCAGAGAGGGACAACAAGGCTCCTCTTCCAGTCAGTTCTGATGATGCCCGTGTTCCAGGCAGAGCACAGAACTGCCTGCAACAACGTGAGTGCAGCATTTCCACCAGCCATGAGAAGTTCAGCATGGATGCCACAGATTCCTGGAGCTTTGCCCCCATTTCAACCGGTTCACCACAGCCTGTGTTTCCACAAACGAAGGTGAATCACTGTTGATTGAAGGGTCAGCAATGGGGATAGTAACACCCCTGACCTCCAACTCAATAGCTGGTGGATCAGCCTGGAACAACCGCTCAAAGTAACCGGCCCAGCGGGCCTTCACTTTGGACTCCTCTGTCAAGAGACCTCCACGCTCCGCTCTAACTGCAGTACACTGAGATATGGGCTTGGAGGAACGCAATGTGTGAATTCTCCTGTAAGCAGGATGAGAATTACTTGACCGCAGGTGATGCTCTACCCCCTCACAGATTCTTTGCACATAGGCTTCCTTGTATACCCTCAGCACACGTGCAGTTTTACGCATCAAGTCCCTGAACAGCTCAGCTCTGCCATTTAGCCTGGCCTTGTAACTCTGGTCAATGGTATCCAGTGTCCCTTGAGAGACAAAATTCTTCTTTGCCCTGCGGTGAGCTCCAAGACATCCACCGGCAACATCAAGGACAGTGGTCTTGAAGGTGCTCCACAACTCTTCAGGACCCCCCAAAACACCCAGACCTCCCAAGTGTCCACTCAGCCTGTTCGCAAACTCCTCAGCTACTCTCTCATCCCTGAGCTTGGCAACATCCAGCCGAGGCTCGGACGGTACCATTCTCCCAAATGTAAGTGTAACTTTAGAGTTGCTGCCACAAGCCTGTGGTCAGTATTGAGGATTGTGCACTCCGGTCGACCCTGCAGTTCTTGATCATCCTCCAACGACCATCAACGAGCACGTGGTCAATCTCCTCTGCCACACCACCAGTGTTGGCATACCAAATTCAGCGATGAGCCTGTGGGTGCTGAATCCATGAACCAGCCACCCTAAGTCCATGACTTCTTGCAAAGTCAAGGAACTTAGTGCTATTCTGGTTCACAGTTCCAGACGCATGGGGACCAACACATGTCTCGTAACCATCTCTATCAGTTGTAGTCGATGCATTGAAATCCCCCAAGACTAGAAGAGTATCTCGCCTGGTGCATTGATCAACCACAGGCTCGAGCGTTGCATAGAATGCATCCTTCACAATGAGATCAGTCGCCTCAGTCGGAGCAAATACAGAGACCAGAGAAATGACACCCAAGGAGTGACGAATGCTTCGTCTCATCATTCACTCGTTGACCGGTGTTACCTCAATTATCATTGGAGTCAGCTTATTGGACACAGTTACAGCAACTCCTTGGGCATGGTTTCCTTCAGAACGACCCGTCCAATAGTAGGTGTATCCACCCACCATGATCTCACCACTATCCGGTCTCCGAACCTCAGAGGGTGCTGTAATACCAATGTTCAAACGCTTGAGCTCAGATGATAACAAAGACAGGTGATCATCCTCTCTTAGGGATAGGACATTCCAGGCACCCACCCGATGGGACCGCCTCAGGTTAATCCAAGGAGGCCTCGATCTGGTGGACAACACCTCAGCACAACCACGACACACACTACCGCAATCTGACCCGGGAAGATTGCCCTGTGGTTTTCCTTCTATCATCAAAGAGTGGGGGTCCCGAAGGATTTTCCCCAATCCCGTCATCTGGTGAGCTGCCCTGCGGAGAGTAGCTGCACAAGAGGTACTCCCACGGAGTGGATTTTCAGATTTCTTTTCGGTTTTCTTGTGTGTTGTGGCATGAAGGGGTTTACAGTGGCCGGAGTGCAAATCCTGTCATCAACCTCCTTAGAAAAGTAACCCAACTGCAGGAGGACGTCTGCAGACGCAGTTGGGTACTAGATATTAATGGCTGTTGGCTCACAAGGAGCTCCTCCACCCTTTGACAGGTTTTGTTTTTAATCCTGCTGGGTGTCCATATCCAAACACCCTCCTCACCAGGAAACCTGGTGGGGGAGACAGTTTAGTCACCGACAACCCGACCATGAAACAGGAACCTTTAGGTTTGCATGATACCTGTATCAAGTCACAGATCTGATCTGGCCTGACCTGACAATAATAACCCCAAACCCTCCTAATAAAATCTCGTTTTGCTTGTGTTACGCACAGCCTCCATACACAAGAGTGAGTGCCCCAATTACCCGAAGGGTAACGCAGCATAAAGTTAACACGATCACCATTAAATGTTCCGTCTATTGTTTGCCAGGTGAAACCAGCGTACGACATGAAATGGAAGAATATCTTATGTTGAATTTACTACTTCCCTACTTGCTACCTGCCAAATGTTAATATCATTTAATAAGCTTCCATCACAGTGATTTGAAAGAAACACTCAATGACTCTTAAAACTCCCTACAGTAATACATGCCACAGTCAATGCTTTTGAAAACTCCCCCAAAGTTACACACACATGTTTCAATGCAGCTTTGAATACTCTCAACTCTTTGGTCGGCAACTTCTCTCCAGCACCTCCTTTAATTCCATATCTGATGCATATATACAGCACTTCAGTAAGATACAAGTTGTTTGTCAAAATCGGTGTCTTTTCCTCCAGAAGCAGGTGTAGATGCACCGGATGGCGCACGAGTGCACACCGAGTGACGTATGACCAGCCATCATGTCCCATAACAAATCTTTCCCCCAGTCCATTCCACTTTAATGTAGGAGGGTAGCTGTCGTGTTATTCAAACATTTATCCACAACAAAGCTGTCCTCAAAGTTCTGTTGACATTCCATTCACTGTGCAGAGCGCCACATGGGTGTTCGGCTGTCTGCTCTAGTGTCCTTTCACGCAGTAACCACAATACATATTTAATTCAAGTTGCCTTTTACACACAACACCTAAGCATTTCCAATCATGTAGTATTCTTACTGATCCCTAACACTTAGTACTTTCGTTTTTTTCAAGTTCTTCAGTTTCATCCATGAGAGTGATCATGATTGCATCATCGGTGAAGTGGTATTCCAGCCATAACTGGTTGAATTGAAGTCTTTATCCAAAAATCTTAAACTTCATATACATATCTGATCGATGACCAGATGTGAGCGAAGATTTATTTCTGACATTCACAACCCATGCCAAGAAACGGTGTGACATAATAGGGTGTCTGGATGATACGGGTATGCTAAGTAGGTATCAGTACTCTTGACTGATAATAGCAGTGGGCAATAATAGTAGCATATTCAGTTAACGATTTTTGTTCATAATGAGCGCACGAGGCAAGACAACGCACTCCACGAATGCCATTCTAGTTTTGTTTTTTGTGTTCTTTACAATGGCTTGCTATTCTGACCCACCAATTCTACCCCTAATTTCTCGCTTTATTTTTCGAATGTTACAAGAGTGGATGAGTGACTAAGCATATGGTTATCGTGATTATTGGAAATTGTTCATGCCTTTTAATCTACCAAATTCTACGATAACCTCGCTCTTCCATGAACTTAGATACTATGATACAAAAAACAACACATTTTTAAATGTCCTGCTTTATTTATTGGATTTACATTGTATCCAAAATTTGTTGTTCACTTACAACCCACCATGTGCTCATCTTGGCTCCTTTTGTTGTTGACTTACTTTTAACAAGATATGTTGTCTATTACATGCCATTGAAGGTGATTACTTTCAAATGCTGTTACCTAGTAAAATATTTAAAGTTTGCTCTTACTAATTTCTTCTCTTTTCTATTTTTCAGACATCCTTGACTCAGACTTTTTTGAAGAGCTTATGTCATCAACAGGTGAGTTGAATATCATGCATCTCGAAGAATGATTAATTATTAAAGAAATGATCTACCCGGAATATCATGTTATGATTCATTACTGAAATCTATCTATCCGGGTTCTTCCCGACATCTTTGTTCTTTGTTCCTTTCACACTTCTTTCTACTTTTCACATTTCTCTTTATTCATTCTAACTCTTGCTTTTTCTTTTCTTTTATCTCTTTTACTCTGTATTTCTCCTTCTTTATCTATCTGTCTAAGGAGAAGTGTATTCTTGCAGAAATTTTTCTGAAAGGCTCACTTCACTGTCCCTGGATGGGTTTGAGGGTTGAGGAGTAGCGGCTGAAACCCGAATCCTATCCAGGTTCCTCCTGATGACTCCAATGCAGTATTTGGTTTTCCGTTTGATTAATTATATGTCTAATAGGCTAATGCCATCTGTCTGTCTGTCTGTCTGTCTGTCTCACTCTGAAACATGGGTATGCTCCTCAGAAACTATTATTTAAGTAAAAGTTGCTTCAAATTAATCCAAAGCTATGTAAAAATAATATTCAAAACAAAGTTGTACACAAGAGACTGCATCTTTATACACATATAAAGTGCAGATAGTGCAACATTTGGAACTGAGATGTACCCAATCAAATGTTATGAATAAATGAATAAGTTGTTAAACTCATTTTACTCTCTTCTTTTCTTTAAGTACGTTAAGATTTCTTTTCGGTTTTCTTGTGTTTTGTGGCGTGATTCTCAATTCTCACCTGCCAGTGATCACTCTGGCAGAGTCAACCCCAGAGGAGAGGTGGTAAAAAGAGGCTACAGCCTCTCTTAAATGTGAGAGTAATAAGCCTTGTGCTTTAGCCTCGCTCTGAAATTTGCCATTATAAAGGAAAATTATGCATGCGATTATAACTCAAGAAATAATTTCTTGAACCTCTCATTTTGAGTTCTTTCAACCAGCGCAAGGATAAAAGGCTTCCTTTTTATTTTTTCTATTCTGAGCACGGGCTTCCACTCGTATGTTTTTTTTTTTTGTATACACTGTCAAGGCTCGTATAAGAGCGAACACAAAGACTGGATAGGAGAGGGTAGAAGATAGAAAGACTACCGACCTGCCTGCGGTGTGCGAGTGAGAGACCTAAACACTCAGCTTCATCGCGGGAGATACAAATGATCCTATAAGCCTTGGTTTCTGCAGCGTGAAGTTGAACTAGGTGTGAGGCAGGAGCACCAGGCCAGAGGAGAGAGCAGTATTCCAGGCTGCAGATTCAGCCTTTGTATGAGGTTAGGAGCTCAGGTGTGTCAGGAAAGTACTTTGCACGACGGAGTATGCCCAGTCTGGGAATGGCTTTGGAGGCCAGCTCGGAAATGTAGCTTTCCCAGGAAAGATCATGGCAGATAGTGAGACCCAAAAGCTTGAAGATGGAAGAAAAAAAAAGGAAGAGGAGATGACAGAATTCAGCTAAGAGCCACGCATTGACTGCGACAGGAGAGGAAGTCTGCGAGCCATGAGTAGAGATTTCTTTGGATACCAGAAGAAGAGAGTTTGGTGAGCAATGCGGGGTGCCAGACCATATGAAAAGCTCATGATATGTCTGATCTCATGATTGGCTTTGAGGACCTCCATCGATTTTTGGGAAAGCATGTCGCATGTCGAGGGTAGACTGACCTGGTGTGAATCCAAATTGATGATCGGAAATCAAGCCATTGGAGAAGAGGAAGGATTTAATGTCAGAAGCGATGATGGATTGCATGACCCTTGCTGATGATTGGGAGCAGGCTGATTGGTCTGTAGTTGCAGGGATCTGTTTTTACACCTTCTTATGCAGAGTGGTAATGTTTCCTCATTTCCAAGCAGATGGCAGATGACCTTGAGCAAATGGTCATCTGCCATCTGCTTGGAAATATTTTAATAAATGTCCAACTCTGGCATCCCCTGAAAGTTTGTCAAGTTCCAAAAGCCTTTAGTGACTTCCCCGTGTCCAACAACACGTAGGAGCTGTGCCGAGACTACAATCGTCATGCCGATAAACCAAGTAGTTGAGAAGATTAAAATTTGAGCTCCATAATAATGCCAAAATGACAAGTCAACATTTTCGTATGGCATTTGTTTCATATCATCTATCTGTTTGCCGAAACAGATCAACATGAAGTTCTTTACCGAAACCTTGTATTAAGACTCCCCCCCCCCCCAATCACCCTTTTTCTTCTATACCCACCTTGTGCAATCTATTTTGTTTAAAATAAATACTTGCAGTTCGACAAAATTATATTTCCATGACTATTCACACTGCCTTTCATTTTCTGCTTTTGCTTTCCCAACAGCATTTGCACCTTTGCTTCGTCTATCCCCACCTCCTGGGAACCATGATTACCACTTCAGCTTGGATGTCAGTGAAGGCCTTTGTGACCTTTTTGATGTCCCACCACTTGACCTTTGAACCTCAACAACACCTTACATCACTTTGAACACGCCTTTCTGATGGTGCACCCTACTCGGCCTTGTGGGTCTGGACAGATATACCATGTACATTACACAAACCAAACTGACTATATAGGATGCCGGACCTTACTGCCTTCTAACAGCTGCCTGCTTTAACTACATGGTGAATACAAATATTTCATGATGAAAGCACTTTTCTCCCCTTGGTCTTTTTGTGCTTGTGAATCCTTTTTGTTTTCTTCTTTGTTTTGTTTTCATTTTGTCTTTTCGAACCAACCTTTTTATCTTCTCTTCTGTAATCCTTTTCCTCCTCTGTGCTTTCCTCTACCTTTCTCTTTCTCACTCTTTTTCTCTCGCTTTCTTGTTTATGAATACGACTTCAGAAAACGTTACTGCCTTTCAATTTTTCCCTCTATATATTCAACTCATTTCATTGCCTTTTCCATTGCTCACTGCCTTCTCCAATTTTTATATACAGGTGTCTAAGGTCGTAAAAATGCTGCACAATATAAGAATATGTGAGTTCATACTGACAATCGAAAGATGGAATTAAATTACGAAACAGTGGATAGAATATCAGAGTTGGGCAAAGGATTTCACATATAGTGGTGGACTGGTACCATAAGGGACTGAAGAAAAGAGGCTAACTGGGGCAGAAGGCTGTTGTACAGACAGGAAGAAACAGAGAAAATGGATAAATGTGATTGTACATTCTAGGTTTAATAAATCATGCACAGGAAATGGGTTGGTTGAAGAATGTATATGATCCAGTGGGTGTGGAGAGAAGGCTATGGGAATTTTTTTTAATTCTGTGAAATTAGATGTATGAAAATGGAAAATGAGCCACCATGTTGAACTGAAGCCAAAAAAAGCCTTTGTCCATAGCTCCACAGAGTACTACTCAAAAGTTGTATGTAGTGGGAAAACAGTTGGTCTTGTGCTTCAGCCTCATGTTATGGGATATGATGTGCAAAAGGAGACCTTAACTCAGAAATGCTAACATTCGAGGCCATCTACTGAGTATGTATAAAGGGGGAGGGTTGGGAGTTTCACAGAATTGTGGGAAAAATCTGAATAATGTAAGGGATATATATATATATATATATATATATATATATATATATATATATATATATATATATATATATATATATATATATATATATATATATATATATATATATACCGTATTGTACACATAGTATAAGATCATGAGGAGGCAGAGGGGAAAATGACAACGTGTACTAACAGTGGGGCCACATGCACACACCAGGCAATGGAAAGAATGAACAGGAAAGAAGGAGACAAACGAGGGGAGAAAACAATAATCTGCAAGTAAGAGGGTTGGGTTAGGTATCCATCCATCCATCCATTGGACCATACTCTGTGCAGAGCATTGGTGCTGCCTAAGCAGTCTCCTTGGCTATTGGGCACAATGCTGGATGGGTCACCACTCCAACACAGGATACCAGCAAGCTGGCACTCATTTTGCAAACCTTGTAAGAATGGCAGGCAGAGTCAACCCCACCTGGCATTAATTCAACAGCTGAGTGGGATTTGAACTCGGGATCCAAGGATCCCAAGCCCACCACCCTAACCATTAAGCCAACACCAGGCATAGGGTTATGTATGGTTAATGGGAATAGAAAATATTGAGGGGTAGGGATAAGGGATGACATGAGATAGGGTGCACCGCTTGCTTGAAACTGGATGGAACAGTCAATGAAACATTCTCTGGAAGGCAGTTCAACAAATGGGAGGAAAGAGTCAAGGTGGGTGGAAAGCCTGGATTTTGCGAGTTTAACCAGGAGTGGATTACTGGAAGAATGGGGAGAGGTTTGACGGGCTGATAGAGCATCAGGAGTTGCACCGACCAGAGGAGAGGTGGTAAAAAGAGGCTACAACCTCTCTTAAATGTGAGAGTAATAAGCCTTGTGCTTTAGCCTCGCTCTGGAATTTGCCATTATAAAGGAAAATATAGGATATGAGAGTTTAAATGGTGGGAGAGGGAGGGAGAAGGAGAAGAAAAAGGAAGAAAAGAAGGGAAACGAAACATGAGATATATGGTCGGAAGCGATGGGATGACATGGCATGGGTGCTCAAAAGTTCCTCCATTTAGTGTATGTAAAGGCCCGGTCACACCTTGACGTTTTAGCCAATGTATGCCGATTTTTGAAATTTTTTTCTAAAACGCTGGCACACGTTGAATACGTTATGGGTAAGTTTTGATAACATTGAGAGCACGCTGGCATACGTCGTAGTACGTTGCCATACGTCGTAGTACGTTGCCATACGTCGTTGTACGTTGGCTTTAAACGTTGTACTTTTCGGTTGTCCTCAAATTTTTTCATGCTTGAAATTTCACGACGTATGCCGGCGTATGACTCACACGTTCTGCTACGCTGGCCACAAGTTGTAGGCACGGTCTGCGATCGTTGACAGACGTCAACACATGCTACTTGTAAGTTAATCATAAGTTGAGACACGCCGAGGTAGTGTTTAGAGTACCCGAAACTTATTTCCTACCTATGATTAACGTGTTGTTGGCACGTTACGCGATCGTTGCCACACGTCGACAGACATTACTTTTAAGTTACTCATAGGCTGAAAGACGTCGGTATAATGGATCGTCCTTGCGTCAGCGTCCACGGCCACGGCCAGGACACTTATTTGCAGCATTCTTCAAACTTTTCTTCGGCATGACGAGGATGTTCACACTTCGATGTCTAGCTTGGCTATGATTCCAATTGTCCATCGGCAGCGTCTATTTAAAATAGTCTAGTTTGAGCGTTTTAACACGTTCAGAAGAAACGTTTCAAATTTCCAAACCCCAGCGTCAAAAAACAAAAAAAACAAAGGCGAGTGACAGCAATTTAAATCGTTCATTGTAAACAATGAAACTAGCTGAGTGGTACCGTTTAAAAGTCGTTGAGTGTAAAAAAAATCCAATTGTTGAGCGCAAGCGTCTACTTTCAATAGTGGAGATGCAGCCATTTAAATCGTTGAGTGGCAGCCTATGAACCTACCCGTGGACACGCGGACGCAAGGACGATCCATCATAACCCACACCCTCCCCCTCACACCCACCTACTACTGCCAACATGAACAAACTACTACTAATACTAATAGTAATACTGATACTGATACTGTTACTGCTGACATGGACATCGACTCAAAAAGGACTCGAAAACACTGTTGGGTTCCCCTTTTATGAACACCATTTTTATATACCAATTCCCAAAACCGCTGGGAACACGTCTTTATATGGCAGTTGTAACCTAGAAACACGTTCATTTATTTTTTTGTCGACCGGAAGACGTCATTGGAATACGTCTACATACGTCGATGTGTGTTGGGACTACGTAAAGAATTGGTTCAAAGCACGTCAAACATAAGTTAGAAATAAGTTTCGCGTAAAAAAGACATTACCGCGACGTTTTTCGACTTATGAGTAGCTTATAAGTAGCCTTTGTGGACGTGTGTAAGCGTCCACATATCGTGTGTACAACTTATCCCCATCGCATGCGGAACATGTGTCATACGCCGAGTACGTCGTAAAATTTTGAACATGTTCAAAATTTCTTGACGTACTCTACTTACTACGACTTATGATAGCGTATTTAGCGTTCTACTCGCGCATACCAAACTTACCCATACCGTATTTGACGTGCCCCAACGTTTTAGACACACTTTTTGTTACGTCGGCATACGCTGGCAAGATCGCCAAGGTGTGACCGCGATTTTGACCCTTCCATTTCTACGGCAGTTATGATTTGAATCGTTGTGCGTCAGCCTTTTAATAGGCTATGTCACGACATCGTCGGCGATGCGTGCAACGCGCTATGCCTAAGTTAGACTATCGTTAGGCATCGGTTGTGTAGGCCGACAACAGGTTCAGCATTCGTTGGTATAAGTTATCTATAACACAACGAAACGTTCTGTGTAGTTACCAATGCGTTATACATAAGACGAAGTCGCTATGAATACGTCCGAATCTTTAAAAAAAAACATCAAAAGTTCAACGTAAGCCAGCGTTTTACATACATTTTAACACGTTGCCATCGCTGGCTAAAACGTCAAGGTGTGACCGGGCCTTTACGTGAATGGATTCTAATGCCCTTGGCAAAAATACATCTGAGTAGAGCTTTCTTTAATTGGCACAACTTACTCTGTGTTTTTTGTCTTTACATATTTCACTCGTGTTTTTTAGAATTTGACAGATTCTTCTTTATAGAAGCTTGCCCAATGGAAATGATCTTCCTAATTTGGTGAAGCAAATATTTGCCAATTATTAACATCGATAAAAGGAAACTAAACACAGGAACAGATCAGAACAAAGGGTGTTAATAATGATGATGAGGGATAGGAACAAATTAAACCCTTATGCTTTGTTCATCATCATCACCATCGTTACTCTTTAACAAGTGTCACTGCTGATGCAGGCTCTTCGCAAGGGTGATGCTTGGTGGCACTGCCATTGCCATCGCAACAGTCAGTAAAAGCAACAATTTGGAATTTATTCAAGGGGGCTGGTGATACAATGGATGGAATCAATAGAATGTTCAGTAAAGTATGCTAACTGCCGGGAGAAGTAAGGAGGAGACGTTTTGGGTATTCGCCTTTCGTCAGAGCCACAACAAAAATAGAGAACTTTTTTGCACTGATAAAGTACTATCACTCAAAATCAGGCTATTTTTAGATCTTCGTGGAGAATATCTAAGTCTTACTCACGTTGTTGTTCTTCATCTTCTTCTTGTGGACTTTTTTGTTTCACAGCCTACAGTTTTCATCGAAACGTCCTGAAACTTGGCATATATATGTAAAAATACCCTGCGCAGACAGTAACAATCTCCGAGTTTGGAAATTCTTCCTAGAAAAAAAAGTTGACGTCATAATATCGCCGCTAATGGAAATCTCCGATACCATTATCTCCGAAACTCGGCAAGCTGTTTGAATTTTGCTTGCAAGAATCAAGCCAGGCATTAGCACAGATAATTTATCACAAACCTCATACATCACAATAACGTCATATTCGTTTTTATGACGTCATCATGAAGAGGATGAGGATCTTAGCTCATTTGAGCTTGTTGCTTCCCATGGCAGTTACCACATCTCGATCAAGGTTCTTTTGATTCCATCCTTTGATCTAGACAACTCAAATGTAAATGTGCATACTTTGAGTCTAAGCTGTCCTGCCAGCAGCATCGTTTTGCTCAATGACTGACTATTTAGTTTTTACTGTGAAATATTCAGATGGCATGTGTTCAAACTTTATGACAGCAAAAAAACAAAAGTTAAATGAATAATTATTGAACTATATATGGTTTTCCATTTCCCCAAGAATTTCATCCCACCAGTGAAAGTCTACCCATCATTGTGGTTTCAAACAACAAATTAAAACATGAAAACAACTGGTTGTAATCAGTTTGAGATATTTCTCGATGTGTAAATCCTTCAAGCTAATTCCATTTAGAGTGGATTTTTAGTCCATAATCATGTCAGACTAGCAGCAAGCCACCTGTTTACCTTCTCAATAATTCCCTGGCAGGAAATTAAACGTGATGCAGAAGCATTCTCGCGATAAGGAATTCAGTGGATAGTTTGCCATTTTCCAGGCTGCAGGCAAACTATGGCCTACTCTTTCCAAAAGGCACCATGGAACATCCATGAAAGAGTGATCGCAGATAGGATATTCAGTTTAACACACTTCCAAAATGGCGGCGTTGTCTGTGGTGCGGTGCCGGACCTTCGAAGAGCCAGAATAACAGCTCGTAGTTAAATCCTCCTCCATTTGGTTATGTGACAACTCAAAGGCCAGTACACCTGCAGGATGGTGAACTTAATTTGATCACTGTCCATCCACAAATTCAGGTGAATGGAAACTGTAAAGCTTTGGAAGTGTGAAGGTCATCCAGCTTTCGATAGCCACAATGAGTTGGACGTTAAATTTGTACAGTTCTCTTCTTTTATCACTTAAATTGCTGTAATTTCTTTATTTGTTTGTGTCCGTGTATGAAGACTACATATATTATGACCAAGTTGACAGTTGTACACACACTTTCAGTTTTGTAATATTCTGTGTGACGTATTTCTGAATTATTATTACTGCCAGCACCATTGCCATTGCTTTATGCAATGCTTTTCTGACGTATTTTGATATTTGCACAAATGTTTTGCCTTTTTAGCTGTAAATAATTTTACTTGAGGCACGTTGGTGTCTTTAAGTGTGTTTGTCACATTGTTTAAATAAACAGAAAGCTGACGTAGCATCGACTGCTGTATTATTTTGCGTGGTATTCTTAACTTTATCCACATCTGTGACTTTTTTATTTCCAACTAAACCGGTCCATATTGATAATAAGTAATGGATTTTATCAACTTGAAACTCATAAATGCATGCTAACTGTGGTGGGAAGTGAGGTGCAGATGAAGTTTTGAGTGTTAGCCCTTTGCAAAGGAAAAGAGGGAAGGTTGATGTCAAAGCTGTTTTGTGTCACATCGATTTTTCAATTACTAAAGGAAGCTTTAGTTCGACTATAAATTTGTCAGTGCCCACACAGAATTCTAAGCGGGGTACGGATGAAGGCGGCAAAAATGCAAATGGCGTCTTCTGCCATCGAGCCGGCAAGCTGGGAACAACAATTCACATGTACTGCCACACCTGATGCAATTTAAATGCTCTAATGGCGGTAAGCTGCTCCATTTGAAACTGTTTGTTCAATGTTTGTACCTTTTTAGATGCCTGGGGGTCCATAATTAAGATTTGTATTGGTGCCAAATAATAATAATAATAATTGGAACCATACTCTCTACGGAGAGTGTCGGTGCTGCCGAAGCAGTTTGCTGGGCTGTTGGGCACAATCCTGGACAGGTCGCTACTCCGTCGCAGGATACTCAAATGGCTCAATTATCCCAGCAAGCTGGTACTCAATTTGCCGACCTCGGAAGGATGACAGGCTGAGTCAACCCCCTGGTGTGTATTAATTCAGCGGCCAACAGGGCTTGAACTCAGGACCCTTGGATCCCAAGCCACTACCCTAACCACTGAGCCAACACCAGGCTTATTGGTGCCAAAGCCAGTGATCAATTGCAAATATATTGTGGAAAAAGGGAGTAAGGGTGCAGGAAAAATGGTGAAGGTTGTCAGATTTGCAGATTACCAAACCGTGCCCCAGATTGATGGAAGTTCCCCTGCAAAGGTTGGTGTAAGTTCTGAACCAAGTGTCGAAAGAATATGGAATGCTTATCAATGTGAAAAGGACCAAGATTATGAAAATTTCAAGGATTGTTGGCAAAGCTTGACAATTTTTATGGATTGAATTGAGTTTCAACAGATCAGTGAATTTAAAATGGTTTCTTCATAAGTATACTGATAGTGATTGGGAGATGCCATTGTGAAAGAAAGAGACCAATTGCATTGGGCAAGTCGGCTTTCAACAAGAGGAAGGAATTATTGCGAAGGATTTTGAATAACCAGCTGAAGAAGAAAATGTTGAACACTTTTTAGTTTGAAGGAGAGACTTGATGCTTGGAAAACATGATATCATGAGGTTAGAAGCTTTTGAAATGTGGTCTTGTCGACCATTCCATGCTTTCACTACTTTCTGAGTGACAGCATTCTGAGCAATTTTGTTTTTCACATTATCAAGGTCTGTGTAAGAGCAAGTACACTTACTGATCAGGATGCAACAGAACAAAAGGAACAGTAGAGAGAGGAGGGTGGGGGAAAGCCAACAGCAGAGATGAAGGCCAAGACAGAGGGAGACCAACAATTGGTGTGGGGAGGAATGGGGGCAGGAGAGCACCCATGGGGTGAATAAGATGAATACAGAAGGACACTCCAAGAAGAGAAAACTGGAAATTTGGAAGGAGAAGGGATTGGGGTTGGGTGGTTAACGAGGGAAGAAAATATCATGATTTTGGGTGGGGGATGACTTGAGATGGTGGTGAACAGCCGTCTTGAATACTTAGAGGGAAGAATAAAATTAAAGCGGATGTGGAAGTTGGTTCCACATGTGGGAAAAGAGAAGAACAAATGAATGGAGGTGATCAGTGATTCTGGATAGAGGGGGTTGATATTGGCCTGCAAAAGTATTCACTCTCTTCCATTAATGCCACATTTAGATGAGTTACGAATTATGTGGAAGCAATTTTTCCAAATGAGCTTTTTTATTTATAACCGAAGAGATCAAACTAAACACAGTTTTCGGTGAAGGAGGTTACCTGTCGGGAATACCTGCAAAAAACATGTAGAAATCAAAATTCACTGGTTGTAAAAGTATTCAGCCCCTGCGGTCAGTACTTGGTGGAAGAACCTTTTTCAGCAATGACTGCTATGACTCTTTTTGGGTCGATCTCTTCCAGCTTTGCACAGTGAGATGGTGAGATCTTTTCCCATTCTTCACGTGAAAATTGCTCGAGTTCTAACAAGTTTGATGGGGATCATTGATGGATTGCTGTCTCACCATAAATGTTTAATTGTTTTTAAATCATTACTTTGACTGGGCTCAAGAACATGTGTTCTGTGTGTGCAAGTGCATGAATGTGTGTTCAATATAACCTTTCTCTCACACACACACACACACACACACACACACACACACACACACACACACACACACACACACACACACACACACACACACACACACACACACACACACACACAGTTCGTGTCTTGTGTCAGGACAACCATTATTCAAGGAAAGCTGTAGGGATGGTTTCACATGATCATTTATTGTGACCATCCCTACCTTGTTTACATACATTTTGGAGGAACATCCCTACATCCTTTTGCATCAGAAAAATGCTTTAATTACTTGTTGAAATAACAAATACTGTACACAAGGTATCTTGAAATTCATAATCAAGAACACATCAGAGGGCATGATGCCAATCTTTCCAATTTCTTCAGCTACAGCTGAGCGATCATTCGGCAGGGTCAAACTGATCAAGAACCATCTTCGCTCCACAATGACTGGAGAATAACTTTCTGGGCTGGCATTGTTGATCGCGATTGAAAAGGATCTTGCATCAAGAGTACACTACTCATGGGTGATTGACGCAGCTTTGCCAGAATATGCAAAAGGTGGAAAGATTTCATGTTCAGGTGAGTTCAAAATTGATTTTGTATTTCCCGTGTAAATAATGCCATATCACACATCTATAGATTGTTCAGACATAGAAAATTTATAGACAACAAAATGAATGTGCAGTGCTCATTCCATCACAGTTTTATTTTCCCCCAACCAAGGTAGTTCATGGTTGAGAGCAAGGATAACATACGGCCAAATGAACATGCAATATATGCTTCCCGGCTGACACACGTACACAAGGATACACAAGGAAATTAGACCTCACCACTCCCTGCACCCTCACCACTGCCTGCACCCTCACCACTGCCTGCACCCTCACCACTCCCTGCACCCTCACCACTGCCTGCACTCACTGCAAACTCTCCACCTCCTGTATTTACTATTCCCTCCACTACCTATGCCTGGCCTCTCCACTGCATGCACTCACTGCGCCCTCTCCATTGCATGTACTCACTGCGCCCTCTCCACTGCATGTACTTGCTGCGCCCTCTCCACTGCATGCACTCACTGCGCCCTCTCCACTGCATGTACTTGCTGTACCCTCTCCACTGCCTGCACTCACTGCACCCTCAACACTGCCTGCACTCTCACCGCCACTGCACTCTCACCACTGTATGCACTCATTGCACCCTCACCACTGCACCTCCATCACTGCTTGCACTCACTGCTCCCTCACCACTGACTATGCCTGGCCTCTCCACTTCCTGCAATCGCTGTACCCTCACCACTCACTCCTCCCTCACCACTGCCTACACATGCTGCACCCTCACCAATGCCTGTACTCACTGCACCCTCACCACCTTTTGTACTCACCACCTACCCACCACCACATTGCCACACTCCTCAGCAACCTCACTCAACAATCGTAACCAACTATTCTCCACAAATTTCTCACCTTCTGCTTCTTCCTCCAAATTATCTCTCCATTCCTTTAACCTAGTAACTATATGGTATTCAAAGAATACTTACCCCATGCAGTCTTGAGAAGCACTTGGTGTGAGCCAACTCTTCTGGTGGCAAGTTTATAAGTAATCAAATGGAAGACCAAATAAAATAGGTGTACTGCATTGCATTCATCAGAAGAAACCTGAACAAGCAAAATGCAAAGATGAAGTCATCAGGAGGAATCTGGAATGACTCGGGTTTCAACTGCTATTCCTCTGCCCTCAAACTCATTGAGGTGCAGCCAAGTGAGCCTTATTCAAAAAAACCCCCAAATTCAAAAAATTAAATAATTGTGCCTGTCAGACCATGTGTCTGATCAGGTTGAAATTTAAAACGTATTGTTACGTATTCACGGAACCGTATGCATACAACATACAGTTGTCCCGAGTTAGTCATGCCATTAGTATACATGTAGTTAGATCCCTTCCTTGTGTGTTGTGGGAAGACACGGCGGTGCGTTTCGATGGGCGTTAGGTTATTAAATCATTTTCCCTTTTATTTCATCCCCACTCCATTTCATTTCTGAGACAAAATCCACGACAACCCACGGTACCCTCCCCAACGATCGCTTCTGAGGAAAAATCGCAACGTGCACCATGGAGTAGACCGACCGGCGCTTTGAGTATTCCACCGTCTACTCCAAACCAGACAGGGCGGTGAATCACGTTCGTTTTGCACCCAGGTGGGCGGGCCAAACTTGAGTCTGGCTGAAACCCCGCCCAGAAAGCGGACCACATGAAGGCCCGGTCCAATAAGGATGCTCGGATCGGACGATGACGTCGGTTTCGCCATGGCTCCTCCCCGAGCTCCGTGATCTATAAAGGACGGAGCAATCCTCAGAGTTGAGTCGAGTTGGTTTTGCTGGTCGTTGGAGAAGTCGAGTTGGTTTTGCGGGTCGTTGGAGAGGTCGAGTTAGAATTGCGAGTCGTTTGGTCGTTGAAGAGAATTGCAAGTTGGAGAGGTTGACGAGAATTGTTGTGAAAGTGTTCCTGCTGCCTAGCTCTGCCTACATCTCGCCTCGACGGCCCGCCTTCTGTACTGGTCCTCGCCCACACAACCTCGACCAAACCTCTTGTCTGGTCCTGCTACTGCTCAACTCTCACCATTTTGGACTCCACTCTCCTCCACTCAAGCTCCTGCTGGAGACACGATTACCACACGTGCGGCTGTGGACCAAACTGCACAGCTTTTGTCGGGTGCCGCACCACGGAGCATCCCTTCCCCTGAAACACTCAGGTACCAAAAACTGTGACCTCAACTCCCTCCCTGGCTGCAAAAGGGTCCCTTTCCTTTTCATTGGGTTTATTTTGTCTGAGTGTGTGTGTCTGAGTGTATTAGTGCCTGTCCGTTAGATAAGCCTGTATAAGATCTTCATTGTTGTAATTGTTGCTTTTATTAATCTCGTGTCAAGTCCGCACTGTGTCCATTTTTGTAAGTTGCTTGTAAAATTGCTGCACCACACCTCTCATCTTTTCCCTGCATTACATACCGAATAAACCTTTTTGTTGTGCCACATGATTTTCCCCCCTTATTGTAAATAAATAATTGTAGAAATGTTCCCAGCTCGTCTGTCTTTTCCTCCATTGGTCCAGCATGGTTCGGATCTAAGTTGAGCCGGGTCTTTATTCCCGATAATCCATTCCTTCTAGCCGATACATCCTTGGCAGTGCCGCTTGGCTGCATCCGATCCGGAAAGGTAGTTGGTAGTTGGTAGCGTAATCCGGTTCGGGCAAGGCGTACCGAGGGCGTGGTTCCCTGGTAGTCGAAACCGCGTGGTTAATAAGATAACTTGATTCTAGACAGGAGGACCCTACGCCACGCGGTTGCGGTATTGGCGTCCACGGTCGGTTAAGCGACCCACTGCGTCACCGAATTATCCGTGAACGACGGCCTACAATTCCGGGGAGTCTTGTGGGAATCGACGTAGTTTCCCCCACCTCGTGGTCTTCTCACCCGACCCCGCCGGCCCGCAACAATATATTCCCCCATCACAACTCAATCATATACTTGGTGTTGGCTTCATGGTTAGGGTGGTGGGCTTGGGATCCGAGGATCCCGAGTTCAAAATCAAATCCCACTTGGCTGTTGAATTAATACCAGGTGGGGTTGACTGCCTGTCATCCTTCTGAGGTCGGCAAAATGAGTGCCAGCTTGCTGGTATCCTGTGTCGGGGTGGCGACCCGCCCAGGATTGTGCCCAATAGCCATGGAGAGTGTTTAGGCAGCACCAATGCTCTGCACAAAGTATGGTCCCAATCGATTGATGGATGGAACTCAATCATAATTTTGAAGTTTCATGTCGATTAAGCCTTAAGGCAATAGTTCAAGAGAGAATTTAAAAAATATTTTCCTTCAATCCAATATGGCTGCCAAAGCATGTGGCCTATCAATTATTCATGAACGCCTTGGTATCCCCAAGGCTTAGGGAATATGTGTGTGACGTTTCTCGATCTGTCATGTCAGCCGTTCTGGAGAAGAATTTTAAAGGTTTTCGGGTAAATCCAATATGGCTGCCTATGACGTCATAGGAGGGGAACTTTTTGATCCTCATGGATAGGCGGTAATACGTACCTGTAAAGTTTCTCCTCGATCTGTTCAGCCATTTCAGAGAAAAAGATTTTTTGAAGGTTTTATTTAAAAATATACATTTATGGCTGCTGAACCACATGACTGATGATGTCATAATTTCTTTCCGTTCAGCAATTTATCCCGAGATGCACATAAAAAATTTTTCATGCTCATCAGATGTAGCGTTCTACGTATGCAATTATAACATCATAACGAAGGCACCTATGACATCATAAAAAGTCAACCTTATTCCCCATGGGGAGTACTCGACAGGTGCTAAGTTTCAATTTTTTTCCATTGAGCGGTTTTGGAGATTATAGAGATCCAACATTTCTCCTTTTTCCCAACTTGGCTGCCACACCATGGAACCTATGGTGTCACAATTACCATTACAACATTCTACTTGAGTAGACGCGCCTATGGTGAAAATTTCGCACCAATCCGACATGTGGTTCCAGAGAAAATGTAATAACAAAATGCAGACACGCACTTAAGTGCGGGACCGATCGCTTCACCCTACTTTTCGATTCGCATGCACGGGGTAATAACGATCCTCAAGGGGGCAATGGGGGTTCCTCACTCTTCCTGCAACAGTGAGTGTCCTCTGCTTCCTCTATTCCTGGTGTGGGACACATTAAGCATCCATCACATTTTGAGGACTCCTCTTCCTTTCTCCTTCGCACTTCAGTTCTACCTTTTCCCCCACAATTTCCCCCAAATGACTTAAACCCCAACTGACTCTTCCAATGAGGATCAGTTCGGCAAACCAAGCATCTCTCGGTCTTCTCGACTGAACTTTTTAGATCCTCGTGGAGGATCTCCAAGTCTTACTCACTTGTTGTTCTTCATCTTCTTCTTGTGGACTTTTTTTGTTTCACAGCCTACAGTTTTCATCGAAACTTCCTGAAACTTGGCATACATATGTAAAATACCCTGCACAGACAGTAACCATCTCCGATTTTGAAAATTCCTCCTAGAAAAAAAGTTATGACGTCAAAATATCTCCGCGAATGGAAATCGCCTAAAAATTATCTCTGAAACTAGGCAAGCTGTTTGAATTTTGTTTGCGGAAATCAAGCCGGGCATTAGCACAGATAATTATCGCAAACCTGATACATCACAATGACGTCATATTCGTTTTTATGACGTCATCATTAAGAGGACGAGGATCTTAGCTCATTTGAGCTTGTTGTTGTGTTGGCCCGAGAATGGGTAATTGAATTTAATCCTCTCGGATTCACTGTTTGCGTTCAAGGCGTTGGAATCCCTGCGAGATGGTGGCAGACATGACCAGGTCCTTGAAGTGCTGCATTTGGTGAACATAATGCGAGGTTGAGGGGGTCAGTGATCGACCTGTGCTGAATCCCCGCTCATGTGGGATTTGGTGGGAATGAGACTTTCGATTTGGTGGTGAAGCGAGCCCTGAAAAGTGATAAACTTACGGAAATCCTTCTGGGCCCATCAGCAGTCAGTCGTCAGTCGAGTGAAGACCGGATCATGAAAAAATGGCAAGTCCAGTGGGACACTGGAACGAAGGCAACATTTTGTCACAAGATGTGATGCTGCCAGTGGAGCTTCCCTGGCTTAACCTGAGATATCAGGTGACTTTAGGTCGGGTGAGAATCGGACACTGCCGCCGAAACTCTTACCTTCATCGAATAGGATGTCATTCTGCAAGGCATTGTGGGTATTGCAGGAAGCCTGAGGATTTGGTGCACCTATCTATCTATAATTCCAGCAATGTGTGTGTGTGTGTGTGTGTGTGTGTGTGTGTGTGTGTGTGTGTGTGTGTGTGTGTGTGTGTGTGTGTGTGTGTGTGTGTGCGCGCGCACGCGCGTGTGTGTGTGTCTGTGTGTGTGTGTGTGTGTGTCTGTGTGTGTGTGTGTCCGTGCGTGTGTGCGTGCGTGTGTGTGTGTGTGTGTGTGTGTGTGTGTGTGTGTGTGTGTGTGTGTGTGTGTGTGTGTGTGTGTGTGTGTGTGTGTGTGTGTGTGTGTGTGTGCGCGCGCGTGTGTGTGTGTGTGTGTGTATGTGTCTGTGTGTGTGTGTCTGTGTGTGTGTGTCTGTGTGTGTGTGTCTGTGTGTGTGTCTGTGTGTGTGTGTATGTCTGCGTATGTGTGTGTCTGTGTGTGTGTCTGTGTGTGAGTGTGTGTCTGCGAGAGTGTCTGTCCGTGTGTGTCTGCGAGGGTGGGTGAATCTGTGTGTGTGTGTGTGTCTGCGTGTGTGTGTGTCTGTGTGTGTGTGTGTGTGTCTGCGTGTGTGTGTGTGTGTGTGTGTGTGTGTGTGTGTGTCTGCGTGTGTGTGTGTGTGTGTGTGTGTGTGTGTGTGTGTGCCTGTGTGTCTGTGACCACTGTTTCTCGACAACCTCTGGTCCGATCTAATTGAAACTTGCCAGGTATATTTCTGGGGACCTGAGGATGTGCCTTTTCAAAGTTTGATATTAATCGGACAAGTGGTTCTCAAGTTATGGCCATTTATTGACCAAACCAATGACAGGACATGGTGCTATGACGTCACGGCAACGTCAATTCTTTTTTTTTTTTGCACGTACAGTCATGCACGTACGGGCCCGCACTAGTTTGTGAAATGTCCACTCTATGACGAAGGCAGACAGCATCTTCTCCGGAATATAACAGGGAGATCAAAGTATCAAATTTGCCGGAAATATTAAGCATTGCTGAACCAGAAGCACCGTCGACTCTTTTGGGCTGTGCTGAGATTTTTAAGAGAGAGTCCTTTAAAATTTGTGGGAAACATGATAGCTCCTTTATTATGTCGTCCAAGTTTGGTTGCGTGGCTTATATAGAGCTCTGTAGCTCTGAAAGCGCCATAAAACCCCCAAAGAAGTAGAAAGGTGTTTCATACGGCGAACTGTATTCATGTGAACATAATATTGTTGAGATGAAAGGAAAGCGATCATTGGGGGGGGGCTGCTTACGTCATCGTTACGTCATCGCGCAACAAAGTACGCTGCACAGTTGTGCGCATGCGCAGTCAACGTTTTCAGCTGTGTGAAATGGTGACCGCGCGGTATATTCGTGGTGTTTTAAACAGATGGGGATTTTGAGGTAACGTCGAATCTGATCGGGTTTTTTGTGCAAGTTGCTTGTTTGCGCTGTGAGTGGACTGTTGATGGTTCTGTGTGGATTATATCCGTTGATTATGCTCGTTGGAATGCGTGTTCGATATTACGTGCCGCCGTTGCCTCACGTACCGGTTTAGTTTTTCTGTACGAACGTACGTTTTTAATGTAACATTCTGTTTCAATGTTCTCCATCTTATCTTTTCGTTTCATTCACGGACAAACGTGGTTTTGTTTCGTCTTGCGGGGAAACGGCTGTCGTGGACTGCACCGACCTTTGGCCTATCTAGTCTTGGTTTGTTTCCCGCCCCCAACTTCGGGTTGTTGTCCACAAGGAAATTGGACGCAGGACGAGGCCATTCAGCTCGTCATGTCTGCGCCACATCAACACCAACACGATTTAGATAAAAATGTTAAATGTTTCCTGTTTGTTTTTTGTATGTTTTTTTAGCCGCGTTGTGTAGCGAACGGTGGCTCGAAGAGAGCTCCTCGTTGTTGTTGTTGTTGTTGTTATTCTCCTGGTGAAGACAAAACCTTTCTGGGGGTGAGAATAGGGAGTGAAGCAGGCAGGGAGGCTACATGGAGGTACCTGACGCCCTGGAGGCACTTGATGCCCTGGAGGCACTTGATGCCCATAGCAAGGAGATTGGTGGAATGACGCGGCTCTTGGACACATTTGTCCTTGTTTTCTTGGGGGAGGGGCTGGGGGTGGTTGGGCGAAGGCAGTTCTTGGGGGATAAATTCACAATATCAACCACACAACCCCCCCCGCCCTCCCCTCCCCCTTTACGAGATCCACAGCCAACACCACACATGCACACAATCACCCATCAATGCTCAAGCTACCTAAAAGTCTGACCAACATCCCTATACCCATCTATCTCCATAACTTCCAGGTACCTATCTAATTACAATTTAAACTTATCTACTTTTTCTGCTGCCACTACATTTCCAGGAAGACCATTCCATGCATTTACTACTCTCTGAGTAAAAAATCCCCTGCCTTACTACCGTCTTGACTCTCCCCTTCTCTACTCTCAGGCAATGACCCCTGGAACTATCATTCTTTTATTTGCTGAATAATTATTAATTGCTGGAATCCTTCAGATTTCGGCAATTATGTTGGTCGGTTGTGTGTGTCATTCTGTGTGTCTGTCTGTGTGTTTGTTTTCCCTGTAGCAGCCACACCATTTCAGCGATCATGACCAAACTGGGTACAGACGTCGGCCATGGTCCAACTTAGACAGTTGTTTTTAGTGAATCTAGGTCAAAGGTCAAGGTCAAGGTCACCGAAAATCCGAAATTCTTATTTTCGCAATAACGTCCGCTAAAATGGTCGTATCGACTTCAAACCAAATCCAAAAATGTGCATCTTCCAATACTGCATCCAACCATATGTCTCATTGTGGTGTCACACCAATATCCTTCTTAGCGATCGGGGGTCGAATGTCGGGGGGGGGACGGGTCAAAACTTTCAAATTGTGATAAAAAATGCCATTTCAAGTCCGATTGACTTCCAAGTTATGATCATGACCATGAAACTAAGTGCTATAACTCATTAAACGGAAGCACTATCAACTTATAAGAACCAAATCTATTTCCAGGTTTTTGTTTTTTCAGAGATCATGGAGATATGACAAAGTTATTCCGGCAATTCCTTGTATTGCTCAACGAGCAATTTCATTTTATTCTTATTATGTCCATACTCTTCATTTTCTTAAACATCTCAATCATATCTCCTCGTAACCACCTTCTTTCTAGTGTATAAAGACACTTTCTCCTTCAGCCGCCCCTCATAGCTGAGTCTAGTGAGGCCCGGAATCGATCTAGTAGCCCTGTGCTGAACCCTCTCTCTGGTAGCTCTGTCCTTCCTGAGTTGTGGTGACCAAAACTGCACACAATATTCTTGCTAGATGTGGCCCTCATTAAATTCCTGTACAATGTTAAAACCACGTCTTGATTTATAATTGATCCCCTTCTGAATACATCCTAAAACCCGATTGGCTTTACCTATAGCTGCCTGGCATTGCGCTGCCTGCTTACCTCCCGTATCTATTACCACCCCCAGATCCTTCTGCTGCGTGACACGCTCCAAAATTACCCCTTGCATCCTGTAACCTTTATTTTCATTACTATTATTACCCATCCTGAGCACTTTAAACTTGCTCAGGTTAAATTACATTTTCCAATCTTGTACACAATCTATGCAAGTATCAATACTTTCCTGAATATGATCACCACCCCCTCTGCTATCCACCCTACCTCCATGCCTTGTGTCATCTGCAAATTTGGAATTCCTGCTCTTCACCCCACTATCCAAACCGTTGCTGTAAATAATGAATATTAATGGTCTGAGTACTAACCCCTGAAGTACGCCACTACTTGCATCCTCCCAGCATGACATCCTCCCTCTCACAACCACTCTTTGCTCCCTACCACTAAGCCAGTTTGCAATCCATTTAGCGACCTGACCAGTCACTCCACAAGCCCTCACTTTGGCTAACAACCTCCGATGTGGTACCTTATCAAATGCCTTCTTCGTGATCCTAAAGTCGGTCGGCCCTTCGATGACTATTCTGCCCTTCAGAGGGGACGTTAAGTTTGGTGTCTCATCTGCTATCGTCAGTTGGTTGACATTAAAATGCCTTATGGTATATTTGTCAAAGAGCAGGCGAGCTTTTACCAACCTCGGTGGTGTAATCGTTGGAGCTAGAACATCCGCTCTGAGTCTGGTTTGTCGCCGTTCCACATCTCTGTAACTGTCACATGTAGTCTGCTCAAGATCGTTTATTTATTACATGTTCATGGGGGAGGGGGGGGGGTTATGAGGTGTGTTTTGAGCTGAGTGTTGTCTGAATTTCCAAGTTATTACCACTTTGCATTTGTGTATGTAGTAAATAGCTGAGTTACTGTGTGTGTGCTGCTTTTATATTTTTAGCTTATCTGGAATTTAAATTCCAGATAAGGTATTGCCTCCTGTCCATCCATCTCCTATTTTGATTTCTCTGGCAAAACTGCTGGGCCAATCCAGCTGAAATTTCGCAGCAACGTTCCTCTCCTGACTGGTAAGAGGGATTTCAAAGCTCGTTCCAGTCACATGACTTTAAGTAGGTCGAAATGATCGACTTCGTAAATTTCTTCAAAAATCTTCTTCTCCAGACCCACCAGTCAGAATGCTACAATTTGGGATAAAGACGCCGCACCATTATCATCAAAATTGTAATCATTGCTTTGAGGCGTGAGGAAGGCATGGGATAAAGACGCTGGACCATAATCATCAATATAGTAATCACTATTGTCAGAGGCGAGGAATCGTGAGGTGAGAAAAGCATGATCTAAAGATGCTGCACCGTAATCACCAATATTGTAATCACCGCTGTGATTGGCATAGAATGTCGATGGCATAGCTACAGCCACACAAGCTTTATCAGTCCCCGTCCGGTTTCACCGGAGGGAACTATAGGTTTGCTTTCCGTCCGTCCATCCCACCTGTGGTTTTTCAAACTCCCCCCCCACCCCATACCCTTTAATATATTCATATGAAACTTGGTACATGGCTTTATTATGATAAGTTGCAGAACAAGTTCGAGTTTCAGGGAGTTTCATCAATTTTTCACAGTTAAGCCCTTTTTAAACAGAAAATATCACATATTATACATGGGTCAGTGTTCAGCTGACCTGACTCCATCCCAATATAATCATGCACTGCCATTGCATGAATCAGGCCTTAGGCTTGGACGCCAGTCCTTGGCTCAATGCAATTGGAATGCTACCAGGTATTTTACCACGATGGATGTATTATATTATATATGCTTGTTTTTAGATCCTCGTGGAGGATCTCTAAGTCTTACTCATGTTGTTGTTCTTGTGGACTTTTTTGTTTCACAGCCTACAGTTTTCATTGAAACTTCATGAAACTTGGCATATATATGTAAAAATACCCTGCGCAGACAGTAACCATCTCCGATTTTGAAAATTCCTCCTAGAAAAAAAAGTTATGACGTCAAAATATCTCTGCTAATGGAAATCGCCTAAAAAATTATCTCCGAAACTCGGCAAGCTTTTTGAATTCTGTTTGCGGGAATTGAACAAGCAGAGATGAATTACCACACATATGATACATCACTATGACGTCATATCAATTTTTATGACGTCATTCCAATTTTTTGACATTTTTTGTTTCACAACCCAGATTTTGCATCGGATCTTTGTGAAACTTGCCATGTATATGCAGAATGCCCACGCGCAGGCAGTAACCAGCTCCGATTTTGGAAATTCTTCCGAGAAAAAAAGTTGACATCATAATATCGCCGCTAATAGAAATCGCCTATACCATTATCTCAGAAACTAGGCAAGCTGTTTGAATTTTGTTTGAGGGAATCAAGCTGGGCATTAGCACAGATAATTTATCGCAAACCTGATACATCACAATGACGTCGTATTCATTTTTATGATGTCATCATTAAGAGGACGAGGATTTTGGCTCATTTGAGCTTGTTTCTTGATGTATGTACATCGGGTTATTTTTATTGGATGCTCTCGTGTTCCGGGTGAGGGCAGCTCTTCCCTGTTTGGAGGAACGGTGGTCGTGTGGAGAAAGCATGGTTTTTACTATCTCACTTGGAGTGTTTTCAAATAAAGTAAAAGTGATTTAACCTCTTAAGTGTTGGTAAGCTGCCTGGAGCATTCTTTATTCAAAGCATCGGTACACGTAGGCTATTCCAGGATACGGAGTAAATTGCATAGATAGTTGTTTAATGTGTAGAATGGTGCTTTTGAAGAGTGGTTTCAAGGGGGCGGTAGATAGGTTTAATATAATATTTCAGAGGTAACGATAAGCAATGGGAATAGAAGGGGACAGTGATGTAGACAGAAATGGTAGATGGTCTGTTATCCTTTGCGTGCATGTGTTGTGTCGTGTCGTGCCGTGCTGACGGGCATTGAGATGTTCTGATTCTTTGAGGTGTGAATCCTTTTTTAGTAACAGTGTGAATGTGTTGTCTGTGCCAATTCAACCCGGATCAGACTGTTGTCCCTCCTCTCTATAACGCATCACCACCACTTGCTGCACAAGTTAGAGAGCACTGTTTGGGCATCAATTGTGGGCCCGTTGGGCCGATGGACCAAATTTTCATTGGTCTTCTGGTTATGGGAATTCTTCTGGATTATTTGTAGTTGAGTCCAACGGCCTTGTTTCACACTTGCCTGCTGTACTTCTGGAACATTACCTTGCTTTTCACAAAACCTAGATGTGCTTGGGCCAGGGTGGGGATTATTAGTTCGTGATGATTATTGCCTTGTGTTGGCACTATTATTATTATTATTCTTTTTACCTCTGCCACTGAAGGTGAAGGAGGTTATGTTTTCACCCCGTTCTGTCTGTCTGTTAATTGCCAGAATCCTTCGGATTTCGGCAATTATGTTGGTCGGTTGTGTGTGTCATTTTGTCTGTCTGTCTGTCTATCTGTTTGTGTGTTTGTTTACCCTGTAGCAGCCACACCATTTCAGCGATCATGACCAAACTGGGTACAGACGTTGGCCATGGTCCTACTTAGACACTTGTCGTTTTTGGTGAATCTCGGTCAAAGGTCAAGGTCAAGGTCACCGAAAAACCGAAATTCTTATTTTCACAATAACGGCCGCTAAAATGGTCGTATCGACTTCAAACCAAATCCAAAATGTGCATCTTCCAATTCTGCATCCAACCATATGTCTCATTGTGGTGTCGCACCAACACCCTTAGCAGTCGGGGGTCGAATGTCGGGGGGGGGGTCAACAATGAAAAATGCCTTTTCAAGTCCGATTGACTTCCAAGTTATGATGATGACCATGAAGCTAAGTGCTATAACTCATTAAACAGTAGCACTATCGACTTATAAGAACCAAATTGATTTTCAGGTTTTGTTTTTTCAGAGATCATGGGGATATGACAAAGTTATTCCAGCAATTCCTTGCTCAACGAGCAATTTCATTTGTTTGTTTATGTGCAGGATATCTCAAAAAGTCGTGGATGGATCTGGATGAAATTTTGTGGACAGGTTGGATGTGTGACAACGACGAACTGATTACATTTTGGTGAAGATCTGGATCCACATGTGACTACGATAATTTTTTTCAGTGATTCTTCGACATTGAGCGAAAGGGCCAAAAATGATATAAAGCACAATATCTGAAAAAGTTGTGGACGGATTCAGACAAAACTTGGTGGACACGTTGGGTGTGTCGCAAGGACTAATTGATTTGATGTTGGTGAATATCCGAATCCAGATCTGGATACGAGAATTATTTAATTCATAAAGCGATTCTTCACCCGTTGAGAGATAGGGCCATAAACGATATAATACTGTTTAGCATGATGCACTACATGGCTAAAAGCATGTGGACACCTGCTTGTCCAACATCTCATTCCCAAATCATGGGTATTAATATGGGGTTGGTTTCCCCCCCTCCTTTGCTGCTATAACACCCTCCACTCTTCTGGGAAGGCCTTCCACTAGATGATGAAACATTGCTTCCATTCAGCCACAAGAGCACTAGTGAGGTTGGGCACTGATGCTGGGTGACCGGCATTCCAATTCATACCAAAGGTGTTCAGTGGGGTCGAGGTCAGGGCTCTGCACAGGCCAGTCAAGTTCTTCCACACAGATCTCGACAAACCATTTCTGTATGGACCTCGCTTTGTGCAATGGGGGCATTGTCATGCTGAAACAGGAAAGGGCCTTCCCCAAACTGTTGCCACAACGTTGGAAGCACAGAATCGTCATGAATGTCATTGTATGCTGTAGCGTTAAGATTTTCCTTCACTGGAACTAAAGGGCCGAGCCTGAACCATGGAAAACAGCCCCAGACCATTATTCCTCCTCCACCAAACTTTACAGTTGGCAATATGCACTTGGTCAGGTAGCGTTCTCCTGGCATCCACCAAACCCAGATTCGTCCATCAGACTGCCAGATGTTGAAGCGTGATTCATCACTCCAGAGAACGCGTTTCCACTGCTCCATATTTCAATGGCGGTGAGCATTACACCACTCCAGCCGAAGCTTAGCATTGTACATGGTGATCTTATGCTTGTGAGCGGCTGCTCGGCCATGGAAACCCATTTAATGAAGCTCTCGATGAACAGTGCTTGTGCTGACGTTGCTTCCAGAGTCAGTTTGGAACTCAGTAGTGAGTGTTGCAACCGACAACAGACGATGTTTCCACACAACGTGCTTCAGCACACAGCGGTCCCGTTCTGTGAGCTTGTGTGGCCTACCACTTCGCAGCTGAGCTGTTGTTGCTCCTAGATGTTTCCACTTCACAACAACAGCACCTACAATTGACCGGGGCAACTCTAGCAGGGCAGAAATTTGATGAACTTACTTGTTGGAAAGGTGGCATCCGATGACGGTGCCACGTTGAAAGTCACTGAGTTCTTCAATACGACCTATTCTATTACCAATATTTGTTTACGGAGATTGCGTGGCTGTGTGCTTGATTTTATACACCTGTCAGCAATGGGTATGGCTGAAATAGCCCAACCCACTAATTAGAAGGGTGTCTGCATACTTTTGGCCATGTAATGTATTGGGCCCGATATGTTCTCGTGGATCAGGCATTACGTTACGGAGGTACTTGCTCTACCGAGTTCCCTTCTCGTTGTAAATATTATTCATGTTGTTTAATTTTTAAAATGTGCTTTGTTAAAACATTGTCATTGTTTTTGATATTAGGGTACCAAACCTTTCAGGCTGTTTAACCTATTGTTTTTCTTCCGCTTATTCTTTATTTGTTACCTCCCCCACCGAAGGTGAAGGAGGTTATGTTTTCACCCCTTTCTGTTTGTCTGTGAACAGGATATCTCAAAAAGTTGTGGATGGATCCGGATGAAATTTTGTGGACAGGTTCGGGGTGTGACAAGGACGAACTGCTTAGATTTTGGTGAAGATCCGGATCTGGATCTGACTACTAGAATTTTTAAGAGATTCTTCACCGTTGAGAGATCTGGCGAAATCGATAAGAGCACGATGTCTCAAAAAGTTGTGGATGAATTCAGACGAAACTTGGTGGACATGTTGAGTGTGTGGCAAGGACGAATTGATTCGATTTTGATGAAGATTCGAATCCGGATCTGGATACGAGAGTTATTTAATTTTTAGTCATTCTTCCCCATTGAGAGATAGTATAGGGCTAAAAAGGATGTATCGCATGTTATTTCAAAAATGTATTGGGCCCAATATGTTCTCAGACATTGCGTGGCGGAGTTATGCACTCCACCGAGTGTTTTTATAGTTCTTATTATTCCGCCGGCAATTTTCGGGCTTATTTCCCTTTTAAATTCATTTTCTTGGCAACTGTTAGTCTGATTGACATGAAATTTTCATTGTAGTGTGCCTTTTTCGTTGATTTTTTTTTCGTGATAATTATGACATTAGAGGTCATGTGTTACATGTGCCATCTTTGAAAAACCGAAAAACTTTGGACGTCTTCTCTCTGGAAGCAATTGCTGGAAAAAATTGAAACATGGCTCGTTAAAGTCTCCGCAAGGGTTATGTGTTGTTACACCATGACATCATCGGTTCCTTCATTATGACATCATTTGAGTGCAATGCTGTATCCTAAAAATTTGAAATTTCTGAAGCGTCATCAACACAACTTACCAGAGGGAAAAAAAATGTTGTGATGTCATCGGTCGCGTGGTTTGGCAGCCATATTGGATTGTAAATTTAAAACTTTAAAAACCCTTCTCCAAAACAGCTGAACAGATTGAGGCGAAACTTTACATTCATGTTCGGCAAAACTTTACACCCATGTTCACCAAGCCATGGGTGTACCAATTTGTTTATGAATACTTGATAGGTCACACAGTTTGCTGACCATATTGGATTTACCCTTCAACCTTTTAAAATCTTCTTCTCCAGTACGGCTGGACAGATCGAGGTGAAACTTCACACACACCTTCCCCAAGACTTGGGGATATGAGTTTGTTCACAAATAATTAATGTTACATGGTTTGGCAACCATATTTGAAGCAGCCAGTTTGAAGGAGGAGGAGATTGTGCAGAGCACACACACTGTGCAGAGCGTTGGTACTGCTTAAGCAGTCTCCTTGGCTATTGGGCACAATCCTGGACGGGTCACCACTCCGACACAGTATACCAGCATGCTGGCACTCATTTTGCTGACCTCAGAAGGATGACAGGCTGAGTTAACCCCACCTGGTATTAATTCAACAGCTGAGCGGGATCTAAAGCCCACCATCCTAACCATTAAGCCAACACCAGGCATATTGGATTGAAGGACAATATTAAATTTTGTTTTCTCTGGAACGGCTTATCCTATCAAAGCGAAATTTCACAAGTATCATCTAATGCCATTGCTGTATATAGGTTTAAAATTATGATGTCATAAGTCACGTGGTTTGGTGGCCATTTTGGATAGAAAAACTCACCTTATCCGATTAAGATGAAACTTCACAAGCGTGGTCCCCTACCCAATTAGAGACAGAATCTAAATGTATGCTGTCATAGGTCACATGGTTCGACATCCATATTGGATTGAAAATTAAAAACTTAAAAAATCTTCTCCTCCAGAATGGCTTCCCAGATCAAGGCAAAACTTTACACGTGTGACCACCGATCCATGACAAACAAAAAGTTCCCTACCCTTTTTGACAGGTCACATGGTTTGTCAGCCATATTGGATTGAAAGAAAATATTAAATCATGTTTCCTCTGGAACCGCTTCATCAATTAAAGTGAAACTTCAGAATTATGATTTAGTAGAGAAGGGGAACGTATGTTTTAGATTTCAACCCGATCGGCCACATGATCTGGCAGTCAGAATTATTTAATTGTTTGGATCTGAGAATGTTTTTTTTCTTTTTGAATAAGGCTCATTTGGCCACACCTGGATGGGTTTGAGAGTAGAGGAGTACAGTATTAGTTAAATTTATACCACCAATGGTCCCAGGAAAAAGGGTCAACTGCGTACGTAATAAATAGATGGCATGTGGCCTGTTTCCAGGTCCATAACTTGTTAATCCCGTGTCATAGAGAGATGTGTAGGGCCTCTGGACTTGGGTGAGTCCTGGCTTACCCTCTGCCCCCATGGTGTCAACATTTATTACTTCATGTTCAGGTTATTTAAACACCAATTCAATTCTTCTTGGATATGGCAGCTTGGCTTTCAGGTAGTTATCATTTTGTTGGGGCTCGATTATGCCGCTGATGCTGTGCTCCTATACCAGTACACTGGTACTCATTTCGCCAACCTCGAAAGGATGACAGGCTGAGTCAACACCATCTTGTGTTAATTCAGTGGCCAATGGGGCTCGAATTCAGGACCCTAAGATCCCAAGCCAGCCATCCTAACCACAAAGCCAACACCAGGCTTACCAATTCAATTGATACCGACTAAGTATTCAGGAAAAAGGGCTAACTGCACATGTAATAAATAGATTGAATGCGGCCTTTTTCTTGGTCCATAACTCATCAATCCCGCATCGTAGAGACGTGTGGGGCCTCGAGACTTGGGGGAGTCCCGGTTTACCGTGTGGACCCATGGTGTCAACATTTATTACTTCGTGTTATTTAAACGCCAATTCACTTGATACCGACGATGTCCCCAGGAAAAATGGCTGACTGCATACATAATAAATAGATTGAACACTTTGTGTTACTCGGTTGGCAGTTCCAGTTTATTTTGTTTGTTATTAGAATTCTAGTTATTAGAATGCCATGCTGTGGTAAAAGGACATATTAAGCTGCTCTAATCACCTTAACATGGCATGCATTTAAAACATGGGAGTTATGCATTTATTGTAGAGTCATTCCACCTCATATCACTGGAGGCCTCCCAGCTGACCCCTTCAGATTTACTTTAAACTTTCATGAAATAGTTCCCAGGTATCAAAATGAAGCTGCGTAAAATTTTAGGTCCATAGATGTGGTCAACTCCGAGATATTGAGGGTTGAAAATGTGGTTGTGGCCCTATTTTTATGGTCGTTGCGAGCATCACAAAATGAACGGCTACTTTTAAACTCCCACAACTTTTAAAATATTAATGCTGGAGCCTTGAAATTTTCAGAGATGATTCTTCTATAACTGCTCTGCAAGAAACAAACATAAAACAGAGTATACCTCGATTAATTTTTTATGACCTGATCAGTTGAAATCCAGAAAAAAAATGTTGGTTTTGTATAAAGACCCAACTTTGAGACCCCATATATTTTTATTGACCCATCCCAGAAGCTTGAATTTTTTCAGGTAATAACTATGGTAGTAGTATTCAAATATATGTTTACTTTTCTTAATCAGTCATATATAATAGTCATGATCCCTCAAAAATTGAAAATTTTCATTTTTCTCTGAAATTCAGGTGAGGATTGCAAATATATGACAAGGTATACCACTTCAAATTGTTCACCATTGGAAAGAGCATATTCAAGTTTAGAAAAGTGTCAAATATCAAAGTGGTATCATGTTTCTATCAATATTTTAAAAATATTTGAAGAAATGATGTGCTGCCAGTGCTGTGCGCGTTGTGTGTGCTATTTAATGGACAGTCCTTTTACATGTCGTACATATGTGTAGTACATGTATATACAATGTACATACATATTGTTATGAATTCGTGCCCGCCTGGCGTGCGAACAGCCACTTTAGCCAATGGCTAAAGTCATCCCTTAAACTCATGTACGTTCCTTTTAACACGACGTAGCAAAGCTACGTCCCCTCTACACACTCACAAGTCTGTCCTTGTCCTCAAGCATCCCATTTTCCATCCTAAATCTAAACTGACATCCCTCTAACTAATCCATTCCACGGGCCCCATGAGGACTTATCCCTGCCCCGTGGAGCCGGTCTAACTAACACTAACCCTTCCCCCTAACTAGTTCCATTCCTGTGCCCGGGAAGGGGGGTCTTCCACACCTTGCCCGGGGAATTCTGTTCACCCGAAGCGAGGCTTGCTTTTTTTTTTATGCGCACACCAGCGCGGCAACTCGCAACCTGCGCTCTTTTACCCCCGTGACGTCATGGCAGCTGCTCGCGCTTCGCGCACCTCGTCCCTCCTCGGACGGTACCATCCGGCAGGGATTTTCCTCCTGCCGGATTCCAACCATGCAGCCACGACATCACCCTGCACATTAAAAGCAAGCCTCGCGTTTCGAGGGGTTCCCCACGCGAACACATGTGCTCTACTCGTCGGAGCTTCACAAACACGCTCGCGTGGAGAACCCACCCAGTCTAAATCCATATCCAGCCTACCTTCTGTCCGTCCGCGGGATCGGCTGCATCCACCACGGGCGTTTACGGACCGGGTTTCACTCCGCAGGTGCGCACGTGGCGGCCTTGTGCGTCGCACAGCACGGACCCCGCGTGCGCTGCCGTGCAAACCCGGCACGGTTCCCAAAATAGCTACGGCCGTTACTCAGCCTTTCTCCACTGTCAGGCACCGTCTCCGTCGCACTCTCGCGCACAAACTTCTATGTGCCACGACGCTCTCACACCGCGCCATGACACTCTCACTTGGACATGCGGTTGCATCTTCCCGCATGCCGATTCCCATCTCCCTCACATACAGCGCTCTCACACACGCTGTTGCTCTCACACACGCCATTTCCCTCGCACACGTGGTTCCACTCACACACGGCCTTCCAATTGCACAGGGGGTTTCACTCACATACGGTGCTTCATACACACACGGTGCTTCATACACACACGGCATGCTGGGAGGCACGCATTCCGGCTCACTCGCAACCTCGCACACCATTTTACTCACACACGTGGTCTCTTTTACACAGACCTTTTCCCTCACACACGCTGTTCCTTTCTCAAAACGCCTTTCACCCACGCTATGCTCGCGTTGCAGCACGCATTTTGCCACACTCGTGTACACACACACCGGGACATTCACAATGGGTTCCGAGGCCTTCACACCCCCCAAGCTCCGTGTGCACCCATCAACAGCACTCGCCCCCTCCAACTCGCAAAGCTCGACCGGACCCACCTGGTCGAGATCCGCTTCAAGGGAGCATAGCGTCTCCCTCCATTCCTGAAGGAGGCTATCCAGCTACTTGTTCCGGGTCACGACACATTCCCCGAGCTCCCCTTCATCGTCCTCCACTACCTCCATGTCTTTCTTTACTTTACTTTCGTCTCTACTCGTCTTTACTTTCGTGTAGTCTCTCCACTACCGTTTCCATCTCCCGCGTCTGTTATTTCTGTCACCTCGTTTATTATCTCCCTCGTCTCTACGTGTCTTGCCGTACACGTCTCTGTCACCCCCATTTAATTTCTCCCTCGTGTCACCGTCACTTTCTCTGTCACCTGCTTGAGTCTCGCCCGACGCGTCTCCCGAATTACTTTGTCCTCCACCGCGGGGCCGACACAATCCACACTCCCCCTCAACTCGTTCACTCCAGCACGTGGCGCCGCCATTTTGAGCTCCACTGCCCGCGTTTCGCTCCTCGCAATTGCCATTCTGCCCGCCTGCAGGCATCGCTCCACGCGCTGCATCTCACCCCTCGTTTCTTTAATTTCGTTTGTCATATTCGCATTCATTTTGTTATTCATCCTGCATGCATTTGTTTTTATTTCATTTGTGTTTGTTTCCATTCTGTTATTCATTTCGTCCATTTTGCACGCATTTGTTTTCATGCCTTCCTCCATTTTGCATGCATTTTCATTCATTTTGTTGTTCATTTGTTGCATTTCTGCCAGCAAAACCCTGAATAACTGGCCCATGTCAGGTGGGTCTATGGCCGCCGCTTCGCCATCATCAGGCGTGGATTCGCCGGAGGCTGGGGAGGGAATTTGATGGAGGAGGGGAGGGGGGGTGTCGAAAGCCGCGGCCGCCGCCGCTGCGCCCATTTCGGACTCTGGGTTCGGTTGTGGGGGAAATTCAACCTGCATATTGGGAACGTCCTGCTCGGGGATTTCATCCTGGGCCATGGATTCTAACATTTCCAAATCTAAATCTAATACCCCCTGCTCCCGCTCACCTTGAACCGCCATCTTGCTTATCGGAAATAAATTTAAACAGCTCGTTTTTTTTTTAATGGAACCGGAGGGTCGCCTCGCACACCCTTTATCTGGTTCCGTTAATTTTGTTGGAGGGGAATGGATGTGAATCCCACTCCTGACACCAGTGTTACGAATTCGCGCCCGCCTGGCGTGCGAACAGCCGCTTTAGCCAATGGCGGCCGTCTCTCCCACCGGACGGACAATTCAGCCGTGACTTTCCGGAACAATGCCGAAAACCAGTCACGGGTGTGCTCCAAGCGCACACCACGGCCTAGTCAATATGCTACCCGCGCGCGACAGGGTCAATCGCCGAATTGTCGATATACCTAATTATTCGCGCGGGCAGCCTACCGAGAGACCGTACCTCAGCGAGGTCTGCTTGGACACGAACCACTTAAGCGGTCCGTTCCGTTCTGGGATAACCGAGCGGTGTATTATCGCGAGACCTCGCTGGACCCAATTCTTTTATCGGCTATTAAAAAGCCCGCTATTATTCCGAGAGCAATACGGCAGTTCGATGGGGAAAGAGGACAGAACGAACGGGTTAACATTCACACAAGGACATTTATTTATAATGCACATGTAAACAGGGATGCAGGTATGCAATCAATGGGGGAAGGGGCCAAGACACTTGCAAGGTAAAGCACGACAACCGTGTATGATTATTATTCACAAGCACTTACACAGTTATACTTGCAAGACACGGCACCACAACATTCACACAAATAAATCAAGAAAAGACCCCCTCAGAGACGAGGGGGTCAGACTGGACCCGTAGGCCTTTATTACATGGGACTTGGCGGACCAAAGGAGTCCCACGAAACCGTTGCAGGTTACCTCCACCCTCGTGGTGCCTCGATGGGGCGACCCGCGACGCTCTTTCCCCACGGCAGCAAGCGTAGCCGCGGTTGCGCCCAGGCCTTGCCAGGCAGCCGGGTGAGTCGGGCCTCAGCCGGCGACGCTCTGCGAGGAACGAACGGGTTTGGATGCTCTTTCAAAGTTGATGCTCTTTGCAAGAACCCGTCTGTTCCTCAGCGACGCTCGGACTGTCCCGAAGCCCGATCACCTCAGACCGTTTGGCACTGGCTGGCGATCTCTCTCCGGCTCTCCCCACATGAACGCGCAGGTCGACCCGGCACTGCAGGCTCAGCCACGCTCTCTGCCTCGCGCGTCCTCCGCTCCCCTGGACCTCGCCCCGCCTGTGTTCTTCCGGCTCCAGACTTCTCCGACTGCCTCCAGACTCCACCGACGACTCTTCCTCGAACTGGCGCTCCGTGCGCTGTTTTATAGGGTTGGCTAGACGGGATCTGACATCCGCTCTCTGACCTCTGACCTCCACAGGCCCCGCCCCTTTTTCTCCTGTGATCCGATCTCCGAGGCGAAGCTTTCACAGAGTGGACGTGCGTGAAATCACCGTCGCTGGCGCCAACAATGAAACCCCCACGTCAATTTGCAGCGACACTGTTCGCTGGGGACTCACCGCGGCTGGTGCAAAGATGGCGTCGCTTTGGGGATGAAGGTGAGGCGATGTTATTCGGGTGGGGGAGATGCGGTTTAGGAGATCGTGGGGAGATGTCGTTGTTATGAAGGCGGTGTGGAGAGGTTGGTTGGGGGTTGAGGCGATCGTGGTTGTTGTGGTTGGTGGTTGAGGCGATCGTGGTTGGTGTTGATCATGGTTGTTGTGGTTGACGCGATCATGGTTGGTGTTGATCGTGGTTATTGTGAAGTGGTTGGTCCAAAATAACGATAGCGAAAGAAAAACGGCTAACTGAAGATCACAGCCCCGGTGACACGAATAATTCCCATTAAACAACGGTGGGGAAATCTAACTGAACACGGACTTATCGGCATAACTGAACTAAGGACCTATATGGTGTTCTGCGAATTTCCACAGCCGTAACAATATCATCTGCTATTAGGATACCATGAACACAATACTTTGAAATTTGAATTTGTAATTCTTTGTTTCTCATTTGTAAATAGCAAGAACTTAACTCATCTGGCTGGGGCTTAAAATAGAACTCAGGAATAGTGGCTGATCTGCTGATGTCAGCAGTGTATATAGTTACATTCAAGGGAGAACATTTGTTTGGGTTCCTTTGGTCCATGTGATGAAAGTTATTGATGCTCCCCTAACGTCAACTGGGAGGCAGTACAAGCTCACACCTGACTTGGAAAAGCAGATCAAGCACCTATTCAAATCATATACGTGAAATGTTTTATTACATTATTATTGCAGTATGTGATATATTTTTGTATTATTAATTTGATTCATAGAACTAATCATTCATGATTACCATGGTGCCCATACCATGCACACACTTTATGTATTCACGACTGTGTTAACAACAGTTTTAAAAAAAAATAGAAAATATATTTTTAAAAAATATACCACTTTGATATTTGACACTTTTGTAAAGTTGAATATGTTCTTTCCAATGGTGAACAATTTGAAGTGGTATACATTGTCATATATTTGCAATCCTCACCTGAATTTTGGCGAAAAATTAAAATTTTCAATTTTTGAGGGATCATGACTATTATATATGACCGATTAAGAAAAGTAAACATGTATTTGAATACTACTACCATACAGTTATTACATGAAAAAATTTCAAGCTTCAGGAAAGGGTCAATAAAAAATATATGGGGTCTCAAAGTTGTGTCTTTATACAAAACCAACATTTTTTTTCTGAATTTCAACTGATCAGGTCATAAAATTTAATAGAGGTATACTCATTTTTATGTTTGTTTCTTGCAAAGCAGTTATAGAAGAATAATCTCTGAAAATTTCAAGGCTCCAGCATTAATATTTAAAAAGTTGTGGGAGTTTAAAAGTAACCGTTCATTTTGTGATGTTTGCAACGACCATAAAAATAGGGCCACAACCACATTTTCAACCCTCAATATCTCGGAGTTGACCGCATCTATGGACCTAAAATTTTACGCAGCTTCATTTTGATACCTGGGAACTATTTTATGAAAATTTAAAGTAAATCTGAGGGAGTCAACTGGGAACATTTTCTTAAATTTGGTGATTTCACATGGAATGACTGAGTTAATTAGTCTCATCAACTGAGCAGGTCATGACAATCATTTGGTGTATCAGAATGCTCCAGTAGACACACACACACACACACACACACACACACACACACACACACACACACACACACACACACACACACACACACACACACACACACACACACACACACACACACACACACACACACACACCTCATCCATTTATACTGAAGTCTTAAAGGGTCTTTTAGGACTTTATGGTGTTCGGGAACTTTTGGGTCCTTGTGGACTCTTTTGTGAACCTCGGGAATTTTTGGGACTTTTGGGTCCTCGTTGACTTGGGACTTTTGGGTCCTCGGGGACTTTTTGCGAATTTTTGGTCCTCGGGGAATTTTTTGGACTTTTGGGTCCTCGGGGAATTTTTGGAACTGTTAGGTTCTCGGTGACTTTTGGGTCCTTGGTGACTTGGGACTTTTGGGTCTTCAGGGACTTTTGGGTCTCAGTGACTTTTGGGACCTTTGGGTCCTTAGGGACTTTTTGGGACTTTCAGATCCTCGGTACCTTTTTTGGACTTTGGGTCCTTGGGTTCTTTGGGGTTTTTAGGTGTTAAAAGGGTCTTGGGGGTCTTAAAGTGTCTTCAAAATTTGAAGGGGTCTCAGCATTCTAAAGAGTAAAAAGGTACATTCCAATAGTGCGTAATTCAAGTTTTGTCTGAAATGAAATATAAGTCTGAAATGTCTTGAGTCCATAAGTATTCAACCTCTTTGCTATTACACTCCAAATTGAACTTCGGTGCACCCAATTTCCTTTGATCATCCTTGAGATGTTTCCACAACTTGATTGGAGTCGACCTGTGGCCATTTCAATTGATCGGAAATTATTTGGAAAGAAGCACACCTTTCTCTATACAATGTGTATAGAAAATCTACACCCCCTTTCAAACTTTTCACCTTTTTTGCCTTATAGCCTGGAATTAAATTGCATTAAATCAGACTTTTTCACCTTTATTTATACATTGTAACCCACAACTTCCAAGTGAAAAACAAATTCTATAAATTTCAGGAAATTAATTAAAAATACAAAACGAGAATATCATGGTTGGATGAGTGTCCATCCACCTGAGTTAATACTTGGTGGAAGCACCTTTGACAGCAATTACAGTTGTGAATCTGTTGGGATAGGTCTCTACCAACTTTGCTCACCTTGATTGGGACATATTTGTCCATTCTTCTGCATAAAACTGTTCACATTCAATCAAGTCACATGGGGAGTGTTGATGGACAGCAATCTTCAAGTCGATTGCATTTAGGTCAGGGCTCTGACTGGGCTACTCAAGGACATTTATCTTTTTGTTTCTTAACCACTCCAGTGTAGCTTTGGCTGTGTGCTTCGGGGCGTTGTCATGCTGAAAGGTGAACTTCTGTCCCAATTTCAGCTTTCATGCAGAGGGAAGCAGGTTTTACTCTCAGATTTTTCTGTATTTTGCTTCATCCACTTTCCCTTCTATCCTAACAAGTGCCCCAGTCCCTGCTGATGAGAAACTTCACCATAACATGATGCTGCCACCACCATGCTTCCCAGTTGGGATGGTGTTCTTTGGGTGATGTTCTGTATTGGGCTTGTGCCAAACATAACGTTTTGCATTTTGTCCAAAAAGTTCCATCTTGGTTTCCTTGGACCACAAAACTCTTTGCCACATGGCTTCAGAATCTCAAGTCTTTTTTTGCATTCCTCAAACTGGACTGAAGGTGGGCTTTTTGAGTAATGGCTTCCCTCTTGCAACCCTACTGTACAAGCCAGACTTGTGGAGTGCTTGGGATATCATTGTCACATGCACACAGTGACCAGTCTTTGCCATAAAGGCATGTAGTTCTTTCAAAATTGCCATTAGCCTCTTGGTGGCCTCTCTGATCAGTCTCCTCCTTACTTGGTCATCCAGTTTGGAGGGATGGCCTTATCAAGGCGGGGTCTTGGTGGTACGATACACCTTCCACTTCTTTGTGATTGCATTGACTGTGCTCCAAGGGATATTCAAGGCCTTTGTAATATTTTTATACCCATCCCCTGATCTGTGCCTTTCCACAACTTTATCCTGGAGGTCTTTGCAAAGTTTCTTGGTGCCCATGGTTGAGTCTTTGCTGTGAAATGCACTGCATAGCAGAGGAAACCTAAGGGAACAGTTGATTTTATTCTGAAATAATCAGGATCACGACAAGTTAACACTGGTGTAGGCCGATTAACTTGGTGTGTGATTTTGAAGGTGATTGGAAACACGAAAGCTAATTTACAATTGCTATTAGAAGGGGGGAAGGGGGGGGGGACACTTATCCAACCAATATATTGTTGCGGCCATGGAAATTGGCACTACACCATGGAGGTCCTCAGGTCAGTTATACCGATAAGTATATGTGTAGTGAGATTTCCCCACCGTTGTTTAAAGGGAATTTCCATGTTCACAGGGCTGTGATCCTTTGAGTTAGCCGTTTTTCTTTTCTCTATCATTATTTTGGACCAATCATCCCCCAACAACCAAATTGCCACCACCAACAATGCCCCCAAACAACTACACCAAACCACCACCACCTTCGCCCCTTCACCTCCACAACCCCACCCCGCAAATATCGCCTGACCTCCATTCTCAAACGATGCCGGCCAACAACCAAATCGCCACCACCAACACCATCCCTAAACCACCACAGCAAACCCCCACCACCTTCGCCTTTCTCCCTCCACTACCATCAACAAACACCACCCGCAAACAAGAAGTCGCCTTCATCCCAGAGTCAACACCGAAGTCGCGCTGTCCAAACCCCGTTCGGTGATTTTTACCACGTCCAGACATGATTTGAACAGAGAAATAGAACACATTACCGAACGTCGTGCCATTGGTCGTGAATGGGATCCTTTTGAAGGAGAAATCGGATCAGGAATCATACACGCCCACTTTTCATCCGTCCAATGGCTGAGCATCAGGTGGTGTAGCCCCGCCTCCAAACCCGATGTGATCCTCAAATTTGCATATGCATTACATATGACGGACTCAATGCATTACACGCATTGGTTTGGCGGGACAGAAGCCCCGGCGAAACCCGCATACACACATCGGCTGGTCCGGCGAAACGAAGCCGCGTGGCAGACGGACTCGATGCATTACACGCATTGGGTCGGCGGGACAGAAGCCCCGGCGAAACCTGCATACACACATCGGCTGGTCGGGCGAAACGAAGCCGCGTGGCGGACGGACTCGATGCATTACACGCATCGGTTTGGCGGGACAGAAGCCCCGGCGAAACCCGCATACACACATCAGCTGGTCGGGTGAAACGAAGCCATGTGGCAGACGGACTCAATGCATTACACACATCGGCTGGTCGGGCGAAACGAAGACGCGTGGCGGACAGACTCGATGCGTTACACCCATCGGCTCTTCGGGACGAAGCCCCGAAACACGCACACACATCGGCTGGTCGGGTGGGACGAAGCCGCGTGGGCGGACGGAGCTTGGTGCATTACACCACCATCAGCTCGAAGGGGTAAAGCTGAGCTGACAGGGCGAGGCTTTGGTGATTTCAACCACGTATGCTTTGCCAGGTCAGGGGTCACACTGACAGGGCAAGGCCCTGGTGATTTCAACCAGGTACGCTTTCTAGAGGTCGAAGGTCATAGGTCGGGGGTTGGATTTTTCCACTCCCCCGGCCTATATAAGGGCGAGCACAACGGAGCTCGTGGCAGACGGGGGACGGTCGATGGAGAGGAAGTATCTTCGGAACGAAGCTCAGGTTGAAGTTGAGGGGCGAGGAGGGTGAGTTGCTGAGTGGAGCAGGGACGCGGAGAAGGGCTCAGAGGCAAGCCAGATGGCTGAGTGGGGACCACCGCCGGAGAAGGGGCGTTGTGGAGGCCACAGCCAGGAGGAGTTTTGCTGGAGCCAGTGCGGTCCAGAGCGCCAACTCGATGAAGGGAGCGGCAGCAGTTCCCCTCTCCCAAACCGAGCTTTGCGCTGAGAGAGCACTGATAACCCCCGTCTCGCCAGGAGGGCATCGACATTGCTTGAAGAGCCTCAACAACCCTCCCCATACCGGGCATCAACAACCCTCCCCATACCGGGCATCAACAACCCTCCCCGTACCGGGCATCAACAACCCTCCCCGTACCGGGCATCAACAACCCTCCCCGTACCGGGCATCAACAACCCTCCCCGTACCGGGCATCAACAACCCTCCCCATACCGGGCATCAACAACCCCCCCCCCCATCCGCGCTGAGAGAGCACCGGTGACCCCGTCCTTTCCCCTCCCCAACCGTGGTGCCGACTGTGAAACACGTGCCTGCGCGGAGAACACCGGAGATAGCTCACCGGCCACGCCAGGGGCACGAAGTCATGCGCGGCTACGCTGACATTGCGGCTTGCCCGCCATCGCGCCACGAAGGCACGGGTAAGACCCTTCGGTCTCGTGGACCTGGCCGCTCATCCAGGTTCCACGTACATTTGGTCCACGGACCTGTCTGCCACCCTTGCCTTTGAGGGAGGCTTTTCTTTACTTTTGTGTAAGTGTAAGTGCATGTGGTGGTGCCGTCTTTTAAAGTAAAGCTGTTTAAGTAAATGTGTGAATAAATATTCGGTTGTAACTCTGCCTTTGCTTGCTTTCACTGTGTACGTGCATGATTTACTGTATGGCTGTAAATACGTGCCTTGTCTGAGTGTGAAATAAATGTGCTTGTTGAACTGTTCCCTGTTTCGTTGCGTCCTTTCCCTTGTTTGAAAGTTCCATCTTGCATCACGGAAGGAATTGGTAGAAGGGTGTAAGCACCCAGTAAATAGAATCATATCCATTGGGGTCGGCGATAACACCGCTCGGTTATCACTGAAGCACGGAACGGACCGCTTCAGCGGTTCATGTCCTAGGCCGGCCAGCAGCGAGGTACGATCGCCCGGTTAACTACTCGCGCAGGTACTTAGGGAGGTCGAGTTTAGCGAACAACCCTATCCTGCGCGGGTGGCCGATTGGCACGATTCTGGTGTGGTCGAAAGACCCACCCGTGACTAGCTCCTGGCAGTTGTTCCAAGGAGGGTCACAACTGAATTGTCCGTTCCGGTGGGCGACGCGGTCGCGATTCGAGTTACGTGGCCGATCGCACGCCGGGCGGACCGAAATTCGTAACAATATTCTCGTTTTGTATTTTTAATTAATTTTTTGAAATTTATAAAATTTGTTTTTCACTTGGAAGTTGTGGGTTACGATGTGTAAATAATGGTGGAAAAGTTTGGTTTAATGAAATTTAATTCCAGGCTACAAGTCAACAAAAGTTGAAATTTTTGAAAGTGGGTGTAGACTTTCTGTCGGCACTGTAAGGTCCCACAGTTGACAGTCCATGTTGGAGCAGAAACTCTACCATGAAGTCCAAGGAACTCTCCGTAGAACTTCAACATAAAATTATGAGGAGTGGATCTGGGGTTGGGTATAAAACAATTTCTGGAGTGTTGAAAGTTCCCAAGAGCACAGTGAGCTCCATCATTAGGAAATTGAAACAATATGGAACTAACCACACTTCCTAGAGGCGGCTGTCCGACCAAACTGAGCAACTCGGCAAGAAAGATGTTGGTCAGGGAGGTGACCAAGTTCCCAATGAACACTGACAGAACTACAGAGTTCCTTGGCTGAGATTGGAGAATCTGCCAGGAGGAAAACAGTCTCTGCAGCACTTTACAAATTGAGGCTTTCTGTGAGAGTTACCAGACAGAAGCCACTGCTGAGAAAAAGGCACATGACAGCACGCTTGGAGTTTCCAAAAAGGCACGTGAAAGACTGCGAGCAAGAGGCAAAAGATTCTGTGGTCTGATGAGTCAAAAATTGAACTATTTGGCCTAAATGCAAAGCACTATGTCTGGCAGGAACTGAGCGCAGCACATCACCCATCTAACTCCACCCCTAACGTGAAGTTTGGTGATGGCAGCATCATTCTATGGGGATGTTTTTCAGTGGCAGGGACTGTAAGATTTGTAAGGATAGAGGGAACAATGAATTGAGCCAAATACAGGCAAATCCTTGAGAATGTGCTTCAGATTGCAAAAGACTTTAGACTGCAGTGAAGATTTACATTCGAACAGTTCTGATTTTTTGACCCCAAGTATACAGCCAAAGCAACACTGGAATGGCTTCACAACAAGAATGTGAAAGTCCTTGAGTGGCCCAGCCAAAGCCCAGACTTGAGAATCCCATTGAGAATCTGTGTAAAGACTTGAAGATTGCTGTTCACTGATGATCCTCATACAATTCCACAGAGCTTGAGGAAATCTGCAAGGAAGAAACTCCCCAAATCAAGATGTGCAACTCTGATAGACATCCCCAAGAAGACTCAAACCTGTAATCGTTGCCAAAGGTGCTTCTGCAAAGTATTGACTCAGGGGGCTGACTGCTTGTATAAATGAGATATTTCTGGATTTCATTTTCAATAAATTTGTAAAAATTTCGAAAAACATGTTTTCACTTTGTCATGAAGGAATATTTTGCATGGATCGGTGCCAAAAAATTTAAATTTAATCCATTTTAAGTTCAGGCTGTTACAATAATATGTGAAAAAAAGTCAAGGGGTGTGAATACCTTCTGAAGGCACTGTATGTTCTGCCTACAAGGTTGAATCTGAAATTTTTTGGAATTGAGACCCTTTTATTGTTTTTGTTGTTGAATGTTGCCCTTTTTTAATCCTTTTATGGGAATAAATGAACTTGTAAATGTTCCTTCATTTTTTTTTCTTTCATTCTAGGATCCCAGAAAAGATGCTTTTGTGTGGTTGACAAGAAAAGGAGTGTTCATTCTTCTTGTCTTTTTTTAAGGCATTTTCCCATCTGGATTCTTGGTAAGAGGTATGATGTTTTTTAAATCTGCATCATCAGTTGTGATTGAAAGGTGATGTTATTTATCCAGAACTTCTTCTTCATAGTGTGTGTGGTAAAGCCAGATCAATAGTTTGGCCATGAAAGTTTGGTTTCCGTCATTTGAAAAATGAAGGAAAATATTTTTTGTAAATAGTGTAATTAGTAATTACAAGTGAAGGCTGCATTACAACTTTTGTTTTCAATAAAAAAATGCTTCACAATCAGTCAAATGCACTCTCATGTTTTGTGATACTCTGTCGTGCCACATTGACGCCAAGGTGTTGTTGTATTCGGGTGTTTAAAAAACATATGAGACTGTAAATTAGCTCAAACTAGAGTTGAAGATGTGGCTTGGTTTGACTGTAGTTTTTGGGGAGGAATTATCAGGAAGTTGGTGAACTATGCCATGTGTGCACAGGCGAAAATCACGTCAACCCACCCTCACCGGGACGGCGGGGGTGTTTTGTGCCCATGACCTGACTGGGTGCCTCCGGCATGTTTGTAAAATTTGGTGTGGATCTGCCAGGCCATTTTTGAGCCCATATTCAAAACAGACACGCCGTATTTTAATATGATTACAATATCAATGTATGCTCATCTACGAAGAAAGTATAGACGTGCCAGTATGTACATTGATAAATAAAACACCAGGGGTTTTTATTTTCATGTTTAAGCGGTGAAGCCGCTTCAATACTTGGCAATTTCCTTCCGTCCATCCACCCATTCATCCGTAAAAATTGAAGAAGAAGAACCTTTCTACTTAACGTGTTTAATTCTAAAGGGTAATTATAATGGGTTCTAATGGGTTTCGTTCATTTCTCGGCTTTGCCTATTTCATATTTAAAAATGCCAAACTGAACTACTTCCTTTGGACATGGGTACAATTTTTTTTTAATGTTTTTGAGAATTCTTTTTAACAATCTCATCAAGATGTCGATGATTTTTCTCCAAAGGTGCACGCATGCTCCTGTGATAAATTCAGTGAATATTTTCACTGACTATCGTCTTTTAAGGGAATATGTTCACCGAATTTTCAACAAAGCTGGGCAACTTTCAAATTGAATTTCACTTTGACTGGGCTCTTCAGAGATTGTTAGACTGAGTTTTATTCAGTACAAACAGGGTACTCGGCATGCCTAAAACACTCACCGGCACTCACTGATGAACCTCTAAAAATTTGACGAAGATCCGTTTGACCATCTGAGAAAAATGCCCCCCCCCCCCACAAACACACACGCACACCTCTTATGGTATACATCATGTGCCAGCAATCAAGATCACAGATTCACAGCAACGCTCGTCTGAAGTAGCTGTGATTGATTGGAGCATTCGTTGGATGTTTTCGTGTTCTGGACTGTACGGTATTCCTTTTGCATGACGTGCCTGTTGTTTTTTAAGTACATTGTGGGAATTGTCTATTGAGAATCAGACGTATTCAAATAGTTTCGTGAATATTTTATTTGTAATTAGACCTAATTTTGACTTTTTTCAGTAATTTACTGCATTCTTTTTTTTTTCTTTCCATGTCCGATTGTTTTCTGTTTCAAGACTGATTCCGGAAACTACTGAAATCACCGTGGTCTGTAAAAATACAAAAGGTGTTGGGGTCTGCGGTAATTTTTGGGGAACGTCGGGTTACCGGAAACTCAGCATCATTTTTTAAAACCTGAAAATGAAGTACACTTCCTGGTGTTGTCGTAATTAACGCATTGTTGTTTAGCTTAAGAATACCATTACTTATTGAAATTTGTTGCAGCGTCATAAGAAAATTGACATTAACATCATTCAACTTGAGCAACTGTCAATTTCTGCATCAGAAATAGACATTAGTGGAAAGAAATTGGCAGCCATCTTGCTATTGAAGGGGGATAACCTTTCTTCTTGGCTTTCCCAAAGCAAGCATGCATGCAAAGTTCCATGTTTGTATCATTAGTTGAGTTGGGCAAGGTGGTGCAAAGGCTCTGTGACTACCTTTGAGCTGTCTCGTCTGGGTCCGATCCCTGGTCTGAGTTTTCACCGTTGGATTGGTGTCTCATCGGCAGGGCGCTGCATCAGACCATCTGCCAGCAGTCATCGTTGGTGTCCATTAGAGATCACGCAGTGTTTTTCACAATCATGTTGAATAAATTTGAAATCCCTGTCCTGATACACTGCTATGAAGGCAATGGCAAACCACCGGACATAATGCTGGTGGCCAACCCAATGCTTCGGTTATCACTCACACTTATCAACAGAGTATGATAACAAAAGATCATCCAGACATTAATCTCTAATCTGCTGTGTGAAAGTGATCCTTTACTTGGGGTTTAATCAGGAATCAGATTTCAAATATCCCTCTTCCTTTGTGTGCAACACAAGGCTGCAGGTAGCATCATTGGCTGAGTTCGTGGCTGTGCCACTGATGCATTGTCCCGATTACCAGTACACTGGTACTCATTTCACTGACCTTGGAAGGATGACAGACTGTCAACCCCACCTGGTTTTAATTCAATGCTCAACAGGGGCTCAAACTCAGGACCCTAAGACCCCCAGCGAGCCACCCTAACTGCTAAGCCAACACCAGGCTTTGCAAATATACTCTGCTGACAATGTGAATGTTTCTTATTTTACATCCAGCCGAAGGAAAGTTTTTGTTGATTTAACGCAATCACAAATCTTCAAAAATGAAAATGTATACTGTGACTGGTTTAGTTTCACTAATTTTCAGCAATTCATGATTTTGCTCTTTGTATCAGATTCTGTATCTCCATTATTCTAATTTATTATTATTGCTGCCAATTGTGCATGTCTAAGTTGTAAATTTTTCACTTTGACACACAAAGCATTGGGCAGAAATTGCATTGTATTCACACGAGTCATCTTGACAGTCTGTTTTGATTAATTGCTGAAAACAAAATGTGTTTAAGTCTTCAGGATATGGAGACAAGACCTTCTTCCTGATCTTTCTTCCTGTGCTCAGGCCTTTCAACAGGGCTCGACTGAAAGTATATTCGCAATTGCTAGTCTTTTCCACCTGCCTTTGTATGAATATCCTAAACCTCACTGGCATGCGTGTAGCATGTGCCACAGTGTGTCGCTGCTTCCGCTTTCTGCCGGTACTCCAGGGGCCTCCGTCTGCCACCCCCTCCCCCCATGCAGATTCTTGGCCCATCCCAATCACCCAGGGATGACATTTCAGGCACTCACCCGAAGGGACTTCCTCAGGTTTACCCGATGAGAGCGCCGTCTGATGGACGACACCTCAGCGCCACCCCAACACACACTGCAGTGTTTTGCAGACTGAACTGTTTTATAGTGGCCGGAGTGATAATCCTGCCACCATCCTCCTTGGGAAGGTAAGCAACTGCAGGAGGACGTCTGTAGATGCAGTTGGCACCAGATATGGATTGTCTTTGGCTCACAAGGAGCTCCTCCGTCCTTCAACGGGTATTGTATTTAATCCCGCTGGGTATCCATGTCGTTCCACCCTCCACACCAAGGGGACCTGGTGGGGATGGGGGGGGGGTGGCGTTTATTTAGTCGCCAACACTCGACTATAAACAGGCAAGTACGGGTTTTTACATGATACCCGTAGCAAGCCACGGATTTGATCTGGCCTGACCTGACAATCCCGCTGCGTATCCATGTCCTTCCACCCTCCACACCAAGGGGACCTGGTGGGGATGGGGGGGGCGTTGGTTTAGTCGCCAACACTCGACTATAAACAGGCAAGTACGGGTTTTTACATGATACCCGTAGCAAGCCACGGATTTGATCTGGCCTGACCTGACAATCAGGGTTGGGTGCCGCCGTATCAGCCAGACTGTTTGTACCATCTATCAGCATGGCACAACGCAGGGCTTCCATCCTCAAGCAATCCCCAAACCCCAGCCTCCAAGTAGCCGGATCACAGGCACATGTCACTACGTCCAGCGACGTGCTCCTGGATAATGATTGCACCAAACCCTTCTCTCACATTAGTTCACTTATTTAAAAAGGGACAAAGCAGAGTAAAACTAACATCTCAGTAAAGTCTTTTTAAATAAAATTGAAACCTCGATCATGGTTCAATACACGATTTGACTGGAGGAGGAGTTGTATGGATGACTGTGGGATGTCCATAATGCTGGAGAGATTTACTCATGTTGAAAAAGCATGAGAAGTGGGTGAGCTCAATTATCAAATTTGGATTGATGTTTGAGTTGTCATGTTTGGCATATACTTGCATGAATGGTTCCAAAATACAAGAAATGTGATGGTATTTTGACCATCCAATATTACATGTCTCTTACACTGCCCAATGTGTGAACAAACCTCCACAAATGTTTGTGCCTCACTTGTGGCATAGTTTCCTATTGCAAGTGCCTGTATGCAGGGTGCTCCATCAACTATGATTATGGATATCCACAGTAATTGTACAATCGACTTCTGACTCTGACAAAACAATTGTCCTGTGCAAGTTTACTCCAATTCAAAATTATCTTGTATCTTTCGTTGATACTCAAGAAAACTGAACTGAACTCGGTGATTTTGAACTTTTTTAGTCCTAACTGCACTGTGGGAGTTGGGGGGGGGGGCTTCCACTCGACATTTTTGGCAACCGTTGGGGATTTCAGATTCTACTCCCATGACTTTTTTCTTAAGGGTCTTGCCCACATACGTCCAAAATCGGACTTACCGTTCAGGTGTCACATGATGACAATTAGTAGTCACATGTCCTAAAAAGAAAACTGCAATTTTTGCACATGTTTATGTTCAACAAACACATGTGAATAAGGGTTGCATGCATTGGGACACTGGTGGTGTAAATTAATTGGCCTGTAATTTATTCTGAGTGTTTTAGCATGTTGTCTGAGACATACAGAATAATTATAGGAAAACAATAAAATACATAAAAAAAAATAAAATTAACATATTTTGAAAAAAAGTCATTTTACCATCACGCTCATTACGTGATGATGTATGCATGTGCAAATTTTCAACTTCATTGGACCATCGACCGCTGGACCCAGTTAGGGAAAGCTCAAAATCACCCATTTCAGTTGACGTTAAGCAGAAGTTGCAGATGAAAAAAAAGAATCTTTTTTTTTGTACAGTTATGCAGGTTGTGGAATATATGAGTAAATTCAAGATTATGTGTTGCTGCACATTATCATTTGTGGGGTAGGGGAGTGAAGGGGAGATAGGGGAGGATATTTCTACGAAACAACCTTTTGGATTAGTTTTTTTAAATGTATAAATATTTTGCACAATGAAATGTGCTGACTTTGAATTCTTGTTTATCTCATAAAATGAAGGCGTATTTCAAAATATTGTGCAGTTTTATATCCTATCCGACGATGTTAAATAATTCAGTTTGTATGTACATACGTATGTATATAATGCATGTATGTACATATGAATATCATAGAATGAACCAGGGCTGCCTTGAATGGGGGTTGAGGCAAAAATGACACTGCAAGAACAATATTTGTGCCATGTGTTGATCATAACTACCAAGTTTGTTGAATTTCTGCCCAACTGTTTAGGAGACAGTCAGACAGACAGACAGACAGACGGAGCCAATTACAATATCCTCCCTTTATTTAGTTATTTATTTTTTGTTTGTTTCGATATAAAATCAGGCGGTAACATTTAAAAATCAAAACGAATGCTACTTGGTAAAGGCCTGCCTGCATGCAGTCCCAAGGGGAGAGGAAGGTGGGAGGCTAACAGTGATGTTAGTGGTGAAGTCCTTCATTGCACCTCCACTATTGTGACTGATGGATCAGTAAATCCCAAATTAAATGTTATTTGGGAAGTCAAAGACTGACAAAATGATTTCTTTGCTTCGTACTTGCGTACGGGTCTTCCAAGATCAGGGTGTGCATCGATGGTGCAATTTTGTAAAATTATTAGTTTGAGTTATGCTTGTGTTTATTGCTTTTTATCAACAGAACACATTATTTCCTTTATGGCACTCTTTGAAATGTTTGATAAGGATGCTTGATGCCAAAATTACAGTGTTCCAAAGTGTGCCTGTCAAAATCCAAATTTATCGGTATATGGACACTACAGTCATTAACACCAACAAACAACATGAACAAATCGCATGTAAATTGAATTATTTATTTTTCAATCTGCAAGGATCAAGTATATTTGCATTTATAATCAACATTAGTCTTGAAGTTAACAATTTTAACAGCTTGATAAACATGTTAAAGCATTTAGATCAGTCTCAAGTGAAACACCGGAGCAACGTTATGTACTGCATGTACTAATTTGTACCAAATTTGTCCTTATCTATGAAATATTTAATAGTATCAAAACTTTCAAATGTAGAACACCTTGTCATATATATATATATATATATATATATATATATATATATATATATATATATATATATATATATATATATATATATATATATATATATATATATATATATATATATATATATATATATATATATATATATATATATACATACATATGTTGTTGTTTGTCTTTCGGCTGCTCCCGTTAGGGGTCGCCACAGCGGATCATCCATTATGATCCGCAGACTGATTTGGCACAGGTTTTACGCCGGATGCCCTTCCTGACGCAACCCTGGTCGCCTCTTACGACACAGGGATAATGATTGGGTTTCGCCATGATTCCGGGCTGCCCTACACCCTCTCATATCGCGGCCCAGCGCAGAGCTCCCGTTCTCAAGCGATCCTCCAACCCAAGCCTCTATATATCATGTTTTTCAAACAATATTCACATTGGGCTGCGAAGAGCACATAGTATCAGAAATGGTATACGGACACGACATCACAAAGAATATTTTGGCTGTTTGAATAATAGAGATTATCTCGTTAATTGTCACGCCAATAACAGTCAATATATGTGAATATATACATGTATGATGTACAAGTATGCACATTTGTCAGTTTATGAAACCTCTGATGAATTTCTATATTAATTCTAACATTTCTAAGCCAATATATTAACATGTCTGTGTATTGCGCAACACCAATTTCTTCTTCAGACTGATTAGGCCTTCCTTCTCTTTTCGATTCCGGCTTTCTTCCCTCTTTCTTTAACACTCCAGTTGCTTTCTCCTGCGTTTTAAATCATGTTAAATAATATTGTCCCGACTCTAATGGCGAATCCAGCTGTTCCCGAGTCACTGCCTGTTCTTTCTTCTTTTGTCTGAATGCTCTCATCTCTCTTCTTTTCTTTTCTCTGATATCGTCCAGCTGCAGCGGGTCCTTCCTCACCTTTGCTCTGGCTGCTTGCTTTTGTTCTCTGTCACATCTTTTCATTGACTCATACTTTTCACTATTCTCCTTGCATTTGGCTCTATATCGTTTCACAATAACAGTTCTCTTGTTTTGTGGTTTGTCAACATGGTCAGGTTGGTTAATTTCAGTTTTTTTCTTGCGAGTATCCATGATTCTTGTGTTACACAGAAGTAAAATCTGCGATAAGAGAGAAATAGGTGAATTTTGGTATCTTGTGTAGTGTGCGTATACCACATGTATGAACTCGATAATTAGTCCGAGTGTTGGCCAGAAAAGTGTGCATTAGGGGTCCGTACAATGTTTTTTTTCTGCATTTTTGTGATCACCAGACCATCTGAATGAATATTCCGATTGATACCACTCTGGCACCCTTGAGCATTTTTGTAGAAACCCATTAAAATGCAAATTAGCGGTGGCCATTGTCGAAATTACTATTTTTCTTAATATCTCAAAAAGCATCCAAATAGCCTGGTTGAGGTGTCTACACCCATGTTTTTAGGGTCACTGGTCATGATAACCTCACTTAAAACCTAATAACATTTAAATTTAGCTCATTAATATGCAAATAAGCGGTCGCCATTATCAAAAAAATTTTTTTTTCTTAATATCTCCAGAAGTAAGCATCCAAACAGCCTGGTTGAGGTGTCCAAACCCATGTTTTTAGGGTCACTGGTCATGATAAACCCACTTACAATTTGATAACATTGAAATTTAGCTCATTAATATGCAAATTAGCCTAACCCTACCCCCTGAATTTGTCCGCTCTGATCGGCGTTTTTGCAGTGCAGTTATACAACAACAACAACAAAACTGTTTGAAAATAACTTGCGTCAAGCCGTTTATCCCCAGTACAGTTATGAAGAAATGGCTGACCTCAGAAGATCAACAGCATGAACTGTTTCTGATCAAGTAAGTTGAGGCTTGTAATGTAATGAAAGAAACATGGAGAACTGAGTTTTAAGTAAGAGTAATGTCTTCTGATACAGTAGAATGATCGATATTATTTGTAAGCAAGTTTTTTTTAATTTATTATTTAACATAATCTATCTGAAAGCAACTGTGTATTTTATTGATTTTTAAAAGTACATAGGGTGGAACCTGTTTCCTGAGAATTTTTTAAAATATGAACAAAGAAATTAAATGTTTACTGATGTTTATAATTACCTCTATTGTTACAGGTTGAGGCTCCATCACCATGGGAGACTGTTTCTTCAGTCCCTGTGATGCAACTAAAGCTGGAAAACCTCTGGTAACAGTTGGTCCAGACAGAGTGTGAAGTATCATCCGGTCAAGCAAAGCAAGACAAGATGGTATACATGAAGTGCTTGAACAGAGATTACAGGCAGACTAATCTATCGAGCTCAAATGCCATAGAGACTGTGTGTCAACGTACACATCATGCTCAAGGCCCTGTCACACCTTGACAATTTAGCCAGCGTATGCCGACGTATGAAAAATTTGTCTAAAACGCTGGCACACGTCGAATACGTATGGGTAAGTTTTGTATACGTTAAGAGCATGCTGGCATACGTCGTAGTACGCTGGCATACGTCGTAGTACGCCGAGCTGTTAGACAAATTTTCCATGTTTGAAATTTTTCGACGTATGCCAGCGTATGGCTCACACGTTCCGCATAACGCTGGCCATAAGTTGTAGGCACGTTACGCGATTGACACTCGTCGACACACGTTACTTGTAAGTTACTCATAAGTCGAAACACGTCGAGGTGCTGTTTACAATACCCAAAACTTATTTTTAATCTATGAGTAACGTGTTGTAGGCACGTTACGCGATCGTTGACACACGTCAACACAAGTTACTTGTAAGTCGAAACACGTCAAGGTAATGGTTAGCGTCAGTGTTTCAGACTCCCTGGATTTTTTTTTTCTTTCTTCGGTATGACGGTGATGTTGACACTTCGATTTCTAGTGCAGTTATAATATAATATAATTAATAGGCTGCCGCTCAACGATATAAATCATAACCGCACTAGAAATCGAAGTGTCAACATCACCGTCATACCGAAGAAAAAAAAAAACAGGGAGTCTGGAACACTGACGCCAACCATTACCTCGACGTGTTTCGACGTATGAGTAACTTACAAGTAACGCGTGTCGACGTGTGTCAACGATCGCTTAATGTGCCTACAACTTATGGTCAGCGTATGCGGAACGTGTGTCGTACGTCGAAAAATGTTCAACATGCTGAAAATTTTCGATGTACTCGGCGTACTACGACGTATGCCAGCGTGCTCTTAACGTATACAAAACTTACCCATAACGTATTTGACGTGTGCCAGCGTATTCGGCAAATTTTTCATACGTCGGCATACGCTGGCCAAAACGTCAAGGTGTGACAGCGGCTTGACACTTCGATGTCGAGTGCGGTTATGATTTGAATCGTTGAGCCGCAGCCTATTAATAGCCTACGCCACGTGATTGTTGGCGATACGCTGCAGCGCTATGCATAAGTTAGACTATCGTTGGGCATAGGTTGTGAACGCCGACAACACGCTCAGCATTCGTTGATATAAGTTATATGTTATCGAAACGTTCTGTGTACGTTACTAATACGTTATGCATACGTCCAACTCGTTATGAATATGTCCAAAACTGAAAAAAAACATCAATAGTTCAGCGTACGCCAGCGTTTTACATACATTTTGATACCTTGCCATACGCTGGCTAAAACGTCAAGGTGTGACAGGGCCCTCACACATAGAAAGACACTTGAAATAAATGAGTAATGTCTGTTTGGAAGATGCTTCAACAAGCAAAAGAAGCCGCTGTTCAAAGACGACACTATTTGACTTTAAAGAACATTGCATTTTTTGCGGAGAAAAGTGCATCATGGACTTTGATAAGAAGAATCCTAATCTTTGGCGGCGAGTTCTCCTTTGTAGGACTGCAGATCGTGTTGATCGGACAACTTTCAAACAAACTATTCTAGATGTTATCGATTCCCGCCAGGATGAAGAAGGACGCCAGGTCAAGATACGATTAATGGGCGCAATCAGCGATCTTCATGCTGCTGATGCGAGATATCACGATGACTGCAGAAAGTCCTTCATGGCACCCTGTTCTGTTGCAGCAGCAGCACACAGTGGCAGAGAAACTCAGGACATTGAGCCAGCTGTCAGTTCTACCATCCTATCGATGAAAAACGACATGTTGCGCATCTGGAATTCAGTAGAAGTCTACAATATGTACAAGGATCATGGAGGAAAGCTATACTCTCGCCGAACCCTGTTATCCAAATTGTTGGATATACTTGGCTCTGAGCTTCTGGTTCTGTCTGGTGAAGGTGTCGCAAGTTTAATCTTGTTTTGCAGCAGAGCGTCTACTGCGATCAACTTAGTGGCATCAGATGAAGATGACGCCATTGATGTTTCCATAGAACGAATTGCCAAGAAGGTTGCACACTAATCGAGTCAGTTGTCGTCCGACCCCAGTTCCTATCAGACTAGAATTAATATAGATATTGATAATGAAGCAGTGAGTTCTATCCTTCAATTGCTACTCTCCACAATATCAGCTAAACTGGACTGCACACTTCCCGGAGCTCTGATAGGAAACATGATAATGAATATGATCACCGATCGACCAACGACACTCCAAATAGCACTGGGAGTTAGTTGTAAAAGCCTCATCGAGCAGTTGTACAACTATCGTGTGACCTGTTCCTTTGATGAGTTTCAGTGTTTCAAGGGATCAGCAGCAAAGGCTGCAACTGTTCACTCTGGGATTAGGGGAACCACCAATGCTGAATGTGGCCTCGTTCAGGTTGTTACTGACAACTTCAACACAAATATCTCATCCCAAAATGGACTCGTTTCAACACATTATCTTGCAGTACTACTTACCATAAAAGATCAGGAGATATCTTCCACATCTGAAGATGAAGCCATCATCAGACGATTGACCCATGATGAAATGAAGACACCTGTTACAGAAAACATTTCGGTTCAAAGGTACAAGGGACCTGAGAATCCAGCGATGCCAGTTGAAGAAGCCACACATGTGGTGTTACCTCTTCGCGTATTGGCTCATCAAGCGATACAACTTGGGAGAATTCAAAATATGGATTTCTCTTTTCTGAAGCAAATCGCTTCTGATCAGAACACACCAGAGTTTGGTGGCTTTAATACGAAGCTCTGCAGAGAGCAAGGACAATCCATCCAACCTGCAACGAGGGCCATTTATACACCATACATAGATATGGATCCAGCTGATCCGGACACGATGTTTACAGCAATGGAGGAGGGAAAACGCTTGACCGCAGTGTGTGGACAAACCGTAACCATCTTCACAAATGACCAACAGCTGTATCGAGTGTCCGTTAATGTTAAATGGGTATATCCTGAGCGATTTACCCAGTTCATACCAAGGCTTAGTGGCATGCACACCCTTATGAGTTTCATCGGTTGTGTGGGGAACTTGATGGCTGAAAGTGGGCTGGAAGACATGATGAAATCTGCCTTTGGAGTTGTTGCTCATATGCTTGGTGGAAAAAAGTTTCCCCAAAACTTCAGGGCCCTGCGATTGGTGACTGAAGAGGTCCTTCGTTCCAACGTGGCTCAGGCAGAAAGTCATGAAGACTTAATGGACACTCTTGAAACCAAAGCAACAAAGAGCATGACCACACAACTATGGGTACAGAACCTTGTGAAACCTGTATTCATCATGATGCCATTTGTTCGTGCTGAGCGTGAAGGAGACTGGCCATTGCATCTTTGGGCTATGAAGGAGATGCTCTCCTACTTCTTCGTGGCTGGACATCATAACTATGCTAGATATGGGCTCTACTGCCTTCAATCGATGGAAAGGCTTCATGGAGACATTCTGGAAATGTTCTTAAAAGGAGATCATGTGATGTGGCACAAGAAGGGCCTATGGTCAGATATGTACATCGAGTCCACGTTCATGCGCTACGATCATGGCATACATGGAATCGTTCGCATTACACTGAAGCCTTCTTCACTGAAGAAGTGGCCCGATCGTATGCACACGTTTCGTCAGATAGTCCACAATCTCACAGATATGTCTGAGGGGCACATAGTCACAGAGGTGGCCATTCACAAGGAAGAGAAGCCATCACGCATACGATCTGATGCAGAGGGACGAGATAAGATAAGGAGAAAACTCCAGTCCTGTATCGACCCACTTGACCCATACGAACAGGCAGACAGAGTTGTCAACATTGTAACTGGCAGAATTGGACCGGAGAAATTGAATGCGCTAGGGGCAGTTGACATTGGCCGAGCACAGATGCATTCGTATGAAGAAAGCTGGCCAGCAGGATTCAACGCTCCCTTATCTAAACAAGTCATACCAATGCAGTGACACAGAAAGTCATGTGTGTGGGATCTACTGAGGTTTGTGATCTAAATCTCATCTAATCCAGGGTCATGGGACTCCAAAGTCGAAATATCAAACTATGTGACGTCTTGGAGTACGAGCTTGCACCTGTGCCAACATCAATGTTCGATGAAAAGGGGTAGATGAGAATAGCAAAGACCAAGTTGACATTGAAGAAGAATCTCCAAGTGGAAATCTCAACAAGACTGGGTCCACAACCTGAAGTCACCATCTTAGATGGTTGTGCAATCCTCTGGGTTATTCATTGGCCTAACAGGGGAATTGTGCAAGACTTTGTTGACAACTTCACGAACTACATCATGGCAAAGGTGGACAAATCAGATGAATATCTGGTATTTGACAGATATCATGATTTCAGCATCAACAGTGGAACAAGATGAGCAAGAGCTGGGTAGCAGGCTTGCAGGTGCCACATGTTGAACCGCCAGACTCCACTGCCTCCAGAGCTGGTGGTTCTGTCAGTAACTGAGAACAAAGTTCAGCTGATAGAACTGATTTGCCAGAATTTGATTGACGTTAGTCAACAGAGAAAGCAGAGCCAACACAGGCTCTTCATTACGGGACAGGATTCTACACCAGTGGAAATACACCACGGACTAAGGTGCCCAAAGGTGTCACACTCATTTGAAGACGACGCATGAGGAGGCAGATGTCATCATGATTCAGCAAGTCGCTAAAGTTGCCGAAGATGGTGCAAAATGCATCACAGTCATCTGTGATGATACTGATGTGTTCATCTTGCTTGTGTATCACTTCGCAGAACTTCATCTGCAATGCTGCGTAACAATGGAAGCAACATGTCTTGGCCGATCGTTGATCGACATTGGGGCCAATGCCAGAAAGCATGCCGGGATGGTGCAAGACCTACTAGCTTTACACACACTGACAGGTTGTGACACCGTTGCCCAGATGTATGGTAGAGGTAAACTGACTGGCAAGAAGACACTTGCAGCAGGCCATTCACTTCAAAAACTTGGGAATGTGGATGCATCTATTGATGATGTCATTGCCGAAGCCACTGTGTTCATGGCTGTTTGCTGTGGTAGCTAGGAGAGAAGCAACATGTCTTATGTTCGCAAAGAGGTGTGGTCTATGAAGATGGCGAAACCAAATGCCATCAAAGCACCAGACCTAAAGGCTCTGCCACCAACTACAGAGTCCTTTGAACAAAACGTGCGACGTCCTCATATCCAGAGAGCAATATGGAAGTCAGCTGCTGAGCTGCAGCCACCACCTCTGGATCCCACTCAGTACGGATGGAAACGTGATGAGGCATCAAGATCATTACTTTCAATTATGCTGCTGCCCAACGTTGCTCTTGCACCACCAGAGATCTTGGAGCTAATGCGATGTGGATGTTCCTCCGACAATCAATGCTACACAGCTCAATGCCGCTGCACAGCAGCCAAGTTACCATGCACAGTTTTCTGTACATGCCATAGAGATACTGGCTGCAGGAATGAGCACACCAAAACAGCTGCTGCATTTGCCCTTGATGATGACTCTGACACTGAATGAAACACCAAGCACTGAAGTACCCTTCATAAGGTTTACAAACCTGTTTTATTTATATATATATATATATATATATATATATATATATATATATATATATATATATATATATATATATATATATATATATATATATATATATATATATATATATATATATGAACATTTGATTTACACAGGAATGTCTTCTTTTGTTCATGTTGTTCGCTGCTTTCATTGCATACTGTCGAATTGTTGAATCTGTATGAATAATAAAGTGATCTATATTCACAAAGACTGAAGTGTTTTTTTTTTCTATCTATATGTCTATTTATCTACATTTTCAATAATGGCGACTGCTAATTTACATATTCATGAGCTAAATTTCAATGTTATCAAATTGTAAGTGGGTTTATCATGACCAGTGACCCTAAAAACATTGGTTTATCATGACCAGTGACCCTAAAAACATGGGTTTGGACACCTCAACCAGGCTATTTGGATGCTTAATTTTGGAGATATTAAGAAAAATAGTAATTTCGATAATGGCCACCGCTAATTTGCATATTAATGGGTTTCTACAAAAATGCTCAAGGGTGCCAGAGTGGCATCAATCGGAATATTCATTCAGATGGTCTGGTGATCACAAAAATGCAGAAAAACATGCGGACCCTAATTAATGCAAGGTCATCTTGAAAAATAGTGTTTGACATCCGGACTAAATCGCATGCTAGGTTTCTTTATGTCAACAGGATTTGTGGTCATGTTTAATATCTGATACTGATACTGATATTTGATATTTTTGATACTGATACCTATTTGATACTGCTTACAAATCAGATTCGTACACACCATTATTTGTATTGAATGAATCACATTAGTTATTGTATGATGTATGCATCTACAACTACATGCCTGTTGTGGACTTACATTTGCCTTGATTTGGGATCTGTTCATAATATAGTTACTTCTAATATAGGTCAATAACATGAAAAGGCATATTTACAAATAAACCAAAGTATAAAATCCAAATCATATTGATCATTTAATTTTAATGCCCAATTTTACCCAGGAAAACGCATGGTATATGGACACTACATTTGGTATACGGACACGACACACACAATATACATATATATATATATATATATGTATGTATATATATATATATATATATATATATATATATATATATATATATATATATATATATATATATATATATATATATATATATATGTGGCACAGCCAGTTATCGATGCATTGATAAATTAATTCTGAAATACCCATTATGGACCACTCCATCAGTGGTTAAATAGGAGCAACAATAGGAAACTTTCTCGATATCACAGCCAAAAATATTCAGCCATCTATACTGCTATACGGACACTACACAATTTTTCGGACAGACTGAAATGTTTTGATCAGGCTGTCTCGTTTCATTCAAGGTATTGCTTTTGAACTAAAATCAGTTTAATTTTTGTTTGTATGTATTATATGAGCAAACTGGGCAAAAATATATCAGTTGTACTTGTACATTTATCCATACAGAGAGGATAAGAATTATATTATTGAAATTGTACATTTTATAACATTCTATTATTTATATATAAAATGCTGTAAAATGAAGATGCCTTCATCAATCCGCATCTGGTTTTTTGTAAAGAGAAGGGAAGACATGATGTTAGATTATGCTAGATATATGCAGGGCCGGATTTATGTGTTGCGGTGCCCTAGAAGTACACGGGGCCCTCTCGGGGCCGCAGCAATTTTTACTTCATATATGCTTATAAAAGTATTCATATATAAATGCACCAACCTAGGCTGGGCAAAAGAAAAAACCACAGTTTATGGGTAAAAACATGTATTTCAGAAACTACAAGTAACAAAAGTTTATATACAAGAAACACCACTATGGATGAAAACAACGGAACAGAGAAAATAATCGCAAACCCAAAACGTGATGGTATCATCTCAAATCTCAATGTAGAAAGTTTTTTTTTTGTCGTTTTTGCAGATATGATTGCATTATTGCACCCTTTGGGGTAATTGCTACAATATATTTGCGAGATGTTAATAACCTACAGAATCTTTTAGCTTCTTCCTGGCTTTGATTCACGTAAAGTCCTCGATTGTTTCGCGTGTGCTTACTCTTCTGAATAGTTCGTGTTCAGCACTCAGTATGGCCAGCGATGCCAAACGATCTTGGCCGATCGTACTACGCAGATAGTTGTTGATCCTTTTCAATTTGGAGAATGATCGTTCTCCCGTACAGTTCGTGACAAACATTGACAGGTATACCCGCAAAGCTATCTCCACGTTGGCGAATGCTGCCATCATATCGTAGTTCTGGATTGTGGAAAACATAGTAGTTTCAGACAATTTTTCCGAGTCTTCTGTCTGCATCATCTTGAGAAATGCCTGGAAATGTACAATTTCCAAAACCAGAGAAGGTTCCAGGTCGTTCGGGTAACTCTTGACCAGGTCTGCAGCGGAGTCGTGGAGCTTATCCGTCTGCATGGTCGTTATTTCTGAAAAGAATGAGAAACGTTGACGGAGTGTTCCATAGGCCTTGAGGCGATCTTCTAGTGACGTTGTTAGCTGATCAATGATGGGTATGTAGGTGTGGTCCTGAATCTCTCTCTGGGCGTTTCGATGTTCATCCATTGCAAGATCGTCAAGTACCATGATATTTTGCTGGAATCCATTGGCCAGTGCTTCTACAGCATCTGCATGGGCCGACCACCGTGTATTTGACAAGCACTTGACGACTGGCATGTGTTTCAGTGCATCGCGATATTTGCGCCAACGATAGGTTGACATCACAAGATAAACATACAGCCGTTGAACGATACCAAACAGAGTCACAGCAGCCATGCAGCACTCAGCAGCACACGTCCCGATGAGGTTGAGAGAATGAGCCATGCAAGGAACAAACTGGGCGAATTCGCAACGACTTTTTAGGTGCGCCTGGATGCCGCGGTATTTTCGAGACATGTTGCTGGCGTTGTCGTACGATTGACCGCGACAGTCAGGGATCGGAATTTTGTTCGTTTGGAGAAAATCAAGAACTACCTCTGCGATCTCCTTTCCGGTATGATTCAGTAAGGGCACGAATGTCAAGAACCTCTCTACTGGCCCCTCTGGCAACACGCAGCGGATGGTTAGACATAGCTGGTCAGTGTGCGACACGTCCGGAGTGGAGTCCACCGATATGGAGTAATATTTGGCCCTCCGAACTTCCGCTACAATGGCACTCAGAACCTTTCTACCCAACACATTGATTAGTTCATTACATACTGTCGATGAGAGGTAGTTTACGTTACCGCTCCCTTTGTTGGCATGTTTCTGGAGATGTGCCGCAAGGAAAGTGTCGTACTTGCTCAGAAGCTCCATCACTCCCAGGTAATTTGTGTTATGTACCGAACCGATCACCTCGTCGTCACCTCGGATGGGCAGGCCACGTTCACATAGAAACACGAGGACATCCACACACCGTCGTAGCACTTCATGCCAGTAGTGCTGTTCTGACTCATACTGACGAACTAGTCCAGCGTTAACGCGGCCTTGCAATGATTTTCTGCTGGCCAGGCTTGACATTGCCTGTTTATGCTGATCTGAATTACTGTGTCCTCCTATCGACTCCCAAGCGTGTTTCCAATCTTGGAACCCGGATGTAAACCGACTTTTAGTGTTTGACATGGGTGACATCAGACGGCAAATAAAACAGAACAGACGGCCGGTCTCTTCAGAAGAGCACAACCAAATGAGATCGATTTCTTCTCCAGATAACGTGTGTTTTCTCCTGAACAAATTTTTTGTACAATGACGAGTTTCATTTCCATCACGGACAGCGGAGTTCTTGTAGTCACTGTCGACATTATGACATTGTGCACTATCCTTCTCGATCCAGTAGTTTCGGAACTTCTCTGGTAGCTGGTCTGGCCAAAGGCCAATGTCTTTTTCATAATCTTCAGCCGTTTCGCTGTCTACTTCTGAACCACATTCTGAAGCAGAATCGTTTGAGTTTTTATCACCGCTAGCATCAGCAGCACTGAAACAAGGAGCAGGGCCAACAGCAGATAATGCTGACGTAGTCGTAGCTATGTTTCCCTTCACGTTGTTATCCTGTTCATTGTATAACCCGACTGTGGCTGTTGTACTCTTAAGCCAACTTGTAATTTTGGGTAGCTTGTTCCGTTCACCTTCGGCTGCTATGCTTTCCTTCCGCTTGGCCGCACCAGACTGGTATTTTCTTCCTCGATCATGTTCACGTTCCGCCATGGCTCAACCAGGGCCACACAAAGGCAGTTCCTACAATAGAAAGCAATATTTCAGCAGTTGACACCGAACACACATTAATAATAATAATAATCGAGATATATTAATGTGGATTGATAAGAAGCCTTGGGCTTGTCGAGTATCTCTCCATGGCTCAGATTATTATTGCGAGGTGTGTCTCTCTAGTGGAGGAAACCGGAGAACCCGGAGGAAACCACCGTGTCTCGGCCATGACACATGATTTACATATGCCACCGGTAGTATTCGAACCCTCTCCGCCGAATCCACATTGAGGTGACCAGCCAGCAACCTCACCACTCTGCCACTGAGACACACCTTATAAATATAATAAAATATTATCCGGTGTGTAAACTTGAATTACACAATTATAGTATAACCACCCCAGCAGTACGCCTGCGCAGTACATAGCAAACATAGATTAAAGGCGGGCATGTAATTTTGCAAAAATGAAATCGAGACGGCCATAGCTTGCTGGGATTGGGAAAACCCTCACTTTTTTCGTGTGACCTATTTCTGTGGTAGACCTTAAGATTGCGCTCTTATGATCAGTGGAAAGGAAAAAAAGTAAGTTCAAAGATGTAAAATAAATGACTAACATAACCAAACAGATGCCAAATTCACAGGGATATTGAGTATTTGTTTCGTGATTCACTGACCATTTCCACAAACGAACTCGATTTTTTTCATAAACAAACAAAAGGGGGGAAATAGCAGAATTTCTTGTGATCTTTGCGTTTGCGCGGGGCCCCTGGGAGGTGCGGGGCCCTGGGCCGTGGCCCTGTGGGCCCTGCCCTAAATCCAGCCCTGGATATATGTTTCAAGTAATGTGGAATAGTTTGCAAAGAAATACACTGGAATATTATATGAGCTATTTTTGATATTGCTCTCATATAACATGCATTTCAGCATATTGTTGCGGATTCGCGCCCGCCGGCGTGCTGACGGCCACGTAACTCGAATCGCGGCACGTCGCCCACCGGACGGACAATCCAGTCGTGACCCTCTCGGACTAACGCCGGGAACCAGTCACGGGTGGACCTTTCGGTCTCACCACGATCGTGCCAATTGGCCCCCGCGTGGGATAGGGTTGCTCGCCAAATTCGACCTACCTAAGTACCCACACGGAGGGTAGACCGGGCGATCGCACCTCGCCGCAGGTCGACTTCGGACACGGGCCACTTTAAGCGACCCGTTCCGTACTATCGGGATAACCGAGCGGTGTTATTCGTCGGCCTCGACGGTTCGATTAATTATCGGGCATTTTAGCCCACGACCAACCCTTTACGTGAAGCAAGATGGAGATTCAATGAAAGAAAAGACGAAGCGAAGCGGGATAACAGTTCAACAATAAGCACATTTATTTCGCAATGAACGGAAAGCACACATATACAATTCCACCAAAAGCACATGTAAAAGAAGAAGACAATGCAATATTACACAAAAAGCAAATGCAACAATGCAGATCTAACCGACTACCGGACACACGGCAACACTTATACAATTTTACTTCACAGACGGCGCCGACAACACATATTCCCAAAGCAAAAGAAAAGAGAACCACCCTCCAGGATGAGGGGGGTAGGCGGGCCTGGGGCAGAGACCGTGTCGGGCCACCCGTCTGATGATGAGACGCGAAGTGGCGGTGGTGCCTCAACTCCGCGGGCCTCGCGGACAGTGTCTGGTAGGGGGTGGGAAGGGGGCCTCCTTTGTCGCACTATCTCAGCGCGGGGGGGAAACAGGAGGGGGTTGCTGATGCTCGGGGGAAGGAGGATATCACCCTGTTTCGGGTCCCGTGGCGAGCGTCTCCTCCTCGACCTCGGTCGCGTTACTGGCCTCTCCCTGTGCAGCTCCCGGCACCGACGCGAGCACCCCCTCGTCCGCCTTCGCCGCCGTCACCTCTCCACGGCTCCGTCTACTCGCCCTCTCCGTCTCCTCTCTTGGCTCGTCCCAACTCTTCTTTCCAGCTCCACCGACGACTCTCTTGAACTCCGCACAACTCCTTTTACTGACGAACGCAGCCGTTTATATAAGCCCCGTGGCTTCGCTCTTTCACCCTTGACTCTCTGCCTCCGACCCTTCACCTCTCTAACTGGCTCCCCATTGGCCCGAGGAAAAGTGGGCGTGAATGCTTTTTGATCCATGAATTTGCATATAGCGACCGCCCTCCAACGCCCTGGAGGCGGGGCCAAATCGCCCCTCGCTCACCGATTGGACGGAACAAAAGTGGGCGTGAGTCGTTTTTGATCCGTTTTCTGTGGAAAGTCCGTGATGTTTTTGAACACGCTGCTCGGTGCGCGCCCTACACGAGTCCAGTATCGGTGCCCACAAGTGGCGCGAGAATGGTGGGGGATGCGATGGTGGCGAGTTGTGACGGTAAAGGTCGTGGCTGTTGTTGTGAAGCGGCGTTGTGGTTGGTGGTTGTTGTGAGGCGGCGTTGTGGTTGGTGGTTGTTGTTGTGAAGCGGCGTTGTGGTTGGTGGTTGTTGTTGTGAAGCGGCGTTGCGGTTGGTGGTTGTTGTTGTGAAGCGGCGTTGTGGTTGGTGGTTGTTGTTGTGATGGCTGTTGAGACGTGGTTGGTGGTGGTAGTAATGGCGGCTGGTCCAAAATAAAGATAGTAAAAGAAAAACGGCTATCCTGAAGAGTCGCAGCCCGAGTGAATGACATTTATTCCCTCTAGACAACGGGTTTGGGCCTAACTACACATATACTTACAGAGATATCTCACCTAAGGGACCTGAATGGTGGTTTGTGAATTTCGTCAACCACAACAATATATTCGGTATGCGTAATGTAACTTTACAAGCCATATTTTCTCACAAAGTTACCAATAAAACCAATTATAGTTGTCAGACAAACCGTATCCTGTGGGATACCAGAAAAAGGGGCTGTGATGATTGTATACATTTATGAATAACAACTATAACAACAAGTACTATATGGCCACCCTGATCTTGGAACAGTCTTAAACTTTAAACTGAAAGAGATGACCACAATTTTTTTTTCTTCTTCTTAGTGTGCTACACCAATGATAAATGATAAATCTTGTAAATATGTTACTCAAAATGCTGAAATTTTATGCCTCCTCCGAAGTCGCCGGAGGCATTATGCTTTTGAGTTGTCCGTCTGTCCATCATGATAGGTTTTCGTTAGTGCGATAAGAACAGCTGACTAGATCTTAGTCAAACTTGGTACAAGTATGTGTAATGTTCTAAAGATAAATGGATTATATTATGGGGTCAAGAGGTCAAAGGTCAGAGGTCCCGGTAGGTAAAAAAAAAATCTGTTACCACGCTAACTTCTGAACCAGTGATGGGATTTTGACTAAACTTGGTAAAAGTATACATTATGATGCAAAGATGAACTGATTAGATTTTGACATCGAGAGGTCATGTCAGGTAAAAATGTGATGCTTGATATGAGAACCACTTGAGGGATTTTAAATCAAAGTTGGTGCAAGTGTGTATCATGATGTGATAATATGGGCAGAGGCATTTCTGTCAATGTCATGATGTCAGAGTGCTGTTCTGGTTATTCATCTCTTCATTCATCTCTGTTCTAGTTATTCATCTCTCCTCCCAACTACACCCTCTCTTTCTTGTCTTAAAATTAAAAAAATATTACAAAAAACACAAAAGCCCCTTCTCCCTCCATACCCATGAGTACCGATCCTTCTTCTTCCTCCTCCTGCCATAACACCATCTTCCTTCTATTTGAGCTGACCCACTCTCACCATTACCTTCATGATTTCTTCCTTCAACCCTCCATTCCCTAATCTTACCCAATCTTCAAAAATGCATCAAATTTTTTTTTTCCCCCTTGTGTCCTTTCGAACTATACATTAGTTCAGTCAAGAACCTCAATTCCTGACTATTCTCTGGCTAGTAAGGTTTGACCTTTTATAAAAAATTTAGCCCCCATGTCGCTCCCAAAAATCTGGCATTTTTTGCCAGAGGCCCAAATCCAAGATGGCTGGCGGCGCCATCTTGAAAAATTAAGTTTTGAACCAGAGCAGCTAGAATCATGTACAAAGACACTTTTTCAGGTAAGTCAACCACGAGGATTCCAAATCTGACATTAGTTTGACGTTACGACATCATTTTGACCCAGAAATCCAAGATGGCCACCATCTGGTAGAGCAAAAATGTAATTTTTGCAATTAAAGCAACTACCTCCATAAGGATCTCTTGCAGTAAAGTAAACTGATGAATAATCTATATATTAATACTGAAGGACCAATTTTGTGCTCCTCCTGGCAGTCGCGTCATGTTTTTCTCGGTACTGTGACTTGGACTGAAAGAAACTTCGTACCTGTAAGAGTGCATCGCACATAGTGGCAATAGTCAACCTTCAACTCTGAAGCAGAATAAACACTTTTCGTTTTACATTCGTTTTCATGGCGACGTGTGACGTCACCACTGAGAGGCGTCAGGACATCATGACATTATCGGTCATTCACTGACGTCATCATGTCTGTCGTCGACAGACCGTTACCGCTGAGAGGTGTAATTCCACTCCTCGAAAATAGCGTCTGCAATGTAAAACCCTCTTCTGCACATGCTGACTACCTCAGAATGTGAATTTGACACAAAAAATGTAACAAGAGACATTGTATCTTCTATATATTAATACTGAAGGATCAATTTTGTGCTCCTCCTAGTGGTTGCGTCATGTGTTTCTCGGTACTGTGACCTGGAGTGAGAAACTTCGTACCTGAAAGAGTGCATCGCACATCGTGGCAATAGTCAACTTTCAACTCTGAAGCAGAATAAACACTTTTTGTTGAGACGGGGGCGAGGAGTGAAGAGGCGGGGGCGGGGGATGAAGAGACGGGGGCAGGGAGTGAAGAGGCGGGGGGCAAGGTAAGCAAATTTTTGGGCGGGGGTAAGGAAATTGAAAGCGGGAGACGGGGGAAATGGGGCGGGGGATGAGTGGGCGGGGGCTGGGGTCAATTAGGCGGGATTGAGTGTGAAGGGGGTGGACAGGGGGGCGGGGCTGGGGTAATTAAATTTTTGGGCGGGGGTAAGCAAATTGAAGGCGGGGGGAAATGGGGCAGGGGTGGGGGATGAGTAGGCGGGGGCAAGCACGCCCTGTCCATTCCATGTCCCTCGAGTGTGGGTGAGCTGGTGAGGGTGGTTGAATGAATGGAATCCGTCTGTGACGGGGTTTCGGCTAGTATATATAATTGATGAATGCAGGACAAGTAAACTCATTACACCTCAAAATAAGTTATTTTCAATAGCTGTAACTTGAACAGTTTGCAAATTAAACTATTTAAAACATGTCAATACAAAATCATTTTACCCTGAAAATGGTACTTTTTGGCCATTTTCTGTAGAAAAATGACACCACAACACAAGTGAAACACATTTTTGAAAAAAACATATTTAGAAGTCACTAATTATGCCTTCGTGTCATACTTCACATTGTTATGACATTGTAACTGATGAATCAATATGACCTTGAGAGATATGATCAGTCCGAATCAGAGCATTCTGCCTCACTAGATTCTGAATCATCAGATTCCGATGAATCCCCCCTCCTCCTCTGTACATCATCATCTCCCTCCTCATCCTGCTAGCTGATCTCCATGCCCAGCTTGTAGTACGAGTCAACAAGCTCCTTGCTGCGAGTCATCCCGTTAAGGGTGACTGTGGCATTGATGGCGGTAGTGGTGGGTCGCTTTGTGATGTGCTGTGTGATGAGGGAGGCGAGAGAGAATGTGCTGGGAGACAGATCTACCCCCCTTCTTCCCCTGCAAAGCAGATAGCAGCTGGACCAGGAGAGGCAAGAGCACTTCCTCCTCTTCTAGCTCCTTGACTCTCGACGGCCACGGGTTGAGTTTGATTGACTTGACGTCATCCTTTAACCGCTCAGCCATGTTGCGCACCAGTTGCCCACTGCTGACACCGATGGCGGAGAGCGCTGCTTCGACATATGAACCACCCCCAGACGTGTCATAGACGAGATCACTCTGGTTCCTCTGAGGGCAGGAGTGGAAGCCGATCCTGCCCTCAAACTCCCGGGTCAGGATATCTTTGATAAAGAATGACTTGACGCCGGATGTTGGGAAGCCATATCGAGATATGATGGAGCTGTAGTCTTTGAGGAGGCTCTGCAGTGACCTTGGCTCATGTTCATCAAAAATAACTGTTCTGATGTGATCAAAGAAGATAATCTGAGCCTCACGGAGATTGACATTGTGCATGCGTGGGAGTTTGTCATCTTCACTCATTTTCTGGTAACCGCACATATTTCAACCAGCATTTGTTGTGATATCTGATCTCAATCGCGTAGGGGTCATCACTGGTTCCTCTGAGTAACTGTAACAAGAGGGGCATAATCGATCACACAGTTGATTCTGTCTCGCATTTTCTGATCTTCGAGGACCACCGTGTAGCTCTTGAAAGCTGCCCATGCATGATCGTACGATATCAGGGACAGCTTTGATTCAGGGTGCTTGGCCGACTCCGGTTTACAGCACCACACACATTTTGTTTTTTCATGTATCAGCCCTTCTACACTCGATCGCAGCCGCTTGGAAGGTGGAGCGGCAGCTGAGGAGAAAGCCTCAGACATGGTCGATGACTGAGATTGGTATTCCTCGACCTCTCGTTTTTCGATTTCGAGGAGAACGCCTTGTCCGATTAAATCCATTTTTGCAGTGTGTGTTTGGGCTGGGTAGAGGAAGGTTCCTTTCGATAATAATCAGTGCGATGCGATATCCAATATGGCTCGGGCAGCCATCTTGAATTTGGTTTCCGGACAATAACTTGAGAACGGCTTGACAGATTGATTTTATTATAATGGGGTGGTTAGAGGAAGGTTCCTTTTGATATACAACACAATCCGTTATCCAATATGGCGGCTAGCGCAGCCATCTTGGATTTGGTTTCCGGACAATAACTTGAGAACGGCTTGACTTATTGATTTCATTTTTGTGTGATACAATGGGGGTGTTTAGAGGAAGGTTCCTTTCGATAGTCAGCGTAATTCGATATCCAATATGGCGGCTGGAGCAGCCATCTTGAATTTGGTTTCCGGACAATATCTTGAGAACGGCTTCACACATTGATTTTATTCTGGCGAGGTATAATGGGGTTAAGTAGAGGAAGGTTCCTTTCCAAAATGGGCATGCTGTGAATTTCACTGTGGCCGCCACGGCAGCCATCTTGAAATTGTTTTCCGTCAATTTCGAGAACACCTTGTCCGATTAAATCCATTTTTGCTGGGTGTGTTGGGGTTGAGTAGAGGAAGGTTCCTTTCGAAAATGGGCGTACTGCGATTTTCAATATGGCCATCATATTGAAATTGGTTTGCGTCAAGGGGCTGAGGGGTTACGCCCGCTTTGCGGAGCTATTTTTATGTCTTGTCTTGGCCTGTTCCATTTTTCCTGGCATTCCATATGGTCAACATACATGATTTATGGACACATTGTACGCTGGGACCATTATCCCAATCGACCGATGTGTAGACATCTCCGAACTTGTCAAGATCACTCCATAACGGCCTTTTTCTTGAGATTTTCCCAACTCTCAACAGAGACAATGGCATCAATGGCTTCATTGCAAAGCGTGCCACACTGGAGGACTCACGGAACGGTGGACATTGTCTTGACAGCTATCTTCTCAATACTGTGCTTCTCAGTGCCGTCTCGTACGCTCGTACATTCTCTGGAAAGACAGAAATAAGTATATGAAGAATATGTGTGCGATATGAAATTATGCACACACATACAAAAAATAACAATTCACTAAGCAGGACCTCAATTCCGTGACCATTATAGATTTAGTAGAAATAATGTGTTTATTCATGAACCTAGGTGCTCCCATTCAAAAGTTACGTTTTCGCTCCACCGGATGGTGGCATTCTTGGATTTCTGGGTCAAAGTGTTGTCATCACATCAAACTAATATCAGATTCGGAATCCTCATGGTCGACTTACCCTAAAAAGTGTCTTTGTACATGATTCTAGGTGCTCTGGTTCAAAACTTAATTTTTCAAGATTGCGCCGCCAGCCATCTTGGATTTGGGCCTCTGAAAAAAAAAATGCCAGGATTTTTGGGAGGGACATGGGGGATAAATATTTTTTATACAAGGTCATTAGAAGTCAAATCAATCGTTAAACCTTACTAGCCAGAGAATGGTCACGGAATTGAGGTTCTTGACCGAACTATTCACCTCACGATTTTTCTTCAACCTTTCCTTGAAGTAATCTTCTGTAATATTTATCAAAAAATAATCATAATAATAATAATAATAAAAAACAGTCTTGTAATGCTTCAACTTGCTCTTTCACACGTGTGGTTCTCATTACTGTATCATAATTCACTACTCTTCTCCTATTTCAACAGACTGCTCTCAATACGATCTTTCTTTTATACCTTGCCTAAAAAATCCAACTGTTACAACGTTTCTTCTCTCCATTCTCTAAATTCGCCTTTATTGCATCCCTCAAGTAATATCTTTAGTAACATCTCTGACCTCATAATAAAAAAATAAAAATAAAAACATTTTGCAATACATGTTCATTTTACATCAATCGTCCTATTTTTTTCCAACTTCAGTGCCAATTCACCCCTCTCACCCCAAAGTTTATTCCAAAGGCAGGAAAAAAGTGGAATGAAAGAGTGAAAAAGAGGAATGAAAAGTAAAAAAAAGTGTCAGTGGCTTCCTTAACAGTGTGGACCTCAAACATCTGGGGCCTTCACTCAAATCTGACATCTTTCCATATAATGTAGTAGATAGTAGAAAAATCGTGCAAATTATGATACAAGCATCAAATTTGGCATTTCTGTTCTGCAGGGCTTTCTGATCAAATCTGCCCGATTGGCCATTTCATGGAGAGCTTGCTGTCACACCTCGAGTCGGATTCTGCAACTGGTCCAGATGGCATCAGCCCACGTGTCCTAAAAACCTGCTCCTCTGCTCTTGCTCAGCCTCTCTCTGTTCTATTCACACTCTCATTTGCTCAAGGTCATCTGCCCTCTACAGTACTTGGAAATCAGCAAACATTACCACTGCATAAAAAGGTGCAACAACAGATCCCTGCAACTACAGACCAATCAGCCAAGTTCATGGAATGCATCATCGCTTCAGACATTAAATCCTTCCTCTTCAATGGCTTGATTTCCGATCATCATTTGGTTTCAGACCAGGTCACTCTACCCTGGATATGCTGTTTCTGCTCTCCCAACAATGGATGGAGGTCCTCAATGCCAAACATGAAATCAGAGCCACCATATTCCCTAGACATATCATGTGCTTTTTGACATACTCTGGTACCCTGCTCTGCTCACCAAACTCTCTTCCTATGGCATCCACGGCCTCTCCACTCATGGCTCACAGACTTCCTCTCCTGTCGCAGTCAACGTGTGTCCCTACATGGAGTTCTTTCATCCCCATTTCCTGTCCAGGTTGGAGTTCCTCAAGGCAGTGTTCTGGACCCTGTTCTTTTTCTGGTTTTCATCAATGATCTCTCCGACTCTGGAAAATCCTCTTTATCTCTTTGCTGATGACTCCACCCTCTGCCGTACCATCTGTTATCCCTCAGACGGGCAAGCAGCAGCTTCTTCGCTCTCTGCAGATCTGGATAAAATCACAAACTGGTCCAACACGTGGAACATGTCTTTTAATCCTGACAAATCTTACACTCACTATGTCTCTCAGGCCCGTTTGGACCCCCCCCACCCCCCTTTCTCAACAATCCTCTGGAAGAAGTCCATTCCTTCAACCTTCTGGGTCTCACTATTTCCCATGATCTTTCCTGGGAAAGCCACATTTCCAACCTGGCCTCCGAAGCCAGTTGCCGACTGGGAATCCTCCGTCGTTCAAAGTTCTTCCGCGGCCCACCTGAGCTCCTGACCACATACAAAGCTTTCATCCGCAGCCTGATGGAGTACTTCTCTCCCCTCTGGGCTGGTGTTCCTGCCTCTCACCTTTCTCTGCTTCACGTTGTGGAAACCAAGGCATTTAGGATCATTGGTATCTCCAGCGGTGAGGCTGAGTCTTTGGGCCTCTCACTCTCTCACCGCAGGCAGGTCAGTGGTCTTTCTGTCTTCTACAGTCTCCTCCCCGGCCTACCCCCCCCCCGCTCTGTCTGCTATCTGTCCCCCCCCTCCCCCCATATTTTCGAGGGCGCTCAAGGTCCGCCAGCAACCCCCTTCTGGTAAAACTACCAAAATCATAAATCACTGCTCACCTTCACTCTTTCATTCCTCTTTTTCCCAACTTTGGTATAAATTCCCACACTGTCTTCAATCCCATTCTTCCCTCCAGGTCTTCAAAACAGCTGTTCACCACCACCTCTTATCTTCCCCCATCCAAAACCACGATCTTTTCTCCCCCCCCCCTTAATACACCCCAAACCCACCTCCTTCAAATTCCCTGCCTTCCTTCCCGAAAGTTCCCTGTCGTGTAAGGTCCTGAAAGTCCCTGTGGTGTCCATCTTGTATACCCCGTGTTCCCCGCTCCATCCCTCTCCCTTCCACAGATCTCCTAATTCCTCTCTTCCCACTGTTTTGTCCTTCCCTCTCCTGCCCCTCTTGTTTCCTGCCCCCCTTGTGTGTTGTGTGTTAGCTCTCATACGAGCCTCGACAAGGTATGAAAAAAACAAACAAACAAAAAACATATGTTTGTTGCATTTAATTCCTTCCACATTACTTCTATGTCCACCTAACCATCCTCCCTTTCTTTTCTTTTTTCCTGAAATTTCATTGCAACTCGTACCTGCCCCCTTTTCTGATTTGTCTATAAATATGTTGATTCTCTTGCAGTAACCTTGAGGTGCATGCCAGTTGATGAAGCCATTGTTTTGTAAGAAAAAAAACAAAACAGAAGACAGAGTAGTCCATATTTGTGATTGTTTTTGTAGTTGAAGTGAAGATGACCTGACTTACTGGAAAGCCTAACACTTGTGCAAAGAGCACTTGCATATGGTAGTGTTGTCCTTTTGCTGTTGACTGCCATTTGCAGCAATTGGTTCGATTATCTGTCCTTTTATTATGTTTTTACTTTTTCCTCTTTCCAAGGTTTCATGGCTGCAGTTATTGATGCTAATAACTTATTATGGAATTCCTTTATTCAAATTTCCTCTCCCCTTATGTCCCTCTCCCCCATCTATGTTTGCTCGTGTGTGCATGTGTTTTCCGGTGCGCACATGTACAATCCAGTATCGACGGAGTGCTCTATCATGGCGGTGATCATTCGAATGGAAGGACTACCCGATGCAGCAGGCCCAGTGGATATCCGCCGTTTCTTTACTGGTCTTGCTGTTCCCTCTGGAGGAGTGCAAATAATTGGAGGGCGGCTTGGAGAGGCGTACGTCACTTTTGAGAGCGATGATGAAGCTCGCCTTGCCATGATGCGCAACAGAGGCATGATAATGGCATCAAGGATCCGGCTGCTGCTTAGCAGCAAGTCTGAAATGCTGAGTGCCATTAAGTGGGGTCATTCAAGTTCTGAGGAAGGGTCGTCAAAGACAAGGACAACCCCGAGTGTTGAGGAAGATGGCCCAAGGATGCTTCCAGCAATTTCTTGTAATGTCTCTTTTTCTGGTGCGCATCATTTGCCAATTGGACAATTGGGAGAATCAGGTAACTCAAAACCAATGTTTTTGCCAAGAAATGACATCCCTTCTCCACCTTCATTGTCTCGACCTCCACTGGTAACTCAAGAACAGGTGCCCAACGCTCAGAGAATACTGCAACAGGGGCCCCAGCTGCAGGGGAATTTCCCAATGGGAACAGCACAGCATGGGAATCGAACACCAATTGACTCCAAATATCTGGACTCGAATACAAGTTCTAGCAGACTTGCTCATCTTGGAGTGGATGGTGTTGGTTCTACTTCACCTGAATTGACATCTGCATGGTCAAAAAACAGTGAAAGATTCCACTCACCTGGGGATAGAGGGATTTTGAACAATCTCAGAGAAAATGATATGAAAGCTTCTGCTTCTAATGTTGTCGGTGACCAGGAAAATCTTGTAACAAGGAGACAAAATGTAATTCCTGTTGAAAAATGGTATTCCACAATTAATTGCCCAGATCAAAAGTTTAAAGAAAGTACTAAATGGGATGTAAAATCAAGCAGTATGTCCAACCAACAGGCTTTTCTCAAGCCTGCAAATTTAAACTTGCAACTTTCCCTCGAGTCAAGTATTCGAAAAGATTTGAAAGATGATGTACTAAAAAGGAAAGAATGTAAGAGGAAGGAAGAAAACACAAATTCTAAGGATGTGAATCTGGATTATGGTAGAAGTGGGTTGAGCTATAATAAGGAGCACAGTCAAAGTTTAATAAGTGACGGTGGATATTCAAATAAATTAAAGGACTGGGAATTGTTGGATCACAAAGAAACTGAATTAACTTTGAAAAGCTCATTTTTATCCCTTAACGTTGCAGGTGATTTGTATATCCAGGTCTGTGCACTCCCATCAGATGTTGATGAAGATGATATTTATTATTTATTTGATAAGTTGAAAGTGGATTGCGTGATTTTAAACAAGGATCAAAAAGAGCAGTGTGTTGGAACAGCTTATGTATGTTTTGCAACACCAAGTGATGCAATTGCTGGATTGCAGCAACACGGCAAGTACATTTACAAACATGGAAGGAGGTGGTGCAAAGTAGAAGTGTATCCAGCAACTGAGAATGATTGGAGCATTGCACTTCAGAATGCATCAGCTCAACTGCAGTCCCGCTCATCGTGTCGTTCTCGCTCTTGCTCTTACTCATTGGACCATTCCCCACTTCACGACCATTCCCCACTTCGCGATCGTTCTCCACTTCGCGACCAGTCTCCACTTTGCGGCCGTTCTCCACTTTGCGGCCGTTCTCCACTTCGTGGCCGTTCTCCACTTCGTGGCCGTTCTCCACTTCGTGACCGTTCTCCACCTCGCGACCGTTCTCCACCTCGCGACCGTTCTCCACCTCGCGACCGTTCTCCACTTCGCGACCGTTCTCCACTTCGCGACCGTTCTCCACTTCGCGACCGTTCTCCACTTCGCGACCGTTCTCCACTTTGCGACCGTTCTCCACCTCGCGACCGTTCTCCACTTCGCGACCGTTCTATACTTAGCGACCGTTCTCCACTTCGCGACCGTTCTCGACATCGCGACCGTTCTCGACATCGCGACCGTTCTCGACATCGCGACCTCTCTCGACATCGCGACCGTTCTTCACTTCACGACCGTTCTCCACTTCACGACCGTTTTCCACTTCGCGACCGTTTTCCACTTCGCGACCGTTTTCCACTTCGCGACCGTTCTCCACTTCGCGACCGTTCTCCACTTCGCGACCGCTCTCCACTTCACGACCGCTTTCGACACCACAACCGCTCTCAACTTTGTGACCGCTCCGCACTTCGAGACCGTACTCCACTTCGCGACCATTCTCCCCATCACTCTCATTTGAGCTCTTATTCAAATTCACAACATCTTCACTCAAAGGATTTGCATTTAACAGGACCGAATGTCAAATCCACTTCTAAAGAATCGCTGTCATCTCTTGACCTCTGTGTTCATGTCACGGGTTTGCCCAGCTTCACTGATAAAGATATGTTATTGTGGTTCTTCAACAAACTGTCTGTAGTTGAGCCAGTTGTTCTAAGTAATTCAGGAGCATTTATTGAAGCATTAGTTGAGTTTTCCACATGTGCAGATCTTTTAATCGGTCTCAGTCGCAGCGGGCAGCACTTTGGCAATCAACAGATTTTTGTTCAGTCCATTTCAAACAATATGAAGAGACAGAAGATGCTAGAGTTTCAGATCAACAAACAAAATGAGTTGGAGAAGTTCAGTAAAAAGTGTCTGCTTTTGCAAAATCTCCCCAAAAATGTCAGCAAGAAGGAAGTGCAGATTTTTTTTGAAGGGTTTGGAGTTTCAGAGGATAATGTTCTAATAATCTATAAATATGATGACTGTGAAGCCTTGGTTGCATTCACCTCTGAAGAACTGGTTTCATATGCTCTACAACTCCAAGGCAGGAAACTGGCTGGTCGGCTCGTTAGCCTGATTCCAATGGTACACAATATATATAATAGGTACAGGTGCTATATGTGTGACAAGTCTCAAGTAGTATGCACTGATTTGGATTGCTTAACAAAAAGAATACATGCCCCTACTCTTATTACTGGAAATCCTCAGTTACAATCAAGTTCTATTTGTTTGCAACAACGTTTTATTTTGCCTTCTCCTTCATTGCAACAGCCTTTGGTAGTTCCACACCCTCCTTTTGCTGGAAATCCTCAGTTTATACCAAGTCCTGTTTTCTTGCAACCACAATTTAGGTTTCCTCCTCCTCCATGTCCTCCACCTCCTCCTCCTCCATGTCCTCCACCTCCTCCTCCTCCATTGCAACAGCCTTTGGTAGTTCCACATCCTCCTTTTGCTGGAAATCCTGAGTTGAAACAAAGTCCTGCTTTCTTGCAACCACGTTTCAGTTGGCCAGCTACTCCATCACAACAGCCTTTAGTAATATCACAACTTTTTGTATCACAGTTGTCTCAACAAATTAATCATGCACAGATGACTGCAGGCCAGACTCTTCAATTACCACATGTATCTGGCTCACGGCCACCTATGTTTCCACCAGGAACTCTAAAAATAAACAACAGCGGTGCAATCACAAATGCAGACTCCAGTGCAATGCCGAAGTTACTTGGAAAATTGGACAACAATAAAATGTTGACACCTCACCAGGAAAACATCCGTGAAGTAAAAGGTAATGCTCCTGGCAACTTTGTGGCGGTGCCCCATCGCCAAGTTTGCTTGCAAAGAAAGGAGAAACGACAAGGAAGAGAGAAAGTAGAAGGGAGGGAGAGACGAGATGGAAGGCAGAAAGAAGGAAAGGAGAAAGTAGAAGGAGGGGATAAACGAGAAGCAAGGGAGAAACGAGAAGCAAGGGAGAAACGAGAAGGAAGGGAGAAACGAGAAGGAAGGGAGAAACGAGAAGGAAGGGAGAAACGAGAAGGAAGGGAGAAACGAGAAGGAAGGGAGAAACCAGAAGGAAGGGAGAAACTAGAAAGAAGGGAGAAACCACAGGGAAGGGAGAAACCACAGGGACGGGAGAAACCACTGGGAAGGGAGAAACTAGAAGGAAGGGAGAAACTAGATGTAAGGGAGAAACTAGATGGAAAGGAGAAACTACAGGGAAGGGAGAAACTACAGCGAAGGGAGAAACTTGAAGGAAGGGAGAAACTACAGGGAAGGGAGAAACTACAGGGAAGGGAGAAACCAGAAGGAAGGGAGAAACCAGAAAGAAGGGAGAAACTAGAGGGAAGGGAGAAACTAGAGGGAAGGGAGAAACTAGAAGGAAGGGAGAAACTAGAAGGAAGGGAGAAACTAGAAGGAAGGGAGAAACTAGATGGAAGGGAGAAACTAGATGGAAGGGAGAAACTAGATGGAAGGGAGAAACCAGAGGGAAGGGAGAAACGGGAAGGAAGGGAGAAACGGGAAGGAAGGGAGAAACTGGAAGAAAGGGAGAAACTAGAAGGAAGGGAGAAACTAGATGGAAGGGAGGAGCTCGAGGGAAAGGAGAAGCTGATGCCCAGGCAAGTTTTTCAGGGAGGTAAAGCTGCAGGTGATTCTCCAATCATTAAAAATCAGGTTCCTGGTAATCATGCTGAGTGTCACAAGAATTTTCTATCTGGACCAATAACAGTTCAAATGGGAAATTTGCCTTTGAGGGTGAATATTCAGCAAATTATGGATTTCTTTAAAGACTATCACATTTTTTCAGATTCTATCCATCTACAACGACCTGATCCCTGGCATCCCACACAATCATGTCGTGCACTTGTTAATTTTGAAAGTCCAGAACAAGCGGCCCTGGTTGTTACAGTTCACGACAGAAGCACAATTGGTTGTCAGAAAGTCTTCCTCAGGCTCCTTCCTCATCGAGTTTTTTCTTCTGTTTTAAAGTAGCATAATGCCTCTTCTTACTTTTCGTCTGATAATACCTTTGTCAATACGGGGGATTGTTGTACGCTGCTTTCCCCCAATTTACCACATGCCTAACGGAGCAAGTTCAAAAATGGCGAACTCCATTTCACAAGGAAAGTTGTCACTTACTCGGTTTTGTCACGTTTAGTTGGGGTAAATTGAAGATTGTTTGATTTGAGTTGAGTTTGATGTTGATCCCGTTGAGTTGATCCCGTTGAGTTTGATGAAGATTGAAGTTCAAATAAACTTAATGGAAAACAAGACTGAAAAAAATGACACATTTTCCATTGGCATAACTACATGACTTAAACGTTTTTGTTCTTTTTAAAATATACTTGCAATCGGTATTTAGTCTTGACACAAGATTATTTTTCCTCAACTAAGCGCTGTGAAGAATTGTGCTGAACAGAAATTGTTGTTTTGTTTTTGTTTGGTTTTTATTCTCAAGCAGAAGTGTTCCTGTGTCTTATTCACCGTGATTGACTTATTCACTCTACCAAATCCATTCTTTGTTGTAGAATTTTGTTTATTTTGAATGAACCATTTGTGAGATTTTTTGGTTTTCATGCTAATTTTCTGTGCCTATTATTTGGTTTAATGATAAGGTTAGTAAGATGGTTTTTGGAAAATGGACTTGTGATGCATTTGTGTTTAATTCTTCTACATCTTTTGAATACACAACATTGTAAACGGTAATACTTATTTACCTTTTACGTTGTCCTTTTTTTTTAACACCCTTTTTCCATATGTTGATAAACTACTGTTCTATGGAAATAAAAAATGTACACTTCAAATGAAGGAAAGCTATACTGGAATATAAAGTGAGCTGTTTGTGATATTATTTACTTCATTGGCCACACATTGGCATTGTAATATTGATTAAATTTGTTAATTATAACCTGTTTAAAACTAAACTTTTGATGTTAATATTTTGATATTGAAATAAGTTTATCTTGTGTTAGTACAGGCCAAAGTTATTGTTCTTTTTCTTTATATGCTTTGCCTTTAGATCAGATGTTTGCTTTTGCAGTCTTAAAAAAAGGAAATTTGGACTGTCTGATTGTTGTTTCTGAGTTATATGTTTTTTTTCAAAATACAAATAAAAACGACAGGGTTGAGTCAATGTTTTTCCTCAAAGAATATATTTTGTTTTTTATCTCCCAATAAATAGGATGGTCTCATATCATATCATTTATAGTGATGTTATGAGGAATGTTCAAGTTTTCAATGTTTCTGCAGATTTCACTTGCCATTGTACTACATCACAGCCTCAACTGCTTTGTCACATGGTCTATCCAACAATCTTATTGGTAATATAGAGCTGATGAGACACTGGTCACTAAAAATATTAGCCCATGTCATGCTTTATTAGTAAAGCTTCCATATTGATGTTATCAATAAGTTTTTGGTGTTTGTACCTCCTGTGCATGGCAATTGTAATATGCGATTGTAAATTGGCATGTTTGGCGCAGCATCAGCATGGGGTGATTACTCGAGTTGGTGTCGGCACAATATTGAAAAACATTGGGCACGTATGGCTTTCCCTTTCTGAACTGATTTTTTTCTCCACCGCTTTGCTTGCCTCACCACACTCAAGATTCATGAACTTGAGGTGGATCCAAAGTGAATGGATAATTTGTCAAATACATTCCGGTAAATTCTTTGTTCTGATGTCTGCCCATTTACACTTTTCCAGATGGAAGAGGGCCGTCAAAATATTTTTATTTCCTCCCTTCTCAGCTGTCCCCTCCCCCCTCCCAAATTATTTATGATAAAATGAAAAGGGCAAGCTTTTGTTGATGTTTTGACCAAAGTTGGTATGAATATGCAAAGTTGGTGAGAAAAATAGTCCAGATATAGGTTTGAAACTGACTCATCTTGTGGTACAGAAACGGAAGCCCCACAAATCCATTGGGGGATTGGCACATGATATTCGCCACGTGGTGGTGATTGCACACTCAGGCTTGGGGGAATCTGCCTAAGAAAACCTGACCTGGGACTATTTTCTCCAAGCCCTCCCAGACTCGGACCTCAGAGTGCAACTGCTTGTTTGGCGCACATCTCCCCCCACCCCGCCTCTCCAATGAGCCAGGTGGCTGACACCGCAGCCTGATGGGAGGCGGCAGGGCTCCTGGCACAGGGGAGGGAGGGTGAATGCCATCCCATAACAGTGAAGCAGGCAGGCCCTGCAAATAACAGTGGGCCTAGGGATGGGTCCACCCATGATTGGGGGGCAAACCTGGAGAAACTGGTTCAGGAAATGGTGGGCCAACAGTTGGCAAGATCTGGGCCATGGCAAGCCAATCCAGAGATGGCGTCGGACAGGCCATCGGGAAGTAAGACAACTTAAAATGGCAGGGGTTATGGGGGGATTCAGAATTCCAGAGGCATACACCTTACCTGGTGAGGAGTTTTCATTGTGATTGCACGGGTTACCTGTCATGGGACTACAGGGCCCAGTACAGGGCTATAGTCCGGTACCCCCATGCTACCAACTCCGCCCAGAACGACCGGACTAGCCGGCCACCTCCCACCCCCTGCACCCCCCCCCCCCCGACCAGGAATTGTCCATGCCGACTGCCTATGGCCATACAAGAGTGACGAGACGCCCTCATGGATCGCTTCGACCTTCAAGGCAGAGGTAAGACCGAGCACTTTTGCAGATGTAGGGGATAGATGGTTATTAGGATAGGAGAGAGTATTAGAATAGGATAGAGTAGTGAGTGCAGAGGTGAGCAACCGCCCCACATGAGGGCATAGGAGCACTAGCCATAGGGGGAAATAGTAGTTAGAAGGGGGAAAATAGCCTTTGATGGGAGTGTAAGGAGCATAATTGGTTAGAGACAGATTAACTTGCAGTAGGGACATAGTGAGTTTTGCTGCGTAGTGTTTAAAGGGAGTGTGCATAGCGTACGGGATGACAATGTCAGCATGAGCTGGTTAGAGGGAAAATTGCTCAATAGATGGTGCCAAGATGAGTGAAAATGCGAGTGAATTTAAAACTGAGTGAATAAGGGAGAGCGGTCCGGGAGTTAATGTGTATCTTATATATTATTTCTGAGTTTGTGGTTTCGTGTCGCGCTATCTTCGACTTTGTTCTGCGCTCGAGTGATGTGATATTCGGCTTACATTATCTCAAAGACCATATGAGGTGCATGGTACAAAAAAGTAAATAAAATGGTTCTGAAACAGTGAAATCGTATTCCACTTACTGCATTAAAGTAAAATTACTACTGATACTCTGCATCAGTTCCTTTCTCAAACACACCCACCCCAACATGTCGCGCAGAGCGCGGGTTATGCTCGTATGGAATGATTGGGGGGAGTGAGTCTCGCCCAAAAAAACTTGGGGCGAGGTTACAACTTAGCTTGTGGGATCTCGTTAAATTGACTTGTGGATGTCATTTTGTGGTTGGTGCTGTGTGTGTAAATGTTGAATTTTACTGTGTGCAATGGTGTTTTTAACCAGCTATGAGTGTGGCTTGTGAGAGGTGCATATTGTTGAAGAAAGCATCCCGGGACTTGGGAGCCTGTCGGCCAGGGTAGGCTGTGAGCCCGGAGGGGCAAGTTAAATGTGAAGGCCCCAGGTACCCAAGGGGAGGGACCCAGAGCGCCAAGTGCCAGTGAGGGCATCAGGGAGGAAGCCAGAGAGAGCTCCACCCTCTGCCCTCCAGATTTTGAATCATAGAGTGAGTAAGCTTGTAGGTGGCCTCAGCATCCTGAAGGTGACAGTTTGATGATTAGACAGGTAGGTAAACCTGCCGATGGAGCCACACTGCCCAATATTGTGCTTCGGCTCGAGAGAAAATTAAAGGGACAGACCTGAACTTGTACTAGCACCAATGCATGGGACAACAGGTAATTTGGGTTGTTAGAGCGACATAATATTAGGAAAGACATATTGATGAGCCTCAGGAGATTTTAATTGTTGATAAAGGATAGGAGAGTTAGAAATATTGTGTTTTCCTTTTCGCACCGCACCATCTATCACTCGGATAATTGTCGGCTGCTGGACTTGCCCACCTGGAACGCTGGGGGACATCGCTTGTGTTGTGGCTGCACCACAACAAGTTCTTTCGTCCATCGTTTAGTAAAACCCTTTTCAAAATGAGATTTCCACCTATATATTCTTACGATATCACCAACTTTGAACTTAGGTTTTCTGACATTAATCTCTTTTTCATATTTTAATTTTGTAAATGTTTCTGATGGTTTCATATTTGTTGACGTGTGAATCGTGTCATTATACTTATCCACAATATCCTGAATAAAAGATGACCATTGTTGTGAACCGAGTTGTGTGAATTTTTTATATAGTCTCTCTTTTAAGGTACGATTAAAACGTTCAACAACAACTGCCTTCCCTTCATTAAAGGTACTGTATAATGTAATACTGTTATTTTTTAGAAAATTCATAAATGTCTTGTTTTAAAACTCTCTACCCTCATCAGTCCACAATTTTTTAGGTTTTCTCTTACTTTTATTAAATATCTGTTGAAAGGCTAACATAAGAGTATTACCTGTTTTGTTTTTTAATGGTACAACCCATGCGTATCTACTCCTCAAATCAATAACGGTTAAAGCATACTTGTACCCCTTATCATTATTGAGTTCAATAAAATCAGCACACCAGATATAATCAACTTCCTTGGAATAAACCTTCCTTCTCTGAAACTTTGTGAATATTGGTTTATGTAATTCATCAGCTAATTGCTCTTCAGTCTTAATGACATCATTAGAGCCTATAAGTTTTTGAATTTCCAAGTCCAAGTTTCAATTTAGCACTGATCATCTTCTTCACAATGAACCGATCAACTTTTTCTCTCAAGGTTGGATTTTGTATCAGAGACAAATTATACAACATTTCTCTATCGGCTTCATGCTTTTCTTCCAACGTTGTGGTATTCCCATAATCAATATCGTGTCTCATGCACACTTCATCAACTCTATTGATGGGTTTACTCCAGGATTTAGGATTGTCTGCCTCATCTAATCTTTTATCCAAGTTTGTGCCTGGACCACAGAAAGAATACCCTGGAAGATGTAATTCCCCTGGTATTCCAGTAGTTGTAAATTTACTTCCTGATAAAAACTTTTGTATATCTCTTCCTCGTTTGTGTTTGGAGATAAATTGATTTTTTTTTTGAACCACACACCGAACATATACCTTTTTGTATAACCCTGTTATTTTTACTTTTAATATATGAAATATTTTTAGTATTAGTTTTCTTTTTACATTTGAGACAATAACTCATTTATTTATGTGAAAAATTCCTGCAGAGTGCAAAAACCTTTTTAGTTTCCAACATGCACATTTGAATCTTAATTTTTAAAACATAAAGAATCCTTAGAAATGCCTTCACTCTCTCCTCCATTTATTTAAGAAAAAAAAATGAAAAATTTGAATTAAAATGAATAGCTTGTCGATGTCAATAGTCTTGTCGAAAATATTTCAAATAGACTTGTCAATTCTTTGTTTTCCTCCTTGGTGGGTTGAGTTATTTTCTGTAATACCACCAATCTTTTTTTAATCTCACTGGTTTCCATATTTTGATATTTATTTTGTCTCGCTCTTTCCTCCCTCTCTCTCTTCTCTCTCTCCTCCCTCTCCTTCTCTCTCTTCTCTCTCTTCTCCTTTTCCTCCTCTTTTTTTCTCCCTCTCCTCCTTCTCTCCCTTCTCTTTTTCCTCCTCTTTTTTCTCCCTCTCCTTCTCTCTCTTCTCCTTTTCCTCCTCTTTCTTCTCCCTCTCCTCCTTCTCTCTCTTCTCCTTTTCCTCCTCTTCCCTCTCTTCTTCAACTCCTTCCTCATCCCTTATTATCCTTGAATCGCTTACACCCCATAGAATATCATACATATATTCATCAGGATTTCTTGTTATTCCTGTATCCAAAATAATTTTTTTTACAACAGGAAACCAATAAAATTTCTTTTGAATTTCTAAAAGAGCCTTAACTTTTATTAACTTTATAATTTTTTCATTATTTAACATTCTAATTAAATCTAAAGTCGGTTTATCAACATCAGCATAATGCCAATCTTTTATTGAAAATACCTCATTCTTATGTTGTAGAACATATTTATTAAAATACCGAATCCCCTTTTATTGAAGGTATGCTTGGACACAGAAATGATAATTTTCTTGAAGCCTTCTTTCTAGCATTTATGTATCAGAAATATATGTTAGAATAATATTATGGCACAAAACACCTCCCCATCTTCCCTCCTTCTCTCCCTTCTCTTTTTCCTCCTCTTTTTTCTCCCTCTCCTTCTCTCTCTTCTCCTTTTCCTCCTCTTTCTTCTCCCTCTCCTCCTTCTCTCTCTTCTCCTTTTCCTCCTCTTCCCTCTCTTCTTCAACTCCTTCCTCATCCCTTATTATCCTTATTATTATTATCCCTTATTATTATTATACATCCCTTATTATTATTATGGCACAAAACACCTCCCCATCTTCCCATAGTTAAATCATTTTGTATTTCCTTACTTATTATATATAATCCTGTTTTTTCTGTTTTCATGATATAAACAAGGGCAAAACCATTATTATATTTACCCTTATTAAATTCTTTTATTTGTTGTTTACTAATCGTGGCCCCACAAAACTCATTCTCGATACCAAGTGGATAATATTCTTCCTTACGAGACTGATTTAATTGTGCCAGGTCTTCGAGGTTAATTTTAAATGACCAATTATACCCTAAATCATTCATATCATACCCCCATTGTTCTATTCTCATACAAACGATACGCCCTTCTTTATAAAAATTTATTTTAATTCGAACTGTGAATTCTGTATGACCTGGAGATAATATCAACACTTCTGTATCTTTGGAATACACGGCCGTTTTATTTAAGGATATATATTGTGATAAATCGCTTAATCTCACCAAGTCATTCGCGTCAGTCGGGCTTGGATAATTTTTTAATTTATAAGCATTTTTCATGTTAATATTTTTGGTTATATTATATTTATGTCGTTCAGCCTGTGCCTTTGTGTAATAATTTGATAAATCAATATCCAGTTCTTGAGATACACCAAAGATAGAATGATCTTTACCAACATAAGTCATTTATATTAGATTAAAAATAATATCATAAAATTTTTTTATTTTTGTTGAGTTGAAATAACACATAAAGACATAATTGACCACAACACTTGGAATTTAATTCTTGGACTTGAAATGTTTGATAAACACCATTCTGTAAGAATTTTTTGACTTCAACAGGTGGTGGAAGACCAAAACTATCAAAATAATATTTGTCTTGACTATTAAAAATACAAACCCAATGAGAACCGTTCCCATTATTATCTTCTAAGTTCATAATAATATTCTTTGTATGTTTCGGCACATTTGTTAATTCATCTCTCATACAAATAACCACATTATGAATTTTTAATTTCTTACAATATTTGACAAGTTGTAAATTTGATGTTGTATTCTTTCCAAATTCTTTAAACCACTCATCAATGCTCATTTATTTATTAGAAAGATATAATCCATTACCTCTTTTCGTTAATTTTACACCTGCTTGTGCTATAGAAGAAAGCATATCTCCAACTAACAATCTCGCTTTATCAGGCAGACCTTCAAGTTTTTCAACAAAATCTACAATTATACCACTTCCACTAATTTGTTTCTCCAACTCTTTGTTATGTCTTTCCAATTATTTTTGAGCCTGGAGTTGAGCCTTCCTTTCGTTGGCAGTTTTCACCGCTGTTGAAATACCACCCGTCAATGCTCCAACCGCACTTAAACCAGCAAATAAAGGAATTAGAAATGGGAGAAATCCTCCACTCGTCTCTCTTATTGAATATTTTTTCAACATTGGTTTTGTCATTTTAATTTTAAGTGAGCCAGTGTCATTCAAGATTTTAACCTGTTCTCTTGTGAGCAAAACATCAATTCTTACTGCTCCTTTTCTCTGAATTGTATTAACGTTAATCGTACAAGGCTTTTGATTTTGAACACTAGATGATAGTTTATGAAGATTGATTTGATTAACATATACCCCAGTTGGTACTTTGCCACTCATTTATTTAACAAAAAATTATGTGAGACTAATCATCACACCATTATCTGTATTAATCTGCAATTCTGTTTCTTCCAAAAGCAAACAATATGTATCAACTTCTTCACTCTCTTCTCTTTCAATGTAAAGGGAAGTATCCACTCGATTAGACTTTATAGTTTCCTTTTGAGCGCTCAGGTCAAACGCATAGATTGTATACAAACTTTTAAATGCTGTCATATCCAAAATAGGTTCTTTATTTCCATTACTTTCACACACCTTTTGGTAAGACTTGTATGCTTCAGCAAAATCATTTTTTTCCCAATTAATTTCCAATCTATCTCGTGGATAAAATGTTCCATCTAGAGAAACGCGAAGTTGTTTCACCTTAGCATTATCACTCAATGCATTATTCTTATCAATCGCAGTATCACCATCTGGCTTTTTAAAAATGATCCACAGATATCGTGGCTTTCCTTCCAGAACACCCAAATTCCACGTGTAAGTAGTTTGGTTGAGTTTAACGTGTTGACATCTTCTTTTGAGGTATGATACACTGAGTGGTTTCTTTGAGTTAAGTCTTCGATTCAACATCTCTTCTGTTTTAAGATTAGGAGTATATTCACTGATATACCAACTCATCTCCTCAATTACAAATTTATTCTGTTCACCAAAAGCACTACCAACACCAAAAAGCAATCTATTTTCATTATCATTCCTTTGTAGTTGAAATCTAATTTTAAGACCATACAGAACTTTATCATGATCACAAAATCCAAATATACCTTTAAGAGGCACTGCCACAGTAAAACTATTTTCTGCTTTTGTATCATCATTATACATTCCTTTCCTTTGAGTATATCCAGGGTCTGTGTTTGTTCCCGTTGACATATCAGGAATAAAACCTTCGACAGACCCCTTTCCCATTCTATCACTGAATGTATAGAGTGTAAATTTCATCATTTCAGATACAGCAGAGACATAATCAACCGCTTCAACTTCTTGTGTTCCAATATACAAACGCACACTATCAAACATTTTCCAGAAGAAATCATTTACAAGTGTAGCGTTTGTGTTATTCCCAGCTTTAGTGAATTTAAATTTACACAACAAGAAACTTTCGGAGAGATTCAAATAGGTTTGTTGATTATTTATTTCAAAACTTTTTGTACCATTCGTATTCCAGTCTGTTCCAGTTATTGCATTTACCTTGAAGTAAGTTCGCATATGTTCCTCCACTGAAATATAGTGATAATCTTCACCTTTTACTTCTCCAGGTCTTATTGCTCTAGTTGTTGTTGATGCAATGCGTATCACGGGGTGTTTTTAAGTAAATTTACAATATTCTCATTTGTACTACACAAGAACCTTGATTTATGAAAGTTTTTTTCCAGAAGCAGATTTACCCACAAGATTTACAATAATAGTTGTCATTTATATATGTAATTGTTTATAAAACAAAAAATATATCCCTTAATATCTCATCTTGTTTCACAACAATATATTTATATTTTTCAGTCGTGTGCTTCATGTAATCCTCAAATTTCTTTTTACTACATAATGTAGAACAATTATCTCTCCAACAATTATTGATATCTATTGAATTTAACTTGAATAAAATAAAAGTATTAGCATTGTTTCTGATGGAACGACGAGGAAGTTGAAAGTACGATTGACTAAGATAAATACAATTACAAGAAGAATGTCTCCCTCTTGTGTAGTAGCTGTCCATTACCGTTTGGTTTCTCTCATTAACACAATCATCAAAGATAACGAGGTTCTTTTTTGATTTATCCAAATCTTGGGGAGACGGTATATCATCCGTATTATCACTAAGAATACAAGTTATAGGATTTGATTTCTTTTTACATCTCTGTATATCACAAAATAGTTGAATTATATCTTCAATGTTATAATCATTTAGGTTTTTTTGACATTTAAATAAACCGATTATATCTTCTTTTTGAAGACCAGCATTAAAACCTTGTGAGAGTAGTTGATACTCTGGTTGAAAACTCGACTTTGTGAAAATTATTAAATTATCATAATCTAAAAAGTTGGGAGTGAGACAACTATGAGTGAGTGAGACAACTATGCGACATCTTAATGAATTTGGGAGATTTTTATGGTTGTTAAATTTTATCTTATTTTCCCAAATGGGTAAAAAATCATTCATTTATATATTTGGAAAACAGGTTATTTAATTTATTATTGGCTTTTTTAGAAACTCTATATTTTATCCTAAGTTCAGGTTTAATTTCAAGATAATCCATTATTTTATTTATACAATATCTTGTTTTGATATTTCCCTGAAAATTACATCCATGAATAATATATAACAACAATCCTTTGAACATTTCTCTTATACGTTCAGTTTCTTCCCTTGTAAGGAAAGGTGTGTTATCACCCTCATACTTTACATTCATTTCTCTAATCAATCTTGTAAAGTAATTCATTTTTGGTGTAAATCTAAAAGAATTATTTTCCTTTTTATATTTTTTATTATCATTAATTAGAAGATAATCACAGAATATACATTGTTTATAGGCTTTTGACTCTGTGTTTAATCCCCGTCTTTCACACGCAGGACAATTCTCAAATTTGTCATATGGAGAATCAGGAAAGTCTAGCATATTTATAAAGTAAAACTTTACTTAAACTGAAATTCATCTATACTTTCAGTTGTATATTGACTCATATTTAATAATATTACCATCGATATCGATATACTTTTTTTCATTACCAGATTCAACGACAACATTTTTTTATATTAAAGGTAATTTTAAAATGATTGTTAACTACTATTGAACAAAATGTCATTTCACCTGATATATTTACATCCTTTATTTCATCAGGATTTACATCTTTAGGGTTGTTGAAAAAAATACAAATTTCTCCTTGCATATTACAGATGGTCTTATCTTTTCTTTCTAAAGCTTCATCCATAAGGTTTTTGTTTTTTGATACTTTTTCTTGTTTCATTGCTTTTTCTAGTTTTGAATATATGACCAGAAGGAGAGGAGAAACTTTTGTTAGAGATACTTTAATTGATGTTCTACCAGGTATACGAAAAGCCCTTCCACTGAAGGAAATTGAAGAACTCATTATTTACCATAATTGTTTTTATCCAATAGTTGTTATATTTATCTTTGTTCAATTTTACATCCTTGACATATTTCTCAGTATCTTTAACAAATGAAGAGATTGATTGAAACTTGTCTTTTGTGTCTTGAAACATTGTATTTATTAAGTGAAAAAGTTGGAGGATAAAATGGTTTTAAGCACAGATTCACCTGTAAAATAAAAGAAATTTTCATCAAGAAAATTTTAGTTGAAGCAAAGATTTATTATATAAACATGGTGAATACAACATACTGCGATGTTTGTAATCACAAATATAAACATAGAAAACACCTCCGAACCAACAAACACACATTTAATCTATTTCATAAAATATCTCCTCTTGAGTTGGAAAGAAAACATTGTGATATCTGCTCAAAGGATGTTTTGAAGAGTCGTTATAATAGACATCTTCAATCACAAAAACACAAGAAAAATGAGTTTAAAGTAAAGGGAGACTATTATATTGAAAACACTGATGGGGCATTTAAAGGGCATATAAAAATAAGGATTTTTCAATTTGGAGAACTCGGTCCATCATCAATAGCTGAATCAATTGAAATAGTGAAACCTGATGTTGAAAAAGTTATTAAAAAGAAATGAAAACTTTAAAGTTTTATATGGGAGTGAAAATGAATATGAAAAGACAAGATGAAGAACAAACTCCTTATATGAGAACAGATCTTCATTTTATAACATCATTTCAAGATTTTTTGAATAGTGGGGTTTATGAAGAACTATCAAAACAAGAGGAGGATGTTGATAATACAGTGGTAGGAAGTGGATTCAATATTTAAAAAATCATCTTTTTAGATATACACATTCTAAAATCAAACCCTCTTAAAGCTTCTTCTTATATTGAATTACCAAAAGAAATAAAACTAAAGAAGACAGTTGTTAATATTAAGAACAATGATAATAAATGTTTTCTCTGGTCTGTTCTTGCTCACTTTCATCCACCAAAATGTAATTCAGAAAGAGTAAAACAATATATGAAATATGAGAATACCTTGGACATTAAAGATTTTAAATTCCCAATGCCACTAACAGATATTCCTAAATTTGAGAAAAAGAATAATTTTTCTATTAATGTATATGGATTAACGGATACAAACAAAGTTCAAATATTAAAAATTTCAAACAACTATAAAAATGAAGAAACACACATTGATCTTTTATATTTTAGTGTTGGAAATAATTCACATTACACATACATCAATAATTTATCAAGATTAATCTCTTCTCAGGTATTCAGAACAGCAAACAAAATATATCCTTGTAAGCGATGTCTTAATTCATTTCATACAAAAGAACGATTAGAACAACATTCAAAATATTGTAGTAATCATAAATCAGCTATAATTACAATGCCTAAACCTGGTGAAAAGATTTCTTTTGAAGATTATAATAAATCTATCATGCACCCATTTGTGATATACGCTGATTTTGAATGTAACCTTAAAAAGATAAATACTGCTTCTCCTAATCCAAAATAATCATATACAAATAAATATCAAAAACATATTCCTTGTGGTTTCTGTTATTATATCAAATCATCTGTTGGAGAAAAGTATAACAAACTTGAACATTATAGTGGAAAAAAAGCTTCACAAGAGTTTGTAAAACGATTAGAAAAGGATTGTATAAGACTCACTAAATTAATGAAAGAAACAAATGAACCGATGAAATTAACTAAAGAAGAAAAATTAGAATTTAGAAAGAACAATATCTGTCATATTTGTGAGGGGGAAATTAAGGAGTCTAAAGTTAGGGATCATTGTCATCTTCCTGGTAAATATAGAGGTCCCGCTCATTCCTGTTGTAATCTTAATTATAAATTACCTTCTTTTATTCCAGTCTTTCTTCACAACAGTGCCAACTATGATACACATCTATTTATAAATGAACTTTCAAAAACACCAGGGAATATTTCTGCCATAACAAACACAAGTCAAAAGTATATTTCATTTACAAAAATGATATTCACAAAACCTTTAACTCGTATTAGGTTTCTAGATTCTTACAAGTTTATGGGAACACCACTAGCCTACCTCGCATCAAATCTAAGCTCCACGGACTCTTTTCCAAATCTTAATTCATTCTTTCCAAAAGAGGAAATTCTCACTAAAGAGGAAATTCAGATTAAAGAGAGAATTCAAAGTAAAGAGGAAACTCTAATTAATGAGGAAATTAATGAAGAAATTCTAACTGAAGATGAAATTCTAATTATAAAGAAAATTCGAACAATGAATGAAATTCTAACTAAAGAGGAAATTCTGATTAAAGAAGCAATTCTCACGAGAGAGGAAATTCAAACAAGGAATGAAATTCAAAGTAAAGAGAAAATTCTTACAAGTAAGGGAATTTATCCTTATGATTATATGGATTCATTTATGAGATTTAAAGAAACACAACTTCCTTCAAAAGAAAGTTTCTATAATAACCTTTTATGAAGAAGAGATAAGTGATAAGGAATATAAACACGCACAAGAAATATGGAAAATATTTAAGATAAAGAACCTTGGAGAATATCATGATTTATATCGAAAAACAGATGTTTTATTGTTCGCTGATGTGTTTGAAGCTTTCAGATCACTCTGTCATAATAAAAAATTGTTATGGATTAGATCCTGCCCACTATTTCACAGCTCCTGATTTAGCTTGGAGTGCAATGTTGAAAATGACAAAACAAGATATAGATTTAATCAGTGATGTTGATATGCTTTTGATGATTGAGAAGTCCAAGAGAGGTGGAATATCACAAGTATGTTCAAAAAGATATGCTAAAGCAAATAATAAATATCTTCCAAATTATGATAGTGAAAAAGATAGTAATTATTTGATGTATTTTGATGCTAATAATTTGTATGGATGGGCAATGTCTCAATCTCTGCCTTATGGTAAATTAGAGTGGGTGGAAGAAAAGGATTATGAAAAGGCTTTGATGAATATTGTTATTTCTTCTCAAGAGGAATTGAATGACGAAGAAGAAGGTTATTATTTTGAAGTTGATTTGAGGTACCCGAGTGATCTTCATAATAAGCATAAAGACCTTCCTTTTGCATGTGAGAAAGAAACCCCAAAGAAAGAATGGTTCAGTGATTATCATAAAAGTTTTAATATTAAAGGTAAATCAACAGAAAAGTTATTAACAACATTCTATGATAAAGAGGGATATGTTTTGCATCAGAGAAGCTTAAAACAGTTTTTGAGAGAAGGATTGAGAGTAGCTAAAATTCAGAGTTTTAAAATTTAAACAAAGTCCTTGGGTGAAAAAGTATATTCAATTCAATACAGATATGAGAGCAAATACAAAAGTAAAATTTGAAGGGGACTTTTATAAATTAATGAATAATGCTGTATTTGGAAAGACTATGGAAAATGTTAGAAACAGGCAAAACATTAGATTCGCAACATCTTGGAAAGAAGCTTCGAGATTGATAAATAAACCAAGTTTTGAGAGAGAAGAGGTTTTTTCAGAGAACTTTTCTGCAATTCATATGAAAAAGGAAAGTATTGTAATGGATAAACCAATTTATATTGGAACAGCAGTTCTTGATTTATCAAAGATATTGATGTATGATTATTTGTATAATGACTGAAAGAAAGAGTATGGTGAAAATGTTTCATTGTTGTATATGGACACTGATAGTTTTATCCTCGATATAAAAACTGATGATGTTTATAAAGATATGAAGAAAAATATTGGAGTATATGATACAAGTAATTTCAGCAAGAAGAGTGAGTTATTTTCCAAAAAGAATGAAAAGGTTATTGGTAAGTTTAAGGATGAGTTGGGTGGAAAAGTAATGAGTGAGTTTATTGGATTGAGAGCAAAGGCATATGCTTATAAGTATGGTGATCAGATTGATAAGAGGTTAAAGGGAATAAAGAAATATGTAATAAAGAAATCAATAACTTTTAGAAATTATTATAATTGTTTGATGAATAAGAAAGAAGAATATAGGAAAATGAATACAATAAGAAGTTATAAACATAACATATATAGTGAAGAAGTAAATAAAAAGGCATTAGGAGCCTTTGATGATAAGAGATTTATTTTATATAATGGAATAGATTGTGTTCCATATGGATATTGTATGATAGAGTGTATAAAATAGATTGTGTTTTAATGATGGGAAGATGGGTTAGGGTTTTTTAAGGGCTACCGCCGTGTTTTTTTGCAATATATAAATGGTCAAACCAAGTATTAATCAAACTAAAGAGTGGAGAAAATCTCAGTCTTGGTATATAAATGGAAAACATAATGAATGTGAAAAATATCAAATAAGTCTTATTGAAAAAATAACTAAAACAAAGGTAAATAAAACAAATAAGCGAATCAATTTAAAAAGTAGTAAGTTAGAGGATGTAAAGAAAAAAATGAATATCCTTGAATGGACTGAAAACTTTGATGGTTATCAATTGAACAATGAAAAAACAATTTACTATAATCTCAAAATGATATGTGGCTCAGGAGGTGGTCAAACAAGAGCATTAAGAGAAGTTTATCATTTCGTAATGGCACAAAAGGGGTATCTTAAAAAATATAAAGATTAAAATGTTTTGTTTTTCAATATTTTAGATGGGGATTATTGTGCAAAGAAAATTAAACTATTGAAGGAATTTGAGAATGAACAAATCTTTATAGGTTCAATGAGTGAGCTAAACAATATGCATCGGTTATTTGATAAAGAGTGTCCCGAGGGTTAGACGTTTCAGATATTTCTTTCGAATCACCTTTAACAAATCACATTACCACTTTAGTACTTGAACAAATCTTTATCTTATTGTATGGATTATTTGAAAAAAAAGTGTCCCCAGGTTAAAAGGGGAGACAAATAAATATACCTTGGGATAAAAAGGGGGTTTTATTTTAGGGAAAAAAAATATGAATCGCTGAAAATCCCCCATTCATTTACATGGGGAAAAGTGAGCCAGAACCAGTATATTCACCCTACTCAGAACCTATCTCGAACCTCTCCACCTCGTGTGGTCTTCAAGTTGTTTGGACCCGGGCTCCAGCGAGAGCGAGCTGGATCCCACCGCCGTGAGCTGCGATCCTTCCCGTGCTCCCGCGAATCCTCCCGCGCTTCTCAACACGTGCTGGTGAGAAGATGCGCCGATCCTTCCCATCGATGCATCGCTTCCCCGAGGAACCACCTCCCGCGCTTCTCAACACGTGCTGGTGAGATGAGGCGCCAATCCTTCCCGTCGATGCGTCGCTTCCCCGAGGAACCACCTCCAAGAAGAGGTCGATGAGTCGCAACAAGCCGGGAACCAAAATGGAGAACAAAGAGCTCCAGGAACCAAGACGAAGAAGAAGAAGGCACCATTCGCAGCTCGAGCCGAGCAACTCGTTGAACTTCCTTCCAAAACAAAGCAGCTCGAAGCAAAAAGCTCTCCCGAGCCAAGCAGAAGCCGAAGCTCACTGAACCACCAAAGCAAAAAGCCTCCTCCCGAGCCAGGCCTCAGCCGAAGCTCACTGAGCCAGCCGAAGCAAAAAGCTTCTGAAGACCTTAACCCTAACGCAAGCCAAGCAGGACCCGACGGTCTGCTGAACGACTCCCCTCAACTCCCTTCTCCAAGTCTGCCCACGAACAAAAGAAACGATCTCCTCTTTTCCTTCTCCCGCCCTTCCCCCGCTCCCGGCGTGACTCATGACTCGTACCCTCGTGCTCCATCCCCTGCTCAGCCATGGGTGGGAGGGAGTTGTTGACATCATGAGTCACGGGACGGCAGGGTTCTTCTTGCTCTTCGCAGAACTGGGGGACGGATGTCTGCATTGTTCGTTCCCTAACTATTAAATCGATCCGCAGCGCATCTAATTGATTTCTAAACATTTAAACAATGCAAGGTGAGCTATCTCGGGAACAAGCACTTATTGACATAGCTGACAAAAGGAACCTGTATGTTGTGTGCAATCGAATTCCAAATTCGTAACACTACCCCTTCCCCTTTTTACAGACTCGTCCCGAGTCGTCAAATTTTCGTGTGACCAGCATGTATAAGTTTTCCCCTAGTACGTTCTACCTTCGGATCCCTGAGTGCGACATTTCTTTATACGTGTCCCAAAAATAAATAACCTAATGCGCTGCGTAACTAACTAAACAAACTCTCAGACTCATTCGGACAACTTAACTAAAATTGCCGGCGCTAAAACAAACATGCAGGTCACGTTCCACGTATTTACAATTTTCACTCAACTTATCCATTACTTAGCCATGGCCCAGGACTTGTGATCTGTTAAACGGGAGAAGGTAAAAGTCGTTTCATAGTCCATTGATGCAGGGGAATGGATGGAGATGGTCGCAAAACACAAATGAGCATGATGGATGCACGGGCTGCCTGCAGAGCAGTCCTTGCAAAACTGGATGGTCCTGGCGCACATGGTGATGGATGGACACAGGGGCAAACGCAAACAAGGGCTAGCAGGCATGGGGTCATGGCAGAGGCTGGCAAACTAGGCATGGCAAGGCAAGCCCATGCAGAACAGGCGGCTGCAGCACAAAAGGCCGGCAGGTGAAGCTGGCCGGCCTCTGGTGTGGTTCCATCAGGTCTGGAGGGAGTGCGGTGGTGCCGGCCGCTCTGAAGGCGGGCTCGGACCAAGCCTACTGTCTCCTCCCACTCTATCGCCTTTGCTTGTCTCTGTCCATACCCATTCCCTTAATTTGCCACACAACACAACAAAATTTATCCCCTCTTTATTTTTATTATTTTTATTTCCCTTTTATAATTGTCTCCCTAACCCCCTTTATAGTCTTTGTCTGGCTAACCTATCCTGTCAACCTAGCCTACTCCCAACCCCTATGTTCCCTTTCTGGAGGGGAATAGGGAGAGACTAGCGTCCTGTCTTGAGGCCCAACAAAGCCTCAGAATGGCCTCCTCAGAGTTCAGCGATCTACCAAGGTGGGTCCAGCGGCCTGCAACGAGCGAAGGGATGGATGGTGCGAAGGGGTACATCTTCTAACTACGCTAACATTCATTAACCTGAAACTACCCCGGGGCTTTCCAAAAACGCCTCACACTTTTAAACTATCGGTTCTAAAAACCTTGATTCCCATCGTCTGTGTTGGTGTCCATTATAAATTTGGGCCTTGCCTTCAAATTTTCATTCGTGCCCTCGCACAATTTCCTGGCTGGGCAGCGTGGCTCAACTGGCAGGAACTCCCCCTCTGCCGAACTCTAACCATGGCACCCCCAGGCCCGCAGGCTGCCTCCGTGCCTAGCTGCTCCCTACAACGCAGGGGGTTGCCCTCTCTGGCATTGCCCCCCTCCGATGCCCACGTGGCGTGTTGATGCCCTGAGTCCCTTTCCGAGGGTCGCCCGTGCCCACTACACTGCCCCCCCCCCCGTGGCATTCTGGCGCTACGGGTCCCGTTTCCAACGGGTCGCCCGTGCCCAGTACACTATCCCGGCCCCTATTGGGCCCTTGGCCTACTCTGGCCGACTCGTCCGGTGCCCGGTGTGCCCACTAAACAAAACTCACCTTTCCACAGTCACGCTCCCAGCCGGTCCATGAACTCCTGCACCCCTCCAAACGGGTTTCGTGCCATCTCTCGACACCAACAAAACGACCTCCTTAAAATAAATTTGAATAACCCACGAGCTAACATTAAACTGACCCCGGGGTCACTTGGGTGGGAATCACTCCTCCCCCCAATAGTCTCGGCAATATGTGACTAAACCTAGAACAAATTGCAACAGTTTCGCAATAAAGTTTTTTTTGGTACCTATACATATTATGAAAGACATACTAAAAGTATAGGTGAATATATTTAGTGGAACAATATTTGGCAGCCATTTTAAAATGGCCGCCGTCGAAAATTTCAATATTTTTATATTCTTATATTTGCTTTTGTAGGTCATTAAAAGGCCATATATGATTAATTTTGCACTGCAGCATATGAACTTGGGTTATTATCTTATGGTTAGAAGAATAAAATTTCATATTTGATCTTCCCTTCATCAGCATAAATCCAATATGGCTGCCAATTTTTGCCATTTTTCATGATTTTGCTCATAATTTTGCAACCAAATCATTGATAATGTTGCTTTTATCTCTACTTCTAGGGTTTCATGGAAGGTGAATATATCTAGATCAAAATTAACCCATTTCAGAACTTCCTTGCAGTCCAGTTGGCCCATTCACGGGTGGCCGAAGCACGGCAGTACTCGCGAGCGAAATCCAGCTTTTTCGACGACCGCTTTGAAGATATGTGAAAAATTGTGGTAAAACACCAAATTTGCCACAAATGAGCTTGAGGAATTGCTTAGGGATGATTGATATAGTACCAAGCGTGATTTTTTCCTCAAAACCCTTAAGTGCGAAAATCCAAAATGGCCGCCACGCAGATCAATTATTGTCATAACTTTCTAAATATTTGTTGCAACAACATAAATGAGGTGTCCTTCTGTATGTTTTCAGACCAAAGGAATCTCATGAGACCAATGTTTACTTCATAAAATATATGTAAAGCCAGCCAGATGATTCCCGCTGAATTGCTGTCACAGGGTTGGTCACCAACTGACATGGTGTCTCTGGATGTAGATGGCTCCTGTGTTGATTCGTCTGTGGGGATGTCAAGGCTGAGTACTTGAGCTATCAGAAGTGCATTGAAACCAGCGTCTACCAGGAGATGCCCCCTCACAGCTTGAGATACTGCTTTGCCAGAGAGTATATGTCCTACTGCATTGTCAGCATAGATTATTTGAAGAACTTCACGCAGCCCGGACCCTCCCATTAAATGACCAATACAACCTAAGAAGCTCATTTCAATGTGGAAACCTCCAAGACGAACTACCACCGAGTTTAGTGGACTTGTTTCGGGCTCACTTTCCACAATCATGTTCGCTTTCCACCACAGAGGCTGGTCAAATGTTATTATTGGGGTGGAGTTATACCTAGCTGCATGCAAACAGACAAACTTGAGGGTTGAATATATGCAAGACAAATCATTTGGATCCATGTCTATCATGGGCAGGAACATGACGGATGATTCTCCAGGGTGTTCACCTTTGTATACCATCTGCATAAATCCGGACCACAAAAGTGTTGCAGTCTTCAGCATCAGTCATGCTTCCCACAGTAGATCAAGCTTTGCATAGGGTTTCTCCAAGTCTGGATTTGTAAGGTGTTCGTAGTGCATTGATTCCATATTTCTGTTGTAGGTAAAGTGCTCTATGTTGATACCACCGACAGCTTTGATGTCTTCGTTGGTTACTTTGATCCTTCTGACTGGTTTGGTGGTGGTCGTTTTTGGTGTAATTCCTACAATAATGCCCATGCCATGGAATGTGTTTTTACCGTCAATGGTTCTGATGTTGTGATCAACATTATCCGCTGCATACTGAAGGAAATGCTCCGGAGTGCAGTTTTGTATATCTGTTCCCTGCATCATTGCTGCGCTCCTTTCAAACTTCTTTACTTCGGAATAGGAAAGGCAAAATCCATGTCGATGGAGCGTATCAGTAAAAAATTTGGACTGGAAATGATGATGCAACTGGACGCCTAGACCAACCTGGAGGGGTACTAAAAGCACACGTGGACGCGTGGCTTGCATTATAGCCTGTCCGATTGATGCCAGCTTGGGTTCATTGTGCTGTCCAACGAACAATGTGCTGAGAAAAGTTTGTAAAGGCTTAGGAAGGTAATCCATCCCCTCCTCGGCAGATGATATTTCACTATAAGTAGGATAGGTATCATTGGACTGCTTCACATCCTTGATATCCTGTTTAATTAGCTTTGCTGCGGTCTCAATGATGTGGATTGTTTCATCCAACACACGGTGTTTCTGTTGGTAATGGAAGTCCTGTAGGATCTGTGCAGCAGTGCTTACAAATGTGACTACATTGGGTTTTCCATTTATCTCTGAAGACAATCTTATCACCAAAGTGTTGCTTTATCTTACTTTTCATGTATTTGGAGCTGTACGGGTCGCATTCGCATTCTTCTGGTTCTGTGTATTCGTTCATTTTCTCAACCAGGTCGTTGACAGTTATCTGTTCATCATCGTTTTGCTCCAAATAGTCAGCTACTTTCAGAAAAGCTTCATTTCTGATCACATCTTTGGGTCGACCGCTCATTCGAGTGTATTTCGATGCTCGTGGACCATCCTTTGGCACAAAGATTTGAGGAACGTGTTTTCCCGTTCCAAAGTTGACGCTGCACAGTTGGTGATAGACTGCATCTGCTGCTGGTAAGTCTATTGCATACAGCACACGGGCACGAACCGTATCCACCCAGTCATTAGTGAAGCTGTCACATGCTGTAAGAACTTTGGCCAAAAAATCCATCGACCTGACTGGAATGAGCTTCCATTCTTGTTTGCGACCATCATATGGATCTGAACAACCGCAAAATAAACAGTCAGTCTTGTAGTCGAAGGGTGTCTCAGTTGATCTAAGGGCAGATTTTGGATCATCTTTACGAAGTAAACTGCCAGCTTGTTTTCTTTTGTATGCACTGATCACATGGGGGTTTATATATTCTCTTCAGCATTTAACGTGGACAATGTCTCCAGGGTTTACTGTAATGTCACTTTGACGACTTTCGCTTGCTCTGAGAATACTTTCACACCGTTTTGCTCCCAATGTCACAATGGGCTTTTCATCTGTCACTGACTCCTTGCAAAATACACATGTGCTCGCCATCCTGCAATACAAGTAAGCATAGCATAATATTATGCATATTGTGCAAGTAGATCTTAAGATTTAGTATCTTAACAGCTCTTAATTATAACAACAGTAAAATGCTGAAAATACAAAATAGTACCTTAAGTCTTCTTAACTATGTCCCGCTTTGCTCCACGTGGTTGGATCAGACTTCAGCACTCCATGAATTCAGTATGTCTTCTTGCACTCATTGTTATTGAGTAAATAATAAGTGAAGTAAAAAAAATGTGAGATGGTTGTTGGTTTACATAAATTTTATCAAGTAAACAATGGTTCCATGAGGTTCCTTATGTCTGAAAACATACAGAAGGACACCTCATTTATGTTGTTGCGACAAATATTTACAAAGTTATAACAATAATTGATCTGCGTGGCGTCCATTTTGGATTTTCACATGCTTGTTACTATATAAAAATTCACTAAGCCTCTCCTCAAACTCGTTTGTGGCTAATTTGGTGTTTTACTACAATTTTTCACATATCTTCACAGCGGTCGTCCAAAATGCTGGTTTTCACTCGCGAGTACTGCCGTACTTCAGCGCCCCCTAAATGGGCCAACTGTACAGAAAGGAAGGTCTGAAATGGATTAATATTGATCTAAATATATTCTCCTTCCATGAATACCGAGAAATAGAGATAAAAAGCAAGATTATATATGATTTGGTTGCAAAATTATGAGCAAAATCATGAAAATTGGAAAAAAAAATTGGTGGCCATATTGGATTTATGCTAATGAAGGGAAGATCAAATATGAAATTTTATTATGCTAACTACAAGATAATAACCCAAGTTCATAGGCTGCAGTACAAATTTCATCATATATGGCCATTTAATGACCTAAAATTGCAAATATAAGAATATAAAAAAATATTGAAATTTTTGACAGCGACGATTTTTAAAATTGCTGCCACATATTGTTCCACCAAATTTATTCACCTATACTTTTAGTATGTCTTTCAGAACATGTATATGTACCAAAAAAACTTTATTGCAAAACTGTTGCAATTTGTTCTAGGTTGAACCCCTATATCACTCAGATTGCCTGGACTACAACCAGTCATTCGCACCATGCATAACACATTCGCTCCACTCACACACTTGGGCCCACTGTCCCACACTCATCCCTCACACACTTTCTATTTCGCAACTCACACCAACACTCTATACTGCCATCCTTCCTAATTAAATCCCCTAGCTAACTCGTGCTCCCTCGTCATCCCTTAAGGCCCGGTCACACCTTGACGTTTTAGCCAACGTATGCCGATTTTTGAATTTTTTTTCTAAAACGCTGGCACACGTTGAATACGTTATGGGTAAGTTTTGATAACATTGAGAGCACGCTGAAAAACACTGCCATACGTCGTTGTACGCTGGCTTTAAACGTTGTACTTTTTGGTTGTCCTCAAATTTTTTCATGCTTGAAATTTCACGACGTATGCCGGCGTATGACTCACACGTTCCGCTACGCTGGCCACAAGTTGTATGCACGGTCTGCGATCGTTGACAGACGTCAACACATGCTACTTGTAAGTTAATCATAAGTTGAGACACGCCGAGGTAATGTTTAGCGTACCCGAAACTTATTTCTAACCTATGGTTAACGTGTTGTTGGCACGTTACGCGATCGTTGCCACACATCGACAGACGTTACTTTTAAGTTACTCATAGGCTGTAAGACGTCGGTATAATGGATCGTCCTTGTGTCAGCGTCCACGGCCACGGCCAGGACACTTATTTGCAGAATTCTTCAAACTTTTCTTCGGCATGACGAGGATGTTCACATTTCGATGTCTAGCTTGGCTATGATTCCAATTGTCCATCAGCAGCGTCTATTTAAAATAGTCGAGTTTGAGCATTTTAACACGTTCAGAAGAAACGCTTCAAATTTCCAAACCCCAGCGTCAAAAAACAAAGGCGAGTGACAGCAATTTAAATCGTTCATTGTAAACAATGAAAATAGCTGAGTGGTACCGTTTAAAAGTCGTTGAGTGTAAAAAAATCCAATTGTTGAGCGCAAGCGTCTGCTTTCAATAATGGGGTTTGAGCGATTTAGCACGTTCAATAGAAACGATTAAAATTTCCGAGCGCCAGCGTCAAAAAACAAAGGCGAGTGACAGCAATTTAAATCGTTCATTGTAAACAATGAAAATAGCTGAGTGGTACCGTTTAAAAGTCGTTGAGTGTAAAAAAAATCCAATTGTTGAGCGCAAGCGTCTACTTTCAATAGTGGAGATGCAGCCATTTAAATCGTTGAGTGGCAGCCTATGAATAGCAAACCCTACGTCACCGGCAAAGATAAACTGCCGCACGATATGGATAAGTTAGGCCATCGTTGGGCATAGTTTGTGAACGCCGGCTTCACAATAATTATTCGTTGGTATATCGTATCTATAAGTAATCAAAGCGCTCTATGCACATTATTAGTTCATTGTGCATTTGTCCAACCCGTTATGAATTGACCTAAATCGTAAAAACAAGCTATAGCTCATTGTTGAAAAAGCCCCATAAAAAATTAGCCGCGAAGAACTTCGAACAATGGTGAAAAGATGTCTCCTACCCATGGACACGCGGACGCAAGGACGATCCATCATAACCCACACCCTCCTCCTCACACTCACCTACTACTGCCAACATGAACAAACTACTACTAATACTAATACTAATACTGATACTGATACTGATACTGTTACTGCTGACATGGACATCGACTCAAAAAGGACTCGAAAACACTGTTGGGTTCCCCTTTTATGAGCAGCATTTTTATATACCAATTCCCAAAACCGCTGGGAACACGTCTTTATATGGCAGTTGTAAGCTAGAAACACGTTCATTTATTTTTTTGTCGACCGGAAGACGTCATTGGAATACGTCTACATACGTCGATGTGTGTTGGGACTACGTAAAGAATTGGTTCAAAGCACGTCAAACATAAGTTTTGCGTAAAAAAGACATTACCGCGACGTGTTTCGACTTATGAGTAGCTTATAAGTAGCCTTTGTGGACGTGTGTAAGCGTCCGCATATCATGTGTACAACTTATCCCCATCGCATGCGGAACGTGTGTCATACGCCGCGTACGTCTTAAAATTTTGAACATGTTTAAAATTTCTTGACGTACTCTACTTACTACGACGTATGATAGCGTACTTTAGCGTTCTACTCACGTATACCAAACTTACTCATACCGTATTTGACGTGCCCCAACGTTTTAGACACATTTTTCTTCGGTCGGCATACGCTGGCAAGATCGCCAAGGTGTGACTGCGATGTTGACACTTCCATTTCTACGGCAGTTTTGATTCGAATCGTTGTGCGTCAGCCTTTTAATAGGCTACGTCACGACATCGTCGGCGATGCGTGCAACGCGCTATGCCTAAGTTAGACTATCGTTGGGCATCGGTTGTGTCGGCCGACAACAGGTTCAGCATTCTTGGTAGAAGTTATCTATAACACAACGAAACGTTCTGTGTCCGTTACCAATGCTTTATACATAAGACCAAGTCGCTATGAATACGTCCGAATCTTTAAAAAAAACATCAAAAGTTCAACGTAAGCCAGCGTTTTAAACACATTTTAATACGTTGCCATCGCTGGCTAAAACGTCAAGGTGTGACCAGGCCTTTACATCAATGCACGTTCCATTTACTCTACGTAGCTAAGCTACGTCTCCACTACACATTTCCAGTCTGTCCATGTCTCCAAAAAAATCCAACAATTCCCATTTCCTAAATCGAAACTGAAATCCCTCGACCTAATCCATTCCACGGGCTCCATGAGGCCTTGTCCCTGCCCCATGAAGCCGGTCGAACTATTGCTAACCCATCCCCCTAACTAGTACTTCCTGTGCTCCCGGACAGGGGGGTCTTCCACCCCTTTCCCAGGGAATCCTGTTCACCCGAAGCGAGGCTTGCTTTTTTTTTTTTCCATGCGCACACCAGCGCGGCAACTCGCAACCTGCGCTCTTTCCCCGTGATGTCATGGCAGCTGTTCGCGTTTCTCGCACCTCGTCCCTTATCGGACGGCACCATCCAGCAGGGATTTCCCTCCTGCCGGATTCCAACCCTGCAGCCACGACGTCACCCTGCGCATTAAAAGCAAGCCTCGCGTTTCGAGGGGTTCCCCATGCGAACACGTGCTCTGCTCGTCGGAGCTTTACAAACTCGCTCGCGTGGAGAACCCATCCAGTCCAAATCCATTATCCAGCCTACCTTCTGTCCGTCCACGGGATTGGCTAATCCACCGCGTGCGTTTACGGACCGGGCTTCACTCCCGCAGGCACGCACGTGGCGGCCTTGTGCGTTGCACGGCACAGACCCCGCGCGCGCTGCCGTGCAAACCCGGCACGGTGCTCAAAACAGCTACGGCCGCTACTCGGCCTTTGCCCCTCATCTGTCGCAGTCGGCGTCGCCATTCAACGCGCACACTCTTGCGTGCCACGACGCTCACACACCTCACCATTACACTAGGACATGCGTTTGCGGTCTCCCGCATGCTAACCGCCATCTCCCTCTCATACCGCCACCTCACACATGCGGTCTCTCTCACACATCACCTTTCACTCACACACACCATACTACTCACTATGCATGCTTTCCAGCACGCATTTCGGCTCACTCGTACACACACACATACACACACACACACACACACACACACACACACACACACACACACACACACACACACACACACACACACACACACACACACACACACACACACCGGGACGACCACGCTGGGGATTTGCATCACCAAAAGGGTTCCCGGAGCCTTCATACCCCCTAAGCTTCATGTGCACCCGTCAACAGCACTCGCCCCCTCTACCTCGCAAAGCTCGACCGGACCCACCTGGTCGAGATCTGCTTCAAGGGAGCATAGCGTCTCCCCTTGTTCCTGGAGGAGGCTATCCTGCTGCTTGCACCGGGTCATGACACATTCCCCGAGCTCCCCCTCATCGTCCTCCACTAACTCTGTGTGTGTGCTCGTCTTTCACCCCGTCTTTATCGTGTAGTCTCTGCTCTACCGTTTCTACCTCCCGTGTCTCTGTTAATTATATCTCCTTCGTCTTTACGTGTCTTATACACGTCGCAGTCACCCCATTTAATTTTTCCCTCTGTGTCACAGTCACTCTCTCTGCCGTTACGAGTCTCATCCTACACGTCTCCCGAATTACTTTGTCCTCCACCGCAGGGCCGACACAGTCCACACTCCCCCTCAGCTCACTCGCTCCAACACGTGGCGCCGCCATTTTGAGCTCTGTCGTCCGCGTTTCGTTGCACGCAAATGCCATTATGCCCGCCTGCAGGCTTTGCATATCGCTCCTAAATGCCTTCGTGTGCGCATCCATACAATCCATCAAATCGCGCGCATTTTTTTTCATTTCTTGTGTGATCATCTCCACCATTTATGCGATGGCCGATGGCTCGAGCCGGACCGATCCGCCATTGTCTGTCGCGGTTTCGCTGGGGAGCGGGGAGGGATTTTGACGGAGGAGGGGAGGGGGGGTGTCATACACCGTGGCCGCCGCCACGCCCATTTCGGGTTCTGGGTTCGTTTGTGGGGGATGTTCAACCTGCATATTGGGAATGTCCTGCACGGGGATCTTGTCCTGGACCATGGATTCTGACATTTCTAAATCCATTACCCCCTGCTCCCGTTCACCTTGAACCGCCATCTTGCATACCGGTAATAAAAAAATTTGAAAGCCCTGGAATTTAATGGAAAGGGAGGGTCGCTCTACACACCCTTGGTCCGATTCCCGTTAATTTAGTTTGTAGGGGAATGAATCTGTTTTCCGCTCGCTGACACCAGTGTTGTAAATTTCCCTCGCCGACGTGCAAACGACCGCGTCTAACCAATAGCGGTCGCTTCGCCCACCGAACGGACAATCCAGTCACGGCTTTCCGGATCAACGCCGGAAACCAGCCACGGGTGTGTTTGTAACCACACCACAACCTTGTCCGCACTCTACCCGCGCTACAGGGTCCGATCGCCAAATCTTTGATTTACCTAATTATTCGCGCGGGAAGGTTACCGAGAGATTGCACCTCAACGGGACCGCTTGGAAATGAGCCGCTTCAGCAGCTAGCATCCTTTTGGGATAACCGAGCGGGGTATTATCACGCAGTCCCGTTGGACCCGATCACTTTACCGGCTATTTAAAAACCAACTATATTCCGAGTGCAAGATGGAGCAGTTCAATGAGGGAATGGACGCAATGAACAGGTTTACATTCACACAAGGACATTTATTATAATAAAGCATGTATGCAATTAAACAAGGCAAAAGACGTGTGCAATTATACAAGCAGCAAAAGCACAACAAAAGAACTACAACCGCCTACTTATTATGTACAGTCACTTGCACTTAACAGCAGTTCCTACTTATTAGACGGGCCCACGGACACACGTACGCACACACACACACACTCAAGAAATGGTGGCAGAGGCCTTTAACAACGAGCTCCAGCTCAGAGGACACGTGAGCTGAAACCCAGAACCTATCTCGAACCTCTCCACCTCGTGTGGTCTTCAAGTTGTTCGTACCCGGGCTCCAGCGAGAGCGAGCTGAATCCAATCGCCGTGAGCTGCGATCCTTCCAGAGCTCCCGCGAATCCTCCCGCGCTTCTCAACACGTGCTGGTGAGACGAGGCACCGATCCTTCCCGTCGATGCGTCGCTTCCCCGAGGAACCACCTCCCGCACTTCTCAACACGTGCTGGTGAGACGAGGAGCCGATCCTTCCCGTCGATGCATTGCTTCCCCGAGGAACCACTTCCAAGAAGAGGTCGATGAGTCGCACCAAGCCGGGAATCAAAATGGAGAACAAAGAGCTCCACGAACCAAGAAGAAGAAGAAGAAGAAGAAGCCACCATTCGCAGCTCGAGCCGAGCAACTGGCTCAACTTCCTTCCAAAACAAAGCAGCTCGAAGCAAAAAGCTCTCCCGAGCCAAGCAGAAGCCGAAGCTCACTGAACCACCAAAGCAAAAAGCCTCCTCCCGAGCCAGGCCTCAGCCGAAGCTCACTGAGCCAGCCGAAGCAAAAAGCTTCCGAAGGCCTCAACCCTAACGCAAGCCAAGCAGGACCCGACGGTCTGCTTAATGACTCCCCTCAATTCCCTTCTCCAACTCTGCCCACGAACAAAAGAAAAGATCTCCTCTTATCCTTCTCCTGCCCTTCCCCCGCTCCCGGCGTGACTCACGACTCATGCCCTCGTGCTCCATCCCCCGCTCAGCCACGGGTGGGAGGGAGTTGCTGACATCATGAGTCACGGGACGGCAGGGTTATTCTTGCTCTTCGCAGAAGAGGGGGGGGGGATGTCTCCATTGTTCGTTCCCTAACTATTAAATCGATCCGCAGCGCATCTAATCGATTTTTGAACATTTAAACAATGGAAGGTGAGCTATCTTGGGAACAAGCACTTATCGACATAGCTGACTAAAGGAACCTGTATGTTGTGAGCAATCAAATTCCAAATTCGTAACAATATATAGATATTGTTACGAATCTACGCCCGCCCAGCGTGCGAACGACCGCTTTAGCCAATGGCAGCCGCACGCCCACCGGACGAGCAAGTCAGTCGTGACTTCTCGGAACAACGCCGAGAACCAGTCACGGGTGTGCCTTCAATGCACACCACGGCCCAGTCTGTATTCTACCCGCGCGAGACAGGGTCAATCGCCGAATATCGATTATACAGTACCTAAGTATTCGCGCGGGTAACCTACCGAGGGACCGTACCTCGGCGAAGGCCTGTTTGGAGACGAACCGCTTAAGCGGTTCGTTCCGTTCTGGGATAACCGAGCTGGTATTATCGCCAGACCTCGCTGGACCCAATTCTATTTATCGGTATTCAAAAACCAACTAGTATTCCAAAGAGCAAGATAGCAGTTCAATTTGGGGAAAAAGGACACGACAAACGGGTTAATATTCACACAAGCACATTTATTATTTTACACATATGCACATATACAGCCATGCAATCAAAGGGGGAAGGGGACAAGACACGAGCAAGGTAAAGCACTACGACCGTCTATGATTTACCATGTACATTCACTTAACAACAGTTCTACTTGAAAGACTTGGCGCCACCACATTCACTCAAAAGAAAAGCAAAGAAAAGACCCGCTCAAAGACATAGGAGTCAGACTGGGCCCGTGGGCCTTTATAACGTGGGGCCTTGGTGACCGAAAGGGCCCCACGAGACCGGTGCAGGTTACCTGCACCCTCGTGGTGCCTTGCTGGGGCTGAGTCGCGACATCCCGTCCCCACGGCAGCTAGCGTAGCCGCTGTTGCGCCCAGGCCTTGCCAAGCGGCAGGCGAGCTCTCTCCGGCTCTCCCCACACGCACGCGCAGGTTCGCGCGACACAGCAGCGCTGCGCCTCCAGCCCGCGTCTCCCTCGCGACACCCGGACCTCCACCGACCGACCGCTCCAAGTTCCTGACTCGGACACAAGCCCAGATCTTCACGCAGCTCCTTGGCGCGATTGTCCTCCGCACAAGCAGCAACCACACCAGCAACGACCGCAACCCCAGCAGCAACAACTCGCGATTCTCCTCAGCAGGACTCTCTTCTGCCGCTGATCCGGTCCAGATTCTCCTAAGCAGGACTCGCTTCTGCTGCTGATCCGGTCCAGATTCTCCTCGGCAGGACTCGCTTCCGCCGCTGATCCGGTCCAGATTCTCCTCGGCACAAGCAGCAACCACACCAGCAACGACAGCAACCCCAGCAGCAATAACTCGCGATTCTCCTCGGAACTCGCTTCTGCCGTTGATCCGGTCCAGATTCTCCTCAGCAGGACTCGCTTCTGCCATTGATCCAGTCCAGATTCTCCTCGGCAGGACTCGCTTCTGCCGCTGATCCGGTCTAGATTCTCCTCGGCACAAGCAGCAACCACACCAGCAACCCCAGCAGCAACTCCTGAGAGAGATTCTCCTCAGCACAACTCCAGAGAGAGATCCAGCAACGACCGAGAGAGATTCTCTTCAGCACAACTCCAGAGAGAGATTCAGCGACGACCGAGAGAGCTTCAGCAACGACAGAGAGAGCGCGGCAGCAACCCCAGCGCAACTCCAGAGAGAGATTCAGCGACGACTGAGAGAGCTTCAGCAACGACAGCGAGAGAGCGGCAGCAACCCCAGAGAGAGAGAACGAACACTCCGTGCGCGCTTTTTATTACCCACGCTCCGCCCCTCTGCTCTCGCCCCGCCCTCCTTCCAGAACCTGCGGGAAACTTCCAGAACATGCGGGAACCTTCTCGAAGGAAGCGTTTTCCCGCCAAATCGGGGACGCTCCCTCGCCGCTGTATTTGTCTTCTTCCACACGCCGGGTGGAATTCACCGTGGAGACGCCATTTGTCCGGGGGAGGAGGGAACGGGGGCCGCCCGCTTTGCCTCGACGAAGGCCAGGCCTCTGGCAACCATGTGCCGAGGTGGAAACGCGGTGGTGTGGTTATGAGGGTTGTGGTCAAGGTGGTTGTGTGAAGCGGTTGGTCCAAAATAACGAGAGCAAAGAATAAAGGCTAACTCAAAGATTACAGCCCTGTCCACACAGATAATACCCATTAAGCAACGGTGGGGAAATCTATCTGAACACACACTTAGCAATATAACTGAACAAAGGACCTTTATGGTGTTCTGCGAATTTCCACAACCGTAACACTATATAGTCAAAAAAAAAATCAAAAAGTACCTGGATCAAAGAAATTAAATAATTCTGGCTGCCAGACCATGCATCCAATGAAGTTGAAATTTAAATCAGGTATCCCCTATCACTACTAGATCATAGTTGTGAAGTTTTGCATCGATTAGTTAAGTGGTTCAAGAGAAATAATTTTTTTTTAAGATTTTTGCTCAATCCAATATGGTTGCCAGGCCACGTGACTTATCAATTATTCGTGAACACCCTGGTAGCCAGAAGGCTTGGGAAACATTTCTGTGAAGTTTCCCTTCAATCCGTCCAGCCGTTTTGTAGATGATTTTTTCATAGATTTTAGGGTAAATCCAATATGGCTGCCAAACTATGTGACCTGTGATGTCATATGTGTGAACCGTGTGTTCCTCCTCGGTGGGCGATCATATGTGTAGTTTCCCCTCGATCTGTTGAGCCACTTCAGAGAGGAAGATTTTAGAATTTTTTTTTAACAATATGGCTACCGAATCACGTGACTGATGATGTCATCAATGGTTTTTTTTCTGTGGACCATTTTATCCCGAGATGACCCTCATAAATTTTCATACTGATCAGATGAGGTGTTCTACATATGCAAAATGGCTCTCTGGAAGGCTTTCCGACATGCCAGTGATGAGGTCATTACTGCACTTGGATCCCTGGGAACAACATCACACTTGAGTACTGACACACTGAACTCCATGGAAACGTTCATCTGCTCAGTGTATGCTCCTCCTCAACACTGCTCACTAAGATAGACAAGCTCAGATGGTGGATGTTTTCACAGAAACAATCCCAGTCTGAGAAACTCCCTCCAACACGTGATGCCCTCGAACAAGCCATCAGTCGTGCCCACTTCCAAGCCATCGTGTGGTTCAATGACACGACACCAAACCCACAGATTCCATCACCACAAAACTCTGGCTGGAAAAATGGGTTACAGTCATGACCACTCAACTCTCAGCACCAAAGTCTGTTATTCATTTCGTGAAATGCAACTGTTCCAAGTTGAGATGTCAAACAGCACGATGCACCTGCGTGAAAGCAGGACTCAACTGCACAGATATGTGTGGATGTTCCAGTCTGGAAGACAACTGTGAAAACTCGCACCACTCAACCGACGACGACGAGGATGAAGTAGCAGACGAACACGATAACGATGATGACAGCGACGAGCTCTTTGGATGAGAGCTGACTGCCATGGGACTTATGCATACGTATGAACTCGGGGGTAGGGTTACATTTTGAGGTATATCTCGTTGAATTATCAAGTGAATGATATGTATAAAATATCAAAAGAACTAGTGATAACATAGGTACGTTGCAATACTATTCATTCGCAGATTGGTGAGCACAATGTTGAGAAAAAGGTATTTTGGTGAACTGCGGACGGTGAAACCGGAGTCGAAATATGGTCAAAATTTGGATTTTTGTGTGATTTATTCATGATATGGCTCATATATTGATGAATAAATGACCTATGAGTCTGCAGAGGTTCACGCCGGTCAATTTGATACCAAACATGACAAAATTGGTGGTATATGGAGGGGTCAGGGTGACATTATGTCACTTTTTAAGCGGCGTAAAATAGTCCTTCAAAAAAATGTTAAATGTGTTCAAAATACACGTCCGCACCATTTCCCAGAGTGCCACCAAGCTTTTTATTAATTATCAAGGTCCACTTGAAGAGTCTAGCATGGTCGTTTGCATTCATACCAAAAATCCCATGGGACTTTATTTTGTGCAAGATTCTGCCTGACTATTGTAATCAGTTTGAGATATTTCTAGATGTGTGAATTCCTCAAGCTAATTCCATTTCGAGTGGATTTTTCATGCATAATCATGTCAGGCTAGCAGCAAGCCACCTGTTTACCTTCTCAATAATTCCCTGGCAGGAAATTAAAAGTGATGCTGAAGCAGAATCGTGATAAGGAATACAGTGGATAGTTTACTATTTTCCAGGTGCCATGGAGTATCCATGAAAGAGTGATCGCAGATAGGATATCCAATTTCACACACTTCCAAAATGGCGGTGTTGTTTGTGGTGCGGTGCCGGACCTTCTAAGAGCTAGAATAACAGCTCATCGTTGAATCCTCCTCTATTTGGTTATGTGACACAACTCAAAGGCCAGTACACTTGCAGAATGGTGAACTTAATTTGATCACTGTCCATCCACAAATTCAAGTGACTGGACACTGTAAATTGCTGAAAGTTATGATGTGAAACTTTCAAACAAGAAAGTTAATATAGTTGTTGGCATCACCATCCATTCAGCTATTGATCTTATAACATAATGTTTTTTTTTCCTTTAATGAATGTTTTATTTTCCTAAAGCTTTGGAAGTGTGAAGGTCATCCAGCTTTCGATAGCCACAATGAGTTGGACGTTAAATTTGTACAGTTCTCTTCTTTTATCACTTAAATTGCTGTAATTTCTTTATTTGTTTGTGTCCGTGTATGAAGACTACATATATTATGACCAAGTTGACAGTTGTACACACACTTTCAGTTTTGTAATATTCTGTGTGACGTAGTTCTGAATTATTATTACTGCCAGCACCATTGCCATTGCTTTTTGCAATGCTTTTTCACTGATATATTTTGATATTTGCACAAATGTTTTGCCTTTTTAGCTGTAAATAATTTCACTTGAGGTACTATGGTGTCTTTATGTTTGTCACACTATGTTTGTCACATTGTTTAAATAAACAGAGAGCTGATGGAGCATCAATCGACTGCTGTATTATTTTGCATGGTATTCTTAACTTCATCCACATCTGTGACTTATTTCCAACTAATCCGGTCCATATTGATCATTAAATAATGGATTTTATCAACTTGAAGCTCATAAATGCATGCTCACTGTGGTGGGAAGTGAGGTGCAGATGAAGTTTTGAGTGTTAGCCCTTTGTCCAAGGAAAAGAGGGAAGGTTGATGTCAAAGCTGTTTTGTGTCGCATCGATTTTTCAATTACTAAAGGAAGATTTTACTAAAGGAAATTACGAGAAATTTGTCAGTACCCACACAGAATTCTAAATGGGGAAGGGATGAAGATGGCAAAAATGCAAATGGCATCTTCTGTCGTCGAACTGGCAAACTGGGAGCAACAATTCACATGTACTGCCACACCTGATGCAATTTAAATGCTCTAATGGCATAACGCTGCTTCATTTGAAACTGTTTGTTCAATGTTTGTACCTTTTTTGATGCATGAGGGTCCATAATTAAGATTTGTATTCGTGCCAAAGCCAGTGACCAATTGCAAATATATTGTGGAAAAAGGGAGTGAGGTTGCAGGAAAAATGGTGAAGGTTGTCAGATTTGCAGATCACCAAACCATGCCCGAGATTGATGGAAGTTCCCCTGCAAAGGTTGGTGTAAGTTCTGAACCAAGTGTCGAAAGAATATGGAATGCGTAGAAATGTGGAGGACCAAGATTATGAAAATTTCAAGGATTGTTGGCAAAAGCTTGACAATTTTTATGGATTGAATTGAGTTTCAACAGTTCAGTGAATTTAATTATTTCTTCATGAGTATACTGATGGTGATTGGGAGATGCCAGAGAGAAAGAAAGAGACCAACTTTGACCATGACTTCCGGTTCCGGGTTTGCCGCGTCGGCAGGTCTCCTTCACGGCTCTCTGCTGACGATCTCAAAGTTAAGTTTCTGGTCGTTATCTGTCCCGTTTTAACTGTTTTTTTTTTCTCACCAACATGTTACTGTGTGTTCCTAGTTCGGTTTTGTTTCAAAAATCGTCCTATTTTGTGAGATTTCGTCGAACTTGTCTTTCCGGGTGCTTTAGGCCTATCCTTGAGGCTTGAGGCCTACCAGTTCCCCTCGGTGTACGATCGTGTTTATTTGTTTTGTCTCCCCATTATCTTCAATCTCTATCTTCCCCACTTTCCTAACATCCCCCATCCCTCCCAATTAATCTCTATTTCTTATCTTAAATCAAAAAAAACCATACAATCAAAAAAAACCCGCTACCTTTCTCTCCTTCTTCTTCTTCTTCTTCTTATTCTTCTTCTTCTTCTTCTTCTTCTTCTTCTTCTTCTTCTTCTTCTTCTTCTTCTTCTTATTCTTATTCTTATTCTTATTCTTATTCTTCATTTTCATCTCTTCCTCTTCCTCTTCTTCTTCCTCCTCTTCTTCTTCCTCAATTTTTTTCTACAACACTTCCATGACCTAATCTGTTGAAATCTCTCTCAAACATTAATAATAATAACAAAAACGATCTCCAATAATGCTTCATCTTCCTCTTTCACACATGTGGTACTCTTTACTGTATCATAATGCACCATTCTACTATTTAAACAGACTGCTTTCAATTCGACCTCTCCTTCATACCTTTCCTAAAAAAATCCAACTGTTACAGCGTTTCTTCCCTCCATTCCCTGAATTCGCCTTTATTGCATCCATCAAGAATTGTGTTAAATCGCATCTCTGACCTAAAACTTTTTATAAAACCCCAGTTTGCTATGAATGTTCGCTTTCCATCAACCATTCTTTTTTTTCAACTTCAGTGCCAACTCACCCCTCACTCTCAAAGCAACCATCCCACTCTTCTCCCTCCAAACCTCCCTCTCACCTCTCTCAAAAACTCCCTCCCCCCTCACCTTTCTCCCACCATTCATCCCCCTCACTTGTCCTTCTCAATGGCCCCCCTCCCATCCACAAAGCTGCCTCCTTCCACTGCCCTCTCACCTCCATCTCTTCACTCCACCTCCTCAAATCCTCAACTGCCTTCTTCCCCCTCTCTTGTCCCCCTCTCCCCCAGCACCACAGAGACTTTTCTCCTCCTCATTCAGCCCCCTCCCCGAGCTATTCTGCAATCCCCCACACTCTTTCATCAACCCTCCTTACCTCCCCCTCGTCCCTTGTCCTACCCTCCCCCTCCCCCCACCCCTGCACCAAAAGCCTCCTCCCCTACCTCTTCATTAAAAGTGTGGACCTCACATATCCGGGGCCTTTGCTCAAACCTTTCAGATCTCTCCATACAGGTTGCCACTGACAAACCAGACATAATCTGCCGAACAGAAACCTTCCTCCCCAAGACGTGTCTGACTCCCAAGTATCTCTCCCTGGTTACTCCCTCTTCCGGTTTGACAGACCTGAGCCTCGTCCTGGTGGAGAAGTTGCTCTCTTCATCAAAGACTCTATTCCTCACTCTCCATGCACTGCCCTCACTCCCCACACCCCCAGGAATACCTCTGGCTACGGCTTCCCCTCTACTCCCACCTCTTGTTTATATGTGTACTGTACCGTCCACCTAACAGTGATGACTCCATCTACACCTCACTATCCGAAAACATGGACCAACTTCTATCTTCTCATCCAAACTCTCTCTTCCTCATATGTGGAGACCTCAATTGTCATCATGCCAGTTGGCTGGGTGTGGGTACCTCTCTTAACTGTCATGGCACTTCAGAAAAAGACTTCTGTGACTCCTTGGGACTGACTTAATCGGTCAACTTCCTGACCCGGATCTCAACCAACGGTACTCTATCTCTTCTGGATCTGATTTTGACAAATTTAGCTGACAATATCTGCTGCTCTTCCTTCGCTCCAATCGGTTCTTCTGACCACGTCCTTGTCAAAGTGGACATCCCTCTGGCTATAATCAGAGAACCACCTCACCGCCGTCGAGACTGGCATTTCACTCAAGCCGACTGGCAGGGTCTCCAAGCAGCCATCAAACTTATAGACTGGTCTATCGCTACTTTCTCAAACATCAACTCATCCTGGGAATTCTTTCAAAGAAACTTGCTCTCCTTCATGCACAGATTTATCCCCTCTCGTCTTCAGTTGTCCGACCCTTCCTCCCGCCCTTGGTTCACTGAAGCTTGTGGTGAGGCAGTTGTCCTGAAAAAACTTGCCTTTGCCTCATGGAAAGCAAACCCAAATGAGGGCAATCTCAGTTCCTTCCATAAAACTCGGAACAAGTATGTATCTACCCTCAGGAGAGCCAGAAAACAACATCTTTCTAATCTCAAGTCTGAACTCTCAAACCTCTCTCCCTCCTCAAAATTCTGGTGGCGTCTAATCAAATCTGTTTCTGGTGTATGTTCCCCCTCCATCCCCTCCCTTACCTCAAATGGCTGCACTGCAGATACCGCACGTGAAAAAGCTTAATGCCTAAACTCGGTGTTTGCAGCGAAATATTGTGTCCAAAACCCATCACTTTCTCTACCCACCTTACCCAGTCGCACCCAACTGTCCATTGACTCTGTGTCCTTTTCTCCTGACAAGGTGGAGAGCTTGCTGTCAAACCTCGACTCAGACTCTGCAACCGGTCCAGACGGCATCAGCCCACGTGTCCTCAACGCCTGCTCTTCTACTCTTGCTCACCCTCTCTCTGTTGTAGTCACCCTCTCATTTGCTCAAGGTCATCTGCCATCTGCTTGGAAATCAGCAAACATCTCTGCCCTGCATAAAAAGGTGCAAAAACAGATCCCTGCAACTATAGACCAATCAGCCTTCTTCCAATTATCAGCAAGGTTATGGAATCCATCATCGCTTCAGACATGAAATCCTTCCTCTTCACCAATGGCCTGATTTCCGATCATCAATTTGCTTTCAGAACAGGTCACTCTACACTGGTTATGCTGCTTCTGCTCTCCCAACAATGGATGGAGGTACTCAATGCCAGACAGGAAATCCGAGCCGTATCCCTGGACATATCACGTGCTTTCGACACAGTCTGGCACCCTACCCTGCTCAACAAACTCTCTTCCTATGGTATCCAAGGCCATCTCCACTCATGGCTCGCAGCCTTGCTCTCCTGTCACAGTCAACGTGTGGCCCTAAATGGAGTTCTTTCATCCCCTCTTCCTGTCCAGGCTGGAGTTCCTCAAGGTAGCGTTCTGGGCCCTGTTCTTTTTCTGGTTTTCATCAATGATCTCTCCGACTCTCTGGAAAATCCTCTTTATCTCTTTGCTGATGACTCCACCCTTTGCCGTACCATCGGTTATCCCTCAGACCGACAAGCAGCAGCTTCTTCGCTCACTGCAGATCTGGATAAAATCACAAACTGGTCCAACACGTGGAACATGTCTTTCATTCCGGACAAATCTCACACTCTCACTATGTCTCTTCAAAAGGACCGTTTAGAACCCCCCCCCATCCACTTTCTCAACAATCCTCTGGAAGAAGTCTTTTCTTTCACGCTTCTGGGTCTCACTATCTGCCATGACCTTTCCTGGGAAAACCACATTTCAAACCTCGCCTCCAAAGCCAGTCGCCGACTGGGAATCCTCTGTCGTGCAAAGTCCTTCCTCGGCCCACCTGAGCTCCTGACCACTTACAAAGCTTTTGTCCGCAGCCTGATGGAGTACTGCTCTCCCCTCTGGGCTGGTGCTCCTGCCTCCCACCTTTCTCGGCTTCACGCTGTAGAAACCAAGGCATTTCGGATCATTTGCATCTCCCTCATCTCCCGCAATGAGGCTGAGACTTTGGGCCTCTCACTCAATCACCGCAGGTTGGTCGGTGGTCTTTCTGTCTTCTACCGTCTCCTCTCCAGCCTCGCCCCCCCCTGCTCTCTCTCTCTCTCTCTCTGCGATTTGTCCCCACCACATTTCCACAGGGTGCTCAAGGTCCGCTAACAACCCCCTTCTGGTAAAACTACTAAAATCACGAATCACTGCTCACCTTCACTCTTTCGTTCCTCTTCTTTCCCACCTTTGGAATAAACTCCCTCACTCTATTCATTCCCATTCTTCCCTCCAGGCCTTCAAAACAGCTGTTCACCACCACCTCTTATCATCCCCCATTCAAATCCTCGATATTTTCTACCCCCGATAATCCACCCAAGCCCACCTCCTTCAAATTCCCTGCTTTCCTTCCTGAAAGTCCCTGTAATGTCCATCTTCTATTCCCCATGTTCCCCATCCCATCCCTCTCCCTCCCACAGATCTCCTAATGTCTCTGTTCCCCACTGTTTTGTCCTTCCCACTCCCTCCCCTCTTGTCTCATGCCCCCCTTGCTGTGCGTTGTTTGTTAGCTCTCATACAAGCCTCGACAAGGTATACAAAAAAAGAAGTTCATTGGGCAAGCTGGCTTGCTGAGAAGGAATTGTTGAGAAGGATTTTAAATAACCAGCTGAAGAAGAAAATGTTGAAGAAACCACCGACCTGTCCGTGATGGTGAAGTGATAGGCCCAAAGATTTAGCTTCATCCCAGGAGATTCCAGTACTCATGAAGGCCTTAGTTTCTGTGGTGTCAAGCTGAGCAAGATGTGAGGCAGGTTATCCAGCCCAGAGTGGAGAGCAGTTCTTCATGAAGCTGCGGATGGAGGCCTTGTAGGCGGATAGGAGTTCAGGTTTGCCAAAGAAGGACTGTCTGATGGAGGATTCCCAGTCAGCTGCTGGCTTTGGATGCCAATTTTGAAATGTAGTTTTCTCAAGAAAGATCATGGCTGATAATGAAACCAAGGAGTTTGATTGACTTCCTCAAGAGGATTGTTCAGAAAGCAGGTTGGGTGAGGGGGGAGGGCGAGGGAGAGTGTGGGTTTGCCAGGCGGTCCTTTTGGAGAGAGATAGTGGGAGTGGGAGATTGTTTGGGGATTGAGACATTTTCCAATTGAATAAGAAAGAAATGTTTACATATGAATGAGGAAGAAACAATGTTTACATTGTGAACTAGAACAGTATTCAGTCGAGCACGTACCTCCGCAAGGCTGAACAGTTTACATTTTGTGTCCCATTGATAGGCCGGATTTGGATCCGGACCATAATCAAAATCGAATTGGCTTCTTTTCACATACCCTGCTCATCCCCAAAGTTTTGTCAAAGCTCGTCCACAACTTATTGAGATATCGTGCTGGATGTTGGTTTAGTCCCATCTCTCAAAGGAGAAGAATCGCTTTAAAAAAAAATTCTGATCCGGATTCGGACATTCACCAAAATTGAATCAATTCTTTCTTGTCACACATCCATCCTTTCCACCATATTTCGTCCAAATCCGTCCACAACTTTGTGAGATATCCTGTTCACAGACAGACAAACAAGGGTGAAAACATAACCTCTTTCCACCTTCTGTGGTGGAGTTAATAAGGAAGAAATATTTACATATAAATGAGGAAGAAATGGTCATAAACATTGAAGTTCAACTGAACATATAACTTTGTGACTACAATCATGACATAATGATTTTTTTTTTAATGCCTCTGTCACGTGTCCTTGAAAGCGAAGAATGTTTGGGTATTTAGTCAATATAAAGCATCCAACAAATTACACACGCACATCTCCATCTCAGTGATGTGAGGTGTCAAAGCAGAAAATAAACCAATGTGGGTGTGAACAACGATCATGGTGGTCATTGTAACAAGCCACCCACCAAATGAATTGTGACAGTTGTTTGGAAGATTTATTCCAGAAAAAGCAAAGCAACGGTGAGCTCAGATTTTAAGATTTATGAACAGAGCGTTTTTTTTCTTGTACAAGTGTTAACAAAGATATAGATTGAAGTTCTTCTTCTTCTTCTTCTTCTTCTTACTTCTTACTTCTTCTTACTTCTTACTTCTTACTTCTTACTTCTTACTTCTTACTTCTTACTTCTTACTTCTTACTTCTTACTTCTTTCTTCTTTCTTCTTTCTTCTTTCTTCTTACTTCTTCTTCTTCTTACTTCTTCTTCTTCTTCTTCTTACTTCTTCTTACTTCTTCTTACTTCTTCTTCTTACTTCTTCTTACTTCTTCTTACTTCTTCTTACTTTTTCTTACTTCTTCTTACTTCTACTACTTCTTCTTACTTCTTCTACTACTTCTTCTTACTTCTTCTACTACTTCTTCTTACTTCTTCTACTACTTCTTCTACTACTTCTTCCACTACTTCTTCCACTACTTCTTCTACTACTTCTTCTTCTACTACTTCTTCTACTACTACTTCTTCTACTACTACTTCTTCTACTACTACTTCTTCTACTACTACTTCTTCTACTACTACTTCTTCTACTACTACTTCTTCTTCTTCTCCTCCCTCCTCCCTCCCCCCTCCTCCTCCTCCCTCCTCCTCCCTCCTCCTCCCTCCTCCTCCCTCCTCCTCCCTCCTCCTCCCTCCTCCCGTTAGGTGTCGCCACAGCGGATCATCCATATGATCCGCATAGTGATTTGGCTTATATTAGTTTTTATGCCGGATGCCCTTCCTGACATCCGGTCGCCTCTTACGACACAGGGATAATATCGATTAAAGCTGTTGTGGAATTTACACTTTATCACTGGCAGACATGCTTGTGCAGTTAGGCCCTAATGTTGAAACAAATCTTCTATATGTAACATGCTTGATCGTCTGTCTGTCTGTGTAATATTCCATTCCACCCATTGGTTGGACAGTTAGTAGGGTCATATCCAGGACTCCTGTGACCATGGAGAGCATAAGTTCGTTTGAGGATGGATTTTGGTACTTTGGGGTATTTAGAAAAAAATGAGCTCCGATGCCCCTCCCAAAAGTGTGGGCTAACTCCACCAGAGGGCAAAATCCAAAATGGCCGCTGGTGGCCATCTTGGAAATTACACAATTACATAACTCTTTGAGTAAAATAACTTACAGACCTGAAATAAGTGTCGTTTTTTACTAATTGAATGACGAGGATTCCATTTCAGTGGTTATTTTCTCATTTTGCGGTAATCTTTAACATGAAATTCAAGATGGCTGCCAACGGCTACATTGAATATTTGAATATGTCCCACCTTCCGAAATTTTGTAGCTTTTTACTATTACTAGTGTATGCCCGTACGTGCGTGCCTGTACATGTGTGGCCGTACGTGCGTGGCCGTACATGCAAAAAAAAAAACTTTCAAACCACGTGCCAGAAATAACAACCACACAGGCTGTTCCTTCGCTCTCGCGTGCCCGTATGTGCATGGCCATACGTGCATGGCCGTACATGCAAAAATAAATAAATAATAAACTTTCAAACAAACTCACAGGCCGTTCCTTCGCTCTTGTAAATGACGACTGGATTGGGGCATTGTGTTTATCTATAAATGCGCATAAGAAATCGAGAAATTATTAGAATACAGTAAGTCCTCAATGAGAGGAAGTTTGCGTATCGCAGTTACGATTATTCGCAATTTCGTTTTAATGGCCAATTATTCAATTACCACTAATGTATTTTGCCTTTTCACAATGTCATAGCAAGCAAAAACACATAGAGAAGAGAGAAAAAAAAACGTATGTGCAAACCCCCCCCCCCAAAAAACAACTTTCAAACAACCACACAGGCCGTTCCTTCGCTCTCGTAAACGACGTGTGACGCCATTTTCTGGGGGGGGGGGGGAAGTACCAAAACAGCAACAAAAAACATCTAAAGGTACCAAAAAAAAACCTGTTGAACTTTTGTCTCCTACTTGCTTATTTTCGATCATAAGTTATCGCGTGTTTAAAATTTACTTCCTGGTTTGGAGTATACCAGCTAACTCTGATGTTACCGAAATTTATACACCATTTAATATTAAAACGATCATAACTTGGGGCATTGTGTTTATCTATAAATGCGCATAAGAAATCGAGAAATTATTAGAATACACGAAGTCATCACTCTCCGGAAGTCTGTACTTTGTAACCCGTAATGGGGAACGCTGCTGAGGTTCTCTTCCCCCATCGGCCACGCCCACGCAGCAACGTGTCCTGTCATTGGTTGGTAAATAAATGGCCATAACTTGGGAAGCATTGTCTGATTAATATCAAACCTTGAAAAGGCACATCCTCAGGTCCCCAGCAATATATCTGGCAAGTTTCAATTAGATCGGACCAGTGGTTGTCGAGAAACAGCGGCCACAGACACACACACACACACACACACACACACACACACACACACACACACACACACACACACACACACACACACACACACACACACACACACACACACACTGCTGGAATTATAGAAAGATAGTAATTATGCTGTTTATTTTGTCACAGGATCATTAGATTTCTGCTAGCAAAAGACCACCGACTGCCACTACAACTGATCAGTCATCACATCACATGCCAACTGTTGAGTAACAGAATTAACTGAGTTCAGACTAACATGTCTGAAGAATCAACCGGTAGCAGAAGTAGCAACCCCCCTCCTCAATGTGTGTTGCAATGTGGTGATCACATTGATCAGGAAGACTCACTTGATGGGATTTCCAGTGGAAAGTGGCAAAGCTTGCGTGAAAAAGCAGCTAATTGGAAGGGGCAAGATAGGTTTGGCATGGTGTATGAGAGTGTCAACTGGGAAAAGGGACACAAAGGTCTTTACATGCACAAGGAATGTTACCTGCCTATTTCAAGCAAGAGAAAGCTCCAGCAAGCTGAAAAGTGAAAATCTGCATATAGTGAATAAAACAGGTAACCCCTACAGTTGCAGTTCTACAGGCAGTCTTTAAATATTGTGTTGGCCTTGTTTTGCCCTGACCTTTTCTGCTATTTGTGCTTGGAGAACAGTTCCTGCTTATTTGTTCACACTAGTTCCAGCTCACTATTTTATTTCGTTGAGTTTGTTGGTTTCATGTTTTCTTTACACTTGCTCATTTTTATGCACAATTGGAGGTGCAAATTTTGACAATTGAACTTCATTTGTTGTGTCTGCATTTGCCTCTTTGATCAACCCTGCTGTTTTATTGGGTTTGGATTTCCTTAATTGATCTTGTGTTTGCTAGTTGCTACCACCACACATGAACTCAATACCTTGTTGTTTTTTTTTCCTGTGTGTACAGTGAATCTACGTCTGCGTCCGAGACCCCGAAATCTGCTGCTGCTGATCCCCTTCAAGCTGCTTCACCGAAACGTCAACGTTCGAGTATAGGGCATCGACATGATAAAAACTTATGTGTCTGGTGCATGCGTCCAGAAGACAAAAAGCATCCTGGATGGAAATTAAATACATTGCATCTTCTAAATCAAGAAAAGGCTCGGAACATGTTTAAACAGCATACGGTGTTACTAGACGACATGGACATGAGAGATCGCATTCTCAAACTGATTGACGCCACACCTGACCCATTTGCAGTTGAGATACGATACCATCATCGCTGCTGGCTCAAGTACATCACCAACAATAAGATTAATGATGAAAGGCATGAGCTGAATTATGAATGAGTTGCAAGAATGACCATAAAAATGAGTTAGAAACAACCGAGATTATATTTTCGGGTCTGATGATGACCTCAAAATGGGCAAGTAACACCTGGAATTAATTTGTAGTCAAAAAGACACTTCATAATTCATGCCTGTATGTTAATTTACTCAAGATTTATGTATTTAAAAAACAAATTCCAAGATGGTCACTGGTGGCCATTTTGGATTTCATCGTGAAGATGACCTCCAAGTCGACAAGTTACACCTGGAATGAATTTCCCGCCCTATAATTACTTGAAAACAATACCTTAATCGTCTTCCTACCTTAACTGGTTTGGAAGATGTGAAATATTCATATATTCAATATGGCTGTTGGCGGCCATCTTGGATTTCACATTGAAGATGACCACAAAATGAAAGAATATCCACTGGAATTGACCCTAGTCATTAAATTAGTAAAAAAACGACATTTCTTTCATGTCTGTAAGTTATTTTACTCGAGTTATGTAATTGTGTCATTTCCAAGATGGCCACCAGTGGCCATTTTGGATTTTGTCCTCTGGTGGTGTTTGTCCACACTTTTGGGAGAGGCATAGGAGCTCATTTTTTTTCAAAATACCCGAAAGTACCAAAATCCATCCTCAAACGAACTTATGCTCTCCATGGTCACGGGAGTCCTGGATATGACCCTACTAAGTTTCTGGCATGGAAGAAAAGATGTCCGAGGCGTTCTGATTCCAAGTCGATTCTTTTTATTCAAACTGCCACAGTCTGACAAGGATTTTACAAGGAATTAAGGCGCAGGAGGAGGCCCATCATGCCTGCGCCACACCAATACCAGATTTAATCAATCCGTTGATACCCCTTCCCTTCACGTGCAGCCTTTTTGTCTGCTACACTGGGACTCATTTTGCCGACCTCGGAAGGATGACAGGCTGAGTCAACCCCCTGGTGTTAATTCAGCGGAGACAGGGCTTGAACTCAGGACCCTAGGATCCCAAGCCACCACCCTAACCGCTAAGCCAACAGCAGTCTGACCCACTTGTCTCTCTTTCGACTCACCGGAAATCCCCTGATAACCCAGAGCTCAAGCATACTTACATATTATAAAATCAAAGGCAAAATTATGCTGCTACAAGTTTAATTGACGCCACCTGCAATTTATCCTGAAAAATCATATGGCTGCCATGTTGGTGCTTACTGCTAGCGCAGCTCAAGACAACTTCAGAGCTGTTATATTCACAATCGGCATTCCCTCCCGATAAGTTTTCCCTTCAATGTAAAATGAACAAAGCGACACTTAAATGGTCTTTGAGCGGATGCATGTCACAGCCCTTGTGAAGACAGGCTTCAGCGATCAGAGCCGCTGTCTGTTATGCAAAAACCACCCAAATAATTATGTAGCATTCTCTCAAGGCTTTTACCGCAGAGGTTACACAGGAGGTTGAAGGCTTGGAGTGGTGAAGAGAGTGACGCCTTCAGGTTGGAAGGGTTAGGGTGAGGGTCTGGGGTTGGGGGGCAGGGGACTCGGGGGTTTGTGGGGGGAGGTGAGGGTGGCAGAGTTGAGGACTTGAAGTCACAGCGAATATTTCCGAAGTGTAACTTCATTGAGTGCAACAAAAATAATTTGAAATCAGGCAAAAGCTACCGCGGTATGAGCAGTGGTGTGATGACTGCTGCTCAGTGGTCCATGGGGAAATCCCCAGAGTTTGGAAGGCAAAATAAATTAGGGGATTAGAATGAGTAAAACAAACTGAGTTCAAGAGAGTATTGAAAAATGTTTTCAGTGGCAACTAAGCAATGCATCGCCACTCAACGGCAGGATGCCTGAGAGGTACGCACACTCACTCGAAGCTGTCGGGTTTGGCTTTGAAACTCAACGCAGCCATAAACTATCATCCCAGTGTTTCACAGGAAAGGGTGATTAATCAATGTGTGTGCCGTCCCTCAAGTGGATGTTAAACTGGGCGTCGCATCTGCTGGAATTAGTTGGTGGACATTAAAGATCCCTTTGCAGTGTCCTTCCTGAATAGTAGGGGAGCCATCCCCAGCATCCTAGCCAAATTTCAAATGACCGATCTAACCTGCAGGGGCACTGCATTAGCAGCATTGACACACCCTCGGTCAATGATGCTACTCACAACCTTGTGTTGCACCGGAAAAAAGAAGACGAGCAGACCCCAATGTATAGTAATTTGTTGTAATAATAACAAGGAACAGCAATAACAAGGAGATCCAATATAGGAGGAGGCCATTCAGCCAATCATGCCTGTGCGAGCACCACACCAACCCATCTACACAAGATCCAAGGAAGTAAATGCAAAAAATGTTTTTAATGAATGAAATTAACAATTTTGTGAGTTTTTCTTTTTGGGGGGGGGGTTCCTTTTCTTCCCCTCAGAAGAGGGGGCATGGGCTTGGTTAAAAACACACATCAACCACACAACTCCCCTTGACGAGACCTCCAACAACAGCACTCCGTACACATGCACACAATCACCCATCAATGATCAAACTACCAAAAAAGTCCTGTTAACATCCCTATACCCATCCATCTCCATAACTTCCAGGTACCTATCCAATTCTAATTTAAACTTATCTACTTTTTCTGGTGCCACGACGTTTCCAGGGAGGCCATTCCATGCACTAACGACTCTCTGAGTGAAAGTCCCCTGCCTTGCTACCGTCTTAACTCTCCTCTTCCTTACTCTCAGGCTATGGTCCCTGGTCCTATCACTGTCTACTCTGTTGAATAATTCATCTGCACTTACTTTATCTATACCTTTCATTATTTTAAACATCTCTATCTTATCTCCTCGTAACCGCCTCCTTTCTCGTGTATAAAGTCCTGTCTCCTTCAGCCGCTCCTCATAGCTGAGTCGAGCTCGGCCCAGAATCAATGTAGTAGCCCTGCACTGAACCCTCTCTATGGCATCTATGTTCTTCCTGAACGGTGGTGACCAAAACTGCACACAATATTCGAGATGTTGCCCTCACTAAATTCCTGTACAATGTTAACACCTCCTCTTTTGATTCATAAATGATCCCCCTCCGAATACAACCTAAAACCCTCTTTGCTTTACCTATAGCTGACTGGCACTGTACTGGCTGCTCACCTCCCGTTTATTTATATTTATATAATATTTGATATAATATTTTAATTAATTTACTCTGAAAAATTCCACTCAATTGTGAAAATTTAAAAACAAGTGATTTTGAACTGTGTACTTATATTGTTGTTGAGAGAATGCGTTCCGATTGACAACAAAACAGATTTTGAATATCTTTATCACATAATCAACTATATGTGAGCTGCTCTGGAGTTTGAACACCAAACAATTTACATATTCTGGCCCTTGATAGAAAAATATTCAATATTGTCGATCCCAAAAGCATTACAATGATATGTTCAATTTTGATGATATTTCTGTTCAATATTTTTCAGCTTGATAACTGAAATGTTTGTTTCTAAATATATGCTTAATTGTGGTCGTCCAATAGATGTATGTTAGGTACCGGGCAACGCTGGGTACCTTTGTGGGAGAAGGCAGGGGAAGGGGTGAGATAGGAGTCTGGAGGAGGGGGGGGTGAGAGGAAGGAGTGGGGGTGGGGTGGTAGGAGGCAGGGAAAGGGGGAACGTGAGAAGAGGGAGGGGAAGGGTGGATATGAGAGGAGAAGGGGTGAGATAGGAGTCTGGAGGAGGGGGTGAGAGGAAGGAGTGGGGGTGGGGTGGTAGGAGGGAGGGAAAGGGGGAGGTGAGAAGAGGGAGGGGAAGGGTGGATATGAGAGGAGAAGGGGTGTGGTGGGAGTTTGGAGGGAGGGGTGGGGTGAGAGGAGGGAGTAGGGGTGGGGTGGTAGGAGGCAGGGGAAGCAGTGGGGTAGGAAGAGGGAGGGAAAATGTGGCGGTGTGAGGAGGGAGTGGGGTGGGAAGAGGGAGGGGAAGGGTGGAGTGTGAATCTGGAGGGAGGGGTGGGAGGAGGAAAAGGAAGTGCGTGAGAAGGGAGGGGTGGGTGGGTGAGAGGAGGAACGGGAAGGAGTGGGGTGAGAGGAGGCAGGGGAAGGGGTAGGAGGAAGGAAGGACCCAGCGTTGCCTAGCAACGCCTGTCGCTTTGCCAGGAGACACAAAAGGTGGAAAGGTTTCATGTTCAGGTGAGTTGAAAATTGATTTTGTATTTATTTCCCGTGTAAATAATGCCATATCACATATATATATATATATATATATATATATATATATATATATATATATATATATATATATATATTGTTCAGACATAGAAAATTTCCATAGACGGCAGAATGAATGTACAGTGCTCGTTCCCTAACGGTTTTATTTTACCTCAGCCGAGGTAGTTCACGGTTGGGAACAATGAGGGGAACAAATGGCCAAATTCACACGCATCCCGGGCTGACACACATAATTAATGCAGGATTTTGGAGGGATCGAGAGGGCTGCGAGGGCGATGGGTCAGCAATGTAGCGTCTCAAATGATGACTATTTGGAGAGTGTTTTCAAACCGTTAGTGCGTGCATGTTGACGTATTCTTGCGGAGGAAGGGAAATCGGTCGTTGGAGGGACGTGCTGACGTCATCGCGCACGAGGTTCGCCCCACAGTTGTGCGCATGCGCTGTGAGCGTTTTCAGCTGTGTGAAATGGCGACCGTGAGGTATGTTCGTGGTGTTTTAAACATGTGGGGATTTCGAGGTAACATCGAATCTGGAATCTGATGGGTTTTTCTGTAAATTGTTTGCGCTGTGAGTGGACTGTTGATGGTTATGTGTGGATTATATCCATTAATTCGGCTCGTTGGAATGCGTGTTCGATATTACGTGCCGCCGTTGCCTCACGTACCGGTTTAGTTTTTCTGTACGAACGTACGTTTTTAATGTAACATTCTGTTTCAATGTTCTCCATCTTATCTTTTCGGTTCATTCACGGACAAACGTGGTTTTGTTTCGTCTTGCGGGGAAACGGCTGTCGTGGACTGCACCGACCTTTGGCCTATCTAGTCTTGGTTTGTTTCCCGCCCCCAACTTCGGTTGTTGTCCACAAGGAAATTGGACGCAGGACGAGGCCATTCAGCTCGTCATGTCTGCGCCACATCAACACCAACACGATTTAGATAAAAATGTTAAATGCAGTTTTTTTTTTTGTTGTTGCGTATTTTTCCTCCTCCTCCTCCCCCTCCCCCTCCTCCTCCCCCTCCTCCTCCCCCTCCTCCTCCCCTCTTTCCCGGAGGGGAGGGGGTGGTAGTGGAGGAAGGCAGTTCTTGAGTGTAAAACACCCATCCACCACACAACATCCCTTGATGAAACCTCCACAAACAACAACACACAAACATTTTAAGGCCATTTTTCCCAGCAAAAGCAGAGGTTTGCCTTGCGGGTCCCATGATGATCTTCTATCATGGTTCCCTTTTTGAGGCAATGTTTTTATGGCCAGATGCCCTTCCTGATGCCAACCCTTTAGTCACCTCGACATGCAGGGATATTCCTATTCCAAATTCCAAATGTGTACCTATTCCAAATCGGGGCACACAACGAGACATCCCAGCTTCGCAAGCTGGTCCTCATTTTTGCCGACCTCAGAAAGATGACAGCCTGAGTCAACCCCACATGGTATTGATTCACTAGCCCAGCGGGATTTGAACTCAGGACCTAAGGATCCCAAGCACATCACACAAACCATTAAGCCAACACCAGGCTTCAAACAACACCATACACATCAACACGATCACCAATCCATGCTCGAGTTCCTAAAAGGTCCTACCAGCATCCCTCTACTATCTCCAATGCTTCCAATCATCAATTGGGACCATACTCTGTACAGAACATTGGTGCTGCCTAAGCAGTCTCCTGGGCTATTGGGTACAATACTAGACAGGTTGCCACTCTGACACAGGATACCAGCAAGCTGGTACTCATTTTGCCGACCTCAGAGGATGACAGGCAGAGTCAACCCCCCCCCCCCCCCTGGTATTAATTCAACAGCCAAGGGGGATTTGAACTCAGGATCCTAGAATCCCAAGCCCACCACCCGAACCATTAAGCCAACACCAGACATCAAAGAACACCATACACATCAACACAATCACCCATCCATGCTCAAATACCAAAAAGTTTGACCAACATCCCTACATTATCTCCAATACTTCCAGGTACCTATCTAATTCCAATTTAAACTTATCTATTGTTTCTGCTGCCACAACCTTTCCAGGGAGACCATTCCATGCATTAACTACTCACTGAGTAAAAAAACCTGCCATATAACCGTTTTAATCCCCCTCCTCTTTATTCTCAGGCTATCACCCTGCTCCTATCACTCTCCTTTGCTGAATAATTATTCTGCACTTATTTTGTCGATACCCTTCATTATCTTAAACATCTCTACCATATCTCCTCGTAACCTCTTCCTAACTTGTGCATAAAGTCCTGTCTTCTTCAGCCGCTATTCATAGCTGAGTTTAGCTATGCTCGGAATCAATCTAGTGGCCCTGCGCTGAACCCTCTGTATGATAGATGGCCTTTCTCAGTTGTGGTGACCAAAGCTGCACACAATATTCTGGATGTGGCCTCACTAAATTATTGTGCAATGCAAAAACCAGCTCTTTTGATTTATAATTGATCCCCTCCGAGTACAACCAAAAACTCTGTTTGCTTTACTCGTGGCTGCCTGGCACTTTGCTGTCTGCGTACCTACTGTATCTGTTACCACTCCCAGATCCTTCTTGGATCACACATTCTTGTACACAGATCTTGGATTCTTGGATTCTTGGATTCTTGTACACAGATCCTCTGTGTGACACACTCCAATTTTTGCCTTTGCATCATGTAATCTCTCTTTTCAATATTCTTCCCCGTCCACATCCTCAGCCCCTTACACTTGCTCAGGTTGAATTCCATCTGCCAATCTTTTGCCCAATCTATGCAAGTATCCATACTTTCCTGAATCTGATCCCCACCCCCTCTGCTATCCATCTTATCTCCAAGCTTTATGCCATCTGTAAATTTTGAAAGCCTACTCCACCCCACTATCCAAATCGTTGATGTAAATTATCGATAATAATAAATGTCAGTCTGTTCGTCCATCTCCTCCATAACTCGAAAACAATGAAACCTAGTAACTTTGTATGCATAGTCAGGGAACTCCAAGGTTGTTCATAAATGAAAATTGGGTGTTTGGGTTAATTTAAACACCCCTTTTGAAGATAATTTAGGGATAATTAGGGAAGATAATTAGGGATAGGGGGTGCTCATCACGAAAAATCTAAATATGCCTGACAAAGATGGCGGTGCGCCATCTTGGTCAGCCCCCGTCAGTTCACAAGTCTTAAGCCACCATTTTTTGTTCTGCTCAACAATGCCTCGACTTTGGAACAGGCTGCAACGATTTCTTAACGACAGTTTTTTTTTTCCTTTTCACTTTCCTCACTCATATATATATATATATATATATATATATATATATATATATATATATATATATATATATATACATATATATATATATATAGTCTCATAATCATACCTACAAATCGCTGCATACATTGCAATTTTGATAAACGCTTCCGGTTCTGGGTTTGCAGCAACAGCAGCTTCTCTCAAGGGTCTCTGCCGACTTTCTCACAGTTAAGTTTCCGGTCGTTATTTGTCACGTTTTAACTGTTTATTTTCTCACCTACATGTTTACTGTGTGTTCCTAATTCGGTTTTGTTTCAAAAATCGTGCTATTTTGTGAATTTTCGTTGACCATGTCTTTTCAGGCTTATTGAGGCCTGCTCATCCTTCTCCTCTTGGTGTACAATCGTTTTATTTGTATTCTTTTCCCAATTACCATCAATTCCTATTTTCCCCACTTTTCGCAACACCCCCTACCCCCCCCCCCCCCGTCTATCTCTCCCAAATACACAGTCTGTCTCTTGTCTTAAATTACAAAAACAAACAAAAAAAAAAACAACAACCCATTTTCCCTGCATTCCCATGAGTACTGATTCTTCAACTTCTCCTCCCCCTCCTCCTCCTCCCCCTCCTCCTCCTCCTCCTCCTCCTCCTCCTCCTCCTCCTCCTCCATACACCTCCACGATTTTACTTCAACCTTCCTTTTCCAAATCTTACACAAGCCTTATGGGACATTTTCACAAAAGCGGGTCAGGTAACGGTAAAGACTGTTCGAGAATTTTTATCAAGCATATATTGCCCAGTCAGTGCAGAGGCTTTATGGTGATCCCGCATTGCTGACATCATTTGAACATTTTTCTCGGCCTTATAAGGGGTTCAAGCACTATTTTGAGAATATCAAAGAAAGTTGATTTTTGAGTTTGCTCTTTACCGTTACCTGACCCGCTTTTGTGAAAATGTCCCTTATTTTATAATAAATAAATTAATAAGTTCACTTTTAACGATACACCTCCCATAACCACGTGATCTGTTTCCACCTTCTGCATTTACCGATGCAAATTCACCATTCACCTCACAATCTTTTCTTCAACCTTTCCTTTATCTAATCTTATGCAATCTCTATCAAATAATAATATAAACGATCTCTTATAATGCTTCATCTTCCTCTTTCACACGTGTGGTTCTCATGACTGCATCATAATTCCCAACTCTTTTTCTACTTCAACAGACTGCTCTCAATTCGACCTCTTCTTCATCTCTTGTCTAAAAAGTCCAAAGTCTGTTACAATTTCTTCTCCCCATTCTCTTAATTCGCCTTTATTGCATCCCTCAAGAAATGTTTTTAATTGCATTTCAGAGCTAAAAATAAAAAACCCAGTTTGCTTTGCATGTTTGCTTTCCTTCAATCGTCATTTTTTTCCAACTTCAGTGCCAATTCACCCCTCTCACCCTCCCTCTCAAAGCAACCATCACACTATCCCCCCTCCAAGCTTCCCTCTCACCTTTCTCCCTCGACTCTCCACTCCCCCTTCTCCCACCATTCACCCCCCTCACTTGCCCTTCTCAAAGTTGCCCCCCCCTCTCATCCACAAAGCTGCCTCCTTCCCCTGCCCTCTCTCCTTCATCTCATCACTCCACCTCCTCAAATCCTCAACTTCCTTCTGCCCCCTTTCTTATTACTCCCCACTATACCTCAACCCAGCAGCACAGAGCCTTTTCTCCTCCTCACCCGGCTCCCTCCCCAAGCTCTTCTGCAATCCCCCACACTCTTTCAACAACTCTCCTCACCTCCCCCCCTCCTCCCTTGTCCTAACCTCCACCTCCCTCCCCCTATCCTCCCCTGCACCCAAAGCCTCCTCCCCAACCTCTTTATTAACAGTGTGGACCACAAATATCTGATGCCTTCGCACAAACTTGACAGATCTTTCCATACAGGTTGCCATTGAAAAATCAGACATAATCTGCCCAACAGAAACTTTCCTCCCTCAAGACGTCTCCAACTCCCTTGTATCTCTCCCTGGTTACTCCCTCGTCCGGGATAACAGACCTGAGACTCGTCCTGGTGGAGAAGTTGCTCTTTCATCAAAGACTCTTCTTCACTCTCCATGCACTGTTCTCACTCCCCCACACCCCCAGGAATACCTCTGGCTACGGCTTCCCCTCCACTCCCACCTCGTGTTTATATGTGTGTTGTTCCGTCCACCAAACAGTAATGACTCCATTTACATCGCACGATCCAAAAACAAAGACCAACTTCTATCCTGTCATCCGAACTCTCTCTTCCTCATATATGGAGACCTCAATTGTCATCATGCCAGTTGGCTGGGTGTGGGTACCTCTCTTAACTGTCATGGCACTTCAGCAAAAGACTTCTGTGACTCCTTGGGACTGACTAAATCGGTCAACTTCCTGACCCGGATCTCAACCAATGGTACTCCATCTCTTCTGGATCTTATTTTGGCAAATTTCCCTGAAAATATCTGCTGTTCTTCCTTTGCTCCAATCGGTTCTTCTGACCACATGCTTTTCAAAGTAAACATCTCTCTGACTGTTATTAGAGAACAACCTCAGCGCCGTCAAGTCTGGAATTTCACTCAAGCCGACTGGCAGGGTCTCCAAGCAGCCATCCAACTTCAAGAGTGGTCTCCCAACACTACTTTCTCCAACATCAACTCATCCTGAGAATTCTTTCAAACAAACTTGCTCTGGTGAGGAGGGTGTTTGGATATGGACACCCAGCAGGATTAAAAATAAAACCTGTCAAAGGGCGGAGGAGCTCCTTGTGAGCCAACGGCCATCCATATCTAGTGCCCAACTGTGTCTGCGGACGTCCTCCTGCAGTTGGGTTACTTTTTTTATTAGGAGGTTGGTGGCAGGATTTGCACTCTGGCCACCGTAAAATCCTTCATTCCGCAAAACACACAAACGCAAAAAAATCTGAAAACCCACTCTGTGGGAATACCTCCTGTGCAGCTTCCCTTCGCAGGGCAGCTCACAGGATGACGGGATTGGGGCAAAGCCTTCGGGACCCCCAATCTTCGATGAAAGGAGGGAAACCACGGGGTAACCTCCCTGGGTCAGATTGCGGGAGAGTGTGTCGGAGTGGTGCTGAGGTGTCGTCCACCAGACGGCGGTCTCCTTGGGTTAACCTGAGGCGGTCCCTTCAGGTGGGTGCCTGGAATGTCCTATCCCTAAGAGAGGATGACCACCTGTCTTTGTTATCATCTGAGCTCAAGCGTTTGGACATCGATATTGCAGCACTCTCTGAGGTTCGGAGACCGGATTGCGGAAAGATAATGGTGGGTGGTTACACCTCCTATTGGTGTGGTCGCTCTGATGGTTACCATACTCATGGAGTTGCTGTAGCTGTGTCCAATAAGCTGACCCCAATGATAATTGAGGTAACACCGGTCAACGAGCGTATTATGAGACTAAGGATTTGTCACTCCTTGGGTGTCATTTCCCTGGTCTCTGTCTATGCTCCGACTGAGGTGAGTGACCTCACAGTGAAGGACACATTCTACGCCACGCTCGAGTCTGTGGTTGATCAGTGCCCCAGACAAGATACACTTCTAGTCTTGGGGGATTTCAATGCATCGACTGGAACTGATATGGATGGTTATGAGACGTGTGTTGGTCCCCATGGGTGAGGAACTATGAACCAGAATAGCACTAAGTTCCTTAACTTTGCAAAAAGTCATGGACTTAGGGTGGCCGGTTCATGGTTTCAGCGCGCACAAACTCATCGCTGGACTTGGTATTCCAACGCTGGCGGTGTGGTAAAGGAGATTGATCATGTCCTCGTTGACGGTCGCTGGAGGATGATCCAGAACTGCAGGGTCTACCGGAGTGCTCAGTTCCTCAATACTGACCACTGGCTTGTTGTAGCAACTCTAAAGCTGCACCTTAAATCCTGCAGAATGGTACCATCCCAGCCTAGGCTGGATGTTGGCAAGCTCAACGATGAGAGAGTAGCTGAGGAGTTTGCGAACAGGCTGAGTGGACATTTTGGGTGTCTGGGTGCTTTGGGGGGTCCTGAAGAGTTATGGATTACCTTCAAGACCACCGACCTTGATGTTGCCGGTGGATCTCTTGGAACTCACCGCAGGGCAAAGAAGAATTTTGTCTCTCAAGGGACACTGGATACCATTGACCAGAGTCGCAGGGCCAGACTGAATGGCAGAGTTGAGCTGTTCAGGGAGCTGAGGCGTAAAACTATACGTGCACTAAGGGTGGACAAGGAGGCCTATGTGCGAGGAATCTGTGAGGGGGTAGAGCATCACCTGTGGACAGGTGATGCTCGTCCCGCTTACAGGGGAATTCGCGCATTGCGTTCATCCAAGCCCATCCCTCGGAACACTGCAGTGAGAGCAGAGAGTGGTAGGCTCTTAACAGAGGAGTCTGAAGTGAAGGCCCGCTGGGCCGGTTACTTTGAGCGGTTGTACCAGGCTGATCCACCAGCTGTCGAGTTGGACGTCAATGGTGTTACAATCCCTGTTGCTGATCCTCTAATCAATTGTGGTCCACCTTCGCTTGTGGAAACACGGGCTGTGGTGAACCAGTTGAAACAGGGTAATGCTCCAGGGATCTGTGGCATCCATGCTGAACTTCTCAAGGCTGGTGGAAATGCTGCACTCGTGTCGTTGCATGCAGTTTTGTGCTCTGCCTGGAACACAGGCATCATCCCAACTGATTGGAAGAGTGGCCTTTTTGTCCCTCTCTGGAAAGGAAGGGTGATCGCCAAGACTGCAACAACTACCGAGGGGTGACGCTGCTCTCAGTGCCGGGCAAGGTCTTTGCCCGGATAATTCTTGATGGGGTTCGCCACCATCTGCTTGAGCACCAGCGTCCAGAGCAGTCAGGCTTTACACAAAAGAGGTCAACGATTGACCGTATCCTTGCTCTTCGTGTCCTCACCGAACGCAGACGAGAGTTTCGGCAGGGGCTGCTTGCAGCCTATGTTGATCTCTCTAAAGCGTTCGATTCAGTGAATCGGGATGCCCTCTGGAGGATTCTTGGTCTTCGTGGGGTGCCACCAAAACTGATCGATCTGATGTCTGAACTCTACTCTGGTACTGAGAGTGCTGTGAAGTGTGGTGGTACCATCTCTGACTTATTTCCAGTTGTTACTGGAGTTCGTCAGGGGTGTGTACTGGCCCCCACACTTTTCAGCACTTGTATGGACTGGATTTTAGGGAGGATGTCGGAAAGATCAAGCTGCGGTGCATCGTTTGGGAATGTCAAGATCTCGGACCTTGATTTCGCAGATGATGCAGTCATCTCTGCGGAGACTTTAGATATCCTTTTGGGGCCCTCGAGGTGCTGAATGAGGAGTCGGAGCCGCTGGGATTACGGGTTTCTTGGGTCACAACTAAGATCCAGGCTTTCAATGACATCGTGGATGCTGCTGTCCTGTCTGTGTCTGTTTGTGGTGAGGATGTTGAGGTCGTGGAGAGATTCACTTACCTTGGCAGTGATATTCATGTCTCTGCTGGCTGTGAGTCAGAGGTCAATAGACGTCTGGGTCAGGCCTGGGGAGTCATGGATTCACTGGATCATGGGGTGTTGGGCTGCCAGTACCTGTGCGGGAGGACGAAAGTCCGAGTCTTCATGTCCTTGGTGTTTCCAGTCTTGCTCTATGGATGCGAGACTTGGACTCTGACCAAGGATCTGAGACTGAGACTTAATTCCTTTGGTACCAGGTCTCTTCGGAGAAGCCTTGGCTATCGCTGGTCAGATTTTGTGTCCAACGAGCGGTTGCTGAGAGAGACTCTGATGAGATTTGTTACCTGCATGGTCCGTGAGCGTCAGTTGCGGCTGTATGGACAAGTGGCTCGTTTTCCTGACGCTGATCCTGCTCACCAGATTCTCTCAGCGAGGGAGTCTTGTGATGGAGGAGGCCAATGGGCCGACCACGTGCCTCGTGGTTGCAGCAGGTTGACCAGCATCTCAAGGAGATGGGGATGGGCCTGGCATCTGCCTGGGGGAATGCCAGACGGAGGCCCCTGGAGTACCGGCGGAAAGTGGACGCAGCGACGTGCTGTTCTAGCACATGCTCCCATACCTGACCTGATCTGTCTTGTTTCCAATTCACCTCCCTCATTATCTGGAATATGTATGACCTTTTTCATTAAATGGCGGGGGATTCCCCATCTCTGATGGTATATTTGAGATATCCTATACACAAACAGACAAACAAATAGACAGACAAACAGACAGAAAGGGGTGAAAACAACCTCCTTCACCTTCGTTGGTGGAGGTAAAAATTAAACATTCTGTTTTTAAATTTTCTTGAACCGTTTCGTTGGAGTGTTAGTTCGAATGGTTAAGGCACTTAGCGAGCGCTCTTTAAGCTTCGATGGCGATACGGCGGATCGGTTCCCAGTGAGGAGATTTGCGAAGAAAGGAAGGCAACATAAATTTGATGATTGCGATGATTAAACAAGAAAAATAGCAATTGGAGTTTGCAGAACTTCACCAGGACTTTTGTGGTGTGTGTGTGTGTGTGTGTGTGTGTGTGTGTGTGTGTGTGTGTGTGTGTGTGTGTGTGTGTGTGTGTGTGTGTGTGTGTGTGTGTCCTTAACTCCAAAACCATGAAACCTTGCAGCCTGAAACTTTGCATATATACTAATGGAGCTCCAAGGAAAGTGCAAGAGTGAAAAATTGGTGTTTTTTGAGATAATTAACGGTCTTATTTAATTATATACTTTTTCAGGCATATTCTCGGCCACCTCACTGGTATCTTAAGGCGTCCTCGGTTAACTCCCTGGGCACTTAATTCATCATTTTGTTCTGCCTGCTCATTCATGCCTTGGCTTGCAACAGGTCGCAATGATTAACACACACACACACACACACACACACACACACACACACACACACACACACACACACACACACACACACACACACACACACACACACACACACACACACACACACACACACACACACACACTCCAATCGTGTGCTGCCTTTTTTTGGCTGCTGGTTGCATTATTGGTTAGGGGCGCAGCTCTGCCGCTGATGCAGTGCTCCTGTTCCCATACTGGTGCTCATTTCGCCGAACTCGGAAGGATGACAGGCTGAGTCAACCCCCTGGTGTTAATTCAGTAGCCAACGGGACTCAAACTCAGGACCCTGGGATCCCAAGCCACTGCCCAAGTCACGAAGCCAATACCAGGCAAATATATATATATATATATATATATATATATATATATATATATATATATATATATATATATATATATATATATATATATATATATATATATATATATGTACTAGTAAAGGTGCCCGTCTTCGACGGGCGTCACTGGCAACATATGGTAAAAGACAGATAGCATGAATGTATTTTAAACAATATATTATATCATTTTTATCCATTGATTATCATTCAGGTTTTCCCCTTCGACTGTCCTGCAGTAGCTCCACTTCGATGACATTACCACATAGTTTAGTGACTACACAACGTGAACCATTCGTGAGTTCCGGAGGATCCATAGAGCGCATTAAAATTACAGGGCACCCTACTTTAAAGTGATCCAAATGTCCGGATCAGTTTCGTCTACATATTCATATGTTGTAGAATTTAGCTGATTCTGAAACTGTTAACAGCATGTCGATCGGATGGTTCTGTGATCTACGGTAGTAAACAGAAGTACGACTTAAGTCTGTACGCCACTATGCGGAGACCCGAGATTTTTATGTGCACGTGCTCAATCCCGCACCCACCCGGAAAAGACCCAAGTACACTGTCAGTACTCACCTCCACACTAAAACGATGATCATGATTTTGGGTTTAACCGTAACTGACCGGGCGATACTTTGTTGGCAGTTGGTCCGGCTGGGCAGCGGGTATCGGTCGATGAAAATTTCAAAACGGCAACCATGTATAAAAAAAGCAAAGAAATACTTTGTACTTAGTCAGAAAGTCATGGTTTTGTGAAGAAACTACGGCACATGGAAAGTGCAAATTCCTCAGGTATGAACTCAACTGTTTTCTCCCCAAATGGAGCGTGATTCTATGAGCCGAACTCATCTTAATGGTCCTCTAAAAAATGGGAAACATTTTAATTTCTTTTTTGTGCAATAATTCCTCACATTTTGCAAATGGAGTTTTTTAACTGTTTAACTATCATAATCATCAAAACGAATTTTGAGGGGCCTCTTAAGGAAGACTATAATATCATTACTATATATGTCAAAGCTTGTTTAATTTCATGCAGTAACAAAAATCTGATGGTGGAACAAAAAAAGGGGTGTACCGAAATATTAAAATAATATCGGTTTAACTACCATAATCATCAAAACGAATTTTGAGGGCCTCTTAAGGAAGACAATAATATCATTACTATATATGTCAAAGCTCGTTTCATTTCATGCAGTAACAAAATTCTAATGGTGGAACAAAAAAAGGGGCGTGCCGAAATATTAATATAGATGTGTGTATGTATGTATGTATGTATGTATGTATATATATATATATATATATATATATATATATATATATATATATATATATATATATATATATATATATATATATATATATATATATATACATATATATACATACACACACTCCCTCGGTTTTAGATTTTTTTGATTTCGGATTGGGGTTCCCCGAAGTCTTGCCCTGTAACTTTCGGTACCAGGAGATAGTCGGCATGGGTTTGAATCTCGGTTGGAACGTTCTTTTCTTTTTCAAGAGATGACCATCAGCCTACTTGGAGCTATTTTTTTTACTCTCGCCTTAGGAGAGGGTGTAGCATTTGGGTCCGTTTGGCTGTCTGTCTTTGTTTGTCCACATAGAACTTCCGTGTTTTTCTCCTCAACCGCTTATCGGATTGACAAAATTTTCACCATTGGTGCAACTCCTCATGTGGAATGTTTTAATAATTATGACGTCATAGGTCATGTGGTGTGGCAGCATATTGGAAAAACATAAATCTTTAGACCTCTGTATCTTTGAAACCACACTAAGGAAAAAAATGAAACTTGGCACATGGCAAGTACTCCTCATGGGGAATAGTGTGATTTTATTTTATTTTTATGATTTCGTCGGTGCCTTCCTAATGATGTCATGATGGCATATGTAGAACGCTACATCCGATCAGTATGAAAACTTTTGAGGGTCATCTCGGGATAAAATGGTCCACAAAAACATTTTTGATGATGTCATCAGTCAGGTAATTCGGCAGCCATATTGTTATCTTGCCAAAACGAAGTTTTTGCAAGATATGTTAGTCAGCTTGTATGTTTTTTTTTTTTTTTGTTGTTGTTTGTCTGTAATCACGTATTAAAAAAATTCTGCAGAACACAGTTATCATTCGAAGTTTTTGTAACTTCGCATATCAGAGGCCTATAGAGGTCCCTTTCAGCGCATAAAATTTTGAAGGTCAAGGTCACTTTGTCACAAATCAGGGGAGTCCACGAAACCCTTATTTTTTGAGTAATTTTGATCGGATAGTCTTCAAACTTCATGGGAATATAGTTCATTGTCTGGTGCTCAGCTGATTAATTTTTGGTGGCGATTGGCCTTGACCTTCATTTTTTTTGTCTCTAATCATGTATCGATCACTCTACAGAGCACAGTTATCATTGGAAATTTTTGTAACTTCGCATATCAGAGTCCTATAGAGGTCTCTTTCAGCACATAAAATTTTGAAGGTCAAGGTCACTTTGTCGCAAATCAGGGGAGTCGACGAAACCCTTATTTTTGAGTAATTTTGATCGGATCGTCTTCAAACTTCATGGGAATATAGTTCATGGTCTGGCACTTAGCTGATTAATTTTTGGTGGCGATTGGCCTTGACCTTCATGGTTAGTGGCTGAAGTCAAACATATTTGACCCCAACGTCAAATTTTCAAGTTTTAGGAACCATATCGTGTAGTACCTCAAATTGAACACCTCGATGAGTGCTTTCTAGATATGTCAAGCTTGAGACGTTATGACGTCATTTGGTGACGTTATGAGGCAAACGCATATTTTTCATGGTCACGCTGTAGAACGATTCTCATCGGAATCTCTCGTAGGCAGATATTCCTCAAGGAGTCGCTCCTGGTGGATAGCAGCTCTGTTCACCTCAGTGTGACCTTAAATAAGTCACACGTGGTCACCTTTTGGCAAGATACGGGTCACCCTGCGGGTGACATTGGTTTATTTTTTTGTTTTTTTAAACCTTCAAAAATCTTCTCTGAAATAGCTGAATATATCAAGGCAAAACTTGACACACATGACCACCTATCCACGAGGAATAAAAGGTTCACATATATGACATCATCGGTCACATGGTTTGGCAGGCATATTGGATTTACCCTAAAACATATAAAAAATCTTCTCCAGAGCAGCTGGACAGATCGAGGGGAAACTTAACATAAATGTTCCCCAAGGCATGCATGTACAATGTTGTTGAGGAATAATTGATGTCACATTGTTTGACCGCCATATTGGATTGAAGAATAATATTAAATAATGTTTTCTCTGGAACCGCTTAATAAATTGACGTGAAACTTCACAATTGTGCTCCAGTCGTGATGGGGAACACATGTTTTAAATTTCAACTTGATCAGACACACAGTCTGGTAGCCAGCATTATTTAATTTTTTGATGTGGATTTCTTTGTTTGTTAGTTTTTTCAATTTTTTTGAATACGCCTCACTTGTCTGCGCCTGGATGGGTTTGAAGGTAGAGGAGGAGCCGCTGAAATGCAAATCCTATCCAGGTTCCTCCTGATGACTCCATCTTTGCTTTTTGTTTGTTCTGGTTCCTTTTGATTACTCCAATGCAGGACTGTCCCTATTTGGTCTTCCATTTGATCTGGATTGAATTTATTTTAATCACATTCTGAATTCAATTGAATAATAATAAAAAACGTCATGGGTCAGGTGTCCAATCAAAGCGGGGTTGCATCAAAGTAGTACGCCTTGGTACCCGTTTATCACTGCGAACAGATATAAAGTGGCAGTTCTAATTATGTCTCTTATTAATGACGTAACACACTAGTACACAAACGCCACACAAAATACACCACACAAAACAAGTCCTGGTGAGGGTCTACAATCTCTGATTGCTCTTTTTCTTTTATAAGTTGTTTTCCTTCATTGGATTTTCTGAGGAATTCTGAAAAGGGTGTTTTCATTGTATCTGGTTTAAGCACTTCACTTTCTGCCAAAAAAAACCAAAATCTGTTTCTGGTGAGCGAGCCATGGATGACATTTCCACGAGATCAGACTGCTGCATCGCTGGAAAAATCTGCTAAGATATGGTGGGAAAAGCCCAGCTGGAAGGGCAGACAAACTAAACTGATCATTAGCAAACAGTCACGTTTGTGTTCACGACATTTTGACCGTGATCATATCGCGCCTCATGGACGCACCGCCAGAGATCCAAAGTATTTACCTTAGAACAAGAGGGGGAATTGTTTGGAACCTTGGAACCTGTGATTCAACATCGCAATGCAGCTATCATCAAATGGTCCATGGCCGCCGATAGTGCAACTCTGAAGCTGCTTCTCTCGGCTGCCCTTCTTCTAGTAACTTGCATCTTTCCTTGCGGCTCCTAACCGGTGCTGAGTGCTGCAAACCGGAACTTGTGTTTTCAATGGCTGTGTGGCCCATTGACACCCAATGGTCACATATGCGAACATATCTGCGTATGTCCTTGAGATGAGGCTCCCATACCACACTTCTCTTGTTCAAGTCTGCTCCTGTCCCGTCTTGCCCCTCTACACGTTGGTATTTCTGCTCCAACTCCTCGTAGTTGCAGCTTTAATTATGCTGTAACACGCCTCTGTTTTCGCCAATTGACTTAACAGTTTGTGTCATGATTTTCCCTGGCAAGGAACTCCCCTTTCAGTTTGGGTTCTTTTAAAGTCAGTCACTCATAGAGAGTGTGCGTGTGCGCGTGCACGCGTGCGTCTTAGTGTTAGTTACATCAGTGATTGAAGTGTAGCACAAGCAAGATAGATGCAAATGACAGAGCATTGATTGATGCTGCCATGGCACGCAAGACGTTTGATTCAGATTTTTACCCTTTGTTGGAATATGGGTACAGATTAACATGATAGCATGGTGATGAGATGGAGCACTGATGGTTAAGTTGTGTAGTCTTGGTTGAATTTGCTCTCACACGATTTGCCTTGACGAAAAGTTAACACCAAAAACATCAACTTCTTGCTTCCCTCCATGATTAGCATACCTCAATCAATGGATTTGTGGCAGCACCGAACCTGTTTTTGGGCAGAACACATGCACGCACCCATGTTAGAAAAAGTATATATATATATATATATATATATATATATATATATATATATATATATATATATATATATATATATATATATATATATATATATAGTGGGGAGAACAAGTATTTGATGCACTGCCGATTTTGCAGGTTTTCCCACTTTCAAAACACATCGAGGTCTGTAATTTTTATCATCGGTACACTTCAACTGTGAAAGACGGAATCAAAAATAAAAATCCTGAAAATCACATTGTATGATTTTAAAATAATTAATTTGCATTTTATTGCATGAAATAAGTATTTGATCACCTACCAACCAGGAAGAATTCTGGCTCTTACAGACCTGTTAGTTTTGTCTTTCAGTAGCTCTCCCATTCTCCACTCATTACCTGTATTAACTGCACCTGTTTGAACTCGTTATCTACATAAAAGACAGCTGTCCACATTCAATCAATCAGACTCCAACCTCTCCACAATGGGCAAGACCAGAAAACTGTCGAAGGACATCAGGGACAAAATTGTAGACTTGCACAAGGCTGGGATGGGCGACAGGACAATAGGCAAGCAGCTTGGTGAGAAGGCAACAACTGTTGGCGCTATTATTAGAAAATGAAAGAAGTTCAAGATAACAGTCGATCTCCCTCGGTCTGGGGCTCCATGCAAGATCTCACCTCGTGGAGCCTCAATGATCATGAGAAAGGTGAGGGATCAGCTCAGAACTACACGGCAGGACCTGGTCAATGACCTGAAGAGAGCTGGGACCACAGCATCAAAATAAACCATCAGTAACACACTACGCCGTCATGGATTAAAATCCTGCAGTGCACGCAAGGTCCCTCTGCTCAAGCCAGCGCATGCCCAGGCCTGTCTGAAGTTTGCCAATGACCTTCTGGATGAACTAGAGGAGGAATGGGAGAAGGTCATGTGGTCTGATGAGACCAAAATAGAGCTTTTTGGTTTAAACTCCACCCGCCGTGTTTGGAGGAAGAAGAAGGATGAGTACAACCCCAAGAACACCATCCCAACCGTGAAGCATGGAGGTGGAAACATCATTATTTGGGGATGCTTTTCTGCAAAGGGGACAGGACGACTGCAGCGTATTGAGGGGAGGATGGATGCGGCCATGTATCACGAGATCTTGGCCAACAACCTCCTTCCCTCAACAAGAGCATTGAAGATGGGGCATGGCTGGGTCTTCCAACATGACAACGACCCGAAACACACAGCCAGGGCAACGAAGGAGTGGCTCCGTAAGAACCATCTCAAGGTCCTGGAGTGGCCTCGCCAGTCTACAGAGCTGAACCCAAGAGAAAATCTTTGGAGGGAGCTGAAAGTCTGTGTTACCCAGCGACAGCCCTGAAACCTGAAGGATCTGGAGAATATCTGTATGGAGGAGTGGGCCAATATTCCTGCTGCAGTCTGTGCAAACCTGGCTAAGAACTACAGGAAACATCTGATCTCTGAAATTGCAAACAAAGGTTTCTGTACCAAATATTAAATTCTGTTTGTCTGATGTATCAAATACTTATTTCATGTAATAAAATGCAAATTAATGATCTAAAAATCATACAATGTGATTTTCAAGATTTTTATTTTAGATTCCGTCTTTCACAGTTGAAGTGTACATATGATAAAAAATTACAGACCTCTACGTGTTTTGAAAGTGGGAAAACCTGCAAAATCGGCAGCGTATCAAATACTTGTTCTCCCCACTGTATATATATTTTTTTAACTGGATGAACAAACTAGGTACATTATGTGACAGTAAAAAAGGACAGGTAGGACAGAAGAGAGTGTAGTGTGTGGAGGGGTTTACAGGGGGCAGTAGATTGGTTTAAAATAGTATTGCATCGGTTCCAATAAGCAATGGTGATAGAAGGGGACTGTTATGTTGGCAGAAATGGTGGATGGTCTGTTATTGTGTGCATGCGTGTGTTGTGTTATGCCGATAGACGTTGAGATGTTCTGATTCTTTGAGGTGTGGATTCTTTCAAAGTAACAGTGTGAATGTGTTGTCTTTATCAATTCAATCCCAATCAGACTGTCGTCATCCCTCCCTCTGCCACAACACCACCACCATTTGCTACACAAATTCGAGAGCACCATTTGGTATCAAGAGAGGGGACTTAATAGAGATGAAGTGGTCTGAATGGCCTTTTCTTGTGCTTCATTCACTGTGAAACTTCATGGTGTTAAAACTTTTTGCAAATTTGGCATGTATGTCCTGCCATAAACATCAGTTGGTTCTGGAAAGGATTATTTTGGGAATTGAGATCTTTTTATTGTTTTTGTTGTTGAATGTCACCCTTTTTTACCCTTTTATGGGAGTAAATGAAATTGTAAATGCAACTTAATTTTATTTTTCTTTCTTTGTTTCTTTCTAGGATCACAGCAAAGATGCTTTTGAGTGGTTGACAAGAAGAGGAGTGTCGTTTCCTTTTGTCTTTTTTTAAGGCCTTTTATCATCTGGATTCCTGGTAAGAGGTATGACATTTTAAAATCTTCATCAACAGTTGTGATTAAAAGGTGATGTTTGTTCAAAACGGTGTGTGTGCGTGCGTGCGTGCGTGTGTGCGTGCGTGCGTGCGTGCGTGCGTGCGTTAGTGTTAAAGCCCGCTCAATAATTTGCCCATGTAAGTTTGGTTTCCTTCACGTAAAAATTTAGGGAAATAATTTTAGTAAATACTGTATATTTGAATGCTGTGTACAACTGTTGTTTTCAATAAAAATGCATCACAATCGGTCAACCACACCATGTCATGTTTTTTCATAATCTGTCATGCTGCATTGACGCTGAGTTGTTGGTTGTATTCTGGAGTTTCAAAAATATCAGACTGCAATTGAGCTCAAACTATAATTCTGGATGTAACTTGGCTTGACTATACCTTTTTTTGTGAGGAATTATCAGGAAGTTGATTCATGATGCCATTTGTGTGCAGGCGAAAAACTCGTCAAATCCAATCCTTGGGGGGGGGGTGGGGAGAGGGAAGTCTTTTGTTCCCATGACCTGACTGGGTGCCCCCAGCATGTATATAAAATTTGGTGTAGATCGGTGCCAAGCCATTTTTGAGACCGTTTGCAAAACAGACTCGCTGTTTGTATTTTAATATGATTACGATGTCTCGGTATGCTGATGTACAAAGGAAGTTTGTAGATGTGGCAGACTGCCAGTGTTTACATTGATATAAAAACACCAGGGTTTCTCTGTTTTTTTTTTCTTTGTTTGTTTTTGAGAATTATTTTTGACAATCATCTCCAATTTGATGAGTTTCACCTTAAAAAAGTTTCTCCAAAGTTGCATGCTTGCTTATGTGATAATTCAGGGAATATTTTTGTCGACTGTCGTCTCTTTTTCGGGAATATTTTCAACAAATTGGGGCAACTTTAAAATTTAATTTCACTTTGACTCGGCTCTCCAGAGATTGTTAGACTGAGTTTTGTTCAATACAAACAGGGTACCCGGCACTGTCTGGTGCTGTTCTAATCCTGTTGGCATTTCAAAGAAATAAAATATTTTATTTTTTTATTTTTTTTTGTGGGTGGCCTAAAAAGGATAATTTAATATTACCTTTAACATGGTTACAAAAGCGTAGGCTCTTTAGCTTAGGTACGATGGTGATTTCAAAAAAAATTCTCACGAAAATTACACCTGTTATTGTTGTAATTGATAAGAAATTATAAATAGGAACATTGGATGTGTGTATATTGCAGAATTCGCTGCAGCATCATACGAAAATCAACACTAAGATTATTCAAATTGAGCAACTATCAATGTCTGCATCAGAAATGGGCAATTGCTGAGAAAAAGTGGCAGCCATCTTGGTATTTACGGGGGATAACCTTTTCTTCTTGCCTGGCCCAAATGAAACGTGCATGCAAATTTCCATGTTTGTATCATCAGTCGAGTAAGGAAGGTGGTGCAAAGGCTGCATACCTATGTTTGAGCTGTCTCGTCTGGTTCCGATCACCAGACGGACTATTCACCGTTGTATCCATGCCTTACGAGCAGGGCGCTGCATCACAATCTGCCGTTGCTTGGACAGACCATTTGCCAGCACTAGTTGTTGGTGCCCAATAAAGACCATACGGTGTCTTTCACCATCACGTTGAATAAATTACAAATCCCTGCCCTGATAGACTGCTGGATGGGCAACAGCAAACCCCCTGGCATAATGCTGGCCAAGCAATGCTTCGACATCACTCGCTCTTATCAGCAGAGTATGAAAACAAAAGATCATTTTAAAATTAATCTCTAATTCGCTGTGCTAAAGTGCTCATTTACATAGAGTTGCATAAGAAATCAGATTGCAAATATAGAGTGCTGACAATGTGAATGGTTCTTATTGTACATCCAGCTGAAATAAACTTTTTGGTTGATTTAACCCAATCTCAAATCTTTAAAAATGGGAAATGTATACTGTGACTTTGGTTTAATTAACCTAATTTCCAGCTATGCATTATTTTGCTCTCTGTATTGCATTCTGTATCTCTATTATTAGTCCCCAAACGGTACCCGAGGTGACTGTCGGTTTACTCTCCGTCTGCCCGTCCGTCTCACCTGTGGTTTTTCAGACTCCCCCCCCCCCATCCCCTTTAACAATTTTAACTGAAACTTGGTACATGGCTTTATTTTAAGTTATAGAACAAGTTTGAGTTTCAGGGTGTTTTGTTTGTTTTTTTCCCCAGAGTTATGCCCTTTTTAAAGTTTGAAAATATCACATATTATATATGGGTCAGTGTACAGCTGCCCTGACTCTACCCCACTGCTGTCTCGTCTGGGTTGTCCAACCCATTGGCTGTACAGCTGGCCTGACTCCACCCTAATAAAATAATGTGCCACCATTGCATGAAGCAACACAGATCGGCAGGCCTCAGAACTTAGGCCTGGGTGTTAGTCCATGGCCCAGTACAATTGGAATGATACCAGGTATGTAAATGCGATGCTTTATATATGCACTTCAGCCGTACAGATATTTTGCTTCATGTATGTACATGGAGTTATTACCTCTGCCACTAAAGGTGAATGGAGGTTATGTTTTCACCTCTGTCTGTTGGGTCGCCAAAATAGGTGACCCTTATTGTCAGTAATTCTGTCTGTTTGTTTGGATGTTTGTTCGTTTGTCATCAGCATAATTGGTTGTAAACGTGGGTGGATTTGACCAAACTCGGGTGGTAGGTACATCTTATGACCTCGTGCTTTGGAAATTGTGATGGTTGCTAGGGACACTGGTTCCCAAGCAACAACCGAAAAACCTTCAAAATCGGTACCGTTCACGCGAAATCAATTCCGAAAGCCATTATCCCACGTAGGGTTATAAAATTTGGCACAAATGATCTACAGGTGATGCTCTATCAAATATATTCCGTTTTTTGTGATATATGGAATACTTTACCCGCAGCGCCCCCTACAATTCAGGTATGCGCGAAAATTGAAGGCCCCCTAGCGACCAGGTGAGTGCATCGATACGAATGAAACCTTGCAGGTTCATGGTACTCAATGAGTACTACAACTTTGCCTCAGGACATATTGACCGATTTCGCTTAGGTCAGGGGTCAAAGGTCAATTAGTGCAAAAATCAATAATATGCAAGAGCTGGAGGTGCCTTCGTGCGAAATGCAACTCCTCCTCGGGTTCTGGTCGGATGGTCATGAAAATTTACACTAATCGTCTGGAATACATTGTGCACAAACGATTGAGCCGGATTTTCGATTTAGATCTTTGTTCACCCACAGCACCCCCTCGAACTTTGGGGATTTCCGATTTCAAACCGCATTTTCGGTACTTTTCATTCAAATGGATACCGAGTAGTTATCAGTAGATGGAAGTGGATGAGATTTGATATGCATAATCTTAAGGTGATTCCCTATCTGCTATATGACATCCATTTTGCTATATATCTTATAGTTTCCATGCTCGGCGACCCATCGCCGCCTACCGGCTTGTCTGTTTGTTACTTGGCGAAATCTTCGATTTTGTCAAGTATGTTGGTCTGTTCCGTTTGTTGGTTTGTTTGTTTGTCCGGTCGTCTACAACCCAAACGGCTGGACCAGTCTTTCTTAAATTTTTACACCTGATAGGCAATCCACCTGAGACGGTCCGCGTCCAAACCCCGTCTTAATCGGACTAAACGTCGTGACGTGACGTCACACAACGTGAAAACACATTTTTGGACATAACTCAGTGACTGGAAGTCGTAGCGACTTCCGGTTGACGCCAAATTAAACTTCATTCAAATGTCTAAATGATTACTAAATGCATCTTATTACAAATTACGCATAGTTTTCGCAAGCATATGACGTCAAAGTTTTGCCTATTGACGTCATTTAAAAAAAATATTTACGCTCGTGTACAGCCGAAACTACTGAAGCAATCGTTCTCAAATTTTAACACATGATAGCCAATCTTGCTGAAATAGTCTGGGATCAAATCACGTCATAAAAGCACTTAACGTCACGACGTTACGTCAAAAAAAGGTGAAAACAAGCATTTGAACATAACCCAGTAACCGGAAGTCGTAGCGACTTCCTGTTGACGCCAAAACAAACTTCAATGGAATATCTAAATGTTTTAAAATGCATGTTAGTACAAATTATGCACAGTTTTTGCAAGCGTATGACGTCAAAGTTTTTAGCTATTGGCTTGATTTTACAAAAATTCTATTCGTTCTACAGGTCACAATTCTTAACCGATTTGGATGAAATTTTAACAGCTGATAGACATCCACAGTGCAAAAAGATATGTGACTTTTGGTGATGTTCAAGATCAGGATCTGGATTCTGCATCACTTTATATTATCGCCCATTATAAACCAATGGGTAATTTTGTGAATTACACATGGCTATTTCTCACAGTTTTGCACTGATTATATTGAAACTTATACTGTCTATTTATGCATGTAATATTAACATGTGTACAAAGTTTGATCGAAATTGACCCAAGGTCAAGGTCAGGGTCATCCAAAACATGAAAAACACACATATAAAATATATATTTTTGTTTTACAACATATTTCAAACCTGATAACGGGATCGTAAAGCTGGTTGAAAAGCAATGTTCCTAGGTATTTTCAAATATTTTCTACGATCAGAATGAAGGCAACAAGCACCGATGATAAGTTGTTGAATGTCACATGGTGGCTTTAAATGAGTTGTGAAAATTTTCAATCTGCTGCCGTTACCAGGACAACGCGCGCCTGATAATTGTTATTTGTGACGTCGCGTCATTTTATTAATGTACGAACAAATAAACACCACACATTCCATGACATTACAGCTTGGACCACCACACGGAAAGGTCAACTAATTTGCCAAGTGTCGTGCTAAGCACGATTTTTCATTACTTATTACCTCTACCACCAAAGGTGAAGGTGGTTATGTTTTTTTTCCCCCTTTCTGTCTGTTTGTTTGTCTGTTTGTTTTGAACAGGATATCTTATAAAGTTGTGGAAGGATTTATACAAAATTTGGTGGAGAACTTGGGTATGCGACACTGACGAAATGATTCGATTTTGGTGACGATCCGGATCCTAGAATTTAAAAAAGTGATTCTGCACCATTGAGTGATCGGGTTAAAACAATATATAGTACGATATCTGAAAAAACGTTTTGGATAGATTTGGACAAAACTTGGTGGATGAGTTGGTTCGGTGACAAGAACAAGCTGATTAAATTTTAGTTCAGGTCCGATTCCAGATGCAGCTAATCGTAAACGAATCGTAAATGTAAACTAATCAGCCTGGCAGAGGTACGCAGTCTACTGAATGGCTGTTCTAGTGTTTTTTAAATATGAAATGGGCAAAGCCTAGCAACAAAAGAAACACGGTGGGTTGGAAAGGTTCTTCACTTTGGTTCCGGTATCGGCTTGAGCGTGCGTTAAACGCAAACATTTTTATCTCCCGAACATTCATTGGGACCGGTAGGGGACACATTGTAAAGCAATTGTTCACTTGTTCTCATTGGTTCTTTGTATCTCTAAGTCAGTTGTGAATTTTTAGCTCACCTGGACTGAGTTCTGGGGATTGTTGCACCAAATCCTTCTCTCATGTTAGTTTGCTTATTTAATAGGGGCAAAACATAGTAAAACTAGAAGGGCACTCGGTAGAGTGCATACCTCCACCACGTAATGCCTGAACCACGAGAACATATCGGGCCCAATACATTTTTGAAATATCATACGATACAATACTATATCGTTTTTTTTGTCCTATCTCTCAATGGTGAAGAATCGCGTTGATAATTAAATAATTATCGTATGCAGATACGGATTCGGATCTTCACCAAAATCAAATCAATTCATCCTTGCGACATACCCAATCTGTCCACCAAGTTTCGTCCGAATCCGTCCACAATTTTTTAGATATTGTGCTATATATCATTTTAGCCCTATCTCTCAATGGTGAAGAATCACTTTAAAAATTCTAGTAGTCAGATCCAGATCTGGATCTTCACCAAAATTGAACCAATTCTTCCTTGTCACACACCCAACGTGTCCACCAAGTTTCATCCGAATCCGTCCACAACTTTTTGAGATATTGTGCTATATATAGTTTTTGGCCCCATCTCTTAATGGTGAAGAATCACTTAAAACATTCTCATAGTCATCCGGATTTTCACCAAAATCTAATCAGTTCGTCCTTGTCACACACCGAACCTGTCCACAAAATTTCATCCGAATCCATCCACAACTTTTTGAGATATCCTGTACACAAACGGACAGACAAACTAAGAGAAAGGGGTGAAAACATAACCCCCTTCACCTTCAGTGGCGGAGGTAACTAACATGTCCGTCTTTACGAAAAACTGAAGCGTCAATCATGGTTCAATACATAATGTGATCGGAGGAGTTGTTTTATTGATGACTTTGAGATGTCCATTATGCTGGAGAGATTTAATCATGTTACAATAGCATGAGAAGTGGGTGAGCTCAGAATTATCAAATTTGGATTGATATTTCAGTTGTCATGTTTGGCCTTGCTTTGCATAAATGGTTACAAAATACAAGAAAGGTGACATGTTGTTTTCACTCTCCAATTTTCCATGATGTGTCTTTTGTACTGCCCAAGTGTGTAAACAAACTTTCATAAATGTTTCTGCCTCATATGTGGCATAATTTCCTATTGCAAGTGCCTGTACATGGGGTGCTCCATGAGTTATGATTATGGATATCCACAATTAGTGCAGCAGATAACTGCAAAATACCCCTAGAGTACTTCGGTTTGTGATGCAAGCATGAAATTTGGCACAAATACTCTCTTTGGTCTACTGTGTTAAAAAATGGTGCTGGCCATGAAAAAAATCAAGATGGCCACCATCCAAATTGAAAAGTATGATTCCAAAAGCAAGTATTTGGATTAAAGACAATATTTTGAGCGTATACCTAGGTTTTAGGGGTCAAAGAATCTAATAGGAATGTTGTCTGGGCTCCAGTACATAATCAAATGGTCAAAGCAAAGATGGCGTCCAAGATGGCCACCATGAAATCTATAAATCCTAATATTTCAGGAACTGTGCTGAAGATATTTTCTTATTTTCATCAGAATATCTTCTGATGCAAGCATGAAATTTAACATAAATGATCTCTAGTCTTCAAGGATCACTCTTTATGCAAAAATATTGCTCCTCCTGAAAATTAAAATGGCTGCCATTTTCAAGATGGCTGCTAAGCCGTATCTCCAGAAAAATCAAGCTGGTAATAATCATTTCTCATTTCACAAAATTTAGTGGTAAAATACTTTTATTTCTGATTTATTGCATAAATGTTCACTTGTTTGTCATATATTGCAAAATTACCTGTCACAACAAAGATGGCGTCCAAGATGGCTGCCGTAAAACTTAAAAATATTTCATCAATGAATAAACTTAGAAATACTAAGTACTATAAGTCGGCAAATAGGTAATAAAGATAATGGATTTCATTAGAATTATTACTTATTTTGTCAGATTGCATTTTAGAGGGTGGAGGAAAGCTTAGCATAATTATAATAGAGTGATGTCAGCGCACAACCAGGGCACACTGGTGATGTCACTGCTGTGTAACTCAGCATGGGGTTCAGTGTCAGCTGATCTAGCTTTACTAATGCTGTAGTAATAGACTAGTAGTTGTAGTATAGTTTAGTTTAGTGTCCCAAATGCTGTCTAACAGCCCCATATCCAGTAGATAGTAAACAGTAGTTTGTAGTTACTAGATTTAGTTAGATAGCCGCGCCTGAATTGACAGGGTGTGCCAGCGCGGGAGAGCCGAGCCAAGGGTAAGGGGGCTATACATGACTTGCTCATGTAGTTACCCGAATGGTGTACAGATCACACGGGACTTAAATGACACTGGATGAATGATCGGGCTATGTGTAGGTCACCTGAACCTAGTCGTATCCCATACAGGAATGTGTGTTGATTAAGGTGGTAAAAGGATAAACCCTCAGCCTTAATCAAAATGGCAGATGCGAATCCAATTTTATCCAGGAGGCAAACAGACTGGACTAGATGCTGTCTTTGCCAAAAAGACAAAAAAGAATGAAGCCCTGACTTCCCCTCCTACCCATCATGTCCCAGAACATGATGGGTATACTTTGCTAGCGACCAATATACCTCTATTCAATGAGATCAGTGCACTCCCATTGATTTTAGACCCAGCTAGACTGAATGAGGGTGGAGGTATAGAGGCAACGCTGAGAAGGAATGAGGCAAAGTACCACATGAGTTGTCAGTTGTTATTTAATAACACTAAACTCGATCGTGCCAAGAAATGTCGATCCGACTCTCGTGGTAGTGAAACAGATGAAGGGCATGTGAAGCAGCGAGGAACTAGCCATGATGGTCAAGTATGTATTATGTGTGAAAGCACATCACCTGAATCTGACCTTCGGCAAGTTATGACCATGAACTTGAACAAGAGGCTGCACGAGTGTGCTCAAACACTGAATGATGGCATGTTGTTAGCAAAACTGGGTGGTGGAGATGCCATTGCCCAGGAACTAAAATACCATCGTGCCTGTCTCACTGTACAACAGGGAGAGATACCATCTCAGAAGTCTTGAGAAAGACACATCAAACTAAGGAGGAACCAGATGTGTACCCACTGGTTCTTTCGGAATTGGTGAATTACATTGTTGAAACCAGTCTGAATTCAGACGGTCCCACAGTCTTCCCCCTTGCAGATATTTACCAGTTATACCAACAACGTGTGGCACAACTGGCTGTTGATACTCCCACTGTCAATACCACCAGATTAAAGGATAAATTATTGGCTGAAATCCCTGAGCTTGAAGCTCACAAAAAGGGAAGAGGTGTGCTTTTAGCATTCCAGAAAGATGTGGCTTTGTCACTATCAAAAGCATCAGAATACTCTGATGCACTTGTGATGGCTTAAGCTGCAAAAATCTTGAGACGACACATACTAGACCATCAATCAAGATTTGATGGCACATTTCCTGAAGGCTGTGTTAAAGATGCTATACCACCCATTCTCCTTCAATTCGTCGGGATGGTTGAACATGGTGCAGACATCAAATCACAGCTGAGATTTGGGGCTTCAAAGTCTGACCAGGCCATTTCCCAGCTGCTGCAGTATAACTGCTATTCCCGATACAAAGAGGGAGCAGCAACACACAGACACTCCAAAGACAGAGAAACACCATTCCCAGTGTACATGGGTCTCTCTATCTTTGCCAAAACCAGGAAGAGAAGCCTGGTGGAAATGCTACATGAGCATGGCCTCAGCATCTCCTATGACGACGAACCATCCATGGTTGATTTTCCCTTTGCAAAATTGGAAGAATTTTTCTGTCCATATCTGAACCATATTTGACAAGTTAGTAAACCTTAAAAAAAAATCTTCATTTTGTTCCAAACGCAAGTTCGTGAACAATGGTTTATAGCTATTGTGGCAGCCATCTTGGACTCCCATCTTTGTTTCAGCAGTATGCATGGGAACTAGGAATTTAAAACCATGTCCACCTGATTAGTTGATCCCAAAAACCTAGGTACAGATCCAAAAATTATGAGTCTATGTCTATTATTTCCTGAAATATGAGCATTGTTTTGGTTTTGCGGCAGACATCTTGGATGCCATCTTTGTTACAACCATGCTGTGAGGTGTTGCATTACAAAGAATAATCATGCTAAAATCTTAGACACAAAAAACTTTGGTTTACACCCTTAATGTTGTGTTTTGTTTCAAATATTTAGCTGCCACGCCCCCCTAACAAACGGACGCCAACGTTGTCAGACGGAATGAAAACCCGTCATTCTTGTTACAAAAACAGCTAAAATTGATGAAAAAGCGGCCGAAATTGAAACCAACACAGTAATTACGGTCGCAATAGCAGATATAATAGAAACCAACACGTTTATTCTACACGCAAGAACAGTCGTGACGGACACAAGAACGGTCAATCCCGAAATAGAACAGTGGGGAATGGAAGCAACATCGGTTATTTCCGTCGCGAAACGGCGGAGACCTAAGCGAAAGCGATTCATTCCGGTTACCAGAACGTGGGAAACATGGCGGCTTGAAAAGTTCTTGAAGTTATGGTAAGTTAACTTTAACGTAGTCTGCCTTGAATATATCACGTCTGTTAATGAAAACCCGTTTGTGGTACGGGATATTATACAAGCAGCGATAAATGCGCCCTCTTGACTGAATGTGTGGCTGACATTTTGTGTAATTTGTGCCCCCGTGCTGCAGCGATCAGTGACGATTGATCGTTTATATTTGCAAGAGGTAAAATTTGATAGTAATAATAAATTGCAAATTCCAATAAAATAACAAAGTTAATATGAAGTAAAAACTGTAAAAAGATCCCATACATGATCCCCTATGTTGAACTGGGCATACACAACTAGCGATCCTTCACTCGGGGCAAACCAAACATTATCATCACAACAAAATTCCGTTTAATAAAGTGTTAAAACTACATCAAGTACTACCCACAATATATTATCTATATTACATTTATGTTCGAGGCACAAGCACTAAAAATTTACATACCGTAACAGGTCGTTCTCCTGCATCTGCCATCTTGTTCGCACTACAGTAACCGGAATGAACCGCTTTTGTTTCGCGACGGAAATAACCAATCTTGCTTCCGTTCCCCACCGTTCTATTTCGGGATTGACCGTTCTTGTTTCTGTCACGACTGTTCTTGTGTGTAGAATAAACATGTTGGTTTCCATTATATCTGCTATTGCGACCGTAATTACTGTGTTGGTTTCAATTTCGGCTGCTTTTTCATCAATTTTAGCTGTTTTTGTAACAAGAATGACGGGTTTTCATTCCGTCTGACAACGATGATGTCCGTTTGTTAGGGGGGCCTGGCTGCAGAAGAGGAATTTTCTGTGCATATGGTGGCCATCTTGAAAAATGGTTGCCATCTTGGAATTTTGCGTGGCCAGTGCCTTTTTTGAAAAAAGTGGACCTCAAAGAGTATTTGTGCCAAATTTCATGCTTGCATCACAAACCGAAGTATTTTTGCAGTTATCTGCTGCACAAAATAATTGAACGATTCACCTCTGACTTTGTCCGATTCATTTTGCTTCTATTCAGAATTACCTTCAATCTTTTGTTGACCTTTTAAGTAGAGGTTGCAGATCAGAAAAAAAATCAAAAAATCTATTTTCCCACAGTTATGCAGGTTGCACAATATAGGAGTAATTTCTAGATTATGTGTTGCTGCACATTATCATTTGTGTGGGTATGCACAAATTATCACCTGTTTGATGGAGGTGGAAAACACTGTCTCAGGCATTGTTCCAGAATATCTCATAAATGCACGATTGGGTTCAGATGTGGTGACTGAAGACCATGACATGGATAACATCAGTGTCATGCTCATCAAAGCATTGGGCGACGTTCTCTGTGGATGGGGGCAGTGTCATCCTGGAAGACGCTTCCTCCCGGCAGGAAATAAATGCTGCCAAATGGGAGTGAAGATGATCACTCGGTTCCATTAAGTAGCTATTGGCACTGACCTTGCCTTCTGAGGGAATGACTACACCCAAACCATGCCAGGAAAATGTTCTGCACAACATTACAGAGCAACCAGAAGCCTTCACTGTTGGAACCAAGCGTTTAGGGTTGTGAAGGATGATTCATCTAACCATATCACATTTCTCGACTGCACGGTAATCCATTGCCTGTGCTCTTTGCACCACTAGGCTCACATTCGTGCATTGCCAGGTGTGATGTGTGGTTTGTGCACTGCAACCCGACTATGGTATCCCACTCATTGGAGTTCTCGGCGGACCATTTTTGATGAAACTGGCTACACGTGCCCCGGTTGAAATTTACAGTCAACCGATCTGCATTTGCTCGCCTGCTTTGCCTTCCTTGCACCTCAATTAATGCACTCAAATCACGATCCTGAAGTATGCGCTTCCCCGACCTTTGCCCTTTGCTGATGATGTCTTTCCCTCGGAGTTCCATGCCGGCATCACTTTAGACACTGCTACTTGTGAAACATCAGCAAGTTGAGCTGCCTTTTTCACTAAAGCTCCTACCAAACGTGCCCCAACAATCACCCTCTTTCAAAGTCATTAAGGTCTACTCTTGCAGCCATGTTAGCCATAATTATAGGCAACTTGGCCTGTGCAGACTTTTTATATATGATCTTGAACATGCTGGGATGTTATTTGCTTAATTAACACATGGGCCACACCTGTGTGGAAGCCATTGCTTTCAAGGTACTTGGTGTCCCTCATTTATCCAGGTGTTTGCTTCTCTTTTTTTTTGTCCACTACCTGTATCTTGCACGATGAAATGTGCTGACTTTGACATCTTGTTTATTATATTAAATAAAGACATATTTCAAAATTTTGTGCAGTATCCTATCCTGTCCTACTATATTAAATAATTCAATTATGTATGTATGTACGTAATGTATGTACTTACATCTGAAAATCATAGAAAGAAACAGGGCTGCTGGTTGGGGCCAAAAATGTCACTGCTCTTGCACCTTTGTGCCATGTGTTGCCATAACTACCAAGTTTGGTGAATTTCTGCCCAACCTTTAGGAGATATTTTGTGTGACAGGTGGACAGACTGACAGATGGTGCTGATTACAATATCCTCCCCATGTTTTTTTTCCAAAAAGAATGAGGATAAAAATCCACTCCCCCATCCCTCATCGCCGGGTCTTACAATTTTTGCCTGATCCTCCCCAAATTTTGCACACATATTGCCAGTATACAGGGTCATGTCATAGGCACATGGGGATGGTGTGGTTGGGAAGGGGAGTGTTGACAGCTTGCCAATAATCCCAAAGGGAGCGGGTGTTTCTATTGCTCAAAATTTGAGTAGAAGGGTATTCCTTAACCTGACTGCCAGATGTAATCATTCACGTCACTTGTGATGAAAATCATCATCGTCATCGACATCCTACAGTAGTTTGACTGGTATGCACTCCTGAATTGCTGGACAGAATAAGTTGAAGACTGATACTTGTACCAAGAATGTGTATGGGGTAGTTTTAGACTTTAGAGGGTTAAAATATTCCTAGTACCGGGGGTTCAGGATGGGGAGGGGATCCCAATTCTCTCTCTGTAAATACAGTACATATGGCATAGTGCCATTCCTGGTGCAAGCATGTGTGGAAGTAATTTTGCACATAGACATATACACATACATACACACACCCACATGCACTCACACATATACACACACAAGATAACGTGCACACATTTAGAGACACTTGTACTCGTACAAGTATAGACATACACAAACACCATAATATAAAGTAAAATATACAATCGTGAGCAAAAATATTGGCATCCCTGCACTTTTATCAAATAATGCAACATTTCTTCCAGAAAATTGTTGAAATTAAAAAAAAATATTTTGGTGTCAATATATGTATTTCTTTGGTTTGCAATGGAACAAAACAAAAAAACTCAAAAACTTACTAAATCTTAACTTATTCCACACAGAAGTCCTAAAATGGCTGGACAATATTCTTGGCACCTTTTAGAAGTTGTGAGAAATAATTAGATTTCAAGCAGGTGATTCTCCTTTACTTTGGAATTGAACTCACCTGTGGTGAGTTGCAGGTGCCTGTAATATAAAAATCATTCATTCATCCAGTTTGAATAGAGAAAAGGAGTCATTCTGTTGTTTTGTGTCACCGTGTGTACCTCAATGAGAATGGAGAAAAGAAAGAAAACCAGAGAATTGTCTGTGGAGGTCAGATACAAGATTGTAGCCAATCATGGATAATCTCAAGGCTACAAGTTCATCTCCAGAGACCTTGACGTTCCTGTCTCCACCGTATGCAATGTTATCAGGAAGTTTAAGGCCCATGGCACTGTAGCCAACCTCCCTGGACGTGGAGAAAGCACCTCGATGAACTGCCATACAGATTCAAGCTGACCTTCACACACAAGGTACGACAGTTTCAACTCGCACCATCCGTCGCCAACTCAATGAAAGGGAGTTCTATGGTAGGAGACCCAGGAGGATCCCACTGCTGAGAGAGACAGAAAAAAGCCTGACTGTAGTTTGCAAAAACACACCTGAACACGCCAAAATCCTGGGAGAATGTTCTGTGAACAGATGAGTCCAAATTCGAGCTTTTTGGGAAAGCCCATCATCTCAATGTTTACAGAAAACAAAATGAAGCCTTCAGATAAAAGAACACCTTCCCAACAAACATGGAGGAGGTTCAGTGATGTTTTGGAGTTGCTGTGCTGCTTTTGGCACTGGGTGCCTTGAATATGTGCATGGCATCATGAAATCAGGAGTTTATCAAGACATTTTGGAGCGCAATGTTCAACCCCTTGTCAGAAAGCTGGGTCTCTGTTAAAGGTCATGGGTCTTGCAGCAGGACAATGACTCCAAACACGCTTTAAAAAGCATACAGAAATGGTTCAAGACAAAATTATGAACTGTGAAGTAGCCGGCAATGAGTCCACATCTAAATCCCGTTGAACACCCGTGGGGAGATCTGAAAACAGCAGTTGGGAGAAGGCATCCTTCAAATCTGGGAGAACTGGAGCAGTTTGCACAAGAAGAGTGGCCCAAACTGCCAGTGGAGAGGTGAAGGAAGCTCATTCATAGCTAGAGGAAGCGCTTAACTGCAGTTATTTTGTCCAAAGACTGTGCTTCCCAATATTTATTTGAGGGTGTCAATAATTTTGTCAGTGCCATTTATTTTTATTTTTATGATTTAAAAGGATATATTAAGTTCTGAATCAGAAACAAAGGTTCTGTAATATTAACAGTGAAATAATGAATTGTAGAGACCAAATACTTTTGTCAATTTCAACTTATTTTTGAGAAAATTGTGCGTTATTTGAAAAAAGTGCAAAGGTGCATTGGCACCTTTTTTTTTTTTTTTTTAGTCGTGTCGTTTTATTTTTAAAAAAATATTTTTAGCCAATATTTTTGGCCACGACTGTAAATGGATGAGTGTGTGTTTGTGTGTGTCATACTTTTTATTTATTAATTACATACGTCTGATCATTAATTACGCATGATTGCAATGTAACTTTTGACTCTTTAGACTGCTGAGACCCCTTCAAACTTTGAAGACCCTTTAAGACTCTGAGGACCCAAAGGTACCAAGAGTCCTAAAGGTCCTTGAGGAACCAAAAGTCCCCAAGGACAAAAAACTTCCCGAGGACCCAAAGGTTCCCCCAAGAGTCCCCGAGGACCCAAAGGTTCCCCAAAAGAGTCCCCGAGGACCCAATAGTCCCCCGAAGAGGACCCAGTGGGCCCCCAAAGAGTCCCAGAGGACTCAATGGTCCCCCCAAGAGTCCTGAGACTCGACTCTACTACAAAAAAATCTGTTAGAATTCCCATGTTTTAAACGCACGCCACGTTAAGGTATCTCAAGCAGCTTAATATGTCGTCCAACCATAGCATGGCATTCTAAATACAAAATATTTCACAAAAACAATATCATTGCAACAAAGCATGTATTAATTTAAACTAATAATACTTACAACAATAATAAGAATAGTATCATATGGAAATAATAGAAACAAACATATACTCCCCATGCTAGCCCCAAGCACATCTGGGCTGAGAGAAAGGCAAGCTAATGCACAAGCATTACAGCAGGCTGGTATGCAACAAGGCTATGAAGACCAATGAAAATTTGGTCCTTTGGACCAATGGGCCCACTCATTTAAGGTATAATTATGTGTGTTCCTATGAAAATATAGTATGCCAATTGTTCTGATTCAGCTGTTATTTGCATGGGGACAATTGTGTAGGAGTAGTTGGCCACATCGTAGCCCGAAGGCTGGGTTTTGGCCTTGATTTTCAAATATATATTATCTTGTTTAACCTTCATATGCACATAAAATTGCACCTTTGTTCACTTGTGTGTATAAAAGGACCTTGGTTGAGGCACCCAGTTGGAGATTCTGTGCAGTTACTCTGTGTTTCTCTTCCCATGCATGCATGAATAAATGATTCAACTCTGTTACATTGAAACCTGATTAGAGACTGAGTTTTCTTCCATGATTTTTTGGCATAGTCGGCAGGATCACAAACCTCGGAGGAGATGGGATCGGCAGGCCGCGGCTGGGTGACAGCAAACATTGCCAGCTGAATCAGAGGTAAGGGAGCCTTTTGAAATTCGCTGTTTTGTGTTTGCTTTCACTGCAGACCGTATGCTGCTCGTCTCCAATTTACCGGATAACGCAATCCTATAATTTAACCTCAGTGTTCAGAGTTGAATCATCTATAGGGGGAATAGAAAACAGGTTAGAGTCCTGTTACATTCAAATGTTAAAAGGGGGTTCGAGGCCCCAATATAGAATAAGGGGTTGGAGTCTCCAAAATAATAATGAGTAAGAGTCCCCTTTGTGCACAATGTGGGTTAAAGTCTCACTGACTTGATGTCTCAAGTGTTGGTGAAATAGTCTTGTGTATAACGTTTTGTTGTGTATGTATGTAACAATCTGTATGTCGTAAATTGTGAAACTTAAGTATGAGCAATAAACTAGGAAAGTTGGGCCAGGCCGTTCCCCCTGATGAGAGAACTTGTGCCAGGTACATGTATGATGATTATGGGCCAGAGTCTAAAAGTGATGTAAGGAAATGGTGTGAGTGGACAACAGGCATTATAAAGTTGAATTTCCCAGAAGATGGTAGAACGGTTAGAAAATCTGAGAAAAGTATTGGAAAGTTGGGAACAAAATAAATAAACTGCTACCAAAGTGAATTGGAAGGTGTTCATGATGTGGAGTGATGAATGCAGGACAAAATGCAAAAAATCGAAGTTGTCCAATTTGAAACGTAATGTCGACAAGGCACAAAGTATTATCAGTGATGTTACAACTCAAATACCACTAAAAACTGAAAAGAGCAAGAAGGTGCAGAACGCCATAACAGCAGAATTAACTGTCGAGGAGGAAAATGAGGATGAAGACTGGCTGCCACCATACGCTCTGGCTGGGGTGAGTGCACCACTGTGCCCCACTGGAAGCGTCGAGCACAGCCGCGTCTCCTTGCGCCGCTACATCGCAAACGTTAAAACAAATAACCGAGGAGAAACAAAGGAAAGTTGTAAGCCCTGTGACGAGGAGGTCAACGACTGGATCCATGGCTCTCGTCAAAAGACAGAGACCAGGTGTCATGTGTGTATGTATGTATGTATGTATGTATGTATATATATATATATATATATATATATATATATATATATATATATATATATATATATATATACATATATATATATATATGTATATATTGTTACGGAAATGGCCCTTAATGGAAATATTAAGGATAGGATTAGCTCAGATCCCCCATTAAATTCATGTATAGATAGGTTGTTTGGTATAAGGGACGATATGTGTGTGTTGGGAGGTGCAACAGACTTTTATGTTCATATGGTGGTGGAACGAGAGAAACGAGAGATTATTCTTCTTCCTCTCCTGTACGAACGGGAGGGGAGTGGCCCAGAGCGAGAGGTGTGGCCTGGACAGGAAGTGACGCGAAGGGGCGGAGCCTTTGGTCACTGAGTCGCCTGGAGAGGGGGTTGGTAAAAAGGAAACGAAAGGAAAAAGGAGTTCTCAGTTGGAAAAGAGAGCCGAACGAAAGGAAAGAAGGGAAGCATCAAGTCAGTTTTGGCGGTTTTGAAGACAGCAGGCGGTTGAGAGGAGTGCTTGTATCTCGAAGCGAGCAAACAAAGGAGTGCTGTGTGTGAGGAACGGCCGGGTTCTCGAGGCGTGCTCGGAGTCGCTTCGAGGTGAACGAAGGAGGCACCGTGTTTTATCTGCCGGGAGAGACGCTGACCCGACCTGCACGTCGGTGATTCGACCGAGAGAGGCACTGAGAGGACGAAGCGGGAGTCGGGCTTCTAGGCGGGAAGGCCTGAGAGGAGACGCCGGACCTTCGGACGGTCCTTGCTCACCTCACGGCTCGTCACGTTTGCCGACCCGCCTGTGGAACTCGGACCTCGACTGGGGCCTCGTTTGGAGAACAGGCCAGGCCAGGATTTGTGTGCTGGACCGTAAGAGAGATCAGCTGGGGCCCATCTTCGACCCTACGCGAGGTCAGAGCGCACGGAAACTGCGCACGCGGTGACTTGCGCAGGAAAGGCACTGCGCCTCCATCTTGCCGCGTGGCATGTTCGAGCGGGAGTTCGAACCCGTGGACACCACCGCTTGTTACGAGCGACATTCGTGCCTTTTTGGACTCTGTCCTCTCGTCCATGAGCCATCACCAAGTACTCTGTGTGCATGCATGCTGTCTGTTTGAACGTGTTGTATAAGGCATATTTTGTAGAATCCCCTTGAAACCTTTAGCCATGGTCCCCTAGTTAAGAACGGGTTGATTGTTAATATAACCATTGTCGTGTATATTGCTTGTGTTGTGATCCCTGATGTCCCCAATAAATCTGGTTAATTCGTATGCAGTTGCCGCTATGGATTAATGCGTGTCGCGTCGAGGAACGATCCGTTCGATTGGCATATAAAACCAAAAAGTGGTTACAGACTGGTCGACTCCGCTCGGTCTCTGACAAAGCCAGTCTGTAACTAGGGGTTCTATCTCCCCAACTGGTAAGGTACAGGATTACGTTGGTATCGCGATTGAAGACACGTGACCCAAGGCCTGTGCCGAGCCGGCTGGCATTCTAGACTCTCAGAGATGGCGGTGGCGAGGCTGGCACCAAGGACCGGGTCAGATTCCCGCCACCCCGGATCCGCAACAATATATATATATATACACACACACACACACACACACACACACACACACACACACACACACACACACACACACACACACACACACACACACACACACACACACACACACACCGGGCGTAGTGGCTTGCGCCTGTAATCCGGCTACTCGGAGGCTTGGGTTGGAGGATCGCTTGAGGACGGGAGCTCTGCGCTGGGCCATGCTATGAGAGGGTGTAGAGCAGCCCGGGAATCATGGCGAAACCCAATCCTTATCCCTGTGTCGTAAGAGGCGACCAGGGTTGCGTCAGGAAGGACATCCGGTGTAAAACCTATGCCAAATCAGTATGCGGATCATAACGGATGAACCGCTGTGGCGACCCCTAAGGGGAGCAGCCGACAGATGCACATATGCAAGTGTATATATATATATATATATATATATATATATGTATATATATATATATATATATATATATATGTATATATATATATATATATATATATATATATATGTATATATATATATATATATATATATATATATATATATATATATATATATATATATATATATATATATATATATATATATATATATGAGGCCCCGCGAGGAGTGATGTTAGCGACATTTATTAATGATATGATGATGATAGGCTCGGATGATATGGTAAGAGTTAAAATAGTGCGATGTGGCATTATCTCCAAATTGGCCGATGTGTCCCTTACATCACTCCTCCTCGCGGCGCTTCATATGTACATACATATATATATATATATATATATATATATATATATATATATATATATATATATATATATATATATATATATATATATATATATATATAGTTTGGAATTTGATTGCACACAACATACAGGTTCCTTTAGTCAGCTATGTCGATAAGTGCTTGTTCCCTAGATAGCTCACCTTCCATTGTTTAAATGTTTAGAAATCGATTAGTTGCGCTGTTATGGTGGTGGTTCTTCTTCTTTTTGCTTCATGGAGCGCTTTGTTCTCCGTTTGGTTCCCGGCTTGGTGCGAGTCATCGACTTCATCTTGGAGGTGGTTCCTCAGGGAAGTGGCGCATGGACGAGAAGGATCGGCGCCTCATCTTACCAGCACGTGTTCAGAAGCGTGGGAGGATTTGCTGGAGCTCGGGAAGGATCGCGGCTCATGGCGATTGGATCCAGTTCGCTCTCGCTGGAGCCCCGGGTCCGAAAAACTTGAAGACCACACGAGGTGGAGAGGTTCGAGAGAGGTCCTGGGTTTCAGCTCACCTGTCCTCCGAGCTGGAGCCTGTTATTAAAGGCCTCAGCCACCATTTTCTTGGGTGTGTGTGTGTGTGTGTGTGTGTGTGTGTGTGTGTGTGTGTGTGTGTGTGTGTGTGTGTGTGTGTGTGTGTGTGTGTGTGTGTGTGCGCGCGCGTACGTGTGTCCATGGGCCCGTCTAATAAGTAGGAATTTGTTAAGTGCTTTGTGTGCTGTAAATGTTTGCATTGCATTTCGTATAGTCGGTATTGTTCTGCTCTTACGTGCTTCCCGAGTTCCCCATGATTATTAATAAATACCCCAATTGTTAAATTTTTTCAGCTCGTCTCGCCGATTCTTTCATTGACTGAGCATTTCGTGTGTTGGGAGTTATAAAACCGTTGGTTTGCCGTAAAAGGGGGACATTTGGACCGACGGTTCTCGGTGATTAAGCCGCTCGGAATCGCGCACTGGACATGCTCGCCTCAGCGGCTTGTTCGTACAAGTTCTGTCGAGGGTGGAATACCCCGGTAGTTGGATCACGTGGGTATTTCGGTAAATTGAAGGTTGGCAATCGACCCTACCCCACGTGGTCTGCCCATTGGCATATTTCGGTTCTTGTACAAGGACCCGTCGACTCCGACTTATCCAGGCGGGGATCTATATTCGGGGCGATCGGTCGGGCCAACTCGACTTGCGGCTCTGTCAGATCGGTCGGTTCGCGGCCTACGTACCGGCACCAAAACAAAATATATATATATATATATATATATATATATATATATATATATATATATATATATATATATATATATATAGTTGTGGAAATGGGTCTTAGTGGGTTATTAAATATAGGATTAGCCCAGATCCCCCATTAAATGCATGTTTCGCTAGGTTGTTCGGTAATTTGACGTTGCATGTGTCTCGGGAGGTGTCACAGGCTATTTGTTTGTGCAGTGGTGGTGGACCGAGAGGCTCTTCTTCCTTCAGATGTTCCAGGCAATAGACTCCGCCCAGCATGCTGAGAGGGGGAGTGGCCAAGAGAAGGAAGTGAAACTGAAGGGAGGAGTTTTGTCGGCTTTGTAAAAGGGGTGCGCCCCAAAAAGAAAAGGTGGTAAAAACTGAGAGGCGAGCAGTCGGCCGAAAAGACAGTGGTGATACTGAACGCCGGTGTGGCGCGATCGGCTGAATAGAACTGGCGGTGTGTGAGTCAGCAGTCGGCTTGGAGGTGAAGGAACGCCGAAAAGGAGGAGGGAAAAACTGTAGTCGGCTTCGAGGCGAGCGTGCGCCGGGAAGGCAAGAGAGAAACGACGAGTGTCGAGGCACGATCTGCTGAATGAGCAGTCGGCTTCGAGGCGAGCGTGCGCCGGGAAGGCAAGACAGAAACGACGAGTGTGGAGGCGCAATCTGCTGGATGAGCAGTCGGTTTTGAGAGGCGATCAGTCCGGCTGGTGGTGAACCTGAGTGCGCCGAGTCTGCGATCGGCAGAAGCTGAACCTGAGTGCGCCGAGTCTGCCATCGGCAGAAACTGAACCTGAGGGTCGAGTCTGCCATCGGCCGAGAAAGAAAAGCTGGACCTTGTGAGAAACCAGTTGAGACCCACCATCGATCTGACGGTCTTGTGCCGTCGACATTGTGCGGGGTCAGAACGCGCTGAGGAGGGCGTTGCGCAAGCGGTGCCTTCAGAAGAAAGAGTACGGCGCCGCCATCTTGCCACGTGGTGTGCTCGAGCTTGGGGCTCGAATCTGTGGACATCCGCTTGTCACGAGCCACATTCTTGCTTTTGACACTTTCCTCTCATCCATGAAACATCACCAAGTACTCTGTATTGTCTGCATGCTGTCCATGTCTTGTCTGCATGTCGTTTAAAGCTTATCTCGTTAGAGTTTCCTTCGAAACCCATAATCCGTAGCTCCCTAGTTAAGAACGGGTTATAGATTGATTATAACATTGCTGTGAATGCTTTGCTTGTGTCGTGTTTCCCCGATGTGTCCCCAATAAATCTGGCTGATTCGTGTGAAGTTGCCGCTTTGAATTAATTTGTGCCTCGTCGAGGAACGATTCGCTCGATTTGAATATAAAAACGAAAATGGTTACAGACTGGTAGACTCCGCTCGGTCTCTGACAAAACCAGTCTGCAACCGGGGTCTATTCCCCCAGCTGGCAAGGTACAGGTGTATTTTGGTATCGTGGTTCGAGATGCGTAACCGACAATTGTGCCGAACCGGCCGGCGTTATAACCCCGGAGATGGCGGTGGTGAGGGTGGTGCCAAATCTGTAACATTTGGCTGTCGAGAGTAGGCTGCGAAAACCTAAACTGGTTGCGGACAGTGATTGTCCGCCATCATCATCCGAGCCCCCCCCCACCCCTGGATCCGCAACAATATATTTTTCTATGTGAATATATATATATATATATATATATATATATATATATATATATATATATATATATATATATATATATATATATATATATATATATATATATATATATATATATATATATACAGTAGACTGCACGTAAGTCGGCAGCGTGTAACTCGTCACTTCGCCTAAGTCGGCAGCGTCAAAAAGTCCCGAATTTATCTAATGTTAAATCCCTTTGAATAAAATCTGTAAGTCGTCATCTCTAAGTCGTCAGATGTTGTCCGTTCCCGCGTAATGGAAACTCCAGTAAATTACCACGTCTAACTCGTCACACGGAACTGCTGCCTCGTGAGAAGCCAGATTTCATGGATTCGTGATCCTCGCTCATTGGTTTACACCGCCAGTGATAGGCTATTTATAACTGCGCTGCGTTCAGCTCAGGCAGTGCGCCGTCCCACATGCATCTGAAGAGGTAGGCAGGCTGCGCAATGCAGTCTCTGGCGAAGGAGTAAAGGATCGATCAAGCTTCGTGTTGAAGTCTGATCATGGTTTTATATTGGCTTGTTTTGTACATCACCGCACTCACTTACACATAGGCATTGAGTGGGAGTCATCACCACGATGACTGTGTGTCATGTAATTTGTCGATTGTATATGAGTTTTCATTCCATATGAAAACTCATTCTACATTCATTCCAATGAATGAATTCCAACAGCAATTCATTCCACATTTGTCGATGGTGATATACCATCACCGATGGTATACGAGTTGTCATACAGTTGTTCATTATCTTTACTTTTGATAAACTGATTCATGAATTCCATCTTTGCTTGATCACTTTCCAACTCACCAATGAACCGCCACCTATGCACCGAGGATTGTGTTTCCCTTTTGGTACAATAGCCGGCTTAGAGATTGTTGCTCCCTCTCACACGTACTTGTCCAGGCCACGCGCGACTTGCTCCTTCACTCCACAGTCATGAATGTTCGCATATGCGTAAGTTGTCACACGTCTAAGTCGTCACTTTTTTCTCGGTCCCGATGGTGATGACTTACGATTAGTCTACTGTATATGTATGTATATATATATATATATATATATATATATATATATATATATATATATATATATATATATATATATACATATATATATATATATATATATATATATATATATATATATATATATATATATATATATATATATATATATATAAATATATTCTTCTTCTTTCGGCTGCTCCCGTTCGGGGTCGCCACAGCGGATCATCCGTATGATCCGCATACTGATTTGGCACATGTTTTACACCGGATGCCCTTCCTGACTCAACCCTGGTCGCCTCTTACAACACAGGGATACGGTACACCTATTTTAACCGGGGTATACACCGGCCCAGTACACTGGTACTCATTTCGCCGACCTCGGAAGGATGACAGGCTGAGTCAACCCCCTGGTGTATTAATTCAGTGGCCCAACGGGGCTTGAACTCAGGACCTTTTGGATCCCAAGCCACTGCCCTAACCACTGTGCCAACACCAGGCTTTTTATATATATATATATATATATATATATATATATATATATATATATATATACATACATATATATATATATATATATATATATATATATATATATATATATATATATATATATATATATATATATATATATACACATACATATACACATACACATACACATACACATACACATACACATACACATACACATACACATACACATACACATACACATACACATACACATACACATACACATACACATACACATACACATACACACAGTAATCCCCCGTTTCTCGCGGGGGTTACGTTCCAAACCTCCCCGCGCTAAGTGAAAATCCGCGATGAATGGACGCCTCCCCAAAAAATCAACTCGTCTGGTTTGGTCGGTTTGGCAGTGATTGGGTTTGAGGTGCCGGAGATCGACTTGTCTGGTCTGATCGGTTTTGAGGTGCTGGGTACAAGCAGTGCTCGTCCAACGGCGGCAAACCTTTTTCCTTCCCGAAGCATATATCGAACACCTTTACCTTAACCTTCTCCTAGAGCGTCCCAGGACCTTCTTCTGGCGCTTCGGTTCCTTGCCAGAAGCCTTAGAAGGTGCAGGGCATTTGGGCGGCATCGTGGGGCTTGGAGAAAAAACGTAGAAAATATTCGAAGTTCACAAGCGAAACTTAGTCTCGTGCGTTGTGTGACTGGTCGAGCACCACGCGTTATAATTTATTGCTTAAATAATTAATATTTTAAATATTATTACCGGGGGAATCCGCAGAAAAAATTAGTTACGTTCCAAGGGAAAACCCGCGATGAACCGGGGGCGCGATAGGTGAACCGCGATGAAGCGGGGTTGACTGTATGTATGTATGTATGTATGTATGTATGTATGTATATATATATATATATATATATATATATATATATATATATATATATGTATATATAAAGCAAACAATGACTGTGTGATCTAAATGCTGCAAGGGGAATGTCCAGGACCAGATGGAAATATCGTACATGTATATAGACCTTGGTCGGCATCCGAAATAAGGGCAATCTTGAGTTCTCTGCCTTCTGTGCGAGACGATCCCCACACATTCCGCAAATAATTACAGGTTATTGTGCAGTGCCACAAGCCTACTTATATTGACATGAATATTTTATGAGGAATGATTGTATCCGAAGAGTTATTGCAACAGCTGAAACGAGATGCAACTTGGCCAGAAACGGAACCACATGACATTGATGCAGCAATAAACAGGCTGTTCATGTAAATAATTGAAAATGTACCCTCTGGGGTTGATTGGGGTAAAATTCAGACATGAAGACCGAAAATTGGTGAAGATCTGGCAGACTATTTCAAGTGATTGCGGGCAGTGTTTAGAAAATGCTCAGGGATGAAAAAAAGTGAAATGGCTCTGTCCCACACTTTTGTAAATGGGTTGAATGTGAAATTACAGTCAGATGTAAAGAAACTGTGTATTGATTGGGAGAGTAAAGATACAGCTGCCATCCTGCTAATCGTTTCGCATTGTTATCGGCAGATGGAACAAAAGTGTGTTGAAACCAACACAAAATTAATGCAGTTACAAGTAAGTTCACTGCAAGAGAGAAGAGGTGGAGGATACCATGGTCGATGGAGAAATATGCGAACATGGCGTTGCCGTGGATTTAACAATAGACCATATTTATGTAGAAATACGTGCCGTTCATGCGGCCAAGTTGGTCACTGGGCTAGCGAATGCATCGATAAATGATTCAACTCTGTTGCACTGAAACCTAATTGGAGACTGAGTTTTCTTCCACATGTATTCAAGTCGTACTGAAATGTACCAATTCTGGGAGAATAACCCATCTGTAAGGATCATTTCTTCGCTATTATTTAAACAAGAATGCACTCGTTGTAGGTGGTGCTGACTTGCTATTGTTTGTTTTGTGCATTACCACCACAGAGGGCACTAACCTATACTGTCGTGTGGTTTCAGTACAGTATAAATATAGTCCTGTACTAATTTTCTTTTTATGTTTTTATTTGTGAGCTCAAAGTTCAACTCGTCCGAGATGTGTCTCGCTACCTTTACTGCCCTTTCACCTTTGAGCACAAGCTGCAGTTTTAAACTAATTCAATTCACCGGTGCAAGAATGCATTTAAGTTAAACAAACAAACACCTCAATGATCATGATAATTTCCAATGTCTATGGTTTTCATGAAGAGAATCGACATGTGTTCTTACATTATGACTTGTAATAGCCACTAACACCAGGAATAGCGCTACAAGATAGTTACACTATTTAGCCTTGAGAACTTGGGCTAATTACGTACAAAAACCTTCCTGTACTATACAAACTACCAAATACAACCCGTCACTTCATTGACGGGAATATTAAGATAGGGGAGGAGAAAGGGGGGAGGGAGAGAGGACAGAGGGGGGGGGACAGGAGGGAGGGGTGGAGGAGCTAGGAAGGAGGGAAGAGTGTGGAGGGGGGTTCAAGGAGAGCGACGCCTCACCAAATGTCGCTATACACTCCGAGAATGGGAGGGGGGAGGGTGGGAGTGAAGAGGAGTGGGGTGAAGTGGAGATGGGGTTTGGGAGGAGGTAAGTGTGAGGGGAAGGGGTTCTGAACTTGCATTGGGAGGGGTACTTGAGGGGGAAAGGGAGGTGGGGTTCTCAACATGCGTTTGGTATTGGGACTTGTGGAGAAAGTGGGGGGGGGGAGTAGTACATGATTGAACAAAATGGGAGGGGAGTGGGAGAGGGGAGGATTCCGGCAGATGTGGCACCCAGTTTAACATATTCAAACCCAGGCTCGACAGCATAGAGCGAGCGTGCGTACCTCTCAGCTATCTTGCCACGATGTAGCGATTCATTGCTTTGTAACCACTGAAAACATTTTTTACTCATTGTAATCCTCATTTATTTTGCTTTCCGAACTTCAGAGATGTCCTCACGGAGAACCGAGCCACGGTATCACAGTGGAAGCTTGTTGAGATTTAAGCTTGTGGAGCGCTCACCAAGTGGCTAAAATACTCGAGCATACATGCCAACAAAACGGTTGAAGAAACTTTAAAAAACGAAACGTGTCAGTTTTATTTACCTCCGCTACTGAAGGTGAAGGAGGTGATGTTTTCACCCCTTTCTGCCTTTCCTTCTTTGTTTGCAGGATATCACAAAAGGTTTTGGATGTATCCGGATGAAATTTTGTGGACAGATTGGGTGCGTGATGACGATGAACTGATTAGATTTTGGTGAAGATCCGGATCTGGATCTGACTATTATAATTTTTAAAGTGATTCTTCACCATTGAGAGATCGGGCTAAACTAGTATCGGCACGATAACTCAAAAAATTGGGGACGGATTCGGATGAAAATTGGTGGGTATGTTGGGTGTGTGACAAGGAAGAATTGATTCGATTTTGGTGAAGATCCAGATCTGGATACGAGAATTCTTTAATCTCTAAAGTGATTTTTCGCTGTTGAGAGATTGGGCCAAAAACGATATAGTACTGTATAGCATGATATTTCAAAAATGTAATGGGCCTGATATGTTTTCGTGTATCAGACATTGCGTGGCGGAGGTGTGCGCTCTCCCGAGCACCCTTCTCGTTTTTATATGTATCTATTTATGTCAAAGTGACTGGTCATATATTGAATGCAAATCACATAAAAAGAGGAAACATTTAAAATATATTTGCACATTTTCAGTGGGTGAAACACAGGTGAGTGGGGCCTGAACTTTATGCAAGTCGGTCGATATATTCAGTGACGGTGCCAAGTGACTTAAGCACTCGAGCAAGCATTCCAACGGAATGCTTGATAAGGGACAGTTGGCTTCGCAAGCGATTATCGATGGCTGAATGGTCATATTAAACACCTCCAGAAATGTCAAACATTGTCTGAATTGGACAAATGAACACTTTTTTTTTTAGCAGTTGGAACTGCTACTACGTTAAATTCCGGAGTTTAAATTTTGAAATTCGGCTTAGTTTAAGAGATTCTGGAGGTTGAAATTCCAGAGGAAATGAAATAAAGCCATGAGTACTGGCATCTCCGAGCATTTGCAACATTGTGATATTATCCAGTGATTCATAGATATGATGATCAGGCATTCGATGTTCTGAGTGAGGGAAGTTAAAGAAAAGACTTAATCGTTAAAATAAAGAAACTGTTGCGGCCTGTTCCAAGTCGAGGCATTCCTGAGCAGGCCAAAAAAAGGCCAATTAAGACCCCAAAAAGGGACAGCGAGGTGACCAAGGTTGAGCCTTGTTAAAGCATAATTAAATAATGCCGTTAATTTTCTTCAAAAGGGGTGTTTAAATCAACCCAAACACCCCATTTTCATTCTTGCATTCCCTTGGAAATTCTGGTGTTGACTCAGTGGTTAGGGTGGCTGACTGAGGATCTTAGGGTCCTGAGTTTGAGCCCCCTTGGCTGCTGAATTAACACCAGGTGGGGTTGACTCAGCTTATCATCCTTCCGAGGTCAGTGAAATGAGCACCAGTATACTGGTGGAGGGGCACAGCATCAGCGTTACAGCCTCGCTTCCAAGAAATGATCGCTACCTAGCAGCCAAGCTGCCATACTTAAGAACAGAACTCTCTTGGAGTCCCCTTAGTATCCATGCAAAGTTTCAGGCTGCTCAATTTCATGGTTTTGAAGTTATGGAGGAGACACACATTGACATACCTACACACTGACTGACATACACTGACATTTATTATTATAGATTACTCATACCTTTATTTGAGTTGTGTATTGGCCAGATTACTGCCTTGATCACTCCCAAAAAAAACAAAAACAAACAAAAAAACCCACTTTCATACATTAAGCCAAAATATGTCCACTGCTGATGCGCATATATAATACATCAGGTTATGTAACTCGGATAATCCAAATTGTGAATATGAGACTTCCAAAGACGTCTTCGCCTGACCAGAAAAGCAGCATGACGGACGCATGATTTTCCTTGCTGACAATTGTAGGTTGAGTCAAGCCAGCTCTCCAGCCATTGGGTGTTTTTTATAGCTTCATATGCCTGCAGCTTCATTACATTTTTAATATACTGGATGAGATACATACAGCAAAAACTTAGTTATTTTCACTTTTGTTGTGGTATTTTCATCCCATTAAACATTTTTGTGAAGTTAGATGTATGCAATGTCGGTAGATAATTCAAATTTCTGTGAAAGTCAATATAAAAAAGTTTGGGTGGCATCATTGGTACCCAAACTTTAAACATCACTGGTAGTGGGGCAGATATCAGCAATTTTTGAGAGGAATCGTGCAAATGATGATGCAAGCATCAAGTTTGGCACATTTGTTCTCCAGGGGATTCTCATCAAATCTGCCTGATTGGCCATTTGAAAATCCAAGATAGCCACCAAGTTAGCCTCCCGAAGTTGACTTTTTGCTTCAAAGTATTTGTAGTTGTCCGATTTGCATGCTCGAGGTGTGGATTCCTATGTTTTCAAACCTGCTGGAGTGGATTTTCCTGTTTTTAAACGCACCTGACACACACTTTTTCTGATTTTGCACCACTTTAATGATTGTCATATGAAGCTAAGGCCTTTCTGCAACCAGGCCCTGGCTAGTAAATGTTCAAAGTTATGCATACCATGCGAATGTTCCTCCAGCTGTGACTGTCCACATATGCAGCTGCAGAGTGCTGTGCAGTGGAGCCCTGACTGAAAGCACTTGCATCTCCGGTTGCAACCTTTCTTACAGGAACACTTGGTCAGTTCCTGACAGCTGGCTGCAATAGGGGGTAGTGTTGTCCAATATATCTGCCACGTCTCTCCTTTCTGTGTCCATCCCCATTCAGCGGGACTGCTCTTGTCTGGACTGGAGATGGTTGCCTGGTCCCAGATGATCCCAGCCTGATAGGCTGCAAGCTTTGCATGTTCTCTGAGGGCTGCCTGTGTTGGTGGAATTGAGTTGTACGGCCTCTGCTTGCGGGCAAAGAGATCCAGTCTTGCTCCGTCCACACCAGTGACTGTGCTTGATCTGTCATACATGAGGACAACGGATCTCTCCAGCCTCTGCAGGTCAATATCACGAATCAATGTTGGATGCTGGCTGAGATTGGTGAAAGTTTCAGAAACATCATCAAAGACGTTCCAAGTCTGCCATGCAGTTTTCTTCCCTTTACCGTGGAAGGCAGACACGACGTCACATCCAGTGAACGCATGGAAGTATGGGATCCCTTTAGCTTTCTCAGGCCCTATTTCAGAAACTACCTCATGGACTGGAATCCATCGTGCCTTGGCTCCTTGGCCAAAGGCAATCCACATGTTCTCAAGCCCTAGTTCCTGTAAGAATTGCAGTACAGATATTGCTATGACTAGTACGTCCGTGTCATTAGCCTTAATGACAATGGACTTGCTACCATCCGTCGTTGCATCCCTGGCGTGTACAAATATTTGAGTGTCAGGTTCTTCATGAGAACATGGAGACACAGCATCCAGTGACTTCCTTGTGTTGCTAATGGCATCTTCTCCTTTTGTGACAATGACTGTGCTTGTCGTCTGTGCTTCACACATCTTTTCCACAAGGAAGTGAAACAGCTCAGTCTTGTTGCTGTCATCTCGAAGAAAGCTTCTCCAGTGACTTGGGGTCTTACTGGTTCCTGTCACTCTTCTTCTGATTCCTTGCCCCCTTTTCGACCTTGCCTCGGACTTCAGACTTGACTTCTTGTACACATCAAACACTACGTCCACCCTCTCGTACCTGGCACCATAGGATTCCACCTTTGGGATGATGTCTTCTTTAGCATAGTCATCAAATATCTTTGAAGTGCGTGGAGGTAGGGCATTGATAAGTGCTGAGCATCAATGATGACTGCATCTCCCCTTGGTTCTCTGTCTGAGATGTTCACGTGCGGTTCAAGAATTTCAGCCAGCTGTGACTTCTGACATGTATGAAGCTTGCCGCTGTCACTGAGAGATGCAGGGTGTGACTGATTCTCATGCTTGAAGAATTCTTGCAAGTCACACTGCCTGTTCTGACATGAGATGAACAGTCGTGAGAACAGCTGACAGTCGTCTTTCAGGACTTTCTCCTTAGAACTTCCCCCAGCTTGCTCTTGTTTGAAGAAAGAAACAATGTTTTTTCTTGATTGGATGATAG
>NC_140967.1:59794274-59956774 GCF_056783735.1 Eptatretus burgeri
CCCCCATTTTTCCAGTTTTTACTGAAATTTAAGCAGTTTAATGTTTCAATATACTCTTAAATTAAAGCATAAAACAAATAAACAATTGCAGATAAAAAATAATTCATAGAATTGTTTTGTTGAACAAAATTTAATCTAAATTTTTGACTCATCAAAGTAGCCACCTTTTGCAGATATAACAGCCGAACATACTCATGGCATTCTTTCTACAATGGAAATCAAATATTGTTCGGAAAGTTCTTCCCAACACTGTTGCAGAGGTTCCCACAAATGTGTTGCACTTGAAGGTTGCTTTGATTTCACCCTTCTGTCCATTTCATCCCAAACCAGCTCGATGGGGTTTAAGTCTGGAGAATGTGCTGGCCATTCCATGATTTGAAGCCCACCCTCTTCTTCTTTTCTTCTGAGGTAGTTCTGACATAACCTGGAAGTATGTTTTGGTCGTTTTCTTGCTGTAGAATGAACCCCTGACCAACTAGGCATCAACCAGTGGGTATTGCATGGCACTGCAAAATGCTGTGGTAGCCCTTTTGGTTCAGGGTGCCAGTCACTCTGTGTAAGTTGCTGACTCTGGATCCAGCAAAAGAGCCCCAGATCATCACACTTCCTCCTCCATGCTTGACAGTTGGTGTCACACACTGAGGAACCATCCTTTCGCTTCCTTGACGGCGTACAAAAACCCTGCGTGATGAACCGAAGATTTCAAATTTTGATTCATCGGTCCATAAGACCTTCTTCCAGTTTTCAGTAGTTCACTGGCGGTGCTTCGTGTCCCAGGCAAGCCTCTTTTTCTTATTTTGCTATCTTAGCAATGGCTTTCTTGCTGCCACTTGACCTGTCAAACCTGCAGCTCGAAGTATTCTCTTCACAGTTGAAACTGAGACTTCCTTACTTCGACCAGTGTTAAGCTGTGCTTGAAGCTGCTGTCCTGTGAGCCGCCTATCACGCAAGCTGTTGACTCTCAGAAACTTGTCTTCTGATTGTGTTGTGGCTTTGTGTCTGCCAGACCTCTTCCTGTCAGTTTCCTCCAGTTTCCAAGTGCCTTTTGATGGTGTGGGAAACTGTACTCACTGACACCTTGGCTTCTTTGCAATTTCTCCAAGGGAAAGACCTACACTTTTAAGGGTTTCTATGGTCTGTCTGTCTTCCGTTGTTAATTGTCTTGTTCTCACCATTCTTCTTCTTCTTCTTTCGGCTGCTCCCATGTTAGGGGTCGCCACAGCGGATCATCCGTATGATCCGCATAGTGATTTATCACATGTTTTACGCCGGATGCCCTTCCTGACGCAACCCTGGTCGCCTCTTATGACACAGGGATATGGTACACCTATTTTAACCGGGGTATACACCGGCCCAGTACACTGGTACTCATTTCGCCGACCTCGGAAGGATGACAGGCTGAGTCAACCCCCTGGTGTATTAATTCAGTGGTTCAACGGGGCTTGAACTCGGGACCTTTTGGATCCCAAGCCGCTGCCCTAACCACTGCGCCAACACCAGGCTATGTCTTGTTCTCACCATTATGATAGCAATATACTACTTCCTGCAGTACAATATTGTGCAAATAATGCTTCAGATGGTGTAGCAACACATTCTGTTCCAACACTGCTTTTTTACAGACAGAGGGTTTGTAACTAATCAACAAAAGTTGGGACACCTGTAGGAATTGTTTGCATCAATTTTCAAGGCTTAATTAACTTCCATTGCTGCAGAACAGCTACAGTTGCTAACCCATTTAGTCCTTTAGCTGACGGGGTTTTCGTGTGCATGAAATTTACCCGAAGTTACCGTTCATTTTTTGGAAGTAGACCATGTATATCGACAGAAAAGCGAGGGTCGACATCTGGTAACCCGGCGATAACTGAGAAAATGACATCTGTTTACATGCCCTCCGTGACAATATCCAGACCAAAAATTAGGAGTTGGGGAAACGAAAATTGATGAAACTTTGCCACTATTAGTCACAGAATAACAAATGACCCCTCAAAAGAAAGGTATGGATTCCCTTAATTCAACAAAATTATTTATTTTCAACTATTTTAATCAGCGACGTCATCAGAGGTCAAAAGGTCATGAAAAATGGGTGCAGGTGAAAATTTGACCAGACCCTAAGCTGTCTCAGATTTTGGGCACATGGAAGGTATTTTAGCACCTGTTTGGGTTCTAGGTATTTGGCAGAGGGTTTGAGAGAAAAATGATATGCAGTAAACCATGCCAGTACCTTTCTAAAGCTCAGTGTATGAAACTAAAAGTAATGTATTTTTAAAACAGATTTGGTGCGCTTGGAGTTCGCTAAGTTCTTCAAACAGAATGATCCAACCCAATATGGTGAACAGCTGAGCATACTCGTGAAACTGAAAGAACGAATTGCACAAAAAGATCAACAAGAAAGCCAGAAGTTGCTGAACGAATTTCACGTAGGCTGCAAATCTCTTGCTGTTGATTTTGATCAGTTCATCCTCGAGAATAGTAGCAGGTGTGAGACATTCAAGTACTGGGACACTTTCATTCAACTCATGTCAATACTGGAGCATCTCATTCGCAGCGATCGTGAAGGTAACTGGATTCTACACAAACAGACTGTCCAAGCCTTACTACCTATCTTTGTGCCTTTGATTCAACTAATTATCTGAGGTGGTGCTCACTCTATCTCGAGGACATGCACAATCTTCCAGAAACAGCTCCTGAGGTACACCAGGCATTCATGGAGAGAAAGTTTGCTGTGCAGCGAACAAAAGGTCACTTCAAAGCAGTTGGAGCAGACATTGCCCTGGAACAGACCATCAACAAGTCTCAAAAAGGTACTTCGGGCATAATTGGCAATTCTAGAAAGAAACAGTTTGTGGCAATGTGGGAGCTCATCTACCATGAGATGCTAGCCATAAGTAGCCTCCATCGAGAGATTAGTGGGGTAAATATCACTGCTTATGACTGTTGTCAATCACAATTTCAACAAGAGTGAAACGACCAGCTCAGAGAGGAATGTACAAGCAATCATGGATGTAATTGAGAGGAATGAGAACCCATTCCAAATTGCACCCATGGAATTGAAACTCCACAATATCCTCACCCAAGAGGTGATGACAGATGATATCAGTACTCAGCTGCTGAAAGTGAAAGATATCGGTTCTGCAGCATATAACATGTTCCGAAAGCAGCGTCTGGTAGAAAAGACCTTGCGGTTATCTTCGACGATTCACCGAACAAATCTGCAGACCTTTATGAGCATCCACAAGACAAAAAGGATGGAAAAGCCAAGAGTACATTGGTGACCCAGAAAGAACGTAGCTATCAGCAACATCTGGTGGAAGTTGCATGGGCCTGGGGAAACTCAATGGAAGGCCTACTACAATACAGTTGGCACTGTCGTCATACTTGTTTGATCCTGAGGGAATGATGAAGAAAGCTGTCAAAAGTGCACTTGTTCAGGAATTAGAGAAGTCCCTTGGTAAACAGAATCAGAAAGAACCATCCACGGCAGACAATGTACATACAACATTCATCGCTGATATGATGGCCAATGTGCACAAGATGAACGCCAAGGAGGCCAACACCTTTGGCGAATTCTGTGTGAATACACAACTATATTCACAATGCTGCAAAGGGTGTCAATTGAATCGACCTAGTGTTTGATTCCTACGTGGAAATGTCAATCAAAGTTTCTGAAAGGAAACGACGCCAAATGATTGCCCCTATCGAGCTAAACATGATCAACCTAGAAACACCCTTACCTGTTGAAATGAACAGGTTTGGGTCATCAGGTCACAACAAGCAAAAACTTCAGATGTTGCTTCATCAGCAGGCCATTGAACAAGCCACCAATGCAAAGTCAAAGGTTAAATTGTATGCAAGCCACATAAAAGGGGAAACAGCAGGACCATGCCACTTAGCAGATAGCGGGCATTCTTTTGAAGTCCCAGAGCTATGCTTTGATATAGAAGAGGCAGATGGCCGAATTGTTCCACACACAATGCATGCTGTAAAACATGGAACTCGCAGAATTGTGGTGCTGTCTCCGGATACTGATGTATGCATATTGATGATGTAATACTGGAAAGTATACCAGTCAAATGGTCTTCAAGAACTGTGGGTCAAGGCTGGTGTAGGCGAATCAACACGTTACATTCCCATACATGCACTGGCTTTGACGGTAGGAGCAGACTTGTGCAAAGTATTACCTGCTGTACATACCTTAACCGGATGTGATTACACAAGCAAGGTGGGAACGAAACCGGCAGCCTTGAAAGTGAACCCTGCCCCGTACTTGAAGGGATTCGGATTGAATGCAAATGATCCGAACATAGACACTTTACTCGAAAGGAGTGAAGAATACCTTACACAGGTACTAAAAAAGGAAACCACCTGCAAGACGATGAATCAGCTAAGGATCCAAATCTACCATTCAAGAAAGGGCGTCTGTCTTGAACAACTTCCACCTCCAAGCCATCCCATTAGGAATCACATTCTTAGATCATTCTATGCAACGTATCGGATGATATCTCTTCTGGCCGAGCCAAATACTCTTCAGCCGACCTCATATGGGTTCAAAGAAGACGATGATTTACTTGTACCAGAAATAGGAACATGTCCAATCCCAGAGGAGTATGTGATGCAATGCAATTGCATGAAGTGTGCAACCCACAGATGTGGATGTAGAAGCAATGGACTACCATGCTGCAGATTCTGCAAATGCCAAAGCAGATAGTTTCAGGATATGACATCAAGTTGTAAGAATCCAGCTGGGTGTGCCTGAGTGTTGGGACATTGCACATACTTTACTACATGTATGACCTACCTACAGGCATCAGCTGACTGTTCATGCACAAATATCAACATGACGCAAGGTTTAGTCGTTCAAACAAATGGGTATGAAACAAAGTTCTGTATATGCTCCCTTTCTCTGATATGCAGTTATGGGTCTAATGTGCATGTACACATGTGAAATGAATATCATTTTCATTTTCATGTTCATCATTTTCATGAAAACAGATATGGAAAACTGAGTTATTATGATTCATAACTAATAATTTTATGATTTCTAATCATTTAATTAATCATAGTTTGCATGGCAAGATGTCGAGGCTTCCTTGTATTTCAACTACCAATGGAAGCAAGAAATCTATGTTATTAATTGAAGACCACAAGGGGAAAACCGGTGATGTCACTTTTTATAAATTTCAGGGTTATTGCACCTGCCAATAGTTGGCAACATAAGGTTTCCTCTCACAATATTACTTTAAAAAATAACCAGGGGTGTCACATAATTTATATGGTATAAAGTTTAGCCGTGCAATGAAAAAACAAGTGTTGTCAAAGCTGAACAAGTAGAAACCCAGAGTTGTCAGTACTTTACTCCTGGTTATCTCCCTTTCATTCATGATAACTGTTCCACCATAATATTCAGAGTTGAGAAACAAAAAAATGAATGGTTGTAAAACTTTCACAGAATAAACTCTGAGCACTACAATAGCCTATTTGGTTATATCATGGATCTATTATTTTTGATCACAGGTTTTGTGTTCTGCAAAGTATTAAAATTAAAGTTTTCACTCGGATGAGATTGGCTTTCTGCGTTGTTCATGTTAACTGTTCCATCATAATATTCAGAGTTGAGAAACTAAGTTATAAAAGGTTGTAAAACTATCATAGCATAAACTCTGAGCACTACAATGGCCTATTTGGTTATATCATGGGCTCCGTAGTTGGTGCATATCGTGGTTCAAGCTTGGTCAAACCTTTATTGTGACTTTTATGGGACCCATGCCGTGGCTTAATGGTTAGCGTGTCTGAGTACCCATCGTCATTCGATGTACCCACCGCCCAATCAACCTGCTTTGGTATATGAGGGAGTCACATGAGGTGACTTCAGCTATCGCGGGGGTGGTTTATCCTTGGTTTCCTCCCGGTTTTCCATCATATTAAGTAGTACGGAGTAAGAAATGGAGAATCCGTCGTCATATAAGCGAAATACCCTTGAGTATGGCGTTGAACACCAATCAAACAAAAAAACAATGACCGTTTAATGTTGAAAAAAATAATCTGTGATCACCAAATTCATGTAATGTATGCTAATAACCAACAAGCATGAATTTGCTACACATCCTGGGTTAAAATTGCATGGAAATTATTAAACAAGGGAATAACCAGTGATGTCAGTTTGCAACATTTATTCGTTCTTTGCTCTTAAATTAAATAACACAGAAGCTTGGCAAATGCTACTTGCTTAATTTGATCGGCCAATGATCACTCTTCCTTTTACTGGAAAAGAAATCTATATGACAGTTATTAAACAGTCCACCAAAGTCTTGAAACTTTGTTTTTCAGGTTCTTCAAAATTGACTTATCCTGACATCTCTGGTTTTCCCCTTGTGGTCTTCAATTAGTTATGTAATTTATTTAATTTACAATTCAATGTCAATTTATTGTAATTTATATTTTTAACTTTAGAGACAATAAATCTATTCATCAATGAGCATTGTGTGTCTGAAGTGTTGGCTTCTTGGCTGTTATTCAGTTTTCATGAGAACTTCGTCAGAACCTTAACCATCGTGTGACGTCACTCATTTACATATTTAATGTAATTAAGTTAATTAATTAATGGGAATTAACTTAATTAAAGACAGGTCAGTGCATCTAATCTGATGGTTCATTTGTATTCCTGTGCAAATTGGTTGCAGTTACAGCTCTTTGATATGTCCCCAACCTGTTACGTTAAATAACGCCATAAAAATCTGTTTTAAAAATACATTACTTTTAGTTTCATACACTGAGCTTTAGAAAGGTACTGGCATGGTTTACTGCATATCATTTTTCTCCTAAACCCTCTGCCAAATACCTAGAACCCAAACAGGTGCTAAACCACCTTCCATGTGCCCAAAATCTGAGACAGCTTAGGGTCTGGTCAAATTTTCACCTGCACACATTTTTCATGACCTTTTGACCTCTGATGACGTCACTGATTAACATATTTGCAAATTTGTTTTTTGTTGAATTAAGGGAATCCATACCTTTCTTTTGGGGGTCATTTGTTATTCTGTGACTAATAGTGGCAAGGTTTCATCAATTTTCATTTCCCCTGCCCATAATTTTTGGTCTGGATTTTGTCGCGGAGGGCATGTTAACAAGATGTCATTTTCTCAGTTATCGCCAGGTTACCAGATGTCTACCCTCGCTTTTCTGTCTATATACATGGTCTACTTCAAAAAAATGAAGGGTAACTGAGGGTACATTTCATGCACATGAAAACCCCCTCAGCAAATGGGCTAATTACTTGTTCCCTGAAAAGGGCCTTTTTAACAACTCTGAAATTTACATCATTTTTCAGTTTTTGGTAACCTTAACTTTTTTTAACCTCTGGCAGTTTATCGCTTATCTTCGTACCATTTCGGGTTATTCACTGGATTTGAACTGCTTAAATTTCAGTAAAAACTGAAAAATAGGGGTATTCTGAAACTTTTGACCAGTAGAGTATACATGTCATGTTATGCCAAAAAGCTATGGATGAGTTATGACACAACTAAGGAGATGAGTTGCTTCGGTGACACCAACAAGCTGATTCGATTTTGGTTCACATCCAGCCCATCAGTGGGATACAAAACGTAAACTGTTCAACTTGGCGGAGGTATGCGCTCCACTGAGTGCCGTGATACTTTGTTCTGTTTTGCTTCGTTTTGCTCTATGTGTGATTTTTCATGTTTGTTTGTGTGTAGGATATCTCAAAAAGTTGTGGACGGAATCGGATGAAATTTTGTGGGCAGGTTTTGAGTGCAAGGATGAATTGATTTTCGTTTGGTGAAGATCCGGTTTCGGATCTGGACATGAGAATTTTTTAAGTGCCTTTTCACCATTGAGAGATGGGGCCAAAATCGATATATAGCACAACATCTCAAAATTGTGGATGGATTCAGATGAAATTTGCTGGTCAGGTTGGGTGTGTGACAAGGACGAATTGATTAAATTTTTGGTGAAGATTCAGATCCGATTTCTTTTTTTTTTGTGATTCTTCACCATTCAGTGAAAGTGCTAAAACTGATATATCGCACAATATCTCAAAAAGTTATGGACTGATTCAGACGAAACTTGGTGGACAGGTTGGCGGTGATGAGGACAAATAGATATTTTTATTCTTTTATTTTTTGCGTTTTTTAAGTGATTATTTGCGATTGAGTGATGGGGCCAAAAACGATATGTCACATGATATTAAAAAAAATTGGGCCCAATATGTTGCACTGGATCAGGTATTGTGTGGCAGAGGTATGTGCTCTCCCAGTTGCCCTTCTCGTTGTGCGTGTTTTTATCGTTGAAGTAAAGATGACCCGACTTACGAAAAAGCCTTACACTTGTGTAAAGCACTTATCACGTGGTGGTGATGTTCTTTTGCTGTTGACGACTATTTGCAGCAATTGGTTCAATTAAGAGTCGTTTTTTTTGTTTGTTTTTTAAAAAACTTTTCCCCCTTTCATGGCTACAGATATTAATGCTAACAACTTATTACGTAACACCTCATTCAAATTTCCTCTCCCCTTGTGTCCCTATCCCCCATCTGTATTTGCTCTTGTGTGCATTTTTTTTTGGGTACGCACGTGTACAATCCAGTATCAGCGGAGTGCTCTACCATGGCGGTGATCATTCGAATGGAAGGACTGCCCGATGCGGCATGCGCAATGGATATCCGCCGTTTCTTTACGGGTCTTGCTGTCCCTCCAGGAGGAGTGCACATAATTGGAGGGAAGCTTGGAGAGGCATACGTCACTTTTGAGAGCAATGATGATGCTCGCCTTGCCATGATGCGCAACAGAGGCATGATGATGGCATCGAGGATCTGGCTGCTGCTTAGCAGCAAGTCTGAAATGCTGAGTGCCATTAAATGGACACTTTCAAGTTCTGAGGGAGATTTGTCGAACATTATGACAACCCGGAGTGGTAGGGAAGATGGCCCAAGGTTGCTTCCAGCCATTCAACATGATGCGTATTTTTCTGGTGAGCATCATTTGCCATTTGGACAATTGGGAGAGGCAGGTAACTCTGGACCAATGGTTTTACCAAGAAATGACATCTCATCTACACCTTCATGTTCTAGATCTCCACTTGTAACTCAACAACAGGTGCCCAACCCACAAAGGATGCTGCTGCAGGAAGTTTTCCCTCTGGGAACAGCGCAGCATGGGAATCAGACACCAACTGGCTCCAGGGATCTGGACTTGAATGCAAGTACTGGAGGACTTGGTCATCTTGGAGTGGATGGTGTTGGTTATACTTTTCCTGAATTTACATCGGCATGGTCAAAAAACAGTGAAAGATTGGACTCACCTGGGGACAGAGGGATTTCGAATAGACTTAGAGAAAATGATATGAAAGCTTCTGATGATAATATTGTCCTTCAGCAGGGAAGTCTTGTAAGAAGTAGACAAAATGTAATTGATCTTGAGAAATGTTATTCCACAATAAATTGCCCAGCTCTGGAGTTAAAAAGTACTGAATGCAATGAATCTAGCAGTATGTCCAACCCACAGGCTCTTATAAAGCCTGCAAATCTCAACTTGAAACTTTCCCTCAAGTCCAGTGTTCCAAAATATTTGAAAGAAACCAAAACGTTGAAGCCTTGCATCGATGGTACATTCTCCCAGGCACCAGCACTGCCTGCAGATCGCAGCAGGATGGGTAAAGGTGTCCAGAAGACACATCATGATAGCATGAGCAAAGACAGCACATTAAGAGAAAATTGTGTTCAGTATGATGTTCTCAAAAGGAAAGAATTTAACAGGAAAGAAGAAAACACAATTTCTCAGGATATGAATCTTGATTATGGTAGAGTTGGGTTGAGCCATAATGAGGAGAGCAGTCAAAGTTCAATAAACGATGTTAGAATTTTAAGTACATTACGGAATTGGGAATTGTTAGATGAGCAAGAAATTAAGTTACCTTCTGAAAACTCCTCTTTGCCCCTTGATGTTGCAGATGATTTGTATGTCCTGATCTGTGGTCTCCCATCAAATGTAGATGATAATGATGTTTATTATTTATTTGATAATTTGAAAGTGGATTGTGTGATTTTGAATGAGCGTCAACAAGGGGAGTGTTTTCGAACAGCTTATGTATGTTTTGCAACACCAAGTGATGCAATTGCTGGAATGCAACAACATGGCAAGTATATTAGCCACAGTAGGAGGAGGTACAAAATACAAGTGTATCCAGCAACTCAGAATGAATGGAACAACGCACATCAGAATGCATCAGCTCAACTGCAATCTTGCTCATTGCGTCATGACCGTTCTCCACGTCGCGCCCTTTCTCCGCTCCGCGCCCTTTCTCCGCGTCGCGCCCTTTCTCCGCGTCGCGCCCTTTCTCCGCGTCGCGCCCTTTCTCCGCGTCGCGCCCTTTCTCCGCGTCGCGCCCTTTCTCCGCGTCGCGCCCTTTCTCCGCGTCGCGCCCTTTCTCCGCGTCGCGCCCTTTCTCCGCGTCGCGCCCTTTCTCCGCGTCGCGCCCTTTCTCCGCGTCGCGCCCTTTCTCCGCGCCGCGCCCTTTCTCCGCGCCGCGCCCTTTCTCCGCGCCGCGCCCTTTCTCCGCGCCGCGCCCTTTCTCCGCGCCGCGCCCTTTCTCCGCGCCGCGCCCTTTCTCCGCGCCGCGCCCTTTCTCCGCGCCGCGCCCTTTCTCCGCTCCGCGCCCTTTCTCCACGCCACAGCCGTTCTCCACGTCACGGCCGTTCTCCACATCGCTGCCGTTCTCCCCATAGCAGTCGTTCTCCCCATCGCGACCGTTCAAATTCACAACATCTTTCCTCAAAGGATTTGCATTTAACAGGATGCAATGTCCCATCCAGCTATGAAGAATTGCAATCACCTCTTGAACTCTGTGTACATGTCACTGGTTTGCCCAGCTACACTGATAAAGATATGTTGTTGTGGTTCTTTAACAAACTGTCTGTAGTTCAGCCAGTGCATCTAAGGAATGCAGGAGCATTTATGGAAGCATTTGTTGAGTTGGCCACACATGCAGATTGTTTAATCGCTCTCAGTCGCTCAGGGCAGCACCTTGGCAATCAGCAAATTTTGGTTCAATCTCTTTCCAAGAATATGATGAGACAGAAAATGGTAGAACTTCAGACCAATGAAGAAAATGAGTTGAGGAAGTTCAGTAAAAAGTGTCTGCTTGTGCAAAATCTCCCAAAGTATGTCAGCAAGAACGAAGTGCAAATTTTTTTTGAAGAGTTTGGAGTTTCAGAGGACAACGTCCTAATAATCTCGAAAGATAATGACGTTGAAGCCTTGGTGGCATTCATCTCTGAAGAACTGGTTTCAGTTGCTCAACTTCTCCAAGGCAAGAAACTGGCTGGTCAGCTGGTGAGCTTGATTCCAATCGTCAGCAATATATATAATAGGTGCAGGCGCTATATGTGTGACAAGTCTCAAGTAGCATGCACTGATGCACATTGTTTAAGAAAAAGAATACATGCCCCTACTTTTATTACTGGAAAACCTCACTTAAAACCAAGTTCTGTTTTTTCACACCCACATTTTTCGTTTCCTCCTCCCCCTCCTCTTCCTCCACCACCTTGTCCTCTTCTTCCACCACCGCCTCCTTTTCTTCCACCACCGCCTCCTCTTCTTCCACCACCGCCTCCTATTCTTCCACTGCCTCCTTTTATTCCACCACCGCCTCCTCTTCTTCCACCACCGCCTCCTATTCTTCCACTGCCTCCTTTTATTCCACCCCCTCCTCCATCGCAACAGCCTTTGGTAATGTCGCAACCTTTTGTATCATACTTGTTTCAACAAATTAACCATCCACAGATGACTGCAAACCGGACTCTTCAATTTCTAAATGGCTCTGACTCAATGCCATTTATTGTGGTTCCACCAATAACTCCATATATTAACAAGAAAGGCACAACCAGAAATACAGCCTCCAATATAATGATAGAAACGAAGAAGGATGTGATGCCTCCTCAAGGTTTAAAATCTCATGAGTCACAGAAAGAACTGCAGCTTCAGATAGAGACGTTACTTGGAAAATTGGACAAGAAGAAAATTTCGGCACTTGCCCAGGAAAACACACATAAAGTAAAAGCTAATGCTTCTGGCAACAATATGAATTTTGGAAATCAAGGATTGGTGAAACCCAGTGTTGAAAATGCAGACATTGTTCAGTTTAAGAACCTCTTCAAAATATTCAATGAGGAAAAATTTTTGAAGGTGCCCCATGGCCAAGTTTGTGAACAAAAGGAGAAGCTGATGCCCAGGCGAGATTTTCAGTGGGCTAAAGCTGTAGGTGATTCTCCAACGCTTAAAAATCAAGTTCCTGGTAATCATAATGAGTGTCACAAGAATTTGCCATCTGGGCCAACACTAGTTCAAATGGGAAACTTGCCTTTGACGGTGAATATTCAGCAGATTATGGATTTCTTTAAAGGCCATCACATTATTGCAGATTCTATCCATCTACAAAGAGGTGATCCCTGGCATCCCACACAATCATGTCGTGCACTTGTTAATTTTGAAAGTCCAGAACAAGCAGCCCTGGCTGTTAGAGTTCGCAACAGAAACCGAATTAATGGTCAGGAAGTGTTCCTCAGGCTCCTGTGATATCTATTTTTTTTTCCTTCTTTTAAGGTGGCATATAATGCCTGTTGTTGCTTTTCATCTGATAAATTATGTTTTGAGTATCACCTGGCCACTTTTAAGCCTTGCATTTATGCTTGTATGACATGACCATGCTTATACATGACAAAAGTTTGACTTCCTTTATGTGGCTTAGTTTACCTTTTTTATTTTTTTTTTGAAACCCTTTTTTGGTCTCATGTAATGTGTACTTGCCTTTCTTTGAAATAACATCACTTTCATGCTTCAATGCCATGTATTTGCCCTTGAATTCGGTGATCAGCCCATGCACATATACAAACCTGTCAGCTTTCAAAATATCCTGTTTTAATTCACGTTAGGTTTTGGTTCGTGACTTGATTGGTAATTTCCCCCTTTTGTTCACATTTAATGTTGTTATAGTAAAGACATGACTAATCCACATGTTGAGATAAAGTGCCAGCCTTTAATATATAATGAGGAAAAGGCACTCGAGCTGTTGAGAAACAAAATATGGTTTGTCACAAAAATGGAGCATCAATTTGGTTGTACATAAATCTTTCCCTCATGGCAAAACATAGGACGGCTGATCGGCATACGATGTTTCTCCTTGCTAAACATTCAATTGGTTTGTACTTGATAGGTAATGCCATTGTGAATACGAGGGACTGTATGCTGCTTTCCCCCAAATTACCTTGTGCACAATGGAGGGAATAACGAAAAATTACAAACTCATTTCACAAGAAAAAAAATGTCACTGGCTAGGTTTTGTCATCCTCATTTGGAGTAAATGGGTTTGATGAATACGGTTATTGAAAATGATGGCACAGATTTTCCATTGCCACAAGTACACGACATAAACTTTATTTTGTTGTTATTGTTTGAAAACGTATGTATTTACAACCAGTATTTAGTTTTGACACAAGATTATTTTTCCTTTTTCAAAACCCTTTCACCATATGTTGATAAATTACCGTGTATGGAAATAAAACAATATACTTTGAATGAAGGAAAGATGTACTGGAATATAAAGTGATCTGTTTTTGATGTTATTTACTTCATTGGCCACACATTGGGATTGTAATATTGATTAAATGTGTTTATTATCATTCTGTTTGAAACTAAACTTTTGATGTTAAAAATTTGACATATTGAAATAAGTTTTACCTTACGTTCATACATGATAAAGCACATGTCATTGTTCTTTATATGCTTTGCCTTAAGATCAGATGTTTGCTTTTGCAGTCCAAAACAAAGGAAATGTGGTCTGTTTGAGTGTTGCTTCTGAGTTGTATATATTTTTTTCAAAATACAAATAAAAACAACAGTTGAGTCTGTTTTTCCTTAAAGAATGTTGAAGGAATGCTTTTTATTTTATTTTTTATCTCCCAATAAATAGAATAGACTCAGGAATGTCATGAGGGATGTTCAAGTTTTCAATGTTACTGCAGATTCCACTTGCCATTGTTATACATCACAGCCTCAACTGTTTTGTCAGATGGTTTGTCCAACAATCTTAATGGAAATACAGAGCTGATGAGATACTGGTCACCAAAAATATTGGCCCATGTTGTGCTTTATTAAATGAGAAGTAGAAGGATTATTTGTTTACAATTGTAAGTGAATACACAAATGAAAAATACACAAATGCTAAGACTTCCTTGTGTACAATATCATGTTGGGGTTTTGTTGTACTTTGTTTCCTCCTGCCAATTTATTTCACTTCAGCTATGTGAAATGCATCAAAGTGTTATTAAAGCTTCCCTATTGAAGTTATCAAGAAGTTTTTGGTGTTTGTACCTCGTGTGCATGGCAAATTAAACATGTGATTGTAAATTGGCTTGTTTGGCGCAGCATCAGCATCGGGTGATTACTCGAGTCCGTGTCGGCACAATGTTGAAAAACATTTGGCACGTGTGGCTTTCTCTTTCTGAACTGCTTTTATCGCAAATACTTTGCTTACTTTATCACACTCAACACTAATGAACTTGACGTGGATCCAAAGTGAATCGATATATAATTCGTCATATACATTTCAGTAATTCTTTGTACTGATGTCTGTCCATTTACACTTTTCCTGTTGGAAGGGGGGCAGACAAAATATTTAGCTCCTCCATTCTTAGCCACACCCCCCACCCCTCCTTCCCCAATTATTTATGATAAAATGAAATGGGCAAGCCTTTGTTGATGTATTGACTAAAGTTGCTGTGAATATTCAAAGTTGTGGAGAAAAGTAACAATATACAGGGTTGAAACTGACCCACCATAGCCTCCCTGGCCATATCTTATGGAATATAAACTAGTCAGCCATATCGTGACAAGATCTGCATGAGTAAACTATCACAATGGTAACTTTAAACGAAAATGGTGATTGTGAAAGTGAGTTATCACTGGATATGTTTGTGAATGATTGGGTCTTGACTGTGAAGGAGGGGAAATGGAGTGCACTGCTTTCAAGTGACATGGCCACCGTGATTGACGATGAAAAATCTGTCATTGATTCTTATTGGTATTGAGTAGTATTTGCTCCATTTATCAAAGGTTCCAACGAATTGCCACCTGGGCAGGAAATGTCGACCAATACTTACTGTATCATCCTGGCTCTATGTGCTAGTCTTGACTATTTGTGCAAACAATGAATGAATCATATTTTCCTGACTATTCCATTTGACAAGAAAAACCACCAGTCATAGCTAGTTTCTGTGCCACCACGAATTGTCGACTGATAGTGATGATTCTCAAAGCTTTTTTTAATGCCTCTGCTGACAAAGTCTGTGGAGGCATTATGTTTTTGGATTGTCCTTATGTCTGTCAGTCCATGCTAATTTTCTTTGATTTCTCTGCAACCACTTATCCGATTGACAAGAGATTTTCACCATATGTGCGACTACTCATGTAGAATGTTATAATGATAATTATGACAAAGGTCATGTGGTGTGGATGCTAATTTTCTTAGATTTTTCTGCAACTGCTTATCCGATTGACAAGAGATTTTCACCATATGATAATGATGACAAAGGTCATGTGGTGTGGAAGCCATGTTTTTTTGTTTGTTTTATGTATACATTGTCCAGTCTCGTATGAGAGCTAACACACAACGCACAACAAGGGGGGCAGGAGACAAGAGGAGCGGGAGAGGGAAGAACAAAACAGTGGGGAACAGAGGCATTAGATCTGTGGAAGGGAGAGGGATGGGGCGGGGAACACGGGGTATACAACATGGACACCTCAGGGACTTTCAGGAAGGAAGGCAGGGAATTTAGAGGAGGTGGTTTTGGGGTGGATTAACGGGGGTAGAAAAGATCGTGGTTTTGGATGGGGGAAGATAAGAGGTGGTGGTGAACAGCTGTTTTGAAGACCTGGAGGGAAGAATGGAATTGAGGAGTGTGGGAGTTTATTCGAAAGGCGGGAAAAAAGAGGAATGAAAGCGTGAAGGTGAGCAGTGATTCGTGATTTTGGTAGTTTTACCAGAGGGGGCTGCTGGCGCACCTTGAGCGCCCTGCGGAAATATGAGGGAGTTGGGGGACATCGCAGACAGAGCAGGGGGGGGGGCGAGACCGGAGAGGAGACGGTAGAAGACAGAAAAGCCATCGACCTTGGATGCCATAAGAAGATAATTTGGTGAGCAGGGCAGGGTGCCAGCCCATGTCAAAAGCTCGAGATATGTCCAGAGAGATTGCCCTTATCTCATATCTGATATTGAGGACCTCCATCCATTGTTGGAAGAGTGGAAGCAGCATGTTCAAGTAAAGGTAGAATGACCAGGTCTGAATCTGAATTGATGATCTGAACTGAGGTTGTTGGAGAAAAGGAATTATTTTATGTCAACTGCGATTATGGATTCCATGACCTTGCTGATGATTGGAAATAAGCTAATTGGTCTGTAGTTTAGGGGATTGTATTTTGCAGCTTCTTATGCAATGCTGTGATGTTGGCTGATTTCCAAGGGGATGGAAGATGACCTCTGATACATGACAGGGTGAAAAGAACAGACAGCAAGCGCAAGAGCTGCAGAGCAGGTTTTCAGGACGCGTGAGCCGATGCCCTCCTGTCCATTTGCAGAGTCAAAGTTTAGGGTTGCCAGAAACTTTTCCACCTTTTTGGGTGCAAAAGACATAATTCAGGAGCAGTTGGGTACAACTGGGAAGGATGGGTACAGAGAGGCAGAGTTTAGGGACGCAAACCCAGGCAAACATGCTCCAGTTAGAGCTATAGCATATCCTGTAATACATGACAGTAGTACTCTCATATATTATAGTTGGTACACGGTCATACTGCAGTCGTCTGCAGAGAATTACTGCAGGAAAGGAATGCTATTTTTTCCTGAGAATATTTTTCAGCACAATTGAGCACAATATTCAGCACAGCACAGCACAGCACAATATTCACACAATTGAGGCATTCAGCCTTCTCACGAGCAGAGTTTGCTGTGGTGCCATTTGAAGAGAGGGAAGGGATGGAAGGGGAGCACACACCTGAGATGGACTTGACAAGGCACCACCAGGTTTTTTAGTAAGGAGACAAATATGAAAGCTCATTATTGAGATTGGACATATATTGGTTTCTGGCTCTCCTGAGAGTAAACACACACTTGTTGTGGGCTTTGTGGAATGATCTGGTGTCTTTGGTTGAATATGCCTTCCAGGAGGAGAATGCAAGTTGTTTTAAAGCCACTGCCTCACCCCAGGATTCAGAGAGACAATCGCAGGAGGATGGGATGAATCTCTGCATAAGAGAGAGCAGGTTTCTGTGAATGAATTCCCAGGAAAAAATAATACCTGCGGCAGTAGATATAGGAGACCAGTCCTGAAGTGCAAAAAAACCTCGAAGCGCTAATGTAGAAGCAGGTCACATTTTATAAATCGCAAATATGCAGGGTCCACGAATGTGGAATCCAAGAATGCCGGGGTTCCACAATACTGTACTTGAAAAATCTACAATTTTCGGAAGTAACAAACAGACAGACAGAGGTGAAAATATAACTACCTTTACTTCCACCTTAGATGGCGAAGGTAAAAATGAAAAAACATGTCTGGAGGAAATCCCCCAAAACAACCAAACAAGGTCGAAATGACTTGCAATATGACCACAATCCTTTTCGTGGGTTGAGAGACATCATGTTGTAACTGCATTTCTGGCGAAACCGAATAAAATGGCTCTCATGTCTTTCAACACCATATTTATCTTTCATTCGCGATTTGCAGGAAATGGGAAATTTTCAGTTACAACATTGTCTCTCAACCCGCGAAATATGGTGTTGAAAGACATGAGAGCCATTTTATTCAACCCCGCCAAAAATGCAGTTACAACATTGTGTCTCTCAACCCGCGTTTTAGGGATTGCCTTCACGACATTCGTTTTACATCGTTGTCATCAGTGACTGTGTGGCAATAGTAACAATTGTATGAAGATGCCTATGTGGGAGGGAGATGTGTATTTGTTGTGTTGGTTGGTTTCATTGTGTACAGTATTTTATTTGTTGTTGAATTGAGACTCAAAAGATGCCATGATGGCAATCCAACTGTGTGGCAACAGTAACAATTGTATGAAGAGGGAGGGTTGTATGAATTGTATGAAAATACCTATTTGGGAGGGAGATGTGTTTGTTGGTTTCATTGTGTACAGTATTTTATTTGTTGTTTAATTGAGACTCAAAAGATGCCATGATGGCAATCCATAAAAAGATGGTGGTGTCATTCTTACCTTGTGTGTTGTTTTTTTTTTGGTGGGGGGTGGGGGGGGTGTGAGATTCCATCCCGGCATGAGTTTTTAGATCCTCGTGGAGGATCTCTAAGTCTTACTCACGTTGTTGTTCTGCTTCTTCTTGTGGACTTTTTTGTTGTTTCACAGCTTACAGTTTTCATTGAAAGTTAGCATATATATGTAAAATATCCTGCGCAGACAGTAACCATCTCCAGTTTTGAAAACGTCTCCTAAAAAACAGTTATGACGTCAAAATATCTCCGCTAATGGAAATTGTCTAAAAAATTATCTCCGAAACTCGGCAAGCTTTTTGAATTCTGCTTGCAGGAATCGAACAGGGCATTAACAGAGATTAATTACCGCGCATATGATACATCACTATGACGTCATATCAATTTTTATGACATCATTCCTATTTTTTGACATTTTTTGTTTCACAACCCAGAGTTTTCATCGGATCTTCGTGAAACTTGCCATGTATATGCAGAAAGCCCATGCACAGGCAGTAACCATCTCTGATTTTGGAAATTCTTCCGAGAAAAAAAAGTTTACGTCATAATATCGCCGCGAAAGGGGCTGTCGCACCTTGCCGTTTTAGCCAGCGTATGGCAAGGTATCAAAATGTATGTAAAACGCTGGCGTACGCTGAACTATTGATGTTTTTTTAAGTTTTGGGCATATAATAACGTGTTGGACATATGCATAACGTATTAGTAACGTACACAGAACGTTTCAATCACATATAGATAACTTATACCAACAAATGCTGAGCGTGTTGTCGGCGTTCACAACTTATGCCCAATGATAGTCTAACTTATGCATAGCGCGGCAGCGTATCGCCGACGATCACGTGGCGTAGGCTATTAATAGGCTGTGGCTCGATGATTCAAATTATAACCGCACTAGACATCGAAGTGTGAAGCCGCTGTCACACCTTGACGTTTTAGCCAGCGTATGCCGACATATGAAAAATTTGCCAAACTAAGCTGGCACACGTCGAATACGTTATGGGTAAGTTTTGTATACGTTAAGAGCACGCCAGCATACGTCATAGTACGCTGGCATACGTTGGAGTACGCTGGCATACGTCGTCATACGCCGAGTACGTCGAGAAATTTTCAGCATGTTGAAAATTTCTCGGCGTATGACACACGTTTCCGCATACGCTGGCCATAAGTTGTAGGCACATTACGCGATTGTTGACACACGTCGACACACGTTACTTGTACGTTATTCATAAGTCGAAACGCATCGAGGTAATGGTTAGCGTCAGTGTTCCAGACTCCCTGGTTTTTTTTTTCCTTCGGTATGACGGTGATGTTGACACTTCGATTTCTAGTGTGGTTATGAATTAAATCGTTGAGTGGCAGCCTATTAATTATATTATATTATAACCGCACTAGAAATCGAAGTGTTAAGCCAATCTTCACGAAACTTCACTTCATGGTGTAATTTGTCATAAGGAAGAGGATATTGTTTTTGGGGTCAAAAGCTCAACATAGGCCAAAGGTCAACAACTTAGGTGATATTTCTAAAATCCTCATTTTTCATCCCATTGATTTGAAATTTGAAGAGGATTTGCAAATCAGGTCATTGAAATCAACCACCAATTATTTTTGAGGTCAACATAGACCAAATTTCTACAATTTTAATTTTTCATCCGATTGACTTGAAATTTGAAGAGGAGTTGCATATTTGGTCATTAAGTTCAACCAGCAATTATTTTTGAGGTCCAATTTGTTTTATGGATTTTGCAAGTATCATGCTCTGCACGACGTCTTCTTCTTGTTTTTCTGTCTGTCTTTGTGCAGGATATCTCAATAAGTTGTGGATGGATCCGGATGAAATTTAATGGGCAGGTTGTGTGTGTGATATGGACGAACTGATTAGATTTTGGTGAAGATCCGGATCCGATAACAATAATGTTTTTTCAGCGATTCTTCACTATTGAGAGAAAGGGCCAAAAATGATATATAGCACAATATCTCAAAAGGTTGGGGACAGATTCAAACGAAACTTGGTGGACACCTTGGGTGTGTGACAAGGAAGAATCGATTCGATTTTGGTGAAGATCTGAATCTGGATATGATAATTATTTATTTTAATAGCATGATGTTTCAAAACTGTATTGGGCCCAATATGTTCTCGTGGATCAGGCATTACGTGGTGGAGGTATGTGCTCTACTTGAGTACCCTTTTGGTATTTAAAATGATTTTGTTTTAAAGGGAGATCAGTAATGGTAATTGACACTTGTCGAGAATCAATACCCATCGCTATCGCTGCACCGGTATGACTATCTCGGAACACTGTACCGGTATCTCAGATATCGGATTCGGCACAGGATTTCTGAAGCATACCCGATTCATATAAAATAATGACCAATTGGCAATTGCTTTAAAACCAGCCATGGGGGCAAGAAAAACATGATTGCTTGAATGGTGCGCAGATGCTGAGGGTTAAAAGTTAAAACCCACTGTACGTACTCCCTGATATGTCTTGACGTCATACGTTCCACTGTTCCAGGTGTAGCCCAGTCCATCAGAGCTTTTTACCCCTCAGCCCGAATTGGCTAAGGGTATTGTCATAGGTGTTGTCCGGGCGGGCGTCCGTCCGTCTGTCAACTTTTGGTTTCCGTCAATTTCGAGGAGAACGCCTTGTTCGATTAAATCCATTTTTGCAGGGTGTGTTGGGGTTAAGTAGAGGAAGGTTCCTTTCGAAAATGGGCTTGCTGCGATTTTCAATATGGCCACAATCTTGAAATTGGTTTCCATCAATTTTGAGGAGAATGCCTTGTCCGATTAAATCCATTTTTGCAGGGAGTGTTGGGGTTGAGTAGAGGAAGGGTCCTTTCGAAAATGGGCGCGCTGCGATTTTCAATGTGACCTCCATGGCAGCCATCTTGAAATTGATTTCCGTCAATTTTGAGGAAAACGCCTTATCCGATTAAATCCATTTTTGCAGTATGTGTTGGGGCTGGGTCGAGGAAGGTTCCTTTCGATAATCAGTGCGATGCGATATCCAATATGGCGGCTCGGGCATCCATCTTGAATTTGGTTTCCGGACAATAACTTGAGAACGGCTTGACAGATTGATTTTATTTTCATGGGTGCATAATGGGGGTGGTTAGAGGAAGGTTCCTTTCGATATACAGCACAATCCGATATCCAATTTGGCGGCTAGGGCAGCCATCTTGAATTTGATTTCCGGACAATAACTTGAGAACGGCTTGACTTATTGATTTCATTTTTGTGTGATATGGGGGTGTTTAGAGGAAGGTTCCTTTCGATATTCAGCGCAATCCGATATCCAATATGGCGGCTAGGGCAGCCATCTTGAATTTGGTTTCCGGACAATAACTTGAGAATGGCTTGACTTATTGATTTCATTTTTGTGTGATATAATGGGGGTGTTGAGAGGAAGGTTCCTTTCGATATTCAGCGCGATCCGATATCCAATATGGCGGCTAGAGCAGCCATCTTGAATTTGGTTTCCGGACAATAACTTGAGAACGGCTTCACGCATTGATTTTATTCTGGTGAGGTATAATGGGGTTGAGTAGAAGAAGGTTCCTTTCCAAAATGGGCATGCTGCGATTTTCACTGTGGCCGCCATGGCAGCCATCTTGAAATTAGTTTCCGTCAATTTCGAGAACGCCTTGTCCGATTAAATTCATTTTTGCTGGGTGTGTTGGGGTTGAGTAGAGGAAGGTTCCTTTCGAAAATCGGCGTGCTGCGATTTTCAATATGGCCACCATCTTGAAATTGGTTTGCGTCAAGGGGCTGAGGGGTTACGCCCGCTTTGCGGAGCTATTTTTTAAAATTAAATCATGTTGTCCATGTAACGTATTAAAGATTGTGAACACCTTTCTTCGATTTGTTCATTGTTGGTATCACACTATCACAGCTCGGTATATCTACTGATTATTTTTTTCTTTCTGGTATGCTGGTATGATGGGTTTATTTTGAATTTCACCCGACGAGCACCGAGCAGTTGTTTATATCGCACGATGACGACAATCACTTCGCCAATGATCGGGGTTTATTGGGGAGTTTTGCAGGAAATAATTTAATCAAAGAAATAAATTTCTTTAATTCCACATTTATTTGCACACGCTGAGGAATCCATTGTATATTATAGCCTATAGGTAGAGTTAATGGGGTAATTAATTCGGGTCATTGTACTGAGGCAACTGAGTTAATGGGGTACTTACTATTTGTGATGTGGTGGGAGGACGAGGACTAGGATTGTTTCCGATGTGGAATAAACAGTGGGGTTTGAAGGGAATGGTGTGAAGTGGGGTTTGGGAGGTGGAAGGACAACGAGAGGGGTTTGAGATGGAGGAACAAACGGGTGTATTCAGCCTTCAGGTGAGGGAAGTTTCCAATGGAAATTGTGGAATTTGGACGTCAAAAAGGGCAGGATCATGAGTTTGTGAGTTACTTCTTGGAAGTTAAAGGGTGATGGATGAGTAGCTGGAGTTAAATGTGGAAAGATGGATTGATGGACGGGAGGCCAGAGCGATTGAAAGATGGATTGTTCGACTAAAAGACAAAAGTTGGAGAGTCGAGACTCGGGGATGGGGGACATTACTCAGGGAATGAAACAGGCTAAATTCAATGCCATTTCCTTCCCCCATCTCTCTAAACAACGGGTGGATACTGGAAGTCTATTCTATGTTCAGAATGAAGATGTATCTTATTATGGGAACGGGAACTAGTTCATAGTTCATGCCTGTGTCGTTATCATACTGGTATGATTATCACGGATCACCGACTCCGCGCTGGGTTTCGAAAGCACACCCGATTCATATGAATAACCAATTGGCAATTGCTTTAAAACCAGCCACGAGGGCAAAGAAAAACGCGATTGCTTGGACGGAGCTGATGAGCTCGGATGGTGAGGTTTAAAAGTTAAAACGTACTACACTATACTTCTTGTATTGGTACTTCTTGACGTCATACGTTTCACTGTACCTGTTCCATGTTCAGCCGAGTGCATCAAAGCTTTTAAAATCATGTACGGTATTTTAAGATTTTAAACACCTTTCTTCGATTTGTTGATGTACTGTTTTTTTGTTTTGTTTTGGGCGAGGGGGTGGGGGGGGTTCATATCGTTTTTTTCGGTGTACCGGTATATTCAGAATTCCAATACCGAATTATGAATATTCAGAATCAGAATTATTATGAATATTCATTATTCAAAATTATGAAAAATTATGTCTATAACTGATACATCACCGGACTCGATCAAACACCTATCCTCAAACCCATTATTTTCTGACACCCGTACTTGAACCTCCATTCTCATGCTTCATTTTCAAATACACATTCTTAAACCACTTCACCTCACCAGTATTTTGACCAAAACATTGCCATTCCAGCGTTGCAATTGTCGTAATCCTTCTCCGTTCGAGCATCCCAGTCATTGCAGATCAAGTGAAGCGCTCCCAATGCTCCCTGCCCCCCGCACTCCGGTGACGAATCTTAGCGGCTAGATCGCAGCATGCCTCATTCAATCGATGTTGGTTGCCAAAAGTGGACATGATTTGAGAAACAGTGTAGTGACAATAAAAACCCCTGACGGAGTAGTTGAAAGGAGTTTATGTGCAGATCAGGTGCAGTACAGTTTTGGAGAAGAAAGCAGTCCAGTTGCCTGCACTACAAGGGTTAAAATCATACAAGGATTAAAATCACCGCTGACTGCCTGCTCTCTGCGTCTCACCCCTGACTGCCTGCACTCGCCGACTCACCCCTGACTGCCTGCACTCGCCGCCTCACCCCTGACTGCCTGCACTCGCCGCCTCAACCCTGACTGCCTGCACTCGCCGCCTCACCCCTGACTGCCTGCACTCGCCGCCTCACCCCTGACTGCCTGCACTCGCTGCCTCACCCCTGACTGCGTGCATTCGCTGCCTCACCCCTGACTGCCTGCACTCGCCGCCTCACCCCTGACTGCCTGCACTCGCCGCCTCACCCCTGACTGCCTGCACTCGCCACCTCACCCCTAACTGCCTGCACTTGCCACCTGTTTTATGACTACTCAGTTGGCTGTGTTACTGTCTGAAATACAGGAGCAGATGGAGAGTCTGACGTGGCTGCACCCAATGACTCTGCAGGTGACAGGACCCTTGTCTCCCCCCACGCCCCTCCCCCCCACCCCCCGCCACCCGGAACATACCCGGAGCAGCCAATCATCATCTTCATTCACCTCTTCATCAGTTAATTCTACATTCGCTGCTCTTTGTACTTTCTTATTCTTTTCAGCTGTCAGTAGCATTTGGGTTGTAACGTCACCGATCATATTGTTACGAATTCTGCACCCGCCCAGCGTGCGGACTGCCGCTTTTGCCAATGGCGGCCGTCTCGCCCACCGGACGGACAATTCAGTCGTGACCTTCCGAAACAACGCCGGTTCCGAAACACTTACACAGTTCTACTTGCAGGACCTGGCGCCACAACATTCAAACAAATAAAAGCAAAGAAAGACCCCCTCAAAGGCAAGGGAGTCAGACTGGACCCGTAGGCCTTTATGTCCAAGGAGCCTGGTTGACCGAAGGGACTCCCAGAGGCCGCCGCAGGTTACCTCCACCCTCGTGGTGACTTGGTTGGGCGACCCTCGATGGACCCTGTCGAGCACCTCCACCAACTGACTGCTCCACCCAGACCGAGACCTCCACTGACTGACTGCTCCACCCAGACCGAGACCTCCATCGACCGACCAACAACCAACTCCCGAGAGAGACTGCGAACGCTCCGTGCGCCCTTTTTATTCCCCCTCCCTTCTCGCCTCGCCCTTCTTCCAGCTTCCGCGGGAAGCCTCGAGAAGGAGGGCGTGTTTTACCTCCAACGCCCTGGCTCCTCCCTTCGCGGCGCGTGAAGGGAAGAAGTCGTTCTGGTGGCCCTCAATGGGAATGTGGCCCAGGGACATTTATCGCCCAAAACAGGCCCCCACCCTACATCACCTTTGACCCCTGGTTCAATCCGCCCTTCCCCCATCCCGAAGCGTGGGAAAGCAGGAGGGAAAAATCCCATGCGTGTTGGAACCCCTTCTTCTTTCTCCATGGCAGAGATGGTTTTTCATGTGGAGAAGGTTGTTGTAGAGAAGGTGATTGGTGGTTGAGGTGGTCGTGGTTGTTGTAATGGTGGCGTGGTTGGCGTTGTGTGGTGGTCGTGAGGGTGGTGTGGTTGGGCGCTTGTAAAAAAGGTGGTTGGTGGTGTGGTTGGTCCAAAATAACGATGGCAAAGAATAACGGCTAACTCAAAGATCACAGCCCTGATAACACTAATAGAACCCATTAAACAACGGTGGGGAAATCTATCTGAACACACACTTAGCGATATAACTGATCTTGGGGATATCCTTTATGGTGCTCTGCGAATTTCCACAACCGTAACAATATTTTTCGCTTTGTCAAGATTATGTTTCAAACTCAATAATTTGGATTCTTCATTTATTCTTTGACATTCATCACTCCACATCATAAACATCTTCCAATTCATCTCTTTAGCAATTTTCTTCTTTCATTCCCTATTTTCTAATTCTTTTCTCAGATTTTCTAACCTTTCTTTGTCAAAAGTACCATCTTCTGGAAAACTTAACTTTCTCTCACCCTTCATCCACTCACACCATTTTCTCACATGACTTAGAGGCTCTGGCCCTAATTATCATACATGTACCTGGTACAAGTTCCCTTATCAGGGGAGCTGGCCTGGCCCAACCTTCCTTGCTTATTGCCCATTATTAAATTTCACAATTTACAACACACAGACTATTACATGAATATACAACAAAATACTATTTTATTAAACCATCAGACGTCTGACCAGTGGGATTTTAATAAATCCCATGCAATAGCAGACGTCTGATCAGTGGGTCTCTCAAGACATCTGACTTGTGGGACTATTAACCATCCCGTGCAATACCAGAGGTCTACCCAATGGGACTTTAACCCATTTTTCATGCACAAAGGACCTCAGCCCTTTCTATTACCCAAGGGATTTTAACCCTTGTATTACTTTAGACACCTTTTTAACATTCGTGAATGCAACAGGACTCTAACCTGTTTTCCGATGCCTGTATGAATGATTCAACTCTGAACAATTCAGGTTAAATTTTTGAATCACATTACCCGGTAGGCTGGAGACAGGGCATATGACCTGTAGTGAGAGCAAACACAAGAAGAGGGGTTTTCAAAAGATTCCCTTACCTTTTCAGCCGGCTTTGTGTTTACTGTCACCCGGCTGCAGCTCTCTCATCTCCCCTCCTCCGGGGTTTGTGATCCTGCCGACTACGCCAATTTCTTTGGAGGAAAACTGATTTCAAGGTTCAATTAACAAGTTTATTTTAACAGTTGAATCATTTAATCATACATGTATGGGAAAGAGACACAATGTGCAGAATCTCTCTTGCCCCAAGCATTCTAATTTGGGCCCTTTTATACATACGAGCATGTGAAGGCGGGGGTGCAAAGACAGAATACATCTGGCAGTCAAGGCCACAACTCAGTTTAGAAATTATAATGTAAACAACCACCCCTACATGTTCCCAGGGCAGATATGAGTCGAGTCAAGCAAGATCAAACAATCAAAATAAACATGTTATAAATCGATAAGACAATTACGAGTACACAAAGCGTTCCTCAAAGCATTCCAACATTCCATCAAGCGCCACAGACTAAAAGCAGCTGTCTGCATGAGTATCCTTTCTCAAAGAAGCTACAATAGTTATTTCATTTAAGTTGCCAGTTGACTCAGAACATTGGAAAATTCACATTAGCCACAGCTAATTGGAACACTATATTTACAATTAATATATAGCAATTAAATCTCACCAAAGCATATATTTTTCGAAGATACAAAATATATATTTGAAATAGCATGTCAGCTAACAGCCAAGGTGAGTATGGATTATGCTTATATTTTAAACTGGTTCTACACTCACCACTGCCTGTACTCGCTGCCTCACCACTGCCTGTACTCGCTGCCTCGCCACTGCCTGTACTCACTGCCTCGCCACTCACTGCCTGCACTTGCTGCCTCACCACTGCCTATACTCGCTGCCTCACCACTGCCTATACTCGCTGCCTCACCACTGCCTATACTCACTGCCTCACCACTGCCTGCTCCCACTGCATGTACTCACTACTTCCTGCTCCCGCTGCACCCACACCACCACCGCTCCCGCTTCACCCTCATCACTGCTGCACCTGTACCACTGCCTACTCCCGCTGCACCCGTACCACTGCCTGTACTTGCTGCCTCGCCACTGCCTGTACTCGCTGCCTCGCCACTCACTGCCTGCACTTGCTGCCTCACCACTGCCTATACTCGCTGCCTCACCACTGCCTATACTCACTGCCTCACCACTGCCTGCTCCCACTGCATGTACTCACTACTTCCTGCTCCCGCTGCACCCACACCACCACCACTCCCGCTTCACCCTCATCACTGCTGCACCTGTACCACTGCCTACTCCCGCTGCACCCGTACCACTGCCTGCTCCCATTGCATCTATATTTCTTCCCGTTTCCCGATCCTGCTGCACCCATACCACTGCCTGCTCCTGCTGCAACCTCACCACTGCATGCACTCTCACCACTTCCTACACTTGCTGCACTCTCACCAATGCCAATCTCCTCAGCCGCCTCACACCACAACCTTAACCAACTATTATCTACAAATTTCTCACATTCTGCTAGTTGCTACAAATAATTTATCTGTCTTCTCCTTCAACCTCGTCATAACTATCCTCAAATGAGCTATTTCCTCACACTTCCGACAACAGTGAGTCCCATCTTCTTCCCCTACTCCTGCTGTTGCCTACATTAAGCATCGATCACATTTTATATGCCCCTCTTCCTTTCTCCTTCACCCTCTGTTTATACCCTTTTTCTCACCATATTCCCAATACCTCAACTGACTTAAACACTTGCCATAAATGCTAAACTTAAACACCAGGCCTCACCCTGCTTCTTCCGATAAACTAATACAAATATCCGCTAAACTGTTTCTAACACAACTACAACCTTTATAGATACAAAACCCACAACCCCTGACACAAATCTCGAGAACACAATACGTAAAACAACACACAATAAACGCTCATCTTGATCTGGCCTAAGACCTCACACAGCCGCATCCAAACAACCGGAAGGGACGTTACCCCTACCCCAGAGAGGATAATAACATGAGCCTTCCTGTCGCTCCCGTAGGGAGTGGGTGTACTTGTTCATCTAAATGTGCCATTATTGGTAGGGGATGAATACTTTTTCAGGCCACTGTATGTGTATGTATCTAAAATGCTGTTGTATCATCATGACATTGTACTTAACATGCAAATATTTGACATACAAATCCAGTAACTTGACCACACACCACTCCGATATAACGCAGGCACCTTCAAGTGCTGATAGCTTAAAATTAACCAATAAAATTGCCTTTTTCGTCACAATGATCAATTTTGGAATACTCAAATCGAGATAACAATGGCTTGTGCGTCCTTTTTACCTTAGGTTCTATGTCAATGTGTCTCGTGTGATGCCACCTCAAGGTGGGAGAGCATATTACAAGTCTCCACCATTTACGATACAATATTCCTGTCCCCACATTTTCCATTACAGTGAGGTGCTTTGAATTAAAAGCAGTAGGTATGTTTTGCTTCTTTTTTTTTTTTTCTTTCTTTTTTTTTCATGCATTTTCAGTTTTTGCTTCATGTATGTAACCCAGGTTTTTGGTTTTTTTTGCCTATACACTACCCAAATATAGGTATGCGTCAGAAGAACGTGTTGCATGCTTAGAACTAGATCACCATTCGGGCGGGTGCTCTGTTAGTGTAGCATAATTTCAGTGAAATTCATTGTGAAACCATGCAATTCCATTACCAGGCTGGAGGAGAGCTGTTCTGAAATGGTCATCATCTGAGATTCACATTTATGAAATATAGTTTGCATTGACATTGCAGTTTTAAAAGAGTTTACACCTTGCAGGTGTTGCCCACCCAGTTAATAACATACTTCTTTTTTACCTGCAACATGTGGCAGGTCTACAAAAGCTCTGTATTGTTGTTGTTGGGGGTTCTTGTTGGGGGTCGATTTTTTAAATGTGCACCCATTGGTCGGTTAGCTGCTGGACTTCACCCACATTGGTCGCTTGACTCCACCCACCATGGCACCGAGACAAAATTATATGGCTGCCATCTTGGTTTTCTGGTGGGCCTAACCACTGAACTGAAAAATGTATTTTCAGTTCAATGGGCCTAACACATTACGCCTACAGACTCTGCTGATTATACACTGTCCGGATTGGTTACGTCAGATTTCTATTGGCTTTGTTTGGTCGAGTGTTAATCATGATGAGGGACCCAAAAAACATCTAATCATATGTCGAATAATAGTGAGGTTTAATGAAACCCGGCAGAATGCATGATATCTCAGAACGTATGGCAATCAAGCGTTACATGAAGTAAATTATGACAAAAATAGCGCTACATAGTTTTTGAACGGTCCCATTTTGGGTTTAAACAATCCGTGACTGTTACGAATCAGCTCGTTCTGATATACTGTACCTGTGGCCGAGGGTGACATGGATGAGAGGTGTCGAGTTGAACTTTTAATAACACTGTAAATGTGTGTTTCTCAGTCTTGATGTTCATCTTTTAACAGTGCTTTAAATACGTGTTTCCCAATCGGGCCATTGCCAGATTTTGTTGCAAGTTGTGACCACTGTGCGTTCATTCTTGGTTAGCTATTGTCCCCTCCTCACCGTAAGTCACATAAATTGTTTGATTACCATTGCAAAATTTCAAGGGAAAATATCAAACTAAGCATCTGTCATTTTTAATGAGCAAGTAGCACCATTAATTGGCTCAAGCTGCAAATTATTATTAAACTAGGCATTTTTACCTGGCGCTTCGCTGACAGATTCAATCAAAAGCCAACATATTCTTCTTCACAAACGTTCTGCTCTATACACTCTATCATTTTCCCGAGGTCATCTTCCATCTGCTTGGAAGTCGTCCACCATCACCTTCATCAACCATCCTTGCTGCTTATATGTGGCAGAAGCAAAAATTACTTCCGCTTCGCTGCAAAGCTGATTCCTGTCAAGTGCCATTTTTGGCCTTCCACAGACAATAGTAATGGTTGAAGCATTCACTCTGAGACTGGGAGGTCAGAAGTCGATTATTTGGTGCTTTGAGGCTCAAGCACCAACAGAGAAAGATATCCACGGCCGCTTTTTTGGTTTAGAGTTAGAGATAGACAGACAGAGACACTGTGTTTGACATAGAAACACGTGTAACAACTCTATGGAAGCATCTGGTCCATGGGAATGTCATGTTGACGATATTTATTTGTGCTGTGGATATGGGTGGCACCTATGACATGACCTCACACCTATGACATGATATGGGTGGCATTATATGACATGACCTCACACAAATTGCAACAGAAACTCTTTCAACTGGTTTATTCTCATAAATATGTCCTGTATAACATATCAAAAGTCCTAAGGAATCCAAGTGGTGGAAACTATTGAAAAGTACTGAAATCGGCGATGGCATTTTTCTCCATTGCCGCCCATGTTAAAATAATGGACTTTTGCATGTCTGCTTGTTTGATGTCCACACAAAGGGTTCAGTACTATCCACAATCTACTAGAAACTTTGTTTTACATGAGACATGATATTGGGTGCAGTACAGTGCATGTTCAAAAGGAAATTCACAACAAATTGAAGAGATTTGCATTGTAAAAACGGTCAAGTTGAAAGTTGCAAAATGTGCCATCGGTGAAATTCATGTGTGGTTATTTGGCACAGTTACTGTACTTTAAAAATGAATAATCATGGTTTTTTTATCCCCCGCCGCGTGGCGGAAGGGGGATATTGTTGTCACCCAGGTCGTCCGGCTGTCCGTCCGTCCGGGCGTCAACATTTATAGATGTGAGTGCGATAACTCAAACTGTTTACCATATCGATTTGAAATTTGGGTCACACATGTACCACCTGAAAAGGAAGAACACTATTGATTTTGGGCGTGGCCGGATCCAAGATGGCCGACTGGGGCGGCCATCTTCAAAAAAATGTTTTTTCACCATATTGATTTGAAATTCGAGTCACACGTGTACCACCTGAAAAGGAAGAACCCTATTGATTTTGGGCGTGGCCCGATCCAAGATGGCCGACTGGGGTGGCCATCTTGAAAAAAATGTTTTTTGTAATAAATGGAAAACCACTTATCTGATTTAAATTATTTTTGGTTCCTACGTTCCTCACCCCTGGGGAACTTTTTCGAGATGATGACCAAATGGTGTGTTGTTTCCAATTCACCTCCCTCATTATCTGAAATATGTATGACCTTTTTCATTCAATGGCAGGGGATTCCCCATCTCTGATGGTATATTTTACATTATTGCAGTGCCATCACATCCTGAACAATGAGTGGCCCTTCAAGATGTGCCATTTGTAAGGACCTTGCAGAGGGGGTGGACAGCCACCATACACACTTACTGAAAAGGGGAGTGATGCCATCAACCGAGCAAGTAAATCCAGAAATGATGACATTCATACATCACCTGAGAAACAGGTTCATCAAGTCTGCCGCAAGAAATATACCAGCCATCAACAAATAGCGAAAGCACTAAAGGAGAAAGAACAAGAGCAAGTCGACAGGCATGTGCGACTCTGCTCAGCTGATGAGAAGGAGTTCCATTATGACAGAGACTGTCTGCTCTGTGGGAGGTCAGCACATGTTGGGACCAAGAGGAAGAGTTCTGATTGCACTGTATTCCCAGTTCAAGGATACGCTCTTGAAATCTTGCAATGAAAGAGGAGATGCCTGGGCAGTCATCGCGAAAGCTCGTGTGTTGCATGTGCATGACCTGCATGCTGCAGATGCAGTGTATCACCAAGTGTGCAGCGTAAATTTCCATACCAAGAAGCAAATGCCAGCAGCTCATCAGACCAGCGAAACAGGTAAAGAAAACAAAACTGGGTCAGCCACAAGATGAAGAAAGATTTAATGCCTTTCTGGAAGTTGCGAACTTTCTCGAAGAAAATGACAATGAACAGATCACGATCAATGATCTTGTTAGCCAGACTGAAAACAATCTCAAAGGCTCAGAATGTCAAGCATATGGCTACACGCAATGAAGTTCAAACTGAAGAAACAGTTTGGTGACAGAATCATCCACACCAAGATTAATTAATATATAGTTAGAGCGTTGCTAAATATCCCATTATAAAGTAGCAAAAGGTGGTACCAGAGTACGGTTAAGAAACATTTTGTAAAAAAAAAACATTTAATTTTAATAATCTTAATTTATAAAAAAAAAAAATTTCCACCACTTGGATTCATTAGGACTTTTTACATGTTATCGAGGACGCATTTATGAGTAATGAACAGTTATCAGAATTTTCTGTTGCAATTTGTGTGACGTTCAGTCCTTATTTGTCATATAATGCCTGGACTAAAGGAAGAAATTTATGAAAAAGAAAATATCCTGCGGATATTGGGGGGGGGGGGGCTTTGACCTCTATCTGGGAGTGTCTCAGACATGAGAATGGCGTCTCAATATTTTATGAATTGTGTGCTCCCTCTATGGTGCGGTGCGATTGGGAGGGGGGGTGGGGGTGTGCGGTACATTTATACTGGATCCATTGTGTTGCTGGCATTGTAAAACTCTTGAAAACGGGCATCTCGCGAGTTATATTATTATGCTTTGTATTAATATCTACCAGATAACCTGGTTACACTCCAAAACTAACCTGGTTACACTGAAGTCTCCAAAACTACACACACAATTTTGATGAAACTTGACCACAACATTCATTACCCATGATGCACCAAAGTATATTGACTGCATCAAAATCTGCAGTCATTGAAGGGATCTACCGGGGGGGGGGTTATTGACCCCCCAAATAGTTATTTGCTCTCTTTTCTGAAACAACAAATTTGATGAAACTTGACCACATCATTCCACCCGAGATGTACCAAAGTGTCTCGACTGCATCAAAATCTGCGCTCATTCAAGGGGTCTACGGGAGGGCTTGATCGGTGTGAATACTCATGGAGAATGTTTTAATGATAATTATGACGTTATAAGGTCACCTGGTGTGGCAGCCTTGTTGGAAAAAGGAAAAACTTTCGACCTCTTTATCTCTGAAAAAAATGAAAATGTGGTCGCCCATTGGCCTCCTCCACTCACGAGACTCCCTCGCTGAGAGAATCTGGTGAGCAGGATTCGCATCAGGAACACGAGCCACATGTCCATACAGCTGCAGCTGATGCTCACGGACTATGCAGGTAACAAATCTCATCCGAGTCTCTCTCAGCAACTGCTCGTTGGACACAAAGTCCGCACAGCGATAGCCAATGATTCTCCGAAGAGACATGGTACCAAAGGAATTAAGTCTCCATCTCAGATCCCTGGTCAGAGTCCAAGTCTCACATCCATAGAGCAAGACTGGAAGCATCAAAGACGTGAAGACTCGGACTTTTGTCCTCCCGCACAGGTACCGGCAACATCACACCCCATGATCCAGTGAATCCATGACTCCCCAGGCCCGACCCAGACATCTATTGACCTCTGACTCACAGCCAGCTGAGACATGAATATCACTGCCAAGGTCGGTGAATCTCTCCACGACCACAACATCCTCACCACAAAGAGGCACAGACAAGACAGCAGCATCCAAGATGTCATTGAAAGCCTGGATCTTAGTTTTGACCAGGAAACCCATAATCTCAGCGGCTCTGACTCCTCATTCAGCACCTCGAGGGCCCCCAAAAGGATATCTAAAGTCTCCGCAAAGATGACTGCATCATCTGTGAAATCAAGGTCAGAGATCTTTACATTCCCAAATGATGCACCACAGCTTGACCTCTCTGACATCCTCCCCAGAATACCGTCCATACAACTGCTGAAAAGTGTGGAGGCCAGTACACATCCCTGACTAACTCCAGTAAAAAATGGAAATAAGTCAGAGATGGTACCACCACATCTCACAGCACTCTCAATACCAGATTGGCGTTCAGACATCAGGTCGATCCGTTTTGGTGGCACCCCACGAAGACCAAGAATCCTCCAGAGGGCATCCCAATTCACTGAATCAAACGCTTTACAGAGATCAACATAGGCTGCAAGCAGCCCATGCTGAAACTCTCGTCTGCGTTCGGTGAGGACCTGAAGAGCAAGGATACAGTCAATCGTTGACCTCTTTGGTGTAAAGCCTGACTGCTCTGGGCACTGGTGCTCAAGCAGATGGTGGCGAACCCTATCAATTATCTGAGCAAAGACCTTGCTCGGTACTGAGAGCAGCGTCACCCCTCGGTAGTTGTTGCAGTCTTGGCGATCACTTCCCTTTCCAGAGAGGGACAACAAGGCCCCTCTTCCAGTCAGCTGAGATGATGCCTGTGTTCCAGGCAGAGCACAGAACTGCATGCAACGACACGAGTGCAGCATTTCCACCAGCCTTGAGAAGTTCAGCATGGATGCCACAGAACCCTGGAGCTTTACCCCATTTCAACCAGTTCACCGCAGCCCGTGTTTCCACAAACGAAGGTGGACCACATTTACTTGGAGGGTCAGCAACAGTAATTGTAACATCCCTGACGTTCAACTCGACAGCTGATGGATCAGCCTGGTACAACCGCTCAAAGTAACCGGCCCAGTGGGCCTTCACTTCGGAACCCTCTGTCAAGAGCCCACCACACTCTGCTCTAACTGCAGTACACCAGGGGATGGGCTTGGATGAACGCAATGCGCGAATTCCCCTGAAAGCAGGACGAGAATCACTTGACCACAGGTGATGCTCTACCCCCTCACAGATTCCTCGCACATAGGCCTTCTTGTCCACCCTTAGTTTTACGTCCACACGTACAGTTTTACGCCTCAGCTCCCTGAACAACTCAGCCCTGCCATTCATCCTGGCCCTGCGACTCTGGTCAATGGTATCCAGTGTCCCTTGAGAGACAAAATTCTTCTTCGCCCTATGGTGAGTTCCAAGACATCCACCGGCAACATCAAGGATGGTGGTCTTGAAGGCACTCCACAACTCTTCAGAATCTCACAAAGCACCCAGACCCCCAAATCTCCACTCAGCTTGTCGCAAACTCCTCAGCTACTCCGCAAACCCCTCTCATCCTTTTGCTTGCCAACATCCAGCCGAGGCTGGGATGGTACCACTCTCCTGGATTTAAGGTGCAACTTAAGAGTTGCTACAACAAGCCGGTGGTCAGTTTTGAGGAACTGAGCACTGTCGTAGACCCTGCAGTTCTGGATCATCCTCTAGCGACCATCAACGAGCACATGGTCAATCTCCTTTGCCACACTGCCAGCATTGGAATACCAAGTCCAGCAATAAGCTTATGGGCGCTGAAACCATGAACTGGCCACACTAAGTCCATGGCTTCTTGCAAAGTCAAGGAACTTGGTGCTATTCAGGTTCACAGTTCCAGACCCATGGGGACCAACACATGTCGCATAACCATCCCTATCAGTTCCAGTCGATGCATTGAAATCCCCAAGACTAGAAGTGTATGTTGTCTGGGGCACTGATAAACCACAGACTCGAGCGTGGCATAGAATGCGTCCTTCACGGTGAGATCACTCGCCTCAGTCGGAGCATAAACAGAGACCAGGGAAATGACACCCAAGGAGTGACGAATCCTTCATCTCATAATACACTCTTTGACCGGTGTTACCTCAATTATCATTGGAGTCAGCTTATTGGACACATCTACAGCAACTCCATGGGCATGGTAACCATCAGAGCGACCAGACCAATGGTAGGTGTAACCACCCGCCATGATCTCGCTGCAATCCGGTCTCCGAATCTCAGAGAGTGCTGCAATACCGATGTCCAAACGCTTGAGCTCAGATGATAACAGAGACAGGTGATCATCCTCTCATAGGAATAGGAAATTCCAGACACCCACCCGAAGGGACCGCCTCAGGTTAACCAAAGGAGACTGCCGTTTGGTGGACGACACCTCAGCACCACTCCGACACACTCCCGCAATCTGACCCGGGAATGTTACCCCGTGGTTTCCCTCCTATTGTCAAAGATTGTGGATGCCGAAGGCTTTGCCCCAATCCCGTCATCTGGTGAGCTGCCCTACGAAGGGAATCTGCACCGGAGGTACTCCCACCGAGTGGGTTTTCAGATTTTTTTAAGCTTTGAGAATGTTTTGCGGAATGAAGGGTTTTACGTTGGCCGGAGTGCAAATCCTGCCACCAACCTCCTAATAAGAAGTAACCCAACTGCAAGAGGAAGTCCGCAGACACAGTTGGGCACTCGATATGGAAGGTCGTTGGCTCACGAGTTCCTCTGCCCTTTGAAAACGGAAAGGGTTGAAATAGAAATCAGAATAGAAGACAGAGATATAGTTATTAGACCTAGCTATTAGACCCACGCAACACACTTCATCCCGTTAACCCACTAGACATGAGGGGAAGGTCTGACTGCACGAAAACCAACGATATTGTGGGCTGGGGTTCGGTGGCGATAAACGACCACGAGGGGGAGCAGTAGGGTCGTCTCCACCAAACACCCCAGAATTTAGGTCGTGACTCTTGGATAAGTCCGAAGTCACGGGTCCCTTAGCGGACCGTGGTCGCCAATATTTTGACAGCATGGGGTAGGGTTAATTGCCTAATTTCAATATACCTAAGTACCCACGTCGTCTAACTACCGGGTAAAACCACACCCTCGACGGACCTCGGGTGGAACGGGCCGTTTACCGAGCCTGATCCGGGTGTAAACCGAGCGGGGATTACCAAGATCCATCGGTCCAAATGAACAATTTATGGCACGAACAGCCTCCATAATTCCCAATATGCACCGTGCTAAACCAATGAAAGAAAGTGACAGACAACGAGCTGGTACATTGAACAATTGGGGGTTTATTTATCATGGGACAGGGGAGCACAGAGAACAGAGTTATCACGACTATAAGAAATGCAATTTACAATGTACAAGGCACTGAAACAATTTCTACTTACAGGACGCTGCCGCGCGCGCACGCACGCGCACACACACACACACACACACACACATACACACACACACACACATGGATGGACCCCGTCGGGTCTTTATTTTGGCCTTTCAGCTCGGAGGGAAGGTGAGCTGAGGGCAAGAGCCTACACTTGCACCTGTTCACCTCGTGCGGTCTGGTTGAGCTTGTCCGGTGGCGGGCTGCTGACTGTCTGTGTGCACAAGGCTTCCAAATCCATAACAATATAACTGCCTGGGGATCACTGTATGTTGGGTGCCATTGCCTTCGAAGCATGCGTTTTTGCAGAACCGCAACAATACGTTTTACATTTCAACCTTATCAGACGGAATAATTTGTGACCTCAACCTGATTTAGTTAAACTTGGTACAAGTATGTATAATGATGTACCACACTTTTCCTCAACCCATACCACACTTTTCCTGTTTAAGTCTACTACCATCCCGTCTTGACCCTCTACACGCTGGCATTTCTGCTCCAACTCCTCATGGTTGTAGCTTAAATTGTGCTGTCGCACGCCTGTTTTCGCCAATGGACTTAATAGTTCATGTCGTAATTTTCCCTGGCAAAGAACTCCCTTTTCAGTGAGGATTCTTTTAAAGTCAATCACTCATAGATGTTGATGGTTTGCACCATTAGAAAGTGTGTGTGTGTGTGTGTGTGTGTGTGTGTGTGTGTGTGTGTGTGTGTGTGTGTGTGTGTGTGTGTGTGTGTGTGTGTGTGTGTGTGTGTGTGTGTGTGTGTGTGTGTGTGTGTGTGTGTGTGTGTCTCATCAGTAAAGTGCAGTGCCCGTGATGAGTGTAAGGTGCACCTCTGATATTGCGCGCCGGTAAGGGTAAACGCATCTCCTCTCAGAGAAATTGTCCAACCACGTTCAGGCTTTGTTGTAGAAATCAGCTTTAATCACCACACTTTAGGATGACAAAGCACCATCGATTACAAGATTGGCGAGACACCGGAAAAAAGGGACCACGCAAGCTGACATCACTCTATCAACAGCCGTGACAACACCAACATACAATGACGGTGACTTGTATGTAAGTATAGTCTGAATGCTATCAGCAAGAGTGAATGAAAGCACACGTTTAGTCTTGCATGCAAACTCGACCGAAATGTGCACGACCACCAGAGTTCCTAAAAAATTTTTTTTAACCCTGGAAAGCGTTACTTGTAGCAGCAATGTCTCTTTAAGATTGCCTTAATTGTGAAGGCGAGTGTTTGTCATCGGCAGACAGGTAGAACAATATACATAGGCGGAGCATTGATACAATAGGACTGGCGAAGCATTGATTGATGTTATCTGCCATGAGAAGCAAAAAGTTCACTTCAGATTTTAACCTTTTCTTGGATTAAGGATACAGATAAAATGATGGTATGGTGCTGAGGTAAAGCATTTATGTTTAAGGTGTGTGTGTGTGTGTGTGTGTGTGTGTGTGTGTGTGTGTGTGTGTGTGTGTGTGTGTGTGTGTGTGTGTGTGTGTGTGTGTGTGTGTGTGTTCCTCTCCCTCTCTTCCCCACCTGCTTTTTTTGTTTGTATACATTGTCGAGAGCTAACACACAACAAGGGGGGCAGGAGACGAGGGGTGGGAGAGGGAAGGACAAAACAGTGGGGAACAGAGACATTAGGAGATCTGTGGAAGGGAGAGGGACGGGTCAGGGAACACGGGGTATACAAGATGGACACCCCAGGGACTTTCAGGACCTTACACGACAGGGAACTTTTGGGAAGGAAGGCAGGGAATTTGAAGGAGATGGGTTTGGGGTGGATTAACGGGGGTAGATAAGATCGTGGTTTAAGACAAGAAACAGAGGGGGTAGTTGGGAGGGATAGATGGGGGCTGTGGGAAAAGTGGGGAAAATAGGAACCGATGGTAAAAGGGAGAAAATACAAATAAATACGGTCGTACAACCAGACGGGAAAGATGGGTAGGCCTCAAGGCAACTGAATAAGATAAGATCGACGAAAGCTCACAAAAAAGCACAATTTTTGAATCAAAACCGAATTAGGAACACACAGTAAACATGTAGGTGAGAAAATATAAAGTTAAAACATGACAAATTATGATCGCAAACTTAACTTTGAGAAAGCCGGCAGAGACCCCTGAGAGAACCAGCCGTTGCCTCAAAACCTGGAACCAATGCTCTCTGTTGTAATATACCTTTTGTTCCTCAAAACCTATATGTGGTTATGAAGTGCAGGTGAATTGGCTTGAAAATACCGTAACAGACCTTTTGCATAACGCACATTTAAAGCACTCTTAAAAGATTAAAGCATGATTGGGAAAGACACATTTAATGCGCTATTAAAAGATTAACTTGATACCTCTCATCCATGTCAGCCTCTGCCACGATTATATCAGAACAAACTGATTCTTCACATGGTAAAGGATTCTTTAACACCAATATGGGGCCATTAAAGGATTCCGTAATGCTGTGTTTTTTAGTGAGGTGCGCATGGGCTTGATTAAACCTAACTAATAATTTTTATTTGTCATATGATGAGATTTTTCAGGGTCCCTCATCATAATTAACACTTGACCCAAACAAAGCCAATGGAAATCTGATGCAACAGATCTGGACAGTGTATAATCAGCAGAGGCCTTACAGGCCTAATGTGTTGGACCCACCAGAAAACCAAGATGGTGGCCATATTTCGTCTGGGTACCATGGTGGGTTGGTCGTAAGAGGCGACCAGGGTTGGCGTCAGGAAGGGCATCCGGCCATAAAACATTGCCTCAAGAAAAAGCCAAACCCCTGCACAGCAGGGAAAAATGGCTGTAAAAACGATCATTTTGTACCATGGTGGGTGGAGTCAAGTGACCAATGTGGGTGTGGTCCGGCTGCTGCCAATCAATGGGTTCACATTTCAAAAATCGATGCCCAACAATAACCGCAACAGCTACGCCAACCTCATGTAGATCTGTGACACGTCTCAAGTAAAAATATGCCTATATATTTATTTCACCTGAACATCCATATGTAATACATCTAATTCTTCCATATATGTGTATGGAAATCTATATTTGTGTAACGACCCATGTGGCAGTTTCCGTATTTTAGTCGTCAGTAAAACATTCCGCAATTATAGGGAATTGAGGTGCAATTTTTATATGCTGATTCGTTTCTTAACCCATTTCATCTGGATGTGGTACAATGTTAACGCATCATCACCACAATTATGTGAATTACTCCCATGGTCGTGTTTTTATGAGTTGTTTTTGTACAAGTTAACTGGTTTAAAAAGCTTGCAAGCACATTACTGTGATGAGATGTCCTCTCGGCAGGATAATTTCTGTCTGTCAGGAATTACAGAAATAGCGTCCATTGTTTGATTTTTTTTTTTTCCATCGCTGTTCCCTCCAATATGAACTTCACGGAAAATAACTGTGCTTTCTTTGCATACCATGAAGTAAAGACTTGATTCTGCTGCAAAACCTGATGTCTGATGGTCGCGATGAAGTTTGTGACGACATCGATATGAGACAAATAAATCTTAACAGGGAACTTTGACGCAAGAGGCCATCTGTCCCATCATGCCTGTGCTGCACCACCACCACATTAAATTAATTTGTCAGGCTGTCGCCTCTATGACGTGTGGGTTTAAAGGGGTAAACTAGTGAATGTTCGCGTTTTGCACCACGAGCGAGGGTGATTCTGGTAAACCACTCTATTACATGACGTGTGACACCTCCCTTCCCTCATCACCTTTATATAACACTTTCTTTAAAAGTCCTGTAAAGGTATGTGGTATTCAGTATTCATTTATTTTAAGATAACAAAATGCTGTACCCAATAACTGAAAACATTCTTCCCAGCAATGGACATTCAGGTGAAATGAAAAAAAATCTTCCCCAAATATCTTTCATTATTGCATTGTTTTTTTGTTACAATTTGGACATGATCGCTCCTTCCTCAAAATGCATATTTTGACATCAATTTTTCAAAAATTTCTTGGGGGCAGGCCCCTGGACCCCTCTAGTAAGGCGTCGTGTTTCACCCATGTATAGCTTTACTTTTTTTCAAACCTTTTGCAGTTTCACCCATGTGTAGTTCGGACAATTCAAATTGTAAATACGAGACTTTCAAAGACATCTTAGGCTTACCAGAAAACCACCATGGCAGACACATGATTTTCCTTCCTGACAATTGTGGGTATAACCAGGCCAGCTCTTCTGCCAATGGGGTTGGAGGCTTCAGACGCATGCAGCTTCATTCCGTTTTTCATTTGGGCCGACTGTATGAGACATCTACAGCAAAATCTTGGTTATTTTCACTTTTGTGGTCGTATTTTCGCCCCATTAAACATTCTTGTGAAGTTAGAAGTATGCAATATAGGATGATAATTACAATTTTTGTGAAAGTCAATATCACAGTTACCCTTACATATATAAAATATATTAGGAAACTTAAAAAGTTTGGGTGGCATCATTGGTACCCAAACTTTTCCATCATCACTGGGTAGCATCATAAGCTGGGACCATGACCTTTCTACTGATGCACTGCCCTCTGCTGGTTTTGGCAGGAATTTGGAATTTGTTCATGATGCCGACGATAGCTCGCCTACTCTTTGCGAATGACACAGTGGGATATTTCACATCCACCAACTAATGCCAGCACAAGGTATACCTGTTTGACGTCCATCCATGGGACGGCACACACATTGATGAATCTCCCTGCCTATGAAACACCGGTATGACAGTTTATAGCTGGGTTGGGATTCAAACCGAGACTAGACAGCTTAGAGATGAGTGTGCATATATTGAGGCCACCCTGCCATTGATGTGATCAACTCCTTTCTGCTTACTCCTCTCCTTTTTTAGATTAATTATTCACTAATCTTTTTTTAGATTATAGTTTCGATTAATTATTCACTGAGAAAAGTCACACTTGTAAATTGTCTTTATTATATGAAAAAGTATGATGATAAATACAAAGGGACAGCTAGTTTAACCATTCACCTAGGCACTTGTATTACTGAGTAATGCTGTTCAAATACCCTTTTATGAAAGTCCTTCAACTGATATTCATGATAGGTGGATAAAGTTGTGGGGGATGAGGGGGCGAAGGAGGGGAGGACTTAGGCTAACAGTGATGTTCATGGTAAAATCCCTTATGGCATCTTAAATATTGTTATGACAAGTCTCAAATTAAATCAGTATGTCCCGAATTAAATGTGATGTTGGAAGCGATTTCTCTTAACGATATCTCTACTTAATATAAAACGATGTCTGTTTCGTATTTGTATAAGTCTAACACTTTAAGCTGAAAGACATGACAATAAGTTGTTTTTTTTTCTTCTTCTTTGTGTGTTAGACTAAGGATTCTGCATAAAATTCTGCGTATACTCAAAATGTTGAATTTTTGTTCTTCTCTTCCAGCCATGTTTGTTGCATTTATTGCATTTTATTTCTTCCACGTTACTTTTATGTCCCCGTAACCTTCCCTCCTATTTTTTGTCTGAAACTTAATTGCAACTTGTGCCTGCCCCCTTTTCTGATTTGTCTGTAATATGTCAATACGGTATTCTCTTTCATAACCTTGATGTGCATGCTCATTGATGAAGCTGTTATTTTGAAAGAAGAAAAAGTAGTTAATATCTGTGGTAGTTTTTTTTAGTTTAAGTGAAGATGACCCGACTTGCGAGAAAGCTTTAGACTTGTGCAAAGAACACTTGTCACATGGTCTTGATGTCCTTTTGCTGTTGAATACCACTTGCAGCAATTGGTTCGAAATTATGAGTCCCTTTATGTATTTATTTATTTATTTATTTATTCATTCATTTTACTTAAAGGTCCCATGACACACAAAAGTACTGAAATTGCATACATATATATATATATATATATATATATATATATATATATATATATATATATATATATATATATATATATATATGTCCTATAGGAGTTTTTCATTGTCATTTCTGATCTGACAATATGTTTTTCACAATACTCGTTCTGTAATATGTAAAATTAAAAAAACAAACCTATTCGGGAACGCCCCTAAAAATTCTGCCGAAATCTACTGAACGACGCGTAACCCACATGACGTCATCTCCAGAACAACAAAGGCTGCACGCAAATTACTCGGGTTGGTGGTCTACGTGATTGTATTGGCTTTCTGTGTGTTTCCGCATTCGATTGATCGACTCAAACGCTTCGTTCATTTCTGCTTTAAAAAAATCAAACATTTGGTTTTGAATAATGGATGACATGGACTTTGATTTGTCTGGAAGCGACAGTGAGTGTGAGAGAAATGAAGGATTTTGGTCTGAATCAGATGGAGAATTGTCGGATAACATAGTCGCGGGAGGTGAAGTTCAGCAGCTGGAAATGGAATACGGCCGTACCAGTTCGAGCCCGAAGCAGGACAAGCAGAGGAAACTGGCAATGAAATTCCCAGCGTTCATGCGGATCGGGAGGACATCGAAGGAAGACTTGGCAATAACAACTGGTTAGACTAAATCCTATTCGTAATTCAATAATGTAAATTCTACTTGCATACTGCTCGATATCAGGAATATTTTAGTGGGGTGACGTGACCAGCGCAGCACAGCGCAGCGGGCATGTTGCTCCGCGGCGAATGAATCGCAAGCAAGGCCAGCCCATGTCATCGGCCGTATCTCTCCGTGCATAAAACGAAGCAATCTCGCTGTCCAGATACGATGAAAACTTGTGTGCAGAACACACCTTGCGACACAATTGTCTAGCGTAGTCAGATAAATCTGACGTTCTGTTGCATTTTTATTTATTTTATTCCTACTGTCGTCATGTTGCGCCAGTAGAAAACAATGAAGAAAAGAGAATAATAAAAGAAAGCTTCAGCACGTCAGATTTATCGGACCAGTCGGACGGACGACGGATTTATTGGACGACATTGCTTTTGATGATGGGTACTGCATCAGGTTTCAGCCTCCTCAACTTCTTCAAACTGAACAGTGACTAGAGCCCGTGATCAAAGTCACTGTCTTCAAAGTGGGCGCTCTAAATGACGCTCGTGTCGCTGGGGCCTTTCCAGTTTCCCCTCGACAGCTTCACTTTAGATGTCCATATTCTCCGAAGATTCTCATCTTTCGGGAATACATGAAGGCTTACACTGTCTTTGGTTGTATTGCTGCATCCTGCTACGATACATCTTGCAAGCATTTTCGAAAGTAAGGCTAAAACTCTTAAAAACTTTCGCGAAACAATCACAGGAATTAAGACTATCAGTGAGATTGCAAACACATGTGCACAATGCATTTGTATGTACGTTTATACGGCACGCGACGTCTCATCAATCGACTCTGAGCGAGTCGCGTTCTGGAGATGACGTCAACGGTCACGTGACCTGCGGATCGCTGAACTCCACTGTTTTGAGGGGCGAGGCATAGCAAGTTGTGAAAAGCAATACAAATGTTCAAAATATTGGTCTAATTATCCCATTGTTGATTTAAAAAAAGAAACGGGTGATTTATTCACAAGGAAGGTCAAGTTAATATATAAATAACCAGAAACTTTTGAATTACATGGGACCTTTAATCCCCTTTCCAAGGTTTCATGGCTACAGATATTAATGCTATCAACTTGTTATTGAATGCCTCATTCATATTTCCTCTCCCCTTGTGTCCCTATGCCCCATCTGTGTTTGCTCGTGTGTGCATGTGTTTTCGGGTACGCATGTGTACAATCCAGTATCGACGGAGTGCTCTACCATGGCGGTGATCGTTTGCATGGAAGGACTGCCCGATGCGGCAGGCCCAATGGATATTCGCCATTTCTTTACGGGTCTTGCTGTGCCTACTGGAGGAGTGCACATAATTGGAGGGAAACTTGGAGAGGCATACATCACTTTTGAGAGTGATGATGATGTTCGCCTTGCCATGAAGCGCAGCGGAGGCATGATAATGGCATCGAGGATCCGGCTGTTGATTAGCAGCAAGTCTGAAATGCTGAGCGCCATTAAATGGAGTAATTCAAGATCTGAAGGAGGTTTGTTGAAGACGAGGACAATTCGGAGTGATGAGGAAGATGACATGAAGATGCTTCCAGACATTTCCCGTAATGTCTATTTTTCTGGCGAGCATCATTTGCGACTGAGACAATTGGGAGATGCAGATAACGCCAGACCAGTGTTTTTACCAAAAAATGACATCCCATCTACATCTTCATGGTCTCGATCTCCACTAGGAACTCGAGAAGAGGTGCCCAACCCACAGAGGATGCTGCAACAAAGGCCCCAGCAGCAAGAAGTTTTACCTCTGGGAACAGCACAGCATGGGAATCAGACACCAACTGGCTCCAGGGATCTGGACGTGAATGCAAGTTCCAGCAGATTTAATCATCTTGGAGTAGATGGAGTTTGTTCTACTTTGCCTGGATTGACATCGGCTTGGTCAAAAAAGACTGAAAGATTTTATTCACCTGGGGATAGAGGGATTTCAAATAACCTCAGAGGAAATGATATGAAAGCTCCTGCTGATAATGTCCTTGACCAGGGAAGTCTTGTAACAAGCAGACAAAATGTAACTAATCTTGAAAAACGGTATTCTACAATGAATTGCCCAGCTCTAGAGTTAAAAAGTACTAAATGTGATGAATCTAGCAGTATGTCCAACCCACAGGCTCTTAAAAAGCCTGCAAATTTTAAACTTTCCCTTGAGTCAAGTGCTCCAAAAGATTTAAAAGGAACAGAAACGGAGAAGCCTTGCATGGAGGGAACATTCTCTCAGGCACAAGCACTGTCTGCAGATTGCAGCAGAATTGGTGAGGATGTCCCGAAGAAACATCATGACAGCATCATAAGTAACGACAGCACATTAAGAGAAAATTGTGTTCAGGGTGTTGTACTAAAAAACAAAGAATGTAACAGGAAGGAAAAAAACACAATTTCTCATGATATGAATCTAAATTATGGTCGAAGTGCATTCAGCTATAATGAGGAGAGCAGTCAAAGTTCAATAATTGATGGAAAAGATTCAAATAAATTAAAGGACTGGGAATTGTTGGACAAGGAAGAAACTAAATCAACTTGTGAAAACTCCTCTTTGTCCCCTGACGTTGCAGATGATTTATATGTCCAAGTCTGTGCACTCCCATCAGATGTAAATGAAGATGGTGTTTATTTCTTATTTGATAAGTTGAAAGTGGATTGCGTGATTTTAAACAAGGATGCAAAAGGGCAGTGTAATGGAACAGCTTATGTATGTTTTGCAACACCAAGTGATACAATTACTGGATTGCAGCAACATGGCAAGTATCTTAGCCAACATGGAATGAGGTGCTGTCAAGTAGAGGTCTATCCAGCAACTGAGAATGAATGGAGCATTGCACTTCAGAATGCATCAGCTCAACTGCAGTCTCGCTCATCGCGTCGTTCTCGCTCTAGCGCATCTGATCGTTCTCCACTTCGTGACCATTCTCCACTTTGCGACCGTTTTCCACTTCGTGAGCGTTCTCACCTTCGTGACCATTCTCCCCTTCGCGACCGTTTTCCCCTCCGTGACTGTTCTCCCCTCCATGACCATTCTCCCCTCCGTGACCGATCTCCCTTCTGTGACCGTTCTCCCCTCCGCTACCGTTCTCCCTTCCGCTACCGTTCTCCCCTCCGTGACCGTTCTCCCTTCCGCTACCGTTCTCCCCTCCGTGACCGTTCTCTCCTCCGCGACCGCTCTCCCCTCCGTGACCGTTCTCTCCTCCGCGACCGCTCTCCCCTCCGCGACCGTTCTCCCCTCCGTGACCATTTTCCCCTCCGTGACCGTTCTCCCCTCCGTGACCGTTCTCCCCTCCGCGACCGTTCTCCCCTCCACGACCGTTCTCCCCTCCGCGACCGTTCTCCCCTCCGCTACCGTTCTCCCCTCCGCTACCGTTCTCCCCTCCGCTACCGTTCTCCCCTCCGAGACCATTCTCCCCTCCGCGACCGTTCTCCCCTCCGTGACCGTTCTCCCCTCCGTGACCGTTCTCCCCTCCATGACCATTTTCCCCATCACTCTCATTTGAGCACTTATTCAAATTCACAACATCTTTACTCAAAGGATTTTCATTTAGCAGGACCGAATGTCGCGTCTATTTATGAAGAGTCGCAGTCACCTTGTGAGCTCTGTGTTCATATCACAGGTTTACCCAGCTTCACTTGTAAAGATACGTTGTTGTGGTTCTTCCACAAACTGTCTGTAGTTGAGCCAGTGCTTCTACGGAATTCAGGAGAATTTATGGAAGCATTTGTTGAGTTTTCCACACATCCAGATTTTTTAATTGCTCTCAGTCGCACTGGACAGCACCTTGGCAATCAGCGAATTGCTGTTCGTTCCATTTCCAAGAATATGATGAGACTGGAACTTCAGAAAAATAAACTTATAACTGGAAATCCTCAGTTACAACCAAGTTCTGTTTTTTTGCAACCACATTTGAGGTTGTCTTCTCCTCCATTGCAACAGCCTTTAGTCGTTCCGCAACCACATTTTAGCTTTCCTCCTCCTCTTCCTCCCCCTCCTCCTCCCCCTCCACCTCCCCTTCCTCCTCCTCCTTGTCATCCTCCTCCTTGTCATCCTCCTCCTTTTCATCCTCCTCCTCCTCCTTGTCATCCCCCTCCATCGCAACAGCCTTTCATAATTCCACAACCTCCTTTTACTGGAAATCCTCAGTTTCAAGCAAATCCTGTTTTCTTGCAACCACATTTCAATTGGCCGCCTCCTCCATCACAACAGCCTTTGGTAATGCCACAACCTTTTGTATCACATTTGTCTCAACAAATTAATCATGCACAGATGACTGCAGGCCAAACTCTTCAATTTCCACATGTATCTGGCTCACGGCCACCTATGTTTCCACCAGGAACTCTATATTTAAACAACAGAGGTGCAACCAGAAATGCAGACTCCAGTGCAATGCTGCAGCTTCAGGTAGAGAAGTTACTTGGAAAATTGGACAACAAGAAAATGTTGGCACCTCACCAGGAAAACATATGTGAAGTAACAGGTAATGCTCCTGGCAGCAATATGAATTTTGGAAACCAAGGATTGGTGAAATCAAATGTTAAAAATGCAGCCATTGTCCATTTTGAGAAGATGATCAAAAAATTCAACAGGCAAAGTTTCTTGAAAAGGGCCCATGCCCAAATTTGCAAACAGAAGCAACTGCAAGCAAAGGAGGAACTGATGCCCAGGCAAGATGTTCAGGGAGCTAAATCTGCAGGTGATTCTCCAACCATTAAAAATCAGGTTCTTGGTAATAATTCTGAGTGTCAAAAGAATTTGCCACCGAAGTCAACAAAGGTTCAAATGGGAAACTTGCCTTTGAAGGTGAATATTCAGCAGATTATGGATTTCTTTCAAGGCTATAACATTGTATCAGATTCTATCCAACTCCAAAGAGGTGTGGGACCACAATCATGTCGTGCAGTTGTTGATTTTGAAAGTTCAGAACACGCAGCCCTGGCTGTTAGAATTTGTGACAGAAACTCAATTGATGGTCAGAAAGTCTTCCTCAGGCTCCAGTGATGTCTTTTGTTCTCTTATTTTTTAATATAGCATTATGCCTTTTGTTCCTTTTCTTCTGATTATGAATTCTGTTTTGAGTATCACCTGGCCACTGCCATTCCTTGCATTTATGCTTGTATGACATGACCATGCTTATACTTGACAAAAATTGTGTGACTTCCTTTATGTGGTTTCGTTTCCATTTTTCTTTTGTTTTTTTTTGTTTTTTAACTACTTTTTGGTCTCATGTAATGTTTGCTTGCCTTGTGTTAAAATAACACAAACTTTCCTACTTCTCACTGCCATGTGTTTGCCCTTGCATTCAGTGATCAGCCCTTTCACACCAACAAACAAGTTAGCTTTTTCAAGGTATACTGTTTTCAATTGCACTCGGTTTTGGTTCGTAAAAAGGTTCACCTTTAATGTTGTTACAGTAAAGATGTGACTAATGCACATGGTGGGATGAAGTGCCAGCCTTTAATATATCATTGGGAAAAGGCAGTCGAGCTGTTTGAAGCAAAATATTGTTTGTCACAAAAATGGAGCATTGAATTTGTTGCACATAATTCTTGCCCAAATCGGAAAACATCAATGCTTTTTCCTTACTATACATTCAATTGGTTTGTATTTGATAGGAAATGCCTTTGTGAATACTCGGGACTGTATGCTGCTTTCCCCAAGTTACCATGTGCATAAGGTCGGAAATAACGGAACAAGTCTTAAAAATGCCACTCATTTCACAAGGAAAGTTGTCACTTACTAGGTTTTGTCACCCAAAGTTGGTGTTTGATGTTCTGGTAAAGATAGCTTGGGGTTTGATGAATAAAAGGCATTGGATTGAAGCTCAAATAAACTTAATGAAAAACAAGACTGAAAAAAGGACACATTTTCCTTTGCCGCAACTACACGATGTAAAGGTTTCCCCCCCCCCCCCCATTTTTTTTTTCTAAGCATTTTTACAACCGGTATTTAGTTTTAACACAAGATTATTTTTCTTCATCTAAGCGCTGAAGACTTGTGCTGAGCATAAATATGATGTTTTGTTTATATTGGGTTTTTATTCTCAAGCAGAAGTGTTCCTGTGTCTTTTTTTTTCCTTTTCTAATCCACTCTATAAAATCCATTCTTTGTTGTGGTATTTCCATTCCATGTTTGTTTTCAATGATCCATTTGTGAGGTTTTTTTTTGTTTTCATGCCAATTTTCTGTGCCTATTATTTGGTTTCATGATAAGGTTAGTAAGGTTGTGCATGTATGAAGGACTTGTGATCCATTTGTGTTTCATTCTTCCACATATTTTGAATATACTTAACAATGTAAAAGATAATGCTCATTTTTTTTTTCTTTTCAACAGCCTTTCTCTGTATGTTGATAAATTACTGTTGTATGGAAATATAAAAATGTACACTTTGAATTTAGTCAAGTTGTACTGGAATATAAAGTGACTTGTTTGTGATGTTATTTACTTCATTGGCCACACATTAGCATTGTAATATTGGTTAAATTTGTTTCTTATAATTCTGTTTGAAACTAAACTTTTGATGTTAAGAATTTGACATGTTGAAATAAGTTTTATCTTGTGTTCGTACACGACAAAGCACATGTTATTGTTCTTTATATACTTTGCCTTTATATCAGATGTTTGCTTTTGCAGTCCAAAAACAAAGGAAATATGGACTGTCTGAGTGTTTCTTCTGATTTGTATGTTTTTTTTTCAAAATACAAATAAAAACAACAGTGTTGAGTCCCTGTTTTTCCTTAACAGAATATTGAAGGAATGTTTTTTAATATCTCCCAATATGTAGAATAGACTCATCGTGATGTCATGAGGAATGTTCAAGTTTTCAATGTTGCTGCAGATTTCACATGCTATTGTTATACATTACAGCCTCAACGGTTTTGTCACATGGTTTGTCCAACAATCTTTTTGCAAAACTGAGCTGATGATTCATTGGGCACAAAAAACATGAGCCCATGTTGTGCTTTATTAAATTAACTAGCAGAATACCGGCCCTTCGGGCGATCTTGTTCCAAGCATGCAACACATTCTTCTGACGATACCTTTATTTGGGCAGTGTATGGAGAACTGACAGCTCTGTATCGGCAAAAAATAATAATGACCCAGGTTAAGCTGCTGTCACACCTTGACGTTTTAGCCAGCGTATGGCAACGTATCAACATGTATGTAAAACGCTGGCGTACGCTGAACTATTGATGTTTTTTTTAATTTTTGGGCGTATAATAACGTGTTGGACGTATGCATAACGTATTAGTAACGTACACAGAACGTTTTAATCACATATAGATAACTTATACCAACGAATGCTGAGCGTGTTGTCGGCGTTCACAACCTATGCCCAACGATAGTCTAACTTATGCAAAGCGCGCGGAAGCGTATCGCCGACGATCACATGGCATAGGCTATTAATAGGTTGTGGCTCGACATTTCAAATCATAACCGCACTAGACATCGAAGTGTGAAGCCGCTGTCACACCTTGACGTTTTAGCCAGCGTATGCCGACGTATGAAAAATTTGCCGAACGAAGCTGGCACACTGAATACGTTATAGGTAAGTTTTGTATACGTTAAGAGCACGCTGGCATAAGTCATAGAATGCTGGCATACGTCATTGTACGCCGAGAAATTTTCAACATGTTGAAAATTTCTCGACGTACTCGACGTATGACACACATTCCGCATACGCTGGCATAAGTTGTAGGCACGCTACGCGATCGTTGACACACGTCGACATACGTTACTTGTACGTTACTCATACGTCGAAACACGTCAAGGTAATGGTTAGCGTCAGTCTTCCAGACTCCCTGTTTTTTATTTATTTTTTTGTTTTTTCTTCGGTATGACGGTTATGATTTAAATCGTTGAGCGGCAGCCTTTTTTATTATATTATATTATAACCGCACTAGAAATCGAAGTGTCAACATGACCGTCATACCAAAGAAAAAAAAATTAAAAAAAAAACAACAAAAACAGGGAGTCTGAAACACTGACACTAACCATTACATTGACGTGTTTCGACTTATGAGTACCTTACAAGTAACGTGTGTCAACGATCGCGTAACCTGCCTACAACACGTTACTCATAGATTAGAAATAAGTTTCGGGTACGCTAAACATTTCCTCGTCGTGTTTCGACTTATGAGTAACTTACAAGTAACGTGTGTCGACGTGTATCAACGATCGCGTAACGTGCCTGACTACAACTTATGGCCAGCATTATGCGGAACGTGAGTCATACACTGGCATACGTCGGGAAATTTCAAGCATGGAAAATTTTCTAACAGCTCGGCGAACTACGACGTTTGCCAGCGTACTACGACGTATGCCAGCGTTCTACGACGTATGCCAGCGTACTACGACGTATGCCAGCGTGCTCTTAACGTATACAAACCTACCCATAACGTATTCGACGTGTGCTGGCGTTTTAGCCCAATTTTGTACACGTCAGGCATACGTTTGCTAAATCGTCAAGGTGTGACAGGGCCTTTACATGCATGAAGCAAAAAGATATCTTCAGCTTGTAATTCAAAACACCTCTCATTGCACTGGAAAATGAGACAGGAATGCTGTACTTAAATGGTGGTGACTTGTAATACTCTCCCCAATCTGTAGGCAGCATGACATGATACACATTTACATAGAGAAGTTGGGCCCCCTCCCCCTCCCGCAAAGATTATTGGCAAAGATATAGACACCCCTATACACTAATTGTGGTCATGCTGATCCTATGTAGTAAGTCTGGATGTAATCGACCCACAACTGTCGGAGTAGCAGCGCGACAACCAAACAAACATTCAAACACCGGTCCGTGAGTTAGGATAAGGGAAGAAAGGCGGAAGTAATCATGAATTTAATGTTGCGTCTTTATTAACGTTGCATCTTTATAAGGGTACCAAGCCTTACAGGCTGGGTAACCCAGTGTTTTTCTTCGGTTTATTCTCTATTTATTAGCGGATATTGTAATCGTCCGGTTTGTTTGTCTGTCTGTCTGTTAGCAACTTTACGGAAAAACTGCTTTAACAAACACGATCAAATTTAATCCACAGGTGGGCGATGAAGCTTGGATGACGCCATTAACTTTTGGGTCCAATTGGATCAAAGGTCAAGGTCAAGGTCAAGGTCACGAAAAGATCAAAATCGTTTTTCGCTCATAACTTCGTCAAAAATGATCTGATTTACTTCAAGCTAAGCTTATAGTGAACCTTATTCTGTTTGTCACTTATAATCCTGCCCATTCCTATAGTGAAGAATGCATATTTGTGAAGATCGGTAGGGTCTGAAGTTTTGGGGGTCATGGTCATCAGTCAAAATTACAAATTTTCCATTAAAACTAAAACATGGTTCCGAAAATACAACTTTATGGGAAAACGGCTGGCTCAAACACTGTCAAATTGTATCCACAGGTGGGTAATGAACCTCGGACGACCCCATTAACTTTTGGGTCCAATTAGGTCAAAGGTCAAGGTCAGGTCATGAAAAGGTCAAAATCGTTTTTCGCTCATAACTTCGTCAAAAATGATCCGATTTACTTCAAACAAAGCTTATAGTGAACCTTATTCTATTTGTGACTTAAAATCCTAACAATCCTATAGTGAAAAATCCATATTTGTGAAGATCGGGGTTAAGGATGTATCAAATTTAAATTTGATCCCCAAAATAACTTTATGCCTTAAATGGGCGGGATTTGTTGTGCCTGGCACCACTTGTTGTTATTGTTATCCCGCCTCAGTTTTGAGGGTTATTCTCTTTTAAATTCATTTTCTCGGCAACTGTTAGTCCTGTCGTGTTAAAACTTTGAAGACCACCCTTGGTTGAATCAGTTTATTGGTCACATGCACAGAGAAAAGCAAAGCATCAATTGACTTTGGAACTCCTCTGGAGTTCCAGAGTTCTACAGTGCCAGAGGACTGACTTGTATACAAATTGAAACTAGGGAGGGGCCATGTGAAACACATCTGATGCGAATAAATCAACACGTGATGTTTTGCACAGAAAATAAATAATTCAGAGACTTGCGAAGAGGGGAAAAAGGGGAAGGAACACTCAAAGTCTCTGTCTGCAGATCTAAGGTCAAATAAATTCACCCCCGAAGCAAAAAGCATTCCTTACACAGTTGCACAATAATTCATGACAACTCACTTGCCCCAGGCACAAGCCTGGGGTGTTAATCACATTTCATCTGAAAGAGGAAGTACTAGAAGAGAAAGTACAGAAGCCAAACCACAAGGCCATGAAGGTGCTTTGCTTTTAACAAACATGCAATTGAAGCTAAAAATGATTTTAGTTAATTATAATGTACGAGCCAAACCCACGCGAAGTTTCTAAAGTGAGGGTTCGCTAAGACGTCAATATATCCAGTGTTCACAATGTGATTTATAGAATTTCTTTATATACAATGTTTCTTGTTACATTTTTGTGTCAAATGCACCTTCTGAGGGAGTCAGCATGTGCAAAAGAGGGTTTTACATTGCAGACGCTGTTTTCTAGGAGTGGCATTATGCTTCTCAGCGGTGATGGTCTATCAACGACAGACGTAATGACGTCAGCGAATGACCGATGATGTCATGATGTCATTACGCCTCTCAGCAATGACGTTACACGTCGCCATGCAAACGAATGTAAAAATTAGAAAATCGCCACAAATTCCCAAACCTGTCTGTCTGGTGCGATCTCACATAGCCTATGCTGTACATTAGACCACAGAGCACCGGCATGCCGAAAGTGGCGACAATCCGTCTGGCAGTTTCGGAGGAGATACGTCCACAAAATATGGCTTAGCGTATTAATATAATAATTACAACAAATTATACACGTTTTAGCATTTAAAAACGTATGAAAACGTAATCAATACAGAAACACCAAGGCCTAGTGACAATCCTGTCACTCACAGAGCTTTATGATCACCTTGCATGGCCACAAATGGTTGATGCAGACCATTATGCACATTTTATAAGATGGGATTTACTTTTCACTTCCACATTTCCCCCTTTTGTTCTATCTAGAACAATTTAAATCAATTTTACCTGAAATCGCACCATACCCCATGCCTAGAGGAGAAAACAGCACATTTATTCAAGTCCACCCATATCAAATTGTGATGAATGTTCATATAATAGAAGAGGGGTGCTGGAGGAAGGAGACCCAACAGCATCTCAGCCCGGGAAATGGACGTGTTGCATTTCCAGGAAGTTGACCATCGCCCCAAGGCCTTGCCCTCAGCAGCTGCCACAAGTTGCAAAACATGACATCAAAGACCAGAAAGGCAAGCGAGCCACAATGTATATTGAGCAATACTCAATGAGAAAGTCAAGTTAGTTCCTGAACCATGCAGGCCCCATAGGCATGGAGCTTGGACGTGACATTGGGTTGCTGATGACTCGCTGTATGGACCCCAGGGCTCTTGTCGTGTGCCTCACCTTAATGGTAAGGCCAAGCAATATTTGCCGAGCGAAGTTCGCGAGTGTTGTCGGTGTCGCACCCAGAGGAAGGTGCCATTTATGGCTGACGCAGCTTCTTGCCTTACCAGGTTTAGGCTTGTTGTGCATCCTTCTCTTCAATTGCTCATTTCATCTCCTCAGGAAGGGGGTCGTGCTGTGATCATGGGATAGATGCCTAATCACCTAAATGTACTGTAGGTGTTCCCAGTCATCCAATCTCTCGGTGTCCCAAATCCCAATTCGCCAAAATCATGTGGCTGCACAGCTCAACTGCTTTCAACACTCCGAAACAGACACAATTAAAATTTCAAACACAACGGGTAAAATGGTTACATTTTAACAATTTGTACATGCCATAGATTCTCTTACTTAAGGCCATCAACAGCTACTAATCAGCTTCATAAACATGCAGTGCATCACCACATCTACTATTCACATGAAGGAAAATTGCTTGCTGGACAAATTTCCCTATGCACAATATACTTTATTTAATCACAAGGTCCTACTGTATATCATGTTGACCACATTATCAATATTATCCAGATTACACAAGAGAAATCTCATGAGTTCAGCCTCGGATCGGTGCTATACCATCACACATTTTATTCTGCCTTTTATCTGTAAACCACATTTGCTATTTAAAATCTAATACATATTAATGATCTGTGAAAGCAATTACTAAAAAGCAATTTTATCTGAATAGTTTCAAATAAATTTCATCATTTTCCTCAAAACAGGGTAATATCAAAGTTTAAACGCAAGCAACTCGTACAATCACAGGTACAATTAAAATTCTCCCAATCGTACGGGACTACATGTGTTCAAACTACAAATCATATATCAATCAGCTCAATTCCCTTTGTGAATACAGAATCACTAAAAATTGGGTGTTGTCAACAGACAAACTGTTTCGTTAATCCCACTTGATGCACTCGTACACCATTCCTTCATCATCCCCTTGACCTTCCTTTGGTTCTGGTAAATCTAGTATTTCTACATCATTGTCAAAATGTATTTTATTCAACCGAAGTCATTCTTGCTCCACAGCATAAATCACAGCACTCAGTTGATCCAGTTGAACATGCCTTGGTTCCCCAGATATGTTCATGGTATTCCCGAGCACTTGCACATTTGTCTGAACCATAGTAGTGCTAGTTACCTTCCACAAGCAAATATTATTGAGCGCTTTCAACCATGAGATAATAGCAAATTTGGTAATAACAATCACCAGACCTCTAAACAACCAGTGGAGAATCCAAGCTCCCCAGATGCCAAATGTGCTTTTCAGCCATGACCCCATCGACCATCCTTTATTGTAATATTGGTACTTTTCCCCTTCTGCACTAATCTTGACAGCCAGATTATTAATCTGTTCCGAGTTATCCGGGATGTAGGTACAACATTCAGACCCCACGACTGCACATGTTCCTCCTTGCGCTGCCAATAAAATATCAAGGGTAATGCGATTCTGCAAGGCTACCATTCTCATAACAACCATTTCAGCATTTACTTTTTGTAAAACCCTCAGCAGTCTCATTAGCTAATTTCTCTCAATACGCTGCCATGTTAATAATTTCTCGAGCATCTTTGGCAGTGCCATACATAAGAATCAATCATGAAGAATCTCTCAACTTCTGAAATGGACCTTTTCTGTCTATCCTGTGGTATGAAAGGTGATCGCTCAAGAATACGGATTTCAGGTATTATGTATCCCAAATAACACGACCCTTTCCACCCCACTGGCAACTGGTCCTGAACGAATAGGCTCTATACCCACATACGAAATAAGTGCCATTCAGAGGGGCCTGGGGTTACACAAGATTATTTACCCGTATTTGTTTCTCTATCTGCCTGGTGTTGGCTTAGTGGTTAGGGTGGTTGCTTGGGATCCTCAGGGTCCTGAGTTTGAGCCGCGCTAGCCACAATTAACATCATGGGGGTTGACTCAGCCTGTCATCCTTCCGAGATCGGCGAAATGAGCACCAGTATATTAGTAATTATCCCTGCATGTCAAAGGCAACTAAAGGGTTGGTGTCAGGAAGGGCATCCGGCTGTAAAAACATTGCCACAAGAAAGGGTACCATGATTGGAGCCTGCAAAAAAGATGATCCCTGCTCAGGGAAAAAGTCTTTAAAATGGTGTGATGATTTTTTTCTCTATCTTTTTCCCGTTAATTAGTCCCTCAATGGTTACCTTTTCTTCCCCGTGCTCGGCATAGTGTTGGCACATTGAGTAACCCAAGTAAGGTCCATTACCTCTCCCATGGACTAGATAAACTCTTCCTATCCCTTTATTGATCGCCTCAAAATGCGGTGGGTGTTGTTCCAATCCTTCCCCCTTAGTTAATGCAGCAAAATTTGTCGTATACTGAATGCCAGGGCTATATGGCATGCCATATAGTCGTATACCGAATGCCAGGATAGTACCATTGTCTATAGTTAGTACAATTGCACCCCACTTGTGTCCATTTCCTTGTTATCTCTGCTATTTCCCCTTTTACTGACTCATTTGTCTTTTTTATTTTTGTTGGAATTGGAGGATTTTGCCTATGAACAAAGTTTCCACATATGTCTTCTCCTAGGAATAGGACTACTATAAGAGGCAGTTCGAGCTTGGATGAGTGGGGAAGTTGCAATCAAAGCCAACACTTACTGTTGTTCATATTTTTAGTATGCTGCAAGGATAGTGCCAGGAAAGTGTTTAGTGGGTGTCCAGTTATCCTTTCATGTCACACTATTCCTCATTTCAAGCGTGATTGTGGGTGTCCTGCGCTTATGTCCCCCACATTCCACATTGCATAATCTATTTGGTGGTGTGGTGCCGGTATACGAGAGCTGTTCTCTTCCTTTTGACTGTGTGTCAGAGCATTTATGCACTCCCTTCTTCCTTTAGCAGTAGAGACTACCTTATCATGCAGAGAAAACAACAATGACCGTGTAACCAAGGTAAATGCTGAAAACATCATCACAATTTTCAAGAAATGCCCGAGGAAGAACCCATATCCCGGTCCTGGTTCCTTGGAGCTTTCTTGAAATGTGCAGAGTGGACCCATGTTTGTCGGCCTTCGTACTTCTCTGCAGTGTGAGTGATTAAAAGCACCTGAAATAGGCCGGTCCACTTTTGCAGTAACACGTTCTTGCGTTGGAAAGCCGAATGTACACATAATCTCCTGGCTTGTACTTGTGGCAGTCCTCTGTAGCTGGTTCAGTGAGTGCTTGCTTCACCTGTGAATAGAAGCCTTTTACAGTATTTGTTGGCACAACACAATAAGTCAACATCACGTTATCCATTAAGTGTACATCCATTTATTTGTTCGTTAATGGGAGTGAGGATGGTCTTCCTATTAGAATTTCATGCGAAAACAATCCAGTTTTCCTATTTGGTTTTGACCGCATCACCATTGGTGCCATTGGAATTGCATCTGGCCACTTGATTACTGTTTGTTCGCATATTTTTGCCAATTTGTTTTTCAAGATGCCGTATCTTTCCACCACTCCCGCTGATTGTGGGTGGTATGGGAAATGCAATCTTTGATTTATTTGCAGCGCTTTACATAGTCCCTTAACCACTTTCTCTGTAAAGTGTGATCCTTGGTCGCTGGATATTTTGCAAGATATGCCAAATCTGCATATGAATTCTTTAATCAGTATTTTGACAACTGTATTCACATCTGCCTTTCGGCATGGAAATGCTTCTATCCATTTTGTGAGCATGTCTACTATTACTAAAACATATTTGTAACCACAACTTTTTAGCAGTTGAATGAAGTCTATTTGCATGTGTATAAAGGGTCCCTCAGGTTTTGGGTGTGCCCCTTTGTCAAAATTTTGGCCTTTCCCAGCATTGTATTTGTGACATGTTAAGCAATTGTGGCAAAGATGTTTTGCAATTTATGAAAATGCTGGTACATACCACTGTTGTGTTACTATTGCACGCATTCCCCCTTTGCTCACATGGCTCACTCCATGAGCCATGCGAGCCGACCAAGGTAACAATGCTCGCGGGGCCACCAGAAGTCCATTGGGAGATACCCATAAGTTGTTATCGCGATCATACTTACATCCATTTTTGAGCCATTTTGCCTTTTCCTGGTTACTAGCTGCTTTCTGTATGTCAATAACTTTTTCTAAAGTGGCAGCTAGTTCTGTTATTACAAGCATGTTGGTCACTGTTTCACTTATAGTGGGGCAGATATTTGAGAGAATTGGGCTATTTTACGTACAAGCATGGAATTTTGCATGTTGGTAGAGTTATGTCATGCAATTAATTTCAGATATGGAGCCACCTGAAAAGTTGCCTCCCCATTTTCCAAGATGGTGGACAAAATTTTATACTATATATAATATATGTGATTTCAGATGGCCAAATAGTCTTTGGTAATGAAATTTTTTGTTGGGTTTTGAATTGTTTTACATCTGGGATATGCAAACTGAGCTATTATTAACATTACGGCCGTAGATCTCTGAATTTGTGTTAGATATGTTTGAGTTACATTGTATTTCATGTGACTGTGTGAACAACTAGAGATAGTCTCTGAGAATTTGGTTCGGAATTTTTAATACGTTTTAATGCATGTAGTATTTAATCAGTTTTCTAATTTATTTTTGGACAGTTGCAGATGTGTGAAGATTAGAAGATATACACATAATGAAGTCTACTAAAAGCCATAAACTGTTCGACCCAATGACTTCTATTAGTGCAAGTAAAGAAACACCAAAATAAATTGACTGGAATATTTGTGTACTTTGTCAGCAGATATCCCCAGAAATTTTACAATGTCCTGCACAATTCAAAAGACCGAGTGCTGGTCAAGGGTATTCCACATTAGCAAGGAATATCATTAGTTTCAGTGAAATTGGTGAGCTGCCCATCCCCATAGATGTAGGGAACCTCGATGAAGGATCTGGGATAGAGAAGACTCTTGCAGGCCACCAAGCAAAGTGGCATAAATCATGTTACATGAAATTTAATTGTACAAAACTTAGTAGAGCACAGAAGAGGCATGCATCTTCAGAGCATGAGGGGGAACGGCAGCCATCTTCAAACAAGATGTTCATGCGACGAAGTAGCAGCCCGGGTGAAGCTGCGAAGAACCTTTGTTTTTTCTGTGAGAAACCTTCACTAAAAGAACCTCTCCGTGAAGCCTCCACATTTCGTCTCGATAGCCGTGTTCGAAGATGTGCAATAGACCTGCAAGACGAAAAACTTCTTGCGCAATTAAGTTTTGGGATCTCGTCACACAAGAGGCAAAATATCATCCAAAGTGTCTTGTTGGTTTGTACAACAGAGCAGCTGAAAAACAGAAAGACAGAAAAGAAAAGAGCAAAGATGAAATCCGTCATGGTATTGCTCTTGCTGAACTTATCACATACATTGAAGAAGCACAGATGGAGGAAGAAGTGGCGCCAGTATTCAAGCTTGCGGATCGAATCGAACTCTATAGCAGAAGATGAGAACAACTGGGACTACCAAATGAAGGTCGACGTCACAGTATGAAATTGAAAAACTGGATTCTTCCCCATTTTCCATGCATGACAGCTCACAGGCAAGGGGGGGATATTTTGCTGGCATTCGATGAGGACAGTGGGTCTGCCTTGCGGAAAGCCTGTGAAATTGAAGATTATGACGAAGAAGCAATATGCTTGTCTAGAGCTGTGAAAATCATCAGAAGAGATATGAATGACCTACAAATAAAGTTTTCGGGTTCATTTGAGCCTGAATGTCAATTAAACTCAGTTCCACACTTATTACTGTCCTTAGTGGCTATGATCCATGGTGGTTCAAACATAGTGTTGCAGTCTCCGGATGGGGTGTATCAGGAAACACTAAGCATGGCACAACTACTGATGTTCAATTCAGCTCGACAAAAGCGATAAAGGAACATTAATGTCTACGACAGTAAGATCAGAGAAGCACCACTTCCCATATAAGTTGGATTAACAGTACATGTGAGAACACGCAAGAGAGACTTCATTGACACCTTATTTGACCTTGGTCTATCCATTTCTTACACTCGAGTAATGGAAATATCAACAACAATGGGAAATGTTGTTTGCGCCCAATACCACAGTGAACAAGTAGTTTGCCCCCCAAATCTGTGCCATGGTCTGTTTACAGTTGCAGCAGTGGATAACAATGACCACAACCCAAGCTCTTCCACAGCAACCGGCTCTTTTCATGGAACTGAAATATCACTGTTTCAATTTCAAACTCCCTCTAATCTTGGTATGACCCGTTCCTATACACTTGAACTGAAATCTTCATCGAAGAAGCTAAATGAACTGCCGGATTCCTACATCAATGTTGGCCCTTTGAATATGTCAAAAGCCGAGTTTACAGTTCCACATGTGGATGGAAAAGTGACAAGTGATCGCCAGAATGTCATTCAAGAGTTGCAAAAGGAAACGCAGTATGTATCACACAAAACATTTCAATTCAGTTTTTGCATGGAATTTTTAATTGGTAAGTATTAAGCATGTAGTATCATATCTAATCATGCTAAATCACAATTTTCATACAGGTGGCTCATGTAGGTTGAAGAGAACTACAGCAATGATGTCAACGATAACACCAATCTGTCATGGGCAGCGTATCATGCAAATCGACAGGAATCAGCTGGAATCTTACCAGCGATTACAGCACTGTTGCCATTATTTCCAGACGATTCAGTCAGTAGCCATGATACGACACTCAGTGGATGTGATTCGACAAGCAGTGATACTTCTCAACAATAACCAGATACCTGTCATCACTCTGGATCAGCCCCATTATACTCTTGCAAAGCAGATTCAGTGGCGGTGGCCTTCAGAATATGGTGAAGACAAATTTATTGTGCTTTTGGGAGGGTTACACATTGAAATGGCTGCACTAAAACTTTTCGCTGACTGCCTGGAGGATTCAGGATGGGTGGAGGCTTTAGTGCAAGCTAAGGTAGCATCCTCAGGGGTAGCAGAATCTTTCCTGAAGGCGTCGCATGTGACGAGAACTAGACATGCGCATCAAGTGACTGCGAGCACACTGCACCTGTTGATGAAAAGTTCTTACCGTGGCTATGTAGAATCCTGCACTGAGGACGAGCCTGATTCATTTGAAAAATGGTGCATCGTACGCAAGAAAGAGAGTGCGCTTTTTCAGTTCTGGTACACAACACTACATCTTGAAATGCTTGCTTTTACGTACTTGAGATCTGTCCGAACAGCAAACTTCCTTCTGTATATAGACAGTTTATCAGCACTTGCACCTTGGTTCTTCAGTTTCGATCATATTAACTACGCCAGATGGTTACCGGTACACAGAGATCTTGCAGGTTTGGAGGAACGTCATCCAGATAAAGCTGAGGAATTTAACAATGGTAAGTTTACCATTAACAAATCAACCAGGGTGTTTTCATCAATGGCAATTGACCAGGCACACGAGAAAAAAAATTCTACTGTCAAAAGCGAGGGAGGAGCTATCGGTCTGACTCAAAATCCAGATGCACTGAGGCGTTGGATGGTTGCTGGCCCAGAAATTGTAAGAGTAACTGCAGAATTTGAGGCTTCCATGGAAAGGCCACACAAAAGAATAAGCTTTGTCACCAAACACCATGAGCAGAATAAAGCGACACAGGAAACCTTTGTTCGGCAAGTCAGTGATTTATGTAATGTCTTGGAAGAAATGGGAAATCCATTTACAGAGATGAGCCATGATTTAATGAGATTAGACACAAGGGATATTGCAGATTCATCTGTTGTGGAGGCTATCTACAATGCAGAAGATTTAGGACAGAAACAGTATGAAACCTTTGCAAAAGACCGACTTATCGAAAGGTCTACTTCAATATCAGAACCAATCAAAAATTACAAATTGTCTCTGTTCAGCCGACCATCTCCCAGAGAAAAATCTAAAGCAAGCGTACAACTGTCATCTCTCAAGAGTGATTGCTCCCTTTTTTCAAGGCTGTATTTTGCTTGCCAGTCTAGAGATGGAAACCTAAGTGAGTTCTTTCAACATGAAAATCACGCATGACCACCAGCGCTGTCCTTTTTAGGTAAGCTGCGGCAAGGAAGCAAGTCTGATCTCATGCAGTGTCTTGAGAAAAGCATTGAAGTTACGTGTGACACACCAAACTTTGATGTTATCATTATTGATGGTGAATATCCTGTTTTGGCAATTACAACATTTGAGGATTATGCCTTGAAAGTATTCATTCCATATTTGGATCGCCAACTCCAAAATGTGAGTCGCTTAGACATCGTATGAGATCAGTACCTGGATATTAGTCTGAAGGCCCAGACAAGGATGAAACGCGGTAAAGGAGTCCAGCGCAGGGTTGCTGCACACGTACGTCTACCAGGAAATTGGCAGGAATTCCTAATATAAGAATTGACGAGAATAAGAAAGAGCTGTTTACGTTCTTGGTCGGATACGTTGCACAACATTCCACGGAGAAAGAAATTATAAGCACCGATGAGCGCAGTGTCCTCTGCAATAGGGAACGGGATATCAGCTTTCTATCCGCGTGTGATCATGAGGAAGCTGATACGAGGATGGTCCTCCACCTTGCAGACACAGTACGACAGGGCTACAAGCACATTGCTATCCGTACAGTGGATACAGATGTTGTTGTTTTAGCTGTGGCTGCAGGGGCTGAACTTTGAAGACCCAAGATATGGATTGTGTTTGGAACAGCAAAGTCATTCAGATATATTCCTGTCCATGAAATCATTATGTGCCTTGGACCATTGAAATCTGAAGCACTGCCATTCTTCCATGCCTACACAGGATGTGATACAGTGTCATCATTCTATACCCGTGGCAAGAGAACTGCATGGGAGACGTGGAGGTTATGTGAAGAAATGACAGATACTTTTCTAGCACTCTCAAAAGGACCTGATGACCTATTATATCCGATAACCGCTTCAAAATGCTTGAAAAGTTTACAATTTACTTGTATGACCGCACAAGCAATGCTGAAACAATTGATGAGGCACGCCAGGAACTGTTCACAAAGAAAGGGAGAGCTATGGATGCGATTCCTCCCACAAGGGCAGCCCTAGAACAACATGTCAGAAGAGCTATTTACCAGGGTGGATTTTGTTGGGGGAAGTCACTGCATGCCATCATGGATTTACCTTCTCCTGAGAAGTGAGGTTGGTGGGATCCAGCGAACTGGAAACCCTTTTGGACCAAGTTGCTTGAAGTTAGCACCTCAGCCAGAGAGCTTATTCGCTGTGGGTGTAGAAAAGGGTGTGTTAGCCGTTGCAAATGTATAAAGGCAGCTTTTCCATGTACCGCACTATGTGCGTGTAATGGTGTAAATTGTGATGTTTGAAGATGGAACCGTATTTTTGCTGTGAAATCCCCTTTGGTCTGGATGCTGCAAGCAGGACGTATTTCGACGTGTTTGCTACGAAAATCGGAGTGCATGCAAAGAGCAATTTGGCATTCATAGAACTTGAAGTATGCGTTAATATGTAATAACTTCCTGTAATAAAGGAATTGTTTCATATTATATTATCGGTTTCTGTTAGCCCTATGTCAAAGATCTGAGTGCCACGATTACCGGGTACCCTAATCATATGGTATTGCTCTGTCACAGGATCCCCAGGACCCAGCACCCTGATACAGGATTAGCCGATTTGAATTCAGTTTATTGTATTTATTCCCGTGCTTTCGACGAAAAGCGGGAATATTGTGATTGTCTCCGCCGTCCGTCCGTCCGTCTGTCTTACCCTGTAACTCCTCCTGCACCGTTTGAAATAGGAATTTGAAACTTTGGGACATAGTAGATATATGTATGGGGAAGTGCACAACTCTGTCGGATTTTTGATATGACCCCTAGGGGCTGGGCCAGAGGGGGTGGGGTCATGGGGGGCTGATTTTTTTAAAATTTCACCTAACGTTAATGGGACAAAGCAGTGCGCGTGGGAATATGCGATGGTGTGCCATCGACAACGTAGTTCTAGTTTATATTGTATTTGATTACTTTGTTGCTTTTTTGGTAAGTAATAGTTCATAAATAATTCAAACGTGTTCATTGAAATAGCCCAAAATTGGCGCCTATATTTTTCCATTCACGGGTTATTCTGTTCTTTACCCCCAGCAGATGTGGATAATTAATTATATGTATAATTGCTGTAATTATGTGTTTCCAAATTGTCTTGGCGGGAGATAAAAAGATTACCTCTGTGATAGCTCAAGTTCTTAAGGCCCGGTCACACCTTGACGTTTTAGCCAACGTATGCCGATTTTTGAATTTTTTTTCTAAAACGCTGGCACACGTTGAATACGTTATGGGTAAGTTTTGATAACATTGAGAGCACGCTGAAAAACACTGCCATACGTCGTTGTACGTTGGCTTTAAACGTTGTACTTTTTGGTTGTCCTCAAATTTTTTCATGCTTGAAATTTCACGACGTATGCCGGCGTATGACTCACACGTTCCGCTACGCTGGCCACAAGTTGTATGCACGGTCTGCGATCGTTGACAGACGTCAACACATGCTACTTGTAAGTTAATCATAAGTTGAGACACGCCGAGGTAATGTTTACCGTACCCGAAACTTATTTCCTACCTATGATTAACGTGTTGTTGGCACGTTACGCGATCGTTGCCACATGTCGACAGACGTTACTTTTAAGTTACTCATAGGCTGAAAGACGTCGGTATAATGGATCGTCCTTGCGTCAGCGTCCACGGCCATGGCCAGGACACTTATTTGCAGCATTCTTCAAACTTTTCTTCGGCATGACGAGGATGTTCACATTTCGATGTCTAGCTTGGCTATGATTCCAATTGTCCATCAGCAGCGTCTATTTAAAATAGTCGAGTTTGAGCGTTTTAACACGTTCAGAAGAAACGCTTCAAATTTCAAAACCCCAGCGTCAAAAAACAAAGGCGAGTGACAGCAATTTAAATCGTTCATTGTAAACAATGAAAATAGCAGAGTGGTACCGTTTAAAAGTCGTTGAGTGTAAAAAAAATCCAATTGTTGAGCGCAAGCGTCTACTTTCAATAGTGGAGATGCAGCCATTTAAATCGTTGAGTGGCAGCCTATGAACCTACCCGTGGACACGCGGACGCAAGGAGGATCCATCATAACCCACACCCTCCCCCTCACACTCACCTACTACTGCCAACATGAACAAACTACTACTAATACTAATACTAATACTGATACTGTTACTGCTGACATGGACATCGACTCAAAAAGGACTCGAAAACACTGTTGGGTTCCCCTTTTATGAGCAGCATTTTTATATACCAATTCCCAAAACCGCTGGGAACACGTCTTTATATGGCAGTTGTAACCTAGAAACACGTTCATTTATTTTTTTTTGTCGACCGGAAGACGTCATTGGAATACGTCGACATACGTCGATGTGTGTTGGGACTACATAAAGAATTGGTTCAAAGCACGTCAAACATGTTAGAAATAAGTTTCGCGTAAAAAAGACATTACCGCGACGTGTTTCGACTTATGAGTAGCTTATAAGTAGCCTTTGTGGACGTGTGTAAGCGTCCGCATATCATGTGTACAACTTATCCCCATCGCATGCGGAACGTGTGTCATACGCCGAGTACGTCGTAAAATTTTGAACATGTTTAAAATTTCTTGACGTACTCTACTTACTACGACTTATGATAGCGTACTTTAGCGTTGTACTCACGTATACCAAACTTACTCATATCGTATTCGACGTGCCCCAACGTTTTAGACACATTTTTCTTAGGTCGGCATATGCTGGCAAGATCGCCAAGGTGTGACCGCGATGTTGTCACTTCCATTTCTACGGCAGTTATGATTCGAATCGTTGTGCGTCAGCCTTTTAATAGGCTACGTCACGACATCGTCGGCGATGCGTGCAACGCGCTATGCCGAAGTTAGACTATCGTTGGGCATCGGTTGTGTAGGCCAACAACAGGTTCAGCATTCGTTGGTATAAGTTATCTATAACACAACGAAACGTTCTGTGTCCATTACTAATATGTTATGCATACGACCAACTCGTTATGAATACGTCCGAATCTTAAAAAAAAAACATCAAAAGTTCAACGTCAGCCAGCGTTTTACATACATTTTAATACGTTGCCATCGCTGGCTAAAACGTCAAGGTGTGACCGGGCCTTTAATGATTGGATATCTACCCGTACAGTTTTCAAAAAACGATTACTCTATAAATTATAACTTATTATTTAATAATATACAAAATAACAGATAAAGAAATACAACAAAAATATGATGATGATATATGATGATATGTAGAAGCTTTGTTTCATTGTTTTATTCGTATTTGTGGCCAGATAAATTCACTTAAAACGATTTTTAATATAATTAACAGTGTAAACCTCTGTATACCTGTCGGCCATATTGGAAAATGGCCACCACAATCACGGGAGGTAACTTTGGAGGTGGCTCCATATCTCAAAATGTTGCTGTGATACGTATCTACGCATGTGCCAAATTTAATGCTTGTACTTACGAAGCCCTAATTCCTTGAAATATTTGCATATTACTCCCTGACTATAAGAGCATCGGCTCTGGCAGCTTCCTTTGTAGTTGCGTCAGCTGCAGTATTTCCTTTTGGAATCGGATCCTTTCCCCCTGTATGCCCACTGCTTTTGAATCGTGCTATCGCCATTGGCAGTAAAAGGGCTGCGAGCAAATTAGCTACTTGTCCGTTCTTTATCGGCATTCCTAATAATGTCATGAACCCCATGCTCCTCCAGAGCATTCCAAAATCATGTACTGCTCCATGCGCATACTTAGAATCCGAATAACTAGTCACTGTTTTGTGCTTTGCGACGTGACATGCCTGATTCAATGCGAATATATCTGCTTGCTGCACTGATATATTATATAGCAGTTTTCCACTTTCCAATACTTCTGTGTCTGGACACACTGCATATCCGAACAATAATGAACCATCCGAAGCTCGTGATGATGAGCCATCTACATATAACACTGAATCACGGTTCTGAAGCGGCACTTCCTTCAGGTCAATTTGTGGAATTCGGGTATGCATTACCACTTCCTCACAATTGTGTGGTTCCCCGTCCTATAGTGCTGGGAGAAGTGAGGCCGATTCAGAGGTGGACATCACTGAATAGTCAAACTAGTGGTTGATAGAAGTCCGAGTTCATAGGAGGTAGCCCTTGAAGCTGACAAATGTTGCATTTCAGCTCTTTTCAGCACCGCCGCTACGTCATGTGGAACTCGCAAAATTACTTGTGATCCCAAAACAATCGTCGCGGTTGCCTGCACAGCATACGAGGCTGCTGCTGCCACTTGTAGACAAGGCGGAAACCCTTGTGCTACCGGATGAAGTTTTGTGCTGTGGTATACAATTGGTCGCACTTTCCCTTCATGTGGCCCCTTTTTCTGCCTCGATGTGCAACGAGTATTGTGGCTTTATTGGCAAGGGTTTAGTCTCATCCATTGTTATTTTGATAGGTTGTACTCCTTTTATTCTGCCAACATAATTTGGGTGTTTCATCCACAAACAGTTTGGCACTTCATTTCACGAATCCGTGACCGTACTTGTTTCTACTTGCGGTGGTCGGATAATCTTATCTCCTCAGTCCTCATACATCGTGGATTTAATCAGTGGCTTTCTTTACAAAACATAGCCTTCCCCATCAAGTCGCCATAGCTTCGCATCATGGTATTCACCTATGAGCTGTCTTCCCTTTGTCTTTAGCCTCGTGATTATCGGGCTTATTTCCTTCGCTCAGTGGGCAGTGGCCACTGTTAAAGTTAGGTGAGGCGTAACCACTGCCACTTGATTCCACAGTACTGTTGTTTTTTTTTTTCTTTTTTTTCTTGTATACCTTGTCAGGCTCGTGTGAGAGCTAACACACAACGCACAGCAAGGGGGGCATGAGACAAGAGGGATGGGAGTGGGAAGGACAAAACAGTGGGGAACAGACACATTAGGAGATCTGTGGAAGGGAGAGGGATGGGGCGGGGAACACGGGGTATACAAGATGGACATTACAGGGACTTTCAGGAAGGAAAGCAGGGAATTTGAAGGAGGTGGGCTTGGGTGGATTATCGGGGGTAGAAAAGATCGAGGATTTGGATGGGGGATAAGAGGTGATGGTGAACAGCTGTTTTGAAGGCCTGGAGGGAAGAATGGGATTGAATAGAGTGAGGGATTTTATTCCAAAGGCGGGAAAAAAGAGGAATGAAAGAGTGAAGGTGAGCAGTGATTCGTGATTTTGGTAGTTTTACCAGAAGGGGGTTGTTGGCGGACCTTGAGCACCCTGTGGAAATGTGGTGGGGACAAATTGCAGAGAGAGCAGGGGGGCGAGGCTGGAGAGGAGATAGTGGAAGACAGAAAGACCACTGACCAACCTGCGATGCGAGAGTGAGAGGCCCGAAGACTCAGCCTCATTGCAGGAGATGCCAATGATCCGAAATGCCTTGGTTTCCACAGCGTGAAGCCGTTCCTTTGTTTTGTTTGTTCCTTTGCCAGCTTAACTTCTATTCCCATTCCTTCCTGTCCTACCCACATTGATATTATTGTGGTATCGTATGGGTTGATTCGGTACGGCTTGGCCCTTTCTGGGTATGCAACATTATCCCCGGTTGAATCATAAAATGCTGTCCAGTGTGACGGATCCTTCTACAATTGTGTTTGAATTCCTTTGTTCGCTATCCAATCCCCTAATTATTCTACCTCATTTGCCAGTGCTCCAAATTCCGCCTGTAACTTAACCGTTTTTTGCGGTTCGGTTAATTTCCACCGGTATACAATTGGTCCCTGCTTTCTTTGCAACATTTCCGTAACTAGTTCTTCCTTTTCATCTGGCATCTCAATGAACACTCCTTTTGGAGAGCATTTGACATTGCACCCTCGTTGACATAATAAATCCCATCCGAGTTAATTTATAGGAGAGTTAGTCGCTAGTACGAAAGTGTGATGTTCTTCCAGTGGTCCAAGTTTGACCTTTAATTTTTCTGTCAATGGCGTTTTAATTGTTGCCTCTGTTATTCCTTCCACTTTAATTTGCCACGAGCATAACAGAGCATCAGGTAAATCCTTTACCATCATTGTTGAGCGAGTTGCGCCAGTGTCTATTAAAAATGGTAAAGTTCACCGTTTACCTTCAGACTTAAGGTCGGCTCATCATAAGGTTTGAAGGTCAGCAATGGTAGCACTGATGTCTCGCTCGCGCCCCATCACTGCTGGTTTCCTTGGCTTTGCATTTGTCTAGACCGGTGTTGGAGCAGTCCTTGTTTCCTCCTTGGACAGTACCTAGACCAACATCCTTTTTTTCCTGCACTTAAAGCATGTGTCCTGCGACTGTGGTTGGTACAAGTCTGGTTGCGGTCTCCATTCCCACTCCCCCTTTTGTTTCCAACCCTCTTGTCCGTTTCGTTTGGGGATTTTCTTTTCAGACTTTTCTTTTATCCCATGCATGTGCTCAAGTTGCAATTGCACCAGCACTGTACCGACGTCTTGCTTTGTTTGTTCAGGCTACCCGTGGCAGTTTATCACTGCAGGGAGGATACCATTTAGAGTATTTTATTTCCATGCCAAACATAGTGTTACGGTGCCGGGGTCGGCCGCCAACCGACCGCTCTGAACGGAGCCGCAAGTCGAGTCGGCCCGACCGATCGCCCAGAATATAGATCGCTGCCCGGATAAGTCCGAGTTGACGGGTCCTTGTACAAGAACCGAAATACGCCAATGGGCAGATCACGTGGGGTAGGGTCGATTGTCAATCTTCAATGTACCTAAATACCCACGTGATCCAACTACCGGGGTATTCCACCCTCGACGGAACTCGTACGGAACAAACTGCCGAGGCGAGCTTGTCCCGTGCGCGATTCCGAGCGGCTTAATCGCCGAGAATCGTCGATCCAAATGTCCCCCTTTTATGGCAAACCAACGGCTTTCTAACTCCCAACACACGAAATGCTCAGTCAATGAAAGAATCGACGCGACGAGCTGAAAACATTTAACAATTGGGGTATTTATTAATAATAATGGGGAACTGGGGAAGCACGTAAGAGCAGAACTATTCTGACTATACGAAATGCAATGCAAAGATTTACAGCACACAAAGCACTTAACAATTTCCTACTTATTAGACGGGCCCACCGACACACGTTATCACACACACACACCCAAGAAATGGTGGCTGAGGCCTTTAATAACGAGCTCCAGCTCGGAGGACAGGTGAGCTGAAACCCAGAGCCTATCTCGAACCTCTCCACCTCGTGTGGTCTTCAAGTTGTTCGGACCCGCGCTCCAGCGAGAGCGAGCTGGATCCAATCACCGTGAGCCATGATCCTTCCCGAGCTCCTGTGAATCCTCCCGTGCTTCTCAACACATGCTGGTGAGACGAGGCGCCGATCCTTCCCGTCGATGCGCCGCTTCCCCGAGGAACCACCTCCAAGAATAGGCTGATGAGTTGCACCAAGTCGGGAACCAAAATGGAGAACAAAGAGTTCCACGAACCAAGAAGAAGAAGAAACCACCACTCACAGCTCGAGCCGAGCGACCAGCTCAACTCTCTTCCAAACAAGGCAGCTCTCCAAAAAGCTTTCAAAAGCCTCCAACCCTAACCGGAGTCAAGCAGGACCCGAAGGTCTGCTGAACTACCACTTCTGCAGAAGCAAAAAGCTTCCGAAGGCCTCAACCCTAACCCAAGCCAAGCAGGACTCGACGGTCTGCTGAACGCGCAGCAGAAAGCCTTCACAAGGCCTCTCCCACTTCGTACACGAACAACGAAAGGATCTCCTCTTTATCCTTCTCCGCCCCCTCCCCCGCGCCCGGCATGACTCATGCCCTCGTAATCCACCCCCCGCTCAACCACGGGTGGGAGCGAGTTGTTGACGTCATGAATCACGGGACGGAAGGGCTCTTCTTCCTCTTCGCAGAGGAGGGGGAGGGACGTCTCCATTGTTCGCTCCCTAACTATTAAATCGATCCGCAGCGCATCTAATCGATTTCTGAACATTTAAACAATGGAAAGTGAGCTATCTAGGGAACAAGCACTTATCGACATAGCTGACTAAAGGAACCTGTATGTTGTGTGCAATCGAATTCCAAATTCGTAACAATAGTTTCTTCACATCAGTCTGCAATTTTGGTGTCAATCCATTTATAAATGTATGGGCTAACGGTATCTCGACTCCCTCTTCTTGCTCCCTGAATATCTCTCAAACACTTTCCACAAACGTTCCAGATAATCTGTTGGATCCTCCCCGCCTTCTGTTTACACTGGTGTATTTTCATCCAATCTAACTTTTGCAGTTCTGTGATCTCTATTTCTCGCAACATTTTCCTTCTGTACCACAGCCTAACCTCGTATGACACTTCATTCTTTTCATATTCCTCCACTCCATTTTCCTTTTCAACTCTGCAAACAATCCCTCTGGTATCAAGAGTTCTAGCAGTACGTCCATGTCCTTAAGCATTGGGTTATGTTGCCGTATCTCCACAGCTAATTTTTTGCAAAGCTTTTTCGGATCGTCTCGTATTTTCGGCATTTTGTCTTTGATGCTTTCCAATTCCTGAGAACTCCACAGCCTCCACGCATGGGTTATTTCATCCAGTCCCACAGGGAACTCTCTTAGTGGCATCTGGACTTCCTCCTCCCCTTCGCTATCTGATCCGTGTCCACGTATTGCTTCGCTTCTTTTCTGCATCACTGTTTCTAACTGTCCCTTTTCCCCTTTTTGAGTTTTGCTTGACGTATGCTTGGGTTTCTTTGGGCCTTTCCTTTTCCTTTTCCTTTTCCTCGAAACTCCGAATTTATTTCTTTAGTTCTTCGACTCTTCCTGTATGAGGGCCAGGTGCATTTGTTACCATTTCCACCGGTGCGGGAGGGCACACTCGCACCTCTCCCCATCGGGGCCTTTTCTGAAGCCTGGGGATTTCCTTTGTTAGGTGGTGGTCTTGCAGTTCCTTGCATGATGCACCATTTATCATCTTCTACCTGCTGAGTATTTTATTCCTTCTCATATATGACTGGTAACTGTGTCTGCACTTTCTGTATAGTTTTCTGAGCTGTTTCCAAGCTACCTCTCAAACTCGCTGTCTTTGCTTCCTCTATCCTTCTACACTCTTCCATCCTATCCATAAATGGAACCCAATCAACTAATTTTTCTGTTTTCTTTTCTGTTCCCTTTTTAATAGTTCTTTTTAAAGATTTTCTATCCTTTTCTTATCAAAGGTCCTCTCATCTGGAATACTTGAGTTCCTTGTCTTTGTCCATTCACACCATTTGTCCAAGTTCTTTATAGAGTCCAGGCAGTATTTATTGTACATATATCGTTTTGGGGTGCTTCGGTTCGTACCAACTTATCCTGTTTGTTTCCCATAATTACAGACCTCAGAGTTACCCCCAGTACCACGGGGCTATTAATTGGTCCCTTTTCTTTAGAAACACTTGTCAATGCCTCCTCTGGCTGTTACTTGTCTCAATAATATCTACACGGAGGTTCTGACACAACCGTACTCTGACTCCTCCGCAACCGGCGGTGCACTTCACCTTTTCGGAGTCTTCACAGCATATGGTGGTGGCAGCAAATCCTTATTTCCACTTTCCCATTAGTTAACTCTGAAAATCCACATCACAAATATTTTCCAATGTGCCCCTATAGCAGCTTTCTTAGTGTTATTTTCTAATTCTTCCCTCATCAATATTTTGTTCACACATATAGATCACAATCATACAAGTTCAAATCATAGCAGCTTTATTTCATTCACACAACAATGACAATCGTACAAATCTCAATTATACACTCACCGACACCAAGGATCCCAGATCCTCACGTCCCCGACGTTGCAACCCCGCTACTAGTATTCTACACCATGTCCGTGGCACTTCGTGTTTCGGTGCAACCCCTCAATCTGGTATGCTACACCAAAGGGCGGAGGAGCTCCTTGTGAGCCAACGGCCATCCATATCTAGTGCCCAACTGTGTCTGCGGACGTCCTCCTGCAGTTGGGTCACTTCTTATTAGGAGGTTGGTGGCAGGATTTGCACTCCGGCCACCGTAAAACCCTTCATTCCGCAAAACGCAAAAAAAATCTGAAAACCCACTCCGTGGGAGTACCTCCTGTGCAGCTTCCCTTCGCAGGGCAGCTCACCGGATGATGGGATTGGGGCAAAGCCTTCGGGACCCCCAATCTTTGATAGGAGGGAAACCACGGGGTAACATCCCTGGGTCAGATTGCGGGAGAGTGTGTCGGAGTGGTGCTGAGGTGTCGTCCACCAGACGGCGGTCTCCTTGGGTTAACCTGAGGCGGTCCCTTCGGGTGGGTGCCTGGAATGTCCTATCCCTAAGAGAGGATGATCACCTGTCTCTGTTATCATCTGAGCTCAAGCATTTGGACATCGGGATTGCAGCTCTCTCTGAGGTTCGGAGACCGGATTGCGGCGAGATAATGGTGGGTGGTTACACCTACTATTGGTCTGGTCGCTCTGATGGTTACCATACCCAAGGAGTTGCTGTAGCTGTGTCCAATAAGCTGACCCCAATGATAATTGAGGTAACACCGGTCAACGAGCGTATTATGAGATTAAGGATTCGTCACTCCTTAGGTGTCATTTCCCTGGTCTCTGTTTATGCTCCGACTGAGGCGAGTGATCTCACCGTGAAGGATGCATTCTATGCCACGCTCGAGTCTGTGGTTGATCAGTGCCCCAGATGAGATACACTTCTAGTCTTGGGGGATTTCAATGCATCGACTGGAACTGATAGGGACGGTTATGAGGTGTGTGTTGGTCCCCATGGGTCAGGAACTATGAACCAGAATGGCACTAAGTTCCTTGACTTTGCAAGAAGTCATGGACTTAGGGTGGCTGGTTCATGGTTTCAGCGCCCACAAGCTCATCGCTGGACTTGGTATTCCAACGCTGGCGGTGTGGCAAAGGAGATTGACCATGTCCTCATTGACGGTCGTTGGAGGATGATCCAGAACTGCAGGGTCTACCGGAGTGCTCAGTTCCTCAATACTGACCACCGGCTTGTTGTAGCAACTCTTAAGCTGCACCTTAAATCCTGGAGAATGGTACCATCCCAGCCGAGGCTGGATGTTGCCAAGCTCAGGGATGAGAGAGTAGCTGAGGAGTTTGCGAACAGGCTGAGTGGACACTTGGGGGGTCTGGGTACTTTGGGGGGTCCTGAAGAGTTGTGGAGCGCCTTCAAGACCACCGTCCTTGATGTTGCCGGTGGATGCCTTGGAGCTCACCGCAGGGCAAAGAAGAATTTTGTCTCTCAAGGGACACTGGATACCATTGACCAGAGTCGCAGGGCCAGGCTGAATGGCAGAGCTGAGCTGTTCAGGGAGCTGAGGCGTAAAACTGTACGTGCACTGAGGGTGGACAAGGAGGCCTATGTGCGAGGAATCTGTGAGGGGGTAGAGCATCACCTGTGGACAGGTGATTCTCGTCCCGCTTACAGGGGAATTCGCGCATTACGTTCATCCAAGCCCATCCCTCGGAGCACTACAGTTCGAGCAGAGAGTGGTAGGCTCTTGACAGAGGAGTCTGAAGTGAAGGCCCGCTGGGCCGGTTACTTTGAGCGGTTGTACCAGGCTGATCCCCCAACTGTCGAGTTGGACGTCAAGGGTGTTACAATCCCCGTTGCTGACCCTCAAATCAACTGTGGTCCACCTACGCTTGTGGAAACACGGGCTGCGGTGAACCAGTTGAAACGGGGCAAAGCTCCAGGGATCTGTGGCATCCATGCCGAACTTTTCAAGGCTGGTGGAAATGCTGCACTCGTGTCGTTGCATGCAGTTTTGTGCTCTGCCTGGAACACAGGCATCATCCCAACTGACTGGAAGAGGGGCCTTGTTGTCCCTCTCTGGAAAGGGAAGGGTGATCGCCAAGACTGCAACAACTACCGAGGGGTGACGCTGCTCTCAGTGCCGGGCAAGGTCTTTGCTCGGATAATTCTCGATAGGGTTCGCCACCATCTGCTTGAGCACCAGCGTCCAGAGCAGTCAGGCTTTACACCAAAGAGGTCAACGATTGACCGTATCCTTGCACTTCGTGTCCTCACCGAACGCAGACGAGAGTTTCGGCAGGGGCTGCTTGCAGCCTATGTTGATCTCTGTAAAGCGTTCGATTCAGTGAATCGGGATGTCCTCTGGAGGATTCTTGGTCTTCGTGGGGTGCCACCAAAACTGATCGATCTGATGTCTGAACTCTACTCTGGTACTGAGAGTGCTGTGAAGTGTGGTGGTACCATCTCTGACTTATTTCCAGTTGTTACTGGAGTTCGTCAGGGATGTGTACTGGCCCCCACACTTTTCAGCACTTGTATGGACTGGATTCTAGGGAGGATGTCGGAGAGATCAAGTTGCGGTGCGTCATTTGGGAATGTCAAGATCTCGGACCTTGACTTTGCAGATGATGCAGTCATCTTTGCGGAGACTTTAGACATCCTCTTGGGGGTCCTCGAGGTGCTGAATGAGGAGTCGGAGCCGTTGGGATTACGGGTTTCTTGGGTCAAAACTAAGATCCAGGCTTTCGGTGACATCTTGGATGTTGCTGTCCTGTCTGTGTCTGTTTGTGGTGAGGATGTTGAGGTCGTGGAGAGATTCACTTACCTTGGCAGTGATATTCATGTCTCTGCTGGCTGCGAGTCAGAGGTCAATATACGTCTGGGTTGGGCCTGGGGAGTCATGGATTCACTGGATCATGGGGTGTGGCGCTGCCGGTACCTGTGTGGGAGGACGAAAGTCTGAGTCTTCAGGTCCTTGGTACTTCCAGTCTTGCTCTATTGGTGCGAGACTTGGACTCTGACCAAGGATCTGAGACGGAGACTTAATTCCTTTGGTACCAGGTCTTTTCGGAGAATCCTTGGCTATCGCTGGTCGGATTTTGTGTCCAACGAGCGGTTGCTGAGAGAGACTCGGATGAGATTTGTTACCTGCATAGTCCGTGAGCGTCAGTTGCGGCTGTATGGACATGTGGCTCGTTTTCCTGACTCTGATCCTGCTCACCAGATTCTCTCAGCGAGGGAGTCTCATGAGTGGAGGAGGCCAGTGGGTCGACCACGTGCCTCATGGTTGCAACAGGTTGACCATCATCTCAAGGAGATGGGGATGGGCCTGGCATCTGCCTGGGGGATGGCCAGACGGAGGCCCCTGGAGTACCGGCGGAAAGTGGACGCAGCGACGTGCTGTTCTGGCACATGCTCCCATACCTGACCTGACCTGACACCACGTCTATGGCACTTCGTGTTTCACTCCATGCTGAAGCACTACTGGGGACTCCAACCCCTGTACCGGTGGCCTATTCCACATACAAGCCAAAACACTACTGGGGACTCTGTGGTGGAAATTTATGCTAAAGATAAAATCCTTTATAATTTATCAGATCGTTTATTATATAAAACACATGTACGTGGATAGAAAAGCTTGTCTCAAGTGTACAAGCAGATATCTGACAGAGCCAGAATACATCGTCTTTTATATGTTTGGAAGATAGGGAGGGGTCAGAGCATCAAAGAGTACTGGTTCATCAATACCAGACGACAAGAAAGCTTTGTTTACACATGAGGTCCTTCTAGCAAAGAAAAAAACAATTCTGTGCATAATAAAACACCTTATTCCATTAACATAAAACTTCACAAGCATGTTCCCCTCCCCAATTAGAGGCACAATATAAATTTATGATGCCATAGGTCACATGGTTCGTGGAGCCTGGTGTTGGCTCAGTGGTTAGGGTGGCGACTTGGGATCCTAGGGTCCTGAGTTCAAGCCCCGTCGGCCGCTGAATTAATACACCAGGGGGTTGATTCAGCCTGTCATCCTTCCAAGGTCGGCAAAATGAGTACCAGTTCCAGTGTGTGTACTGGTAGAGGGGCACTGCATCAGCGACACAGTCGCACTTCAATAAATGATAGCTACCCCGGCAGCTAAGCTGCCATACGACCACCACACCACATGGTTCGTCAGCCATATTGGATTGAAAATTAATAACTTAAAAAAATCTTCTCTGAAACAGCTGAACAGATTGAGACAAAACTTTACAATCCTGTTCCCCAAGACATGCCTGTACAAGTTTGTTAATGACTAATTGATAGGTCACATGGTTTGGTGGCCATATTGGATTTAGCCTAAAATGTTTAAATGTCTTCTTCTCTGAAATGGCTGAACAGATTGAGGTGAAACTTTACAAACATGTTCCCCAAGACATGCATGTACAATGTTTTTTAATGACTAATTGATAGGTCACATAGTTTGGCAGCCATATTGGATTGAAAATTAAAAACTTAACAATCATCTCCAGATTGACTCACCAGATCGAGGCGAAGCTTTACAGGTATACCACCTATCCATGATGAACAAACAGATCTCACTCTTTTTGACATAGGTCATGTGGTTTGGCATATTGGATTGAAGGAAAATATTAAATAATATTTACCCTGGAACCGCTACATCAATCAATATGAAACTTCACAATTATGATGTAATGGAGATGGGGAACGTGTGTTTTAAATTTCAACCCAATCGGCTACAAGGAGTGACAGCAAGAATTATTTAATTGTTTGAATCTGAGAACTTTTAGAATCTTTTTTTACTTTTTTTTGGAATAAGGCTCACTTGGCCTATGCCTGTGTGCATTTGAGGGTACAGGAGTAGCAATTCAATTGATGGCCCCAGGAATGGCTCTTTTGGGTCCTCTTGGTACTTTAGCTCTTTTTGGTTCCTCTGGGTACTTCAGGTTAAGTATTTCAGGTTACAATTGTGGGTGACGTCATGTCAGCTGTTCAACCATTGGGTGAAGAGCAAATATACATACATATATGCATAATCACGTACACTTTCTCCATTATATCCTCACTATAATTGACGGACCGGTGTTTGTGTTTGTTTGTCGCGCTTCTCCTCCTACAGTTCTGGGCTGATTTCATCCAGACTTGCTACGTAGGATCAGCATGACCAAAATTAATGCTTGGTATGTTTCTATCTTTGCCGGTGGTCTTGGGGGGAGAGGGGGATGAAAATTATCTTTGCAAATGTGTATCGTGTAGCGCTGCCTCCAGGTGGGGGAGAGTATTTCAAGTCTCCACCATTTGCAGTACATTATTCCTGTCTCCACGTTTTCCAGTGCAATGATGTGTTTTGAATTACATGCAATAGGTATGTTTTTGCTTCATGCATGTAACTCAGGTTATTTATTTTTGCATATACAGAGCTGTCAGTTGCCTCTACACCACCCAAATAAAGGTACGAGTCGGAAGAACGTGTTGCATGCTTGGAACAAGATCGCCCATAGGGTGGGTACTCTGCTCGTATGTGTGGTATAGCCTAATAATAGAAGGATTATTTATTTGTAAATGTAAGTGAATACACAAATGAGAGAATGTTAAAATTTTCCTGTGCGCAATGTAATGTTGGGTTTTTCAGCACTACTTTGTTTCCTGTGCCAATTTATTTTGCTTCAGCTATGTGAAATGTATCCAAGTGTTACTAAGTTTTAACTATTGATGTTTTTCAATAATTTTTTTGTGCTTGCACCTCCTGTGCATGGCAAATGTAATATGCAATTGTAAATTGGCAAATTTGGCGCAGCATCAGCATGGGATAATGACTCGAGTCAGTGTCGGCACAATGTTGAAAAACATTTGGCACGTGCAGCTTTCCCTTTCTCAACTGCTTTTTCCCCAATACTTCGCTTGCCTCACCACACTCAAGATTATTGAACCTGAGGTGGATCCAAAGTGAATAGATAATTTGTCTAATACATTTCAGGAATTATTTGTCCTGATATCTGGCCATTTACACTTTTCCGATTGGAAGGGGGGCAGACAAAATATTTTTAGCACCTCCATTTTCAGCCACCCCCTTCCACTCCACGGGGTTGCATCAGCAATCAGATTGTAAATATTCAGTGACTGGCAATGTGAATGGTTTTTTTATTCTGCATCCATGTGAAAAAAAGATTATTGGTTGATTTAATCCAGTCTCAAATCTTTAAAAATGGCAAATCCATTATGTGGTTTAGTTTACCTAATTCCCAGCTATGCATGATTTTGCTCTGTATTGGATTCTGTATTTCTATTATTCTAATTTTTCTTTGTATTACTGTCAGTTGTGCATGTTGAAGACAGTTGTGATCTTTTCACTTTGATGTGCAAAACAATTTGGCAGATATTGCATTGTATTCACACAAGTGTACTGGCTATCTTGAAGGTCTGTTTGAAGTACAGTAAACCCTCAAATATCGTGGGTTCTCATATCGCTGGTTTCAACCAATCACGAGCAACCTATTGTTTTCAATTTAGTTATCACAGTATTTCATTTCGGCTGATCATGTGTTTTTTAACTGAGATGAGTCGTGTCTGCCTGTAGGATTACCTCCCAGCATACAATTAGGATTACCTCCCTTTCTTGTTTCTCGTGCACTATTAATTATAGTAATCAAACCAGCATACGGCAACGAAGCTGAGTTTAATAATGAATCATCATCGAATAGGAAATGACATTCGGAGATCCTGTAATACAAGATCTGCAAGGTCCAGAAGACGCACAACAGTTAATAATGGCACCCAAATGTAAAACGATGGACAACATTAGTTGTGACAAAAGGCAGAGAAAGATTATGACATTGTGCAAAAAAAATACTAGTTGTTAGGGAGGTTGGCAAGAAGTCAAAGTGCGTCAACTTGTGGGCTGCCATGACGAGCGAGATCAATGAATCGACTGTGTGGTCAACGTGAGTCAAATATCCGTGCAAGTGTTCCTGCCAGCAAAGCACAGAAGTCTCATTCCAGTCCTGTGATCCTCTTCTTGAAAGGATGGACAAAGCGTTTAATGTTTAGATCGAGGACCAAACAGAAAAAAGTGCCTTTGAGTGAACTGGTGATATGGGAGAAACCATTGCAGATTTATCAATGCCAACGTTTACATGAGGCGCTCATGGCCAATAGTGGAGCAGCAGGGGCCAGAAAAGAGGCTTATTTAGTGAGATACCCACACCAGCAGTACCACATTTTCTAATGTTATTATTGACCACCTACTATCCCTGTACATGAAAACCAATGATGCCAGTCTGGGAAATGGTGGTATTCTGAGAAATAGGTCAATTAAGGTCGTTGACCCCTGAATTTGGCAATATTTACTAAAATGACTATAGTTTATATAATTTTCATGTTACAGTACCTTGATATACATCAAACTGATCTTAAGACAAAAGGCTATAACATGCAATCACAAAAAAAAAACATGTGGCTGATAATTGTAAGTGCAGAACCAATTATATTACAAATTTTGCCCCCAAAATCCAAATTTTCGCATTTTTCAAATACTTTTAGCATCACTCAGCACATGCATAATATAAAGTATCAAATATTAAGCATTAAAAAGTTTCTCTAGGGTCTGCTGCAATTATTCATACTAGTGCGGGCCCCTAGGTGTGTGCCAGTATGTGCAGCTTCGTTCCTTCGCTCTCGTAAACGAGGACTGGATTGGGGCATTGTTTCAATTAGATCGGACCAACCGTATCATAAATAGCCATAACTTGGGAAACACCTGGGAAAACATACTCAGGTCCCCAGCGTCAATTGACATCCTATCAAACGAAGCAGAAGAAGAAGAATTGTGACGCCCCCTCTCTCTCCCCCTCCTCTCTCCCCCCTCTCTCACCCCTAGTCTCGTCCCTCCTCTCTCACCCCCCCTCTCTCTCACCCCTCTCTCGCCCCCACTCTCACACCCCCTATTCCCCCTCCTCTCTCGCCCCTCTCTCTCACCCCCACTCTCACCCCCTCTCCCGTCCCCCTCTCTCACCCCTCCTCTCTCCCCTCTCTTGAATTGTGACGCCCCTCTCTCTCACCCCCTCTCTCACCCCTCCTCTCTCCCCCTCTCTCACCCCCTCCCTCACCCTCCTCTCTCCCCCTCCTCTCTCCCTCCTCCTCTCTCGCCCCCCTCTCTGTAATTGTATTCACAAATGTCTGCCAAGCACAACAATTAATTCAAACCTTGGGAAAAAAACAGCTTTCAAACCCTTGGGAAACAGCTCTTTCCCTTGGGAAAATTCAAACCTTGGGATTAATTAATAATTTGAACAATTAATTCAAACCTTGGGAAAAAACAGTTTTCAAACCTTGGGAAACACTTGGGAAACAGCTGAAACGGATGAACGATATCAAACCTTGAAAAGGCACATACTCAGGTCCCCAGCATCGATTGTGACGTCATGCCAAATGAAGAAGAAGAAGAATTGTGACGTCAATCGTGCAAAAACAAACATAAAAATGCACATTAATTGTGACGTTATTTGTGACGTCATAGCGCCATGTCTTGTCATTGGTTGACAGATAAATGGCCGTAACTTGGGAACCGCTCGTCTGATTAATATCAAACCTTGAAAAGGCACATACTTAGGTCCCCAGTGTCGATTGTGACGTCATACCAAACGAAGAAGAAGAAGAATTGTAACGTCAATCGTGCAAAAAAAAACAACAAAAAAAACATTAATTGTGACGTCATTCGTGATCTCATAGCACTGTGTCTTGTCATTGGTTGACATATAAATGGCTGTAACTTGGGAACTGCTCGTCCAATTAATATCAAACCTTGAAAAGGCACATCCGCGGGTCCCCAGCAATATTCCTGGTAAGTTTCAATCAGATCGGACCGTCGGTTGTCGAGAAACGGCGGTCGCAGACAGACACACACACACACACACATTGCTGGAATTATAGATAGATATAATATATTCTATTATCTTAAAGGTAAATCATATTTTCATCACATTTTGTCCAAGATGTCTGAAAATACCTGAAAATGGTATTATTCAATACTCATGGCAAATGACCATTAATTTCATCTGAAATGTCTTTGAAATAATATATTGTTGTAAGGAATTATAATTGTTGATGAGTATGTCAATAGCACACAGGGATAGATCCAGAATTTTTGGAAGGGGTGGGGGAGGGGGTTACAAATACCTATGTACCAACACCCCCTTCCCCTTCCTCAATATCACTAAATACATATGCACTAAAAAAGTGCCACCCCTCAACCCTGAACCAACCCTAAAATAATGCCCCTGACAAAGAATATTTAATTATATAAGATGATCCCATATGCCACAATAATCCTGAGATGACCCCCACATTCCTGAGATGGTCCCCACATGTGGCACTGCTATAAATAGCACTCTCATCAGCCATGAGTTTACAATGTATATGAAATTAGGTCGGTCACACTTGAACAGATGCGATAGACTACACATACTGTAGCATGTTTTATGTGACACCCTCTTCTCTGTTAAAATGTAAGTCTGAAAATATTTGTTTCTATTTTTTTTTAAATTATGAATAGTCTTGTGATGAAGATATATTACCATGTAGCAAATTTTCTGATGGAAAAACATGTGGTATACTGAATGTTTTGCCTACAGGCTGTTGAGCTGGAGTTAAATAGTATTGTCATGAGAATGTGTCTAAAATGGAAGTCATTACTGCATACATTACTGCATAAACTGCATGGTGTTGTGAAAAATAACCCCCCGAAAAGAATAAAGTCCTACGAATAGGGTTTATCCCGAGGTCTAAAATACTTATGAATTTACATTGAATTATTTTCAATTTAGTGGATTAAATAGACTTATTCTGCCAAACTATTGGTGACCAATATTTTTACGCTTGCAGGCAGATCCACATTTTGTCTTAGTGTACTCAAGATTACTTCAACAGCACTGAACAGTCTATTATTACAATATGGATGCAGAATTTGACACTGCTCCCATTGCCAAGAAAGCTCAGGGAGAAGATACCATTGACATTGATAAGTGTCTTTTCTGCACAAAATCCTTTTCATCAAAGGAACAGCCAGTCACTCCAGTTCTTTACAAACTACGGTCCTTATTCTGAGCATGCAGACAACAGACTCAGTTAGTCAGAAACTTTTGGCCCATGAATCTGATATAATTTCTGGAACAGTGGTGTTCAGGTATCACAGACAATGCAGATCAACATATGTAAGCCAACATCACATCAGAAGAGATATTAAAACAGTTGATAACTCTGATGTAGTTTTGGATGATGGTGGTAATTCTAGTAGTGGTGATGGTGCAAGTGGTGGGTGTGCCAACCGGTTTACAAAATCCAAGGCATCAGTTGTGAAGTTTGACTGGAAATATCGCTGTTTCATCTGTAGTGATCCTTGCAGCTCAAAGCACCGATTATCTTGGTCCATGGTAGAGTCATCTGTGAAAGATGACCCTGAGCATCCCAACATGTACACCTGAGTTCTTCAAGCTGCAAAGGCTCAGCAAGATGATGACATGATAACCAGACTTCAGGGTGTACCCAATGGTGATCTGGTTGCCATCGAGGCTCGTTACCACAGACAAAAGTCATGCTACATCAACTATGTCAGTGGTCGCTCTATCACTGCAAGTCAGAACAGAAAGCAACAATTTGCTGCACACAGTACATCAGTGAGGAGACTGATCAGTGAGTTTACATCACCCATCATTGAACACAGACAAATATTCTTCCTGAGCACCTTGAGAAAGCGGTTCTTGAAGATCCTTGCTGAAGAGGGAGTGGACCATCTAGGTTCATACATATCCTCTAAATTCAAAAGACAACTTATAAAAGAGTGGCCAGATGTTGTGTTCATGCCACAACCAGGCAAGTCAGATCTTGTTTGTTCTTCAAAGACAACAGTACAAGATGCTTTGCAAAAGGCATATGAGATGTCAAAAGTTTTGAGGGAAGTAGCTGAGGATGAAGAGACGAGTTTGAAGACAGATTTGACATCATCAATGTTCGATGAAAGCATTGTTCCAGCCTCTTGGTCTGCTAGGATCTGATGAGCAAAACATTTCAAAGGAGATAGAAATGGCAGCCACAAAGTTTGTTGACTACATGTATGGCAAAACAAACTGCATGTCATTGAATGTCCTGAGGTGTCAGAAAACTAGACAGAGGAACATCCAGGGAAAGAAACTACCACCAACAGAAGACGCTTTCAGTCTGCATCTACTTCGCTCTGCTTATCAGCTGTTAATATGGAGACAAGCTGTTTACCCTTCTCCAACCTTACCTGATGCAACAGCATATGGCTTCGAACACAGCCCAGGTGGCATTGGTCTCCAGCCTCAAATGACGAGTCAATTGCCAGCTGCTCCAGAGTTGTTAAATGACCTTGTGTGTGACTGTCAACCCAATACCTGTGCATTGGAGTGTTCTTGCTTGGAGAGTGGCCAACCATGCACAGCAGCATGCACCTGTGAAGCCTTGGTGGATGGAGGGGACAAATCATGTTCAAATCCCTTTTAGACTATAGGGCATGTAGTCAAAATCCCTTCAGAAAGTGCTTTTTGTGGTCTTCATATTGGAACTACATATATTATGTCTTAAAATATAGGTATTGCATGTCTTATCAATATCCCCTTTGTTCCCACGCTCAAAAGTGGAGCATTAATTAGTAATTCCCGCCTAAAAATAATGTGTCAAACAAGTAATGTTTTTTAACGGGGTACTATGGGTCAAAAAGACCTGACTACATTCAAGAGGTATTATCTTGTCAATGTTTTGACAAATGATGCCATGTTTGGTATCAACATAATCATATAAGTGTCTAGTTTTAAGAAACACATTAATTAGCGCAAGTCAAGATCAATCTTGTTAGTGACCCAAGGTCAAATGTCAATGACCTTAAATTTGGGCTAAGGTAAAATGAAAAATTTGCTCATAATTTTGTACACATTTACAAATGTCAGATCATGTTGTAACATCACCAAGTTGTTAAAAGGTTAGCAAGCTGTGATCCATATATTATGGAAGATTATTCTGCCAAATTATTGGTGACCAATATTTTTTACGCTTGCAGGCAGATCCACATTTTGTCTTAGTGTACTCAAGATTACTTCAACAGCACTGAACAGTCAATTATTACAATATGGATGCAGAATTTGACACTGCTCCCATTGCCAAGAAAGCTAAGGGAGAAGATACCATTGACATTGTGGCCAACCATGCACAGCAGCATGCACCTGTGAAGCCTTGGTGGATGGAGGGGACAAATCATGTTCAAATCCCTTTTAGACTATAGGGCATGTAGTCAAAATCCCTTCAGAAAGTGCTTTTTGTGGTCTTCATATTGGAACTACATATGGAGTTCCTTGCATATTGGAACTTGCACATGGAGAGTTTTTTCAAAAAAATATTTTGCATGTTGCCATGGCAACGGTTTGCCAAATTTTGTGATTTTTTTCTTGCTGATGAACTATTCAGACTACCAAGCTGATGCAACAATCAATTTACACACATGTGCAGCAGATCTGCTTGGCTTGAAAAAAAAAAGTTTCCAAAAGCTATCCAAAAACAACCAAAATGCACCATTTATAAAAATGAAAATTTTGGGTAAGGATTTCTTAATCTAAAGATTGGCTAAATTACACATTAATGGTCAATTCAATTAAAAAATAGGTTAAATTGGGAAAAATATAAGTTTGTGCAGCACTATAAAGGATTTAAAAAGAAACTAATTTTCTAAAGCAAATGGCTCCTTGGAAGAATTTTCCTCTGTATTTTTAAAATGAAATAACTAGATTTTCAAACCCCAAAATGCTCTACTTTCCTTTAAAAACTAATCAAAAAGTGTATGTGGCAACCTACTGAAATATATTTCTTCTCTAAATAGAACTTTCTCTTTGGTATTAGAATCTCTACTGCTGAGATTTTTTTTTAATTGTCAAGTTTTGCTGCAGTTATAATTACTGCACTAACATGGACTACCAGATAAATACAGTGCACATGTTAGGCAGAAACAAAAACAAAAAAAAATTCAAAACATTTGCTTGCCCTCCCCCAACTGACTCTTATTTTTATGTAAAGGAATACCAACCTAAATTTCAACATTCAAAACTGCACACATTTTTTTTTCTGTTAGAAATTGCACATTCTAAATTACATCAAAACTGATGAATTTTAAACAATCATTCACAAGGGAGGAAACCAGAGTTGGTGTCAAAGCCACCCAATGCTCGCCTGTTTATACATTTATCGTTTTTAAAAGACGAGTCTAATAATTAATATTTTTTATAATTCTCTAACAATTTTTTTTTAGGGGTGGGGACCAAGTCCAAAATCTAATGGCATGATCCTTGGACCATACCTAACCCCCCCCACCAAGTTTCATCGAAATCTTAATCACTTAAAACATGTAGAAATGCAAAAAAAAAGAATTCGAAATTTTGTTGCAAAAAAAGTTGCAAAATTTTTTTTTTCTCTAACAATTTTTTTTGGGGGGGGGTTGGAAATCACTTAAATCATGTAGAAATGCAAAAAAAAAATTCTCTAAATTTTTTTTTTGGGGGGGGGACCAAGTCCAAAATCTAATGGCATGATCCTTGGACCATACATAACCCCCCCCACCAAGTTTCCTCGAAATCTGTCAAGGAGTTTTTCCGTAATACAAAAAATCTAACATTTTCACGCTCACGCCAGGGGTATCGCTATAGCTCTCTGTTCTTCGAACAGGCGAGCTAAAAATGAAAAACTTATACCCATTGCAAGCATGTTTGGAAAAAAATTAACTCAATGAAACAAACTACTGCAAAAGTGTTTAAAAGCACATTCTACTTTACATCATCATACGTTTGTCAGTCTTGTTTCTTTGTGTGTCACATGCCATGAGATGTTGATATCTCACAAGATGGTGAATTTGTAGCGGCGGTTTTCGATCAGTGGTTTGGGTTTTTGACCACTGTGTCCTTTAATCTGGTCTTTCACACTTCCGGTTGTCTCTAAACCTTTTAACAATATGTTTGCTGGTTTGCTGTGGAATTCTTGCACATGGATAGACGCCACAAAACCGCCTTTGTCTCAAAACATGACTGTCGCAAAAAAAGTCTTGAAAATGAGTGTCCACTGGGGCACAGAGAAATTGTTCGACATGGTTGAAACTTCAATGGGATAAAAAATTTAAACCTTGTTCTTTAGGAGACCTGAAAATAAAAAAGATCATGAAGTAAAACTAGAAAGGCACTTGGTGGAGCGCATACCTCTGCCAGGCTGAACATTTTTGTCCCCTGCCCCTGGGAGACGGGGACATGAAAATGAGGCGGGGACATCCGACCGACCAATTGTTCATCCGTCCATGTACATTTGTGGACGTGATATTTCAAAAAGGGTTGAACATTGAACTTTAATATCGCGGATATCTATTCTTCATGACATTATCTAAACCTGATTAGATCACGGCTGTGATTGGCTGAATTATGTTGCCATGGAAACCATCTCAGCGACTTGGCTTGTGTACGGTATTGGTGAGGCTTCTTGCCTTGTTTCTTGTGAAATAGGCCGTGTGTGTGTGTGTGTGTGTGTGTGTGTGTGTGTGTGTGTGTGTGTGTGTGTGTGTGTGTGTGTGTGTGTGTGTGTGTGTGTGTGTGTGTGTGTGTGTGTGTGTGAGTGTGAGAGACAACGACCCAAAAGGCTGAGGATATATCGTTGAGGCTCATGGAAGAGCTTGTACTCTAAATGGATCAGGACGTAACAGGACAAAACGAATAGTAGAGGGGGCAGCGCGGACACCAACAGCAGAGTTGAAGGCCAAGAAGGAGGGAAATTTGGACAAACAATGGGTGTGGGAAGGAATGGGGAGAAGGAGAGGACACATGGGGTGAACAAGATGGATACAGAAGGAAACTCTTAAGAGGAAAAAATGCAAAAAAAAGAAATCGAAATTTTGTTGAAAAAAAAGTTGCAAAAATTTTTTTTTTGTCTAACAATTTTTTTGGGGGTGGGGGTGGAAATCACTTAAAACATGTAGAAATGCAAAAAAAAATTCTCTAACAAATTTTTTGGGGGGGGGGACCAAGTCCAAAATCTAATGGCATGATCTTTGGATCATACCTAACCCCCCCCACCAAGTTTCGTCGAAAATCGTTGAGGAGTTTTTCCGTAATACAAAAAATTTAACATTTTCACGCTCACGCTCACGCCGGGGGTATCGCTATAGCTCTCTGTTCTTCGAACAGGCGAGCTAAAAATGATTATGATTAATGATTAAGTTGGTAGAATATATTTGGAAAGGTCTTCTATCAAGTCATGTAGCAAACGTTTTGCGGGATCTTGCAGGGTGCAGGTTGGCTCCCTACCGAGACCCTAGACTCCCATGTTATAAATCCTCCAACAGGGATATCTATGGTAGGCATCTACCTTTTGTAGGGCAGGGTTATGTCAGAATATTGAAAAAGCCCGAAGATATATGGAATCGATCTACTACATGTAAAAACAAAAGTCCCACATTTTATGATTCATGTAGACTACACAAATCACAACATTTGGGACTGACCTGACCTGACCCAATATCATAGGCCTCCCTACATGATTGTACATGCAATTTTCTCATTCGTGATGAATTTGTAGGCTACTTTTAAACTTACCGGATGATTGGGTGACATTCTGATGCTTTGGGCACGTTTTTGCTTGGTAGAATCAGTGAAATACCGGTAGCACACTGCATGGCAACCCCCAGTTTCAGGGACCCGCAATGCACTTTCACATGCGCTGCAGTGTAGACCATGATCGTGGACGAAAGACCTCGCTAAATCGGCCTGGTTTCCCACCAAATCGCTCCAAATATCTACAGCACTCAAGAATGTTCTCCACCTTTTTTTCAGTAAATGGCACAATATCACCACCGGCACCTGGAACATGTGCATAACACCTATTTTTTACACCAAATTTGACACCAACTGATGCCATTTTCTCTGATACTTTTCACCAAACAGCATCTGTTTGCACATGTGACCCGCTATTCGCCGTACCGCAGCACTCTCGTACGATGTTGCTGATTGGCTCCTTTCCAAAAATGAAAAATCGCAGCAACGTTAATAAATGAAACGTACAATTTTATTGGATAAATATCGAGATCGTGATAATTATTTTACCGACGAAATATTAGTTATTCTAACCTAAAATTCAACAAAATGCTCCAACCGATGACGCGGGAATATGAACGGTAATTCATTAAAAGTATTTAACTTAATTATAAAATAAGTTTTATTTAGTCGGGAGATGGAGACCACAAGACAAGCTCTTAGGACCACATGCCCTATCGTCTATTTACTCTGCATTTTACAGTGATAATTCAGACTCAGATGCAGACTAGATATTAACATAATATGTAACAATAATGTTGACAGTTTCCTGGCATTTATCTGAGTAACTGATAATTTTGTTAGAAAGATTGCATTTGATGCCAAAAGTGGAGAGTTTGTCCAAACAGCCATTATAGTTCTCAATATTTCTTTGAAATTTATTTTCAACAGAGTACATTGAAAAATTACTGTTTAAAAAATATTTATAGTGCATAAGAATTTGTACCCCCTCCCCCTATTTACACAAATCCTGGATCCATCCTTGTGTGTTGTTGATATACTCATCAACAAATATAATTCCTTGTCACAATATAATATTTGAAACAAATTTTTCTCTTAATAAATATGAAATTAATCAAGTTAATGGTCATATGCTATGAGTACTGAATAATACCATTTTCAGGTTTTGTTTTTTTTTTTTTTTTTTTTTTTTTTTTTTTTGTATACCTTGGTCGAGGCTCGTATGAGAGCTAACACACAACTCACAGCAAGGAGGCATGAGACAAGAGGGGCGGGAGTGGAAGGGACAAAACATTGGGGAACAGACACAGGTGAACTGTGGAAGGGAGAGGGATGGGGATGGGACGGGGAACATGGCGAGGGGAAGATGGACATTAAAGGGACTTTCAGGAAGGAAAGCAGGAGAATTGAAGGAAGTGGGCTTGGGTGGATTATCGGGGGTAGAAAAGATCGAGGATTTGGATGGGGGAAGATAAGAGGTGGTGGTGAACAGCTGTTTTGAAAGCCTGGAGGGAAGAATGGGAAAGAATAGAGTGAGGAAGTTTATTCCAAAGGCGGGAAAAAAGAGGAATGAAAGAGTGAAGATGAGCAGTGATTCGTGATTTTGGTAGTTTTACCAGAAGGGGGTTGTTGGCGGACCTTGAGCGCCCTGTGGAAATGTGGTTGGGACAAATCACAGAGAGAGCAGGGGGGGCAAGGCTGGAGAGGAGTCGGTAGAAGACAGAAAGACCACCGACCAACCTGCGGTGATTGAGTGAGAGGCCCAAAGACTCAGCTTCATTGCGGGAGATGCCAATGATCTTAAAAGCCCTGGTTTCGACAGCGTGAAGTCGAGAAAGGTGGGAGGCAGGAGCACCAGCCCAGAGGGGAGAGCAGTACTCCATCAGGCTACGGACAAAAGCTTTGTAAGTGGTCAGGAGCTCAAGAGGGCCAAGGAAGGACTTTGCACGACGGAGGATTCCCAGTCGGCGACTGGCTTTTGAGGCAAGGTTGGAAATGTGACTTTCCCAGGAAAGGTCATGGCAGATAGTGAGACCCAGAAGCTTGAAAGAAAAGACTTCTTCCAGAGGATTGTTGAGAAAGTGGATGGGGGGGTTTTGTAAACGGTCCTTTCGAAGAGACATAGTGAGAGTGTGAGATTTGTCTGGATTGAAAGACATGTTCCACGTGTTGGACCAGTTTGTGATTTTATCCAGATCTGCAGTGAGCGAAGAAGCTGCTGCTTGCCGGTCTGAGGGATGACAGATGGTACGGCAGAGGGTGGAGTCATCGGCAAAGAGAAATAGAGGATTTTCCAGAGAGTCCGAGAGATCATTGATGAAAACCAGAAAAAGAACAGGGCCCAGAACGCTACCTTGAGGAACTCCAGCCTGCACAGGAAGAGGGGATGAAAGAACTCCATTTAGGGCCACACGTTGACTGCGACAGGAGAGGAAGTCTGGGAGCCATGAGTGGAGATGGCCTTGAATACCATGGGAAGAGAGTTTGGTGAGTAGGGCAGGGTGCCAGACTGTGTCAAAAGCACGTGATATGTCCAGGGATACGGCTCGGATTTCCTGTCTGGCATTGAGGACCTCCATCCATTGATGGGAGAGCAGTAGCAGCATATCTAGGGTAGAGTGACCTGGTCTGAAACCAAATTGATGATTGGAAATCAAGCCATTGGAGAAGAGGAAGGATTTCATGTCTGAAGCGATGATGGATTCCATAACCTTGCTGATGATTGGGAGAAGGCTGATTGGTCTATAGTTACAGGGATCTGTTTTTGCACCTTTTTATGCAGGGCAGTGATGTTAGTAGATTTCCAAGCAGATGGCAGATGACCTTGGGAAAATGAGAGGGTGAATAGAACAGAGAGAGGGTGAGCAAGAGCAGAAGAGCAGGCTTTGAGGACACGTGGGCTGATGCCGTCTGGACCGGTTGCAGAATCTGACTCGAGGTTTGAAAGCAAGCTCTCCACCTTGTCAGGAGAAAAGGATACAGAGTCCAGGGACAGTTGGGTGCCACTGGGTAAAGTGGGTAGAGATAGTGATGGGTTTGGGACACAAGATTTAGCTGCAAACACCGAGTTTAGACATTCAGCTTTATCACGTGTGCAATCAGCAGTGCGGCCATTTGACGTAAGCGAAGGGATGGACGGGGAACATACACCAGAAACAGATTTGATTAAACGCCACCAGGATTTTGAGGAGGGAGAGAGGTTTGAGAGTTCAGACTTGAGATGAGAAAGATGTTGTTTTCTGGCTCTCCTGAGGGCAGCTACACACTTGTTCCGAGCTTTGTGGAAAGAACTGAGATTGCCCTCAGTTGGGTTTGCTTTCCATGAGGCAAAGGCAAGTTGTTTCAGGACAACTGCCTCGCCACAAGCTTCAGTAAACCAAGGGCGGGAGGAAGGGTAAGACAACTGAACACGAGAGGGGATAAATCTGTGCATGAGGGAGAGCAAGTTTCTTTGAAAGAATTCCCAGGATGAGTTGATGTTTGAGAAAGTAGTGATAGGAGACCAGTCTGTAAGTTTGATGGCTGCTCGGAGACCCTGCCAGTCGGCTTGAGTGAAATGCCAGACTCGACGGCGGTGAGGTGGTTCTCTGATAACAGCCAGAGAGATGTCCACTTTAACAAGGACGTGGTCAGAAGAACCAATTGGAGCGAAGGAAGAGCAGCAGATATTGTCAGGGAAATTTGTCAAAATCAGATCCAGAAGAGATGGAGTACCATTGGTTGAGATCCGGGTCGGGAAGTTGACCGATTGAGTCAGTCCCAATGAGTCACAGAAAGCTTTGCTGATGTCCCATGGCAGGTGAGAGAGGTACCCACACCTAGCCAACTGGCGTGATGACAATTGAAGTCGCCACATAAGAGGAAGAGAGAGTTTGGATGAGAAGATAGAAGATGGTCCATGTTTTCGGAGAGTGAGGTGTAGATGGAGTCATCACTGTTCGGTGGACGGTACAGTACACATATAAACATGAGGTGGGAGTGGAGGGGAAGCCGAAGCCAGAGGTATTCCTGGGGGTGTGGGGGAGTGAGAGCAGTGCAGGGAGAGTGAGGAATAGAGTCTTTGATGAAGAGAGCAACACCTCCACCAGGACGAGGCTCAGGTCTGTCATACCGTAAGAGGGAGTAACCAGGGAGAGATACTTGGGAGTCAGACACGTCTTGGGAGAGGAAAGTTTCTGTTAGGCAGATAATGTCTGGTTTGTCAGTGGCAACCTGCATGGAAAGATCTGAAAGGTTTGAGCGAAGGCCCCGGATATTTGAGGTCCACACTTTTAATGAAGAGGTAGGGGAGGAGGCTTTGGGTGCAGGAGGTGGAGGGGGCGGGGGAGGGTAGGACGAGGGACGAGGGGGGGAGGTAAGGAGGGTTGCTGAAGGAGTGTGGGGAATTGCAGAATAGCGAGGGGAGGGGGCCGAATGAGGAGGAGAAAAGGCTCTGTGGTGCTGGGAGAGAGGGGGGACAAGAGACAAGGAAGATGGCAGTTGAGTATTTGAGGAGGTGGAGTGAAGAGATGGAGGTGAGAGGGCAGTGGAGGGAGGCAGGTTGGTGGATGAGAGGGGGGGCAACTTAGAGAAGGAAGAGTGAGGGGGATGAAAGGTGGGAGAAAGGTGAGGGGGGAATTTTGAAAGAGGTGAGAGGGAGGCTTGGAGGGAGAAGAGTGGGATGGTTGCTTTGAGAGTGAGAGTGAGGGGTGAGGGGGTGAGTTGGCACTGAAGTTGGAAAAAAGAATGGTTGATGGAAAGCGAGCATCCATGGCAAACTGTGGTTTTTAAAAGTTTTAGGTCAGAGATGCGATTTAACACAATTCTTGATGGATGCAATGAAGGCGAATTCAGAGCATGGAGAGAAGAAGCGCTGTAATAGTTGGATTTTTTAGGCAAGGAATGAAGGAGAGGTCGAAATGAAAGCAGTCTGTTGAAATAGCAGAAGAGTAGTGCATTGTGAAACAGTAAAGAGTACCACATGTGTGAGAGAGGAAGATGAAGCATCATAAGATCGTTTTTGTTGTTAATATTAATGTATGAGAGAGTTCAACAGATTAGGTCATGGAAATGTAAAAAAAAAAAAAAAAGAAATCGAGGAAGACGAGGAGGAAGTTAAGAGGAAGAAGAAGTAGCAGAATCGGGAGAAGGTGAGCGTGTTGTTGTTGTTGTTGTTGTTGTTGGGTATATTTTTTTTTTTTTTTCAGGCATCTTGGACAAGAAAATGTGATTTACACTTAAGATAATACAATGTATTATATATGAATAATTGCAGCAGACTCTAGAGAAACTTTTTAATGCTTAATATTTGATACTTTTATATTATGCATGTGATGAGTGATGCTAAACGTATATGAAAAATATGAAAATTTGGATTTTTGGGGCAAAATTTGTAATAAAATTGCTTCTGTACTTACTATTTTCAGCCACATGTTCTTTTTTGTTATTGCATGTTATAGCATATTGTCTTAGGATCAGTTTGATGTATATTAAGGTATTGTAACATGGAAATTATAAAAACTATAGCCGTTTTAGTAAATATTGCCAAATTCAGGGGTCAACGACCTTAATTGACCTATTTCTCAGAATGCCACCATTTCCCAGACTGGCATCATTGGTTTTCATGTACAGGGATAGTAGGTGGTCAATAATAACCAGATTAGAAAATGTGGTATTGCTGGTGTGGGTATCTCCCTCTTTTGGTGGCTCCTGCTGCTCCACTACAAAGGCTCCAGTTCAACCATGGCAGATCATGATGCTGCGAAAACTACCGACTGCAGCTCATGGAACTAATCGAGGTTAAGGCATTTATGTGTGAGCAAGTCTTTAACACTGAAGAGGTGGGATTATTTTTGGAAGAGGATGCCATCATGTACCTTCCTGTCCAAGCAGGAATGATGTTTGCACTTCCTGTGCATGGAAAATGTAATACAGTGGCTAAGTCAAGGTCTGGGTCAAGGCGGCTAAAGCCGCTGTCACACCTTGACGTTTTAGCCAGCATATGGCAACGTATCATAATGTATGTAAAACGCTGGCGTTCGCTGAACTATTGTGGTTTTTAAAAATAATTTTTGGGTGTATAATAACGTGTTGGACGTATGCATAATGTATTAGTAACGTACACAGAACGTTTCAATCACATATAGATAACTTATACCAAAGAATGCTGAGCGTGTTGTCGGCGTTCACAACCTATGCCCAATGATAGTCTAACTTATGCATAGCACGCGGCAGCGTATCACCGACGATCACGTGGCGTAGGCTATTAATAGGCTGCGGCTCGACGATTCAAGTCATAACCGCACAAGACATCGAAGTGTGAAGCCGCTGTCACACCTTGACGTTTTAGCCAGCGTATGCCGATGTATGAAAAATTTGCCGAACCAAGCTGGCACACGTCGAATACGTTATGGGTAAGTTTTGTATACGTTAAGAGCACGCTGGCATATGTCGTCATACGCCGAGTATGTTGAGAAATTTTCAGCATGTTGAAAATTTCTCGACGTACTTGATGTATGACACACATTCCGCATATGCTGGCATAAGTTGTAGGCACGCTACGCGATTGTTGACACACGTCGACATACGTTACTCGTACGTTACTCATAAGTCGAAACACGTCAATGTAATGGTTAGCGTCAGTGCTCCAGACTCCCTGTTTTTTTTTTTTGTTTTTTTTCTTCGGTATGATAGTTATGATTTAAATCGTTGAGCGGCAGTCTTTTAATTATATTATATTATAACCGCACTAGAAATCGAAGTGTCAACATGACCGTCATACCGAAGAAAAAAAAAACCAGAGAGTCTGGAACACTGACGCTAACCATTACATTGACGTGTTTCGACTTATGAGTACCTTACAAGTAACGTGTGTCAACGATCGCGTAACGTGCCTACAACACGTTACTCATAGGTTAGAAATAAGTTTCGGGTACGCTTAACATTACCTCGACGTGTTTCGACTTATGAGTAACTTACAAGTAACGTGTGTCGACGTGTGTCAACGATCGCGTAACGTGCCTACAACTTATGGCCAGCATTATGCGGAACGTGTGAGTCATACGCTGACATACGTCGGGAAATTTCAAGCATGGAAAATTTGTCTAACAGCTCGGTGAACTACGACGTATGCCAGCGTACTACGACGTATGCCAGCATGCTCTTAACGTATACAAACTTACCCATAACGTATTCGACGTGTGCCGGCGTTTTAGCCCAATTTTGCACAAGTCAGGCATACGTTGGCTGAATCGTCAAGGTGTGACAGGGCCATAAGGATCATCTTACCCTTCTCCCATGTGGCAATGCAGCAGGCGACTTTGTCGTGCCCCCCTATGATCCAACAGGCATTGCAAATTCTTCATCCACATCTTTCTAACCTCCACCCTTCCCCCTCCAGCAGCATCATCAACATCCCGAGCGAAGTCTTGTGTTTTCTATTTACGGCAGAGTACGTAATATGTTTACCCTCACCCGCCTCACTGTTTTGTAATAAATTCACATGGTAAAAGTGTTGTGTTTTTGTTTATGTGATACTGGCAAATACAACCTGTCACTTCGCTGATGGGAACATTAAGGGGAGAGGGGAGAGAAAATGAGGGAGAAAAGAGGGAGGGGAAGGATAGAGAAGGAAGAGAGGATGGGGATAGGGGTCAGAGAGAGGGAGAGGGGAGAGAGGGAGAGGGGAAGGAGAGAGAGGGATAGGGGTGGGAGAGATGGATAGGGGTGGGAGAGAGAGGGTTGGAGGTGGGAGAGAGAGGGCTAGTGGTGAAAAAGGCAGAGGGGGGAGAGAGAGAAGAGGAGGTGGAGAATGGGAGGGGAGGTGGGAGAGAGGGGTGGGGGGAGAGTGCGGACGGGGGAAAGTGCAGAGAGGGAGAGGGGATTCCAGCAGATGACACCCACTTTAACATCCATCCAAAAGACGGCACACACATTGATGAATCACTCTGCCTGTGAAACACTGGGATGAGGGTTTATAGTTGGATCGGGATTCAAATCCAGGCCAGACAGCTTAGAGTGAGCATGAGTACCTCTCGGCTTTCTTGTCATGATGTAGAAATTCATTACTTCATCACTTCTGCCATGATGCGGCGAGAGAGGGGGAGGGGAAGGCATCACAAGGGGAGGAGAAGGCAGCGTGAGAGTGGAGAGGCAGCACAAGGGGAGGGAGAGACAGCACGAAGGAGAGGGAGGCAGCATGAGGGAAGAGGAGGAAGTGCGAGGGGAATAGAAAGTAGCACGAGGGTAGGGGGAGGCAGCGCGAGGGGAGAGGGAGTGCAATGGGAGGGTGGAGGCAGCATGAGCGGAGGGGAGTGAGGCGAGGGGGAGGGACCACGAGGGGATGGGAAGGCAGTGCGAGGGGAAGGGAGGGAGCATGAGGGCAAGGGAAGGAAGGCAACATAAGGGGAGGGTAGGCAGCACACCATGGCATTACCGGGGTAATAAATCACACCCAAACAGCTGCATTTTATTTTCAACTGTCATGTTCTGCATAAAACTGGGCAGGAGCATTTAAAAATGAAAACCCATGCTATCTTCCTGGCAAAGGCCTGCCTGCATGCATGCCCACCACATACGCATTCCTCCAACCTGCTCCCATAAAGGCACACATAAACTCCCCACGTCTGACCTCCATGTATCTTGTCTATGTACCTCTGTTTTCAGTCACTGTCAACTATTAATACATTGCAGAAACAATGAGTGCATTTACATTAATATTTTGTCATGAAAGCAAATTGCACAAAACAAGAAAATGCAAACTGCATCCATAATTGCTGAAAAAAGGACCCTCCTATCGACTCTGTTGCCATGGATTGTAAAAGCAAGTTAGAGAGCACGACGTTGAAACAAATGTTCCACTTTCTGCGAAATCCTTAATGTTTTCTTCACGAAATATAATTGTCCGAACAATCGAGAAAGTTAAGTTCAATGCTTTTGCTTCAATCAATAGTCAGGCAGCATCTTGCACAAAATAAAGTCCCGTGGGATTTTTGGTATGTAAGCAAACCACCATGCTAGACTCTTCAAGTGGACCCTAATGATTAATAAAAAGCTTGGTGGCACTCTGGGAAATGGTGCGGACGTGTATTTTGAACACATTTAACATGTTTTGAAGAATGACTATTTTCGCCGCTTAAAAAGTGCAATGTCACCCTGACCCCTCCATATACCACCAATTTTGTCATATTTGGTATCAAATTGACCGGCATGAACCTCTACATACTCATAGGTCATTTATTCGTTAATATGAGCCATATCATGAATAAATCACACAAAAATCCAAATTTTGACCATATTTCGACTTCGCTTTCACCATCCGCAGTTCACCAAAATACCTTTTTCTCAACATTGTGCTCACCAATCTGCTAATGAATAGTTTATAATGTACCAATGTTATCACTAGTTCTTTTGATATTTTATACATATCATTCACTTGATAATTCAACGAGATATACCTCAAAATGTAACCCTACCCCCGAGTTCATACGTATGCATAAGTCCCATGCCAGTCAGCTCTCATCCAAAGAGCTCGTCGCTGTCATCATCGTTATCGTGTTCGTCTGGTACTTCATCCTCGTCATTGTCGGTTGAGTGGTGCGAGTTTTTGCAGTTGTCTTCCAGACTGGAACATCCACACATGTCTGTGCAGTTGAGTCCTGCTTTCACGCAGGTGCATCGTGCTGTTTGACATCTCAACTTGGAACAGTTGCATTTCACGAAATGAATAACAGACTTTGGTGCTGGGAGTTGAGTGGTCATGAATGGAACCCATTTTTCCTCCTCAAGTTTCCAGCCATAGTTTTGTGGTGATGGAATCTGTGGGTTTGGTGTCGTGTCATTGAACCACACGATGGCTTGTTCGAGGGCATCACGTGTTGGAGGGAGTTTCTCGGACTGGCATTGTTTCTGTGAAAACATCCACCATCTGAGCTTGTCTATCTTAGTGAGCAGTGTTTGAGGAGCATACACTGAGCAGATGAACGTTTCCATGGAGTTCAGTGTGTCAGTACTCAAGTGTGATGTTGTTCCCAGGGATCCAAGTGCAGTAATGACCTCATCACTGGCATGTCGGAAAGCCTTCCAGAAAGCCATTTTGCCTTTTCCGGCAAAACTTCCGGTGTTGTCTGCTCCACTCAGAGCATGGAGTCCCGGCAAAGCTGCTACTTGAATCGGTCGCAGAGATTGATAAATCATTTGGAGGGAACAGTGCGGCGCTTTTGTCCTGTCCCTGTAACAAAAGTTGTGTTCCTGCATAAGACTGGATACCTCCGAAGTGCCAGAATGAAGACATCGGTGTCTGGGGAGAGGATGGCAATACTAGATGCACCACGACTGGTTACATCGACAGCATGCAAGAGGAGCTTAGTGTCTGCTTCCTCTTGGTCACTTTGAAGGTACGCCATGTTTATATGAGTTGCTTTGCACTGTGATCCCCATGCCACGACCATGTGCTTCCCTATGGCATTTGCTCTTTCCAACATCTTCTCAGCAAGATAACCAGTTAATGCCATCTTCGTCTTCACACTCGCCAGTAATTGGTTCATCGACACCTTGGCTATGTTTGTAGTGTCTGTGATGTGATAGGATACCACGGGCTGGCTGCCTTGCCGTCTATCACGAGTGGCTGTCTTCAAAGAAGAGGAAACATCATAGCGGTCAAAAACCAAGTGAATTTCATCACCTTTCCTGTATTTCTGCAAGATCCGTGTCGTAAAGTGCTCTGCTAGATCTCTGCAGTTCTTGATGTGGTCTGGCTTGTCCAGAGATTGCAGTTCTGCCATGGCATCCAATAGAACCACTTCCAGGAGAGACGAGTCGTCATCCTGCTCTGTTCTTGTACTGTCTTGAACAGATGGCATGATGACGTCAGACGTGGCAGTGTCCTCAGCGGTCTTCTCCAAAACCGCCATCAAACTACTTTTGTTTTGGCAGTGCAGCATCGTGCCATCCACAGCAAAGAGCGACCTTGGGACAACTGAAAGTTCATACTGTCCAATGATATCTGCGATGTTAATTTCGGGCCTCGATTTTAATACCAATAGCATGCGTGCGAACAGACTTCTGTCTTCTTGCAGCTCGACTATTTTATCACCTGCAGTCACTTTAAGACGTTTTCCTGTTGTCTTCCAAGTCTTCAGCTGGCATTTCTTCATTGGAGCCCACAGATTTACTGTTGTCGTTGTGATGCGGTTTGCAAGGAATGCCTCAAATAGAGCTTGGCCGACTTTTGGTTGTGTGATGAGGTCACTCTTCACATTATCAGGCATAACCTCCTTCGTCACGAAGTTGGTGAACTCCTTGGTATGATCCTTGAATGGATTAGTGAAGCTTTGTATTGTTGATGTCAATGCTTCAATGTTTTTCTCTTGTCTCGACAGTACTGCAGGTGAGCATGCGTGATGCTGTACATTATCATTGGGCATCACTCCAGCCACTTCGTAGGCTTCTGCAGCGAGTCTCGCCAGTTCTGGAGCGATGATGAAGAACTTTGTACGAGCACTACTGTTGAGTGTGATAGCGACAAGGCCACCGGTAACCTTCATCATTCTGTTCACATGCTCCAGGGCGTGATCAGCCCCAATGACACAGAATGGTAAATGGCGATTCTTGTTTACAACACAGTTTCCATTCTCAAACTCTTGGTAGACTTCTTTGTTGTTTTCCTTCACAGACTCCATGTCGGCCAGATACAGGGGAATCATGCGAGCATAGACAAGCTTGTCATGTGCAAAGAAGTGCTTTGTGAATGACTCGAGGGCCGTGAGGTGCAGTTTCCAGTTACCTGTTCTAACAGCTCGTATGAGCAGGATCATGTCCATGACGATCTGCATATACTGCTGCAGTACGAGTGCGCCTGGTCCAGACTTGTCCTGTGTGTCAAAACGATCGATTTTGTCCATCACTTGCTCTGAGTCGATGATATTTACCATAGCTGAATGGGCTTACCTCATCTCTTCGGGATATTGATTGACAAACGTAAGCCAAATCGTCAGCAGCTGCTGAGAGGTCTTTGAGCAGATCACTTTCACTCTCGAAGAATGCTTGCTGATGTAATGTGAACAAGGACTGCAAAGTGATCATGTGAGCATTCAATCCTCTCTTCACATGCTTTCCTTCAAGGATTTGTCGAACCGTTACAGGTCCATATAGGTCTGCCTCTGTCCAACAAAAGTCCAATCCACTGGTCTCAATGTAGCACCCAATGCACCGGAGTTGAGCCATCACGATGTGAAGTTCCTCTGGGCGAAGAATCAGGTGATCCATGTCATTGCGGGCCATCTGGAGCTGTTTTGCAGGCTTGTACAATCCCATATCCAGTGAAACCACAGTCTTGTGATTTGGGCCGACTACTTTGGTACTGATTCCTTGTGCCTGCATCAGTACTGCCAGGAGCGTATTCCACTCATGCGCGGGTGCTGCTTTGAGTGGCGGTGTTCCAACTCTTGTCAGGGGCAACTTTGTAGAGACCAAGGAATGATATGCCGACCACGTTGGAATCTGTCCAGGAGTAGGCGAAACCACTTCCTCATGTTCTTCGCTACTCGAATGTGGTAACACGTCTTCTTTTTGTTCAAACCTGCGTAAGGTTCGTCCCATCAGCCAGGCAACACCGGGTAGATACTCCGATTTGTTGGTACCTTCTCTGACGCAGAATGATGCATACGATGGACTCTGAGGCTTTGCTGTTGGTTTTGGACAGTCCACCAGCTTTGTGGTTATGCTTGGTAGATCTGTGATTGAACGCATTTGGGGTGGTCCAGTTAGTTCAAGCTTTGGAATCTCATTGCCTGGATCACACCTCTGGTAAATCGCCATTGCTGTGGCATGAAGGGTTCTTTTTCCGTCGGTGGTGTCCTCCGCAAAATCGACATTGTCGACTGCAAAGAACAAGTATCTTCCCATCACAACATCTGGGGGCATGTAAAGGCCATCGTTTATTGCCATTCTCTGAAGTACGGTAGACGCTATCTGCCCTTCTATTCTGAGTAATCTGTTGTACTCCACAGACACTCCGAACTTATGTAGCATATCAACAACGTTTCTGCTCCTGGTGGCTTGCCTCATGGCTATTCCGATAGCCAGTTACTGTGGCATCTCGTGTGTCATCTTGAAGGTCTTCATTACCTTGTTTCCAACTTGTTGTGGTGACAAGTGCTTCGCCACAGTACTTTCTGCCAGACTGACAGCATGCTTGTTGACAACGAAGTATTCTTTGTCTGTTGACAATGTTGTGTTTGGGCCCTGGATTAACCATCTATAAAATATGTAGAGTTCTTCTGGAACATGCTCGCTCAAAGAGTCAGATAAGTTTCCAGTGAATGTCCATTTGTCGGCCTTGCGTATCGCTCTCCTCAAAATTGAAGATGCTTTGTATAGCACCCTCATGTCCGATTCCAGCCCCATCTCTGTTTCCTCCATCCGGTTAATGGCTTCATCCCTGGTAGTTTTGATTGTGCAACGTTCTGGCTCATTGATGCGCTTCAGTTTGTTGAACTCTTAGGGTTAGCTTGTGGTATTTAACATCAATGGCATGCGCGTCTGTGGGGTATATTGAAGTACTGAGCTTCACACGAAGCTGTTCGTCTCCACTTTTTGCAATGGCTTCCTTAAGAGAAACACTTGCATTTCCAGTGGCGAGTAGATGTCGTGAATTAGTATGCGTTGCTCCAAGATCACAGAAGAAACACAGGTCACTCTTGTATGGGGTTGAATGAGAGCGTGTAAATGTAGTTGAGGCCTGAGTGGATTTTTCGTCATGGATTCCTTTGGATGATAATCGTTTCTCATAGTGTCCTTTTGCTCTGTTGAGCATTCCAGCATGAACAGTATTCTGGTGACATTTCCTGTGCCATGATGCAGATTTTTCCTGCAGGTCCTGGCTGGAGACATTTCCAAGTCGCCGGCTGATTTCATGATGGTCTCTGTCACCGTACTTAGCTCGCTCTCTGATACAGAGTAATATCTTCTCGTAAGCACTGGGACTCTGAACTAATGTTGCGGCACTTTTTGTTTGGCAAATAATACACAAGGAATAGTCAGTGTCTACTCTCGCAACTTTCTCTGGAGGAAATACAGTTTTTGTGGCTGACTCCATTTCGATGTTGACAAGGTGATGTATTTAGAATGTGGAAGCATTTGTTAGCAATAGCAGAATACGCAATAAGCAGTCACTGGGTACAAGAGAGGGATAGTATGCTGGAGTTCCAATCTAGTGTCTACAAACTACCGATGACCCTTTCGGTTCTTGTCAGATGTTCTGCTGCATCTGAAAAACATAAGTGAAAAACATAAAAGTATGTTTTTATACAGAATCAGCTATATTGAATTGAATATATCATCTTGTGGCTCTTCAGCAGCATCACATCTGAAAGAGAAAATGCTTATATTAGTGGATACCATGGTTACTATAGTCATATGGGAAGACTACCTCAACCTAATCATCAACAGTAGGATTTGTGTCATGTGTTTACAAAATCATGCATCCAAATTTACAGATGTCGGAAAGAGTAACCTTCCGATTCATTAGGGGGTAGGGTTACATTTTGAGGTATATCTCGTTGAATTATCAAGTGAATGATGTGTATAGAATATCAAAAGAACTAGTGATAACATAGGTACGATGCGATACTATTCATTAGCAGATTGGTGAGCACAATGTTGAGAAAAAGGTATTTTGGTGAACTGCGGACGGTGAAACCGAAGTCGAAATATGGTCAAAATTTGGATTTTTGTGTGATTTATTCATGATATGGCTCATATTGACGAATAAATGACCTATGAGTATGCAGAGGTTCATGCCGGTCAATTTGATACCAAATATGACAAAATTGGTGGTATATGGAGGGGTCAGGGTGACATTGTCACTTTTTAAGCAGCGAAAATAGTCATTCTTCAAAAAATGTTAAATGTGTTCAAAATACACGTCCGCACCATTTCCCAGAGTGCCACCAAGCTTTCTATTAATCATTAGGGTCCACTTGAAGAGTCTAGCATGGTGGTTTGCTTTCATACCAAAAATCCCACGGGACTTATGATGCTCCCTGACTAAAAGACACTTAGTTATAAGAATCGCAAATTTGTTAAAATTTTTACACATTTCACTTCATCAATTATCAAAAAAAAAAAAAATCTCTATCAAAACACCTCTTTAGTATCAATTTATTCAGCTCTTCAGCTCAATTTCTCCCTCAACTTCAGGTGAAGATAACATTAGTCAATTTATCCAACTTCAGGTTGGAACAGCCAAATTATGTTCCACGTTCAGGTGGAGACATCAAATTCTTTCAAGTGTGGCACCGAGACCTCAAAGGGGGGGGGGGGGTGCGGGGGGGTGCACACAATGGGTATTTATCTGATCAGGACAGAACTCCAACCTAGAAACACACCAACTCTTCAACAGACGGGGCTTAAAACCCATGCACAGAGACCTTGTAAACCAAACTCATAATGCAAACCAGTTTCACAACAAGTAGAACAACAACGAGGACGATGAACAAATACACAAATTAAAAATTTAATTCCCCAAACATCCTCAACACACATTCCTTCTCAGAGGACATTAACGTCCTAATTTTGGCCAATCAATAAAGGTTCTCCTTTGTACACCTCTCCAATTAATGGAGTTCCACGTTTCCTCTTTAGTTGAGAGATGCAGTATCCGATCTGAAATAAGAGCCAACATCTTTGTTAGTGGCCACTTGTTTGCTGTTACGCCAAATGGTGCTGTCGTTCAATTCCTGCTTTTCCGGAGTTTGTGGCCAACCTTGGGACGCCAAATTGTGGAAGAAATGAACTCAATTACCACTCAGGTTCAGCCATACAAAAGAGAATGTTTAATTATGTTCGTGCGCACATATGAGAGAGAAAAAAAAATCCATCAATGAAACTCTCTCTCAAAAAACCACACCAATGCAAGCCCTATATATAAAACAGGGACAAGTGGGGGAAATGATTGAACAAGCAGGATAAAAGACAAATAGCTTTTCATCTGCGAAAGAGAAACTACTCCCATAGTTCTAAATAAAAACCTCTGGGAATACCATTTGCAGCTTTTGGTTGGTCACCGCCTGCCAATCACAAGCATTTGGCAGACCTCTTGCCTTCCACCTCCTCCTCCTTCTATCTCTTACCACCTGGCCCTCTTTCACAAACAACACCCCTCTACCATCGCCCTCTTCCTCCTTTCTTCTCACCTCGCTCTCAAGCATCTTCCTCCTTATTTACACACCTGCCTTTCCCCGTAGATCCTGCTACATCCATCCCAAACACTGCTTCCCATGCTGCAACATTCCCATCACCTCCTCCTGTTACACTTGTGTGTATATATGTGTATATATTGTTGTGGATTTTCACCCGTCCGGCGTGCGGGTGTCCGCCTTTAGCTCAATTGCGGCTCCGCGCGCCCACCGAACGAGCAATGTAGTCGCAGCTTTTGGATCAACGCCGAAACCCAGCTACAGGTGTTGTTAACCACACCATAAACCAGCCAACTCTTCTGTCCATGCTACAGTGTCGATCGCCGAATTGTCCATGTACCTAATTATTCACGCAGACAGAAATGCCGGGAGTTTACACCTCATCGGAGCCTGCACGAAAACGAGCCGCTTTAAGTAGCTCGTTCCGTTTGCGATTGCCGAGCGGTTTTAAATCCCCAAGCCCCGTCGGACCAGATGTACGTTTTATCGGCTATTAATCAGCCAGCTAATTATTCCGAACGCAATTATGGCAGTCAATGGAGGAAGGGACGCAACGAGCAGGTGACATTCAAAAATGGGGAACATTTATTTGCACACGTAAGCAATGCAATGAATGTCTATGTCTATTTGTCTAGACAGCCGATGTCTATTTATTATGTACATGCACTTAGTCAGTTCTACTTGGTAGACAAGGCGCCACAGACTTTCATGCAAAAACCCCAGAAAGTAAAGAAGAGAACTGGGCTCGTAAGCCTTTAATGTTCCTCGGAGCTGGGATGACCGAAGGAGCTCCGCGAGGCCGGGCAGGTTACCTTTGTCACCCTTGAGGGGACTCGATGGGTCTTTTGTTCGTGGGGGGCCCTCGGTATGTCTCTGTTCACCGGGGGGGGGTGTCACCAAATGCGTCAGTCGCTTAAGCGGCTCGAGCAGCTTAGCGGGCGGCCCTCCTCGGTCGCTTGACCTTCCCCGCGGCCTGGTCGATCGGGCCTGGCCGACGATGCTTCAGAGGAGCGAACGGGCCTTGCTCTTCTAGAGTTGATGCTCTTTAAGAGCCCGCTCACTCCTCAGCGTCGCTCGACCGACTCAGGGCCCGATCGCTCAGACCGTTACGTAGCTTGCTGGCGACTTCTCTCCAGCTGGCGACTTCTCATGACTCCAACTCAACTGCCAGCTTCTCCCGTCTCCCGACTCCACTGCTGACTCCAACAGCCCAGCCCAACTCTTCTCTCAACTCCACTTGACTGCCTCCACCGACCAACAACGACCAACAACCCTCTCGGCGTTGAAACGCGCCTTTTTATAGCCCGGAGGGGAGGGGTCGCTCTGGGCTTCATCACCCCAAATCAGCGCCCTCCCCCTTTTCACCTTTGAACTTTCATCCCCGGCTGGCTCTGCCCCTTTCGCCGTTCTGATCCGATCTCGCCGTCAAGCGCGGCCGTGGTTGAGATCACTTTCACAACGCGGCCGTGTTTGAGATCACTTTGCCGCTGTCGAGGATGCCATCGTGTTTGTTTGTGGAGATGTTGTTTGTTCGGGATGCCGTTGTTGGTGAAAATATGGCGGTGTTGTGGAGATGCTGGTGAGGAGGTGTTGGCAGTTGTGGAGAAGGTGGTGAGGAGATGTTGGCGGTTGTGGAGAAGGTGGTGAGGAGATGTTGGCGGTTGTGGAGAAGGTGGTGAGGAGATGTTGGCGGTTGTGGAGAAGGTGGTGAGGAGATGTTGGCAGTTGAGGAGAAGGTGGTGAGGAGATGATTGTTTAAAATAAAGATAGAAAAGAATAACACTACCTCAAGAATCACAGCCCGGCACACGACTAATACCCGTTATACATCGGTGGGGAAATCTAACCTGGAAACACACTTATCGACATAACTGATCTTCGGGGAACCTGAATGGTGTTCTGTGAATTTCCACAACCGTAACACTATATGCATGCGCACGCACGCACGCACGCACGCACACACACACACACACACACACACACACACACACACACACACACCCACACACACACACACACACACACACACACACACACACACACACACACACACACACACACACACACACGCACCAGAGTTTTCCACCATGACCAGAAAAAGCAATATTTGTCAAACAGTGTGGCACTCCCAACACCTCACAAACCCACTCACCAAAACCTCCATCCTCTCTAGATGCCCCATCACAATATCATAAACAATCAATGTTCACAATACTTGTGGCATTAATCCAACCTTCAAACACTATAACTTCAACTTTTCCGTGAAGCCACATCCATCAATCGCCTCAAACCTCTCAAAAGCTTTTCCCTTACTTCCTCCACCCTTCCCATAAAATTCAATTCAACCATATACTATCTTCCTAAGCTCTTCACGGGGGGGGGGGGAGGGGGGGGGAGTGAACGTGATCCACCACCTCTCGTCTCACCACAACACTCGACTTTCTGGCCTTAAAGCCCATCCTTGCCCACTGCATCAATCTTTCCAATTGCTCATCCAGTACCTCTACTGCTGCATCAGTTAACAGTTTTACACCAGTCAGGTCATCCATGAATGCAAACATTGCTCGCAAACTCTGACCAGGATACACTTCTTTCCCATGTTCTTTCTCTGACCAGGATACACACACACACACACACACACACACACACACACACACACACACACACACACACACACACACACACACACACACACACACACACACACACACACACACACACACACACACACACACACACACACACACACACACACACACACACACACACACACACACACACACACACACACACACACACACACACACACCCACACACACACACACACACACACACACACACACACACACACACACACACACACACACACACACACACACACACACATACACACACATACACACACATACACACACATACACACACATACACACACATACACACACATACACACACACACACACACATACACACATAAGCAAATCCATAACCAACGCAAACAAAATAGAAGAGATGGCATATCCCATTGGGATCTCCATTTCCAACTCTCACCAAATAGGATGCGCACTGGAGGCGTGATAATGGCATTGAGGATCCTGCTGCTGCTCAGAAGCAAGTCTGAAATGCTGAATGCCATCCAATGGAGCCAATCAAGTACTGATAGAGGTTCATCGATGGCAAGGACAGCCCACAGTGATGAGGTCAGGTCAGGTCAGGTATAGGAGCATGCGCCGGAGCAACGCGTCGCTGCGTCCACGTTCCACAGGTATTCCAGAGGCCTCTGTCTGGCCACCCCCAGGCAGATGCCTGGTCCATCCCCATCTCCTTAAGATGCTAATCAAGATGTTGCAACCATGAGGCACGTGGTCAGCCCATTGGCCTCCTCCACTCACAAGGCTCCCGCGCTGAGAGAATCTGATGAGCAGGATCAGCGTCAGGAAAACGAGCCACATGTCCGTACAGCCGCAGCTGACACTCACGGACTATACAGGTAACAATCTCATTTGAGTCTCTCTCAACAACCGCTCATTGGACACAAAGTCCGACCAGTGAGAGCCAAAGATTCTCCAAAGAGATCTGGTACCGAAGAAGTTAAGTCTTTGTCTCAGATCCCTGGTTAGAGTCCAATTCTCACATCCATAGAACAAGACTGGAAGCACCAAGGACCTGAGGACTCGGACTTTCATCCTCCTGCACAGGTACCAACAGCGCCACACCCCATGATCCAATGAATCCATGACTCCCAAGGCCTGACCCAGACATCTGTTGACCTCTGGCTCACAGACAGCAGAGACATGACTATCACTGCCAAGGTCAGTGAATCTCTCCGTGACCTCAACATCCTCACCACAAACAGGTACAGACAAGATAGCAGCATCTAAGATGTCAATGAAAGTCTGGATCTTAGTTTTGACCCAGGAAACCCATGATCCTAGCGGCTCCGACTCCTCATTCAGCACCTCAAGAGCCCCCAAAAGGATATCCAGAGTCTCTGCAAAGATGACTGCATGATCTGCGAAATAAAGGTCCGAGATCTTGACATTCCAAAACGATGCACTGCAGCCTGATCTCTCCGACATCCTCCCCAGAAGCCAGTCCATACACGTGCTGTAAAGTGTGGAGGTCAGTACACGCCTGATAAACTCCAGTAAAAACGGGAAATAAGTCAAAGATGGAATCACCACATCTCACAGCACTCTCAGTACCAGAGTATAGTTCAGACATCAGATTGATCAGTTTTGGTGGCACCCCACGAAACCAAGCATCTCCCAGACGGCATCCCGATTCACTGAATCAAACGCTTTGCAGAGATCAACATATGCTGCAAACAGCCCTTGCCGAAACTCTCTTCTGCAGTTGGTGAGGACCCGAAGAGCAAGGATATGATCAATCCTTAACCTGTTTGCTGCAAAGCCTGGCTTCTCTGGACACTGGTGCTTAAGCAGATGGTGGCGAACCCTATCAAGAATTATCCGAGCAAACACCTTGCCCAACACTGAGAGCAGCGTCACCCCTCGGTAGTTGTTACAGTCCTGACGATCACCCTTCCCTTTCCAGAGAGGGATAACAAGGTCCCTCTTCCAGTCAGTTTGGATGATGCCTGTGTTCCAGGCAGAGCACAGAACTGCATGCAACGACACGAGTACAGCATTTACACCAGCCTTGAGAAGTTCAGCATGGATGCCACAGATCCCTGGAGCTTTACCCCGTTTCAACCGGTTCACCACAGCCTGTGTTTCCACCAACAAAGGTGGATCTCAGTTGATTGGAGGGTCAGCAATAGGGATGGTAACACTCCTGATATCCAAGACAACAACTGGTGGGTCAGCCTGGTGCAGCCGCTCAAAGTAACCAGCCTAGCGGTCCTTCACTTCGGACTCCTCTGTCAAGATCCCACCACCTTACGCTCTAACTGCAGTACACTGAAGTACGTGCTTGGAGGAAAGCAATGCGTGAATTTCCCTCCAAGCAGGATGAGAATCCCCTGACCACAGGTGATTCTCTTCCCCCTCACAGATTCCTCGCACATTGGCCTCGGTATCCACCCTCAGCGCACATTCAGTTTTATGCCTCAACTCGCTGAACAGCTCAATCTGCCATTAAGCCTGGCCCTGTGACTCTGGTCAATAGTATCCAGTGTCCCTTGAGAGACACAATTCTTCTTCGACATATTGTGAGTTTGAAGGCATCCACACATCAAGCATGGCAGTCTTGAAGGCACTCCACAACTCTTCAAGATTCCCAAAAGCACTCATACCGCCAAAATCCCCACTCAGCCTGTTCGCAAACTCCTCAGCTACCCTCTCATCCTTGAGCATGCCAACATCCAGCCTAGGCTGGAATGGTACCATTCTCCTGGATTTAATCTGCAACTTCAGAATTGCTACAACAAGCATGTGGTCAGTATTGAGGAACTCAGCACTCCGCTGGACCCTGCGGTTCTGGATCATCCTCCAGAAACCACCAACCAGCACAGGGTCCATCTCCTTTGCCACACCACCAGCGTTGGAATACCAAGTCCAGCGATCAGCCTGTGGGTGCTGAAACCATGAACCAGGCACCCGAAGTCCATGACTTTTTGCAAAGTCAAGGAACTTAGTGCAATTCTGGTTCACAGTTCCAGACCCATAGGGACCAACACCTGTCTCATAACCATCTCGATCAGTTCCAGCCATTGCATTGAAATCCTCAAAGACTCGAAGCACTGGGGCACTGATCAACCACAGACTCGAGCATGGCATGGAATGCGTCCTTCATAGTGAGATCACTCGCCTCAGTTGGAGAATATACAGAGACCAGGGAAACGACACCCAAGAAGTGATGAATCCTTTGTTACCTCAATTATCATTGGAGTCAGCTTATTGAACACAGCTACAGCAACTCCTTGGGCATAGTAACCATCAGAGTGACCAGACCAATGGTAGGTGTAACCATCCACCATGATCTTGCCACTATCCGGTCTCCGAACCTCAGAGAGTGCTGCAATACTGATGTTCAAATGCTTGAGCTCAGATGATAACAGACAGGTGAACATCCTCTCTTGGGGATAGGACATTCCAGGCACCCACCCGAAGGGACCACCTCAGGTTAATCCAAGGAGACCGCCGTCTAGTGGACAATACCTCAGCATCACTCCACCGCAATCTGACCAAGGAAGTTTTTGCCGTGCTTTTCCTCCTATAATCAAGGAATGGGGGTCCCAAGGCTTTGCCCCGATCCCATCATCAAGTGAGCTGCCCTACGAAGGGCAGCATCACAGGAGGTACTCCCACGGAGTGTGTTTCAGTTTTCTTTGCATTTGTGGGTTTTGTGGAATGAAGTGTTTTACAGTGACGGGAGTACAAATCCTGCCACCAACATCCTAAAAAAAGGTATCCCAACTGCAGGAGAACGTCCGCAGACACAGTTTGGCACGAGATATGGATAGCTGTTGGCTTGCGAGGAGCTCCTCCACCCTTTGACAAGTTTTGTTTTAATCCTGTTGGATGTCCATATCCATACAACCTCCTCACCAGGAAACCTGGTGGGGGAGATAGTTTAGACACTTGACATCCTAACCATGAAACAGGTTAGCACAGGTTTACATCAGTTTACATGGTTCTTGGAGCAAGACACAGATGTAATCTGGCCTAGCATGGCATCCAGCCACTTCTGGCAATGCTCATCATTTATCGGGTGAGCATCATTTGCCACTTGGACAATTGGGAGATGCAGGTAACTCTGGAGCAATGTTTTCACCAAGAAACGACCTCTCATCTTCACCTCCGTGGCGAAGACCTCCGTTTGGAATTCAAGATCAGGTGCCCAACCCACAGACGATGCTGCTACAACTGCCCAGGCTACAGGAAGTTTTCCCTCTGGGAAGCCAGAAAATTTAAACGTCAAACTTTCCCTCGAGTTGAGTGTTCAAAAAGATTTGAAAGGAACAGAAACGGAGAAGCCTTGCATTCTCTCAGGCACATTCACTGTCTGCAGATCGCAGCAGGATGGCTAACGATGTCTGGAAGAAATATCATGACAGCATGAGTAAGGACAGCACATGAAGAGAAAATTGTGTTTCAGATGATGTACTAAACAGGAAAGAATATAACAGGAAGGAAGAGAAAACAATTTCTAATGATGTGAATCTGGATAATGGTAGAAGTGGGTTGAGCTATAATGAGGAGAGCAGTCAAACTTTAATAAGTGCCAGTAGATATTCAAATAAATTAAAGAACTGTGAATTGTTGGAGGAGCAAGAAACTAAATTAACTCGTGAAAGCTCCTCTTTCCCTCTTGAAGTTGCAGATGATTAATTTGTATGTCTAGATCTGTGCACTCCCATCATATGTCAATGAAGATGATGTTTATTAACCTCCGCCATCGAAGATGGACGGAGATTACTGTTTTCACCCCTGTCTGTTTGTTTGTTTGTGAACAGTATTACAGAAAAACTCCTTGATGGATTTCGACGAAACTTGGTGGGGGGATTAGGTATGGTCCAAGGATCATGCCATTAGATTTTGGACTCGGTCCAAAGTACAATATGGCCGCTATGGCGGCCATTTTGAAAAAATATTTGAATTTTTGTTTTTGCATTTCTACATGTTTTAAGTGATTTCCAACCAAAAAAAAAAAAACAATTTGTAAGAGGAAAAAAAAAACAAAAGTTTGCAACTTTTTTTCAAAAAAATTTAGATTTTATTTGAAAAATATTTGAATTTTTTTTTTGCATTTCTACATGTTTTAAGTGATTTCCACCCCCCCCCCCCAAAAAAAAAAATTGTTACAGAAAAAAAACAGAAATTTTGCAACTTTTTTTTTCAAAAAAATTTCGATTTTATTTTTTGGCCATTTCTACATGCACGTCGATCTAGTTTAGTTTATTCAATCGTGGTTCAGTAGAGTCTGATCCGTTTTGACCTACAATGAATAGGATATCAGGTTCACTTAAGTGATCCAGCAGTATTGGCGGCGGAGGTTTTGCACTCTACCGAGTACTCCCCCTCTAGTTTATTATTTGAAAAGTTGAAAGTGGATTGCGTGATTTTAAACAAGGATCGAAAGGGGCAATTTGTTGGAACGGCTTACGTACGTTTTGCAACACCAAGTGATGCAATTGCTGGAATGCACAAACATGGCCAGTATATTAGCAGGAGGTGCAAAGTAGAAGTGTATCCAGCAACTGAGAATAATTGGTGCATTGCACTTCAGAATGCATCATCTCAACTGCAGTCTGAACATGCATGATCACCGTCTGAAAAACAGGACGAAGAGCACTCACGAAAGGTGTCTGGTTACAAATTTTCTCCACCTCTGTCTCTGTTGAGTGCTTCTTGACATTCATAACATCTTTCCTCAAAGGATTTGTATTTAACATGATGAGATGTCCCATCCATGCTTGAAGGATCTCGGTCATCTTTTGATTTCCCTGTACACATCACAGGTTCGCCCAGCTTCATTGATAGAGACACGTTGTTGCAGTTCTTCTTCGCACTGTCTTTGGTTGAGCCAGTGCCTCTTGTGAATAGTGTACCATCTGTTAAAGCATTTTTTTAGTTTGCCACCACATGCAGATCTTTCAATGACTCTTCGTTGCTCCGTGCATTACCTTGACAATCAGCAGATTTTGTTTGTTCCATTTCCAAAAGTATTATGAGACAGCAGAGAATGTGAGTTTGTCAATGATGAAGAGTCGAGGAAGTTCAATAAAAAGTGTCTGCTTGTGCAAAATCTCCCAAGATAAGTCCGCAAGAAAAATGTGTGTTGTTTTTATTTTTTGAAGGGTATGGAGTTTCAGCAGTCAACATTGCACTGCTGTCTGCTCTTGTTAATGGAGAAGCCTTGGTGGCATTCTTCTCTGAAATTACTCGTGTCACATGCGAAACTTCGCCAAGGCATGAAAATTGCTTGTTGGTCGGTTCGCCTGCTTCCAGTTGAAGGAAATATGTATGATCAGTGCAAACACTATATGTGTGACAAGCCTGATGGAGCATGCCTGGATTCACATTGTTTATCAATAAGAGTACATGGTCTTATTCTTGCTGGAAATCTTCGGTTAAAACCGAATCCTTCCCTTTTATTGCCACAAAGTTTTCAGTCGATCCGACGTCCTCCTTTATTCCCAGACCCTGTGGCAATGCCACAACCTTCCATTGCACCAAACTTGGATCAACAAATTGTCTATGCACAGATGATTGTAGGCCAGCAGCTGCGATTGCCGCTTGCCTTTGGCTCACAGCCAGCTCCTTTGTTGACAGGCAAACCAGCACTACCCAAATCAATGCCGTTTAACCCAGGTCCTGTTAAAATTCACAAGGAAAGCACTGGAGGTAATTTGTCTGATTCTACAAGCAAAGAGTTGCCCATTATATCGCCTGGAGATTTGGCTTTGAGACAAATGATGAACCTGCCAAAAAGTATGGGCAGGGACAACAATCCTGTATTGCTTCAGACAAAACCAGGTTCCACAACACTTCCGTTTGCAGGGTTTGATAATAATTTGCATGAAGTGCTCTTTGAGAAAGGGTTAAATAAAAATTCAGACTCCAGTACAATGGCGTTAAAATATAACAATGTGGAAGCGAAAGTGGAAGGGACATTCCCTCCAACTTTGAAATCTGATGAGGAACTGAAGATGCTGCAGTTGAAAGTGGACAAGTTACTTGAAAAACTGGACAAGAACAAAATTTTGGCACTTACACAGAAAAAAACACATCAAGCTAATGATCCTGGCAACAAGGGATTTGTGAAACCCTATGTTAAAACCCCAGACATTGTTAAGTTTGAGAACATGCTCAAAGAATTCAATGGAGGAAGCATTTTGGCAGCTTCTCAGGTTTCACATTTGAATCCTATTAAGGACAACATTGAAAGCACAGGAAATTTCTTGAACAACCCAAGAGGAAAAGAGGCCATCCTGAATGTCTCTGGAGCTTCCAGTTCTAAAATTAATATCTCTGATCAAAGAGGATACCAGGATTTTCAACTCCAATTGTGCCACAGTTATATGCCTGTGATGTCAAATTCAGGAGAAACATTTATGGAAATTAAGTCCCATGACTAAGCTTGGATAGAAAAGCAGAAGTGACAAGGAAAGGAGGAGCTGATGCCTTGGCAAGATTTTCAGGAAACTCAAGCAGATAATTTTTCAACAATTCCGAATCGGTTTCCTGGTTATCATGGTGTCTATGACAAAAATTTGCCATCTGGTCCAACACTGGTTGAAATGACAAACCTGCCTTTGAACATGAATATTGAGGATATAATTTATTTCTTTCAAGGCTGTCACATCATTTTAGATTCTATCGATGTACAAAGAGGAGATCCTTGGCATCCCACACAATCACTTCGTGCCCTTGTGAATTTTGAAACTCCAGAATGAGCAGCCTTGGCTGTCCAATTTCTCAACGAAAACCCAATTAGGATTAGGAAAATCTTCCTCAAGCTCATGTACAGTATAATACTTTTTTTCTTTTCTTTTAAAGCAGCTTAATGCGTCTTGTTGCTTTTCTTCTGATAATTGATTTTGTTTTGAGTATCCGCTGGCCACTGCCAGGCCTTGTATTTCCTTGTCTACATGACCATGCTGGATTAAGGTAAACTGCTTTAATAGTCAAGCAGCTATTTTCTGTACGAAGTCCAATCAATGAGTTCGCTCACTTCGCACCACACACTTGGTTTGAGTATGTATCCTGTTTGTATGATCACTCAGCGTCATGGCCTGGTGTTTAGTGGAACTAAATCGTGGTGTCACTTTTTGTGCACAGAACATTTTCGACCGCATGGTAGCACATTCGAATATGCATCAAAATCACCCGTTTTTCATACTTAAAATTTGAGGGTATGGCTGTTTAACAGCCAAAAGTTGAAACATATGGGTACATTACATCTAAGTATCTCATATCAAAAAAAGGGGGATTAAATCTCCAATTTAACTGTGTATCATAAATACTCAGAGTGAAAAATGAGATCACCATGCTATATTGCAAAAATATGAAAATAATTGCAACAGTCCAGCTGAATCACTTTTTCCCATTGTCACACGGTGTGTGGGTAATTCCATGGGAAAAGTTACCTAGTGGCTATTTTTTGAAAGTACATTTTTCATTAAATCTTATATACCATATGACAGATCATGAATTGAAATAATTGAATTTTTGTAATATTAGCTTCATCAAGCAGTGTCTGTATACATTGTGGTAGCATCTCCGGACGTTTATTAATAAACGTCCAGAGATGTTACGTCCGTTACGCTCAGTTGTAACGTCCGTTACATTACATTTGCCATGGTACTGCCTACTCGGTATCATTAATTCTTCAAATAAATACTGGGAATACAATGACGTACCTATACCAAGCTGCTATACCAGATTTAGTCTTCTGTCGTAGAACACTTCACAGAAATTTGTGAGCAAAACGATCATCATGCTAAAGCGGGTATTTTGACGGTTACGTCCGTTACGAAGATTCATCATACCGTAGCACTCAGGCAAAAATTATTAATCTCATATAATTACCATTTCCTGGCACCTTTGTGTTCACTGCACAAAATAAACTAATACATTTGATACGATAACTTTGTTCTTCATGAAGTATTTTTGAGAACTGCCAATAAGTTCTGTCTGAATGTTACATCCATTACGGTGGAATTACCCGTGTTTAAAAATATGTTAAAGACAATGCTTATCTTGGGGGGGGGCTGGTTTCACCATAGAAGCATTAACAAGGTTGCATATATATATATACATATATATATATATATATATATATATATATATATATATATATATATATATATATATATATATATATATATATATATATATATATATATATATATATATATATATATATATATATATATATATATACATATATATATATATATATATATATATATATATATATATATATATATATATATATATATATATACCATACATATATATATATATATATATATATATATATATATATATATATATATATATATATATATATATATATATATATATATATATATATATATATATATATATATATATATATATATATATACATATATATATATATATATATATATATATATATATATATATATATATATATATATACATATATATACATATATATACATATATATACATATATATACATATATATATACATATATATATATATACATATATACATATATACATATATATATATATACCAAGTCGAAAACACCAGGGGGTTGACTCAGCCTGCCATCCTTCCAAGGTCGGCGAAATGAGCACCAGTTGTACTGGGCCCGGTGTATGCCCCGGTTAGAATAGGTGTACCATATCCCTGTGTGTCGTAAGAGGCGACCAGGGTTGCGTCAGGAAGGGCATCCGGCGTAAAAACCTATGCCAAATCATTATGCGGACAACAAAACGAATTTCCATACTGGATCGGTCGAGGCCCGGGTTACCAACGACCGCCACCGGTACCGGTGCTCAGCAGGGTACCAGTGGAAATTCTGCTACTGCTGGGCGAAGGAGGAGAAGGAGACGGGGAAGGCGAGTCCGGAGGCAGTGGGAGAGGGGGAAGGGTAGAAGTGTGGAGGTGAGAGTTGGAACTCTGAATGTTGGGACGATGACTGGCAAAGGGCGAGAGTTGGCTGATATGATGGAGAGAAGAAAGGTGGACATACTGTGTGTACAAGAGACCAAGTGGATGGGGAGTAAGGCAAGGAGCATTGGAGGTGGTTTCAAGCTGTTCTACCATGGTGTGGATGGGAGGAGAAATGGTGTCGGGGTAATCCTGAAGGAAGATTATGTCAAGAGGGTATTGGAGGTGAGGAGAGTGTCTGACCGAGTGATGAGTGTGAAGTTGGAAATTGAAGGGGTGATGATGAATGTCATCAGTGCATATGCCCCACATATGGGGTGTGTGAGATGGAATATAAAGAAGATTTCTGGAGTGAGTTAGATGAAGTGGTGGAGAGTGTATCCAAGGATGAAAGAGTGGTGATTGGAGCAGATTTCAATGGACATGTTGGGGAAGGGAATAAAGAGGATGAGGAGGTGATGGGGAGGTACGGTCTCAACAAGAGAAATGTGGAAGGGCAAATGGTGGTAGAGTTTGCAAAAAGAATGGAAATGGCAGTGGTAAATACGTATTTCAAGAAGAAGGAGGAACACAGGGTGACATACAAGAGTGGAGGAAAGTGCACACAGGTGGATTACATCTTAAGTAGGAGATGCAACCTGAAAGAGATTAGTGACTGTCAGGTGGTGGCAGGGGAGAGTGTAGCTCGACAGCATCGATTGGTGGTCTGTAGGATGACTTTAGAGGTGAGGTTGAGGAAGCGAGTGAGGGCTGAACCAAGGACCAGATGGTGGAAGCTGAAGGAGGAAGACTGTTGCGTGAAATTTAGGGAGGAGGTGAGACAGGCGTTGGATGGTGGTAAAGATGGGTGGGATGATTGGGCAACGACAGCAGAAGTTGTGAGGGAGATAGCTAGGAAGGTACTTGGTGTGACATCTGGACAGAGGAAGGAAGATAAGGAGACTTGGTGGTGGAATGAGGAAGTACAGGAAAGTATAAGGAAGAAGGGGTTGGCGAAAAAGAAGTGGGATAGTCAGAGAGATGAAGAAAGTCGGCAGGAGTACAAGGAGTGGCGTTGAAAAGCAAAAAGAGAGGTGGCAAAGGCCAAGGAAGAGGCATATGACGAGCTGTATGAGAAGTTGGATACAAAAGAAGGGGAAAAGGATTTATACCGATTGGCAAGACAGAGGGACCGAGCTGGGAAGGATGTGCTGCAGGTTAGGGTGATAAAGGACGCAAATGGGAATGTGCTGACGAGCGAGGAGAGTGTGTTGAGAAGGTGGATGGAGTACTTTGAGGAGCTGATGAATGAAGAAAATGAGAGAGAGAGATGATTGGAAGAGGTGGAGATAGTGAATCTGGAAGTGGGGTGGATCAGTAAGGATGAAGTGAGGACTGCTATGAAGAAGATGAAAAGTGGAAAGGCGGTTGGCCCAGATGGTATACCAGTGGAGGCATGGAATTGCTTAGGAGAGATGGCAGTGGGGTTGTTAACCAGATTGTTTAATAAAATCTTGGAAAGTGAGAGGATGCCGGAAGAGTGGAGATTAAGTGTACTGGTTCCGATTTTCAAGAATAAGGGTGATGTGCAGAGCTGTGGAAATTACAGAGGGATAAAGTTGTTAAGCCACACCATGAAGTTGTGGGAAAGAGTAGTGGAAGCTAGGTTGAGAGGAGAGGTGACGATCTGTGAGCAGCAATATGGGTTTATGCCAGGAAAGAGCACCACTGATGCGATGTTTGCTTTGAGAATGTTGATGGAGAAGTATAGGGAAGGCCAGAAAGAGTTACATTGTGTGTTTGTGGATTTAGAGAAAGCTTATGATGGGGTGCCAAGAGAGGAGTTGTGGCATTGTATGAGGAAGTCGGGAGTGGTGGAGAAGTATGTGAGGATCGTGCAGGATATGTATGAGGACAGTGTGACAGCGGTGAGGTGTGTGGTAGGAATGACGGACCGGTTTAAGGTTAAAGTGGGATTGCACCAAGGATCGACTCTGAGCCCTTTCCTGTTTGCAATGGTGATGGACAGGTTGATGGACGAGATCAGACTGGAGTCTCCATGGACTATGATGTTCGCGGATGACATCATGATCTGTAGGGAGAGTAGGGAGCAGGTTGAATCGAGCCTTGAGAGGTGGAGGTACGCACTGGAGAGAAGGGGAATGTTAGTCAGTAGGAGTAAGACAGAGTACATGTGCGTAAATGAGAGGTAGGGTAGTGGTATGGTGCGGTTGCAAGGAGTTGAGGTGGGGAAGGTGGATTGGTTTAAATAGTTGGGATCAACTGTCTAAAGTAACGGAGAGTGTGGGAGAGAAGTGAAAAAGAGAGTGCAGGTAGGATGGAGTGGGTGGAGAAGAGTTGCAGGAGTGATTTGTGACAGAAGGGTAGCTGCAAGAGTGAAGGGGAAAGTATATAAGACGGTAGTGAGACCAGCTATGTTGTATGGTTTGGAGGCGGTGGCACTAACAAAAAGACAGGAAGCGGAGCTGGAGGTGGCAGAGTTAAAGATGCTGCGATTCTCCTTGGGAGTGACGAGGATGGATAGGATAAGAAATGAGTATATTAGAGGGACAGCGCAGGTAGGACGGTTTGGAGACAAAGTGAGAGAGGCGAGATTGAGATGGTTTGGACATGTGCACAGGAGGGAAACGGAGTATATCGGGAGAAGGATGTTGAAGATGGAGCCGCCAGGCAGGAGGAGAAGAGGAAGGCCAAAGAAGGGGTTCATGGATGCGGTGAGGGCGGATATGTGGGTGGTTGGAGTGTCAATGGAAGATGTGGAGGATAGAGCGAAATGGAGACGGTTGGTCCGCTGTGGCGACCCCTAACGGGAGCAAGCCAAAAGAGGAAGAAGAAGATGTATATATATATGTATATGTATATATATATGTATATATATGTATATATATATATATATATATATATATATATATATATATATATATATATATATATATATATATATATATAGATATCTATATATATCAGGGGAAAAAATCCTTGATTTCATGGATTAATAGAGGGTAAGAGCTGTCCGTTAAATCACAAAATTTTATATGCACTCAACAATGGCCGAATATACAGTATATATATATATATATATATATATATATATATATATATATATATATATATATATATATATATATATATATATATATATATATATATATATATATATATATATATATATATATATATATATATATATATATATATATATATATATATATATATATATATATATATATATATATATATATATATATATATATATATATATATATATATATATATATATATATATATATATATATATATATATATATATATATATATATATATATATATATATATATATATATATATATATATATATATATATATCTATATATATATATATATATATATATATATATATATATATATATATATATATATATATATATATATATATATATATATATATATATATATATATATATATCTATATATATATATATATATATATATATATATATATATATATATATATATATATATATATATATATATATATATATATATATATATATATATATATATATATATATATATATATATATATATATATATATATATATATATATATATATATATATATATATATATATATCTATATATATATATATATATATATCTATATATATATATATATATATATATATCTATATATATATATATATATATAGATATATATATATATATATATATATATATATATATATATATATATATATATATATATATATATATATATATATATATATATATATATATATCTATATATATATATATATATATATATATATATATATATATATATATATATATATATATATATATATATATATATATATATATATATATATATATATATATATATATATATATATATATATATATATATATATATATATATATATATATATATATATATATATATATATATATATATATATATATATATCTATATATATATATATATATATATATATCTATATATATATATATATATATATATATATATATATATATATCTATATATATATATATATATATATATATATATATATATATATATATATATATATATCTATATATATATATATATATATATATATATATATATATATATATATATATATATATATATATATATATATATATATATATCTATATATAAATGACATTAAACAATCCAGTACAATATTGTCATAAAAGAAAAGCATCTGTAAACAGACTTGGTCCATCGAGGATCAAGCTTGGGCACGGCATGCACATGCATCGACCGGAAGTTAGTCTAGATTCTAGAACAATCGAGACAATTCGAGCTTGTTTTGACCGCGTGGACACAAATCGGCATTTTTGGATTTTGTCCATTGCGACCGAAATCCGTTGGAGCCATTAACAAAGAACGTTTTGCAGGAGCTATGAACAGGAGCCATCAATAAAGACCGGTTCAACGACACCAATGCAGATCCAGGTCCATTAAATTGAGGGCTTACTGTATATGTATTTCAGAAAATTAACATTCCATTTTTACATCAGCTTCAAACAATACACAAAGTGAGAATAATTGCATCCAAATGACATAGCAACTTTAATCAAGCTAATTAAGAATTGTGTTTACAAAGTATAAATATTACATATGTTCTCATTCTTGCAGGTTCGTGATCAATTTCTGAAGAATGGATTCCAGTGATGAAGATTATACAGCCGACGCATCAGAATTTTCACTTCTATTGACTGGAGAACCCAAGATCACAAACGACGCCAAATGTGTTATTCACAAAAAAGTTACAGCCGTAAATCTCAACAAGGCGCGATCTTCATCCATAGCTGTTCCTGATGGTGCTATAAAATTTTGAGTACATGATCTTAATGAACGATTAGTAAATAGTCTTATACCCCCTCCAAACCATGACATACAGTGGCATTCAACTTGCTATGCAACTTACACCAGCAAAGAGAATTTATGCTCTTGCCAAAAGACGTCAAACTTCTTCACCAGGTTTTAAAGGGACGTCACATGCAAGAGCAACTGTTGGACCATCAACGTCGAGCAGGGAATCGAGGTCTATGTCAGTGCCATACTGCCATTTGACTCATACAAGTGCATCTTCTGTAAGAAGAAACTCACAAGAACATCAAGGAATTGAACAAAATGGCAACACCTATTGGCTTGCCAGACTATTAATTATGGATGCTGCAGAATTGCAATGTGATGATGGAATGCTCCTCATCATTTGTGGAGCCAGATAGGATTTGGTGGCTACGGATGTCCAGTACCACAAAGCTTGTTGTGCAACTTACACAAGCAAGTCAAATCTCAAGCACAAAGTCGACAAAGAGAATTCCACACAGAAGAACATATATAACGAAACCTTCAAGGAGCTTGCTTCAAGCCTACAGTATGACTGGGAAGGTGGAAAGACATGGGGGTACTTCTATCGAAGTACTGAAGTTTGTTGGAGCAATGTGGGGTGTTAACTACCAGTCACAAAACACAAAACTTGAAAATGCGCTTCAAGACCAAATGATGGACAAAACATGAGCTTGGGTACTCGAGCTCCGTTTCCCTGAATGGTGTTATGATTTCAGCATACAAACAGGTAACCCATCAACCAGTAGAACTATCTAAGCAGTCACAGCTGATCACTCAATCAGAAAGCACATGCGCAGAGCTTTACAAAGCTGCGAAACTGATCCGATCAAATGTCATTATGTCATGCTTTCCAAAGGTATTTCTTTCCAACCGATAAACATCGCTGACTTTACAAATCAAACTGTAAAGAGTTTGCAGCTGACAGCCTATATTTTCTGCTGCGGTGTATTATCTCTCCAGAAAAGGAAGGGTCAGAGGAATGTCTCATATCAATTGAGTGCAACAACAAAGCAGATGAAAGGCGTATCATCACCATCACCCAGGATATAGTTCATTCTGTATCTCATGGAAGAACGAAAACTCCAAAACATACCAGCTTGACATTGGCAATTTGTCTGGGATCCCAAAGAACATATGAGAACAAAGGATTCCGATTACGAGGGATAAGAACAAATTGAATCGTCATACTTTGTTCATCATCATGATCATCACTACTCTTTTCCAAGCGTTGCTGCTGATGCAGGCTCTTTCAAGGGCAATGCTTGGTGGCTCTGCCGTTGCTTTGTCAATAGTCAGTCATGACAGGAATTTGGAATTTGTTCAAGGGGGTTGATGATAACTTGTTTACTCTTCGCTAAAAAGACACCAATCTAAATCTTCGATATCCACCAACAACCAGGACAGACAGACTAGTCTTCTAATTTAACCTACTTTCCCATCACACTGTGCATACGAAACACCACAGTGACAGTTAGGAGCTGGGTTGAGATTCAAATTGAGGCGAGACAGCTCAAGGTAAAATGAAGAACTCCTCTTACTCATGAAGGCTAACCTTGAGCTCCGTCGGCAGACAGGTACAACAATGAATGGAATCGATAGAACGTTGAGCAGAGTATGCTAACTGCCAGGGGAAGGAAGGAGAAGCTGACGTTTCGGGTACTAGCCATTCGTCAGAGCAACAACAAACAAGAAAACTAGAAGGGCACTCGGTGGAGCGAATTCTTCCTTGTCACACGCCCAACATGTCCACCAAGTTTCATCTGAATCTGTCCACAACTTTTTGAGATATCTTGCATACAAACAGACAAACAGACAGAAAGGAGTGAAAACCTTCGGTGGCCGAGGTAAAGGGCAATCAGAGATTGCAGACCCTTGCCAGGACTTGCTTTGTATGGTGTTTGTGTCGTTTTCTGGAGTGTATTTTGTGTGGTGTTTGTGTACTGGTGTGTTACGTAATTAATAAGACACACACGTAGAACTGCTACTTTATAACTGCTGGTAGTGATGACCGGGTACCAAGACGTCCCGCTTTGATGCAACCCCGCTTTCATCGGACACTTGACCCTGACCAATGACGTTTTTTATTATTATTATTATTATTATTATTCAATTAAATTTGGAATGGGAGTAATATTAATTCAATTCTAATCCAATAGAATATGAAACAGATACAGTCCTGTAGGATGGTTAACTTAATTTGATCATTGTCCAACCACACATTCAGGTGACTGGAAACTGTAAATTGTTGAAAGTTATGATGTGAAACTTTCAAACAAGAAAGTTAATGTTGTTGTTTTCAAATAAGAAAGTTAATGGCATCACCATCCATTCAGCATTTGTTACCTTCGCCGAAGGAAAGGGTATTGCATTTGGGTCCGTTTGTTAATTGGAGAAATTATTTTTTTTTGCCAAGTATGTCGGTCTGTAGTGTTTGTCTGTCTGTTTGTTTATTCGGTTGTCACACCATTTTTCGCCACAGTTTTCAAACAATCGTTCTGAAATTTTTAGTGTTTGTAGGTGACCTGCCAACAAAAGCAATGCTAAATTTTGGTGAAGATCCGAATCCGGATCAGGATCTGAGAATTATTAAAGTTATTCTTTCCCATTGAGCGATGGGACCAACAAGGATATATAGCACAATATCTCAAAAAGTTATGGATGGATTCACACAAAACTTGGTGGACAGGTTGGGAATGCTACCATGAAGAATTGATTCAATTTTGATGAAGATTCGAATGTGGACCCAGATCTGGATCCGAGAGTTATTTAATTTTTTTAAGTGATTATTCACCCATTTAGAGAGAGGACTAAAAAGGTTATTGCATCATATCTCAAAAGGTTATGGACGGATTCGAATGGAACTTGGTGGACATGTTGGGTGTGTGACAAGGACTAATCGATTCGATTTTGGTGAAGATCCGGATCTGGATCTGGATCTGAAAATTTTCAAGTGATTCTTCACCATTGAAAGATCGGGCCAAAATCGATATATACAGTCGTGGCCAACAATATTGGCATCCTTGCAGTTCATTCAAATAATGCACCATTTGTTCCAGAAAATTGTTGAAATTAAAAAATCTTTTGGTATCCACATACAGTGTGTATTTCTTTGGATTGCAGTGGAACAAAACAAAAAAAGCTGAAAAAAAATTACGAAATCTGACCTTAATCTACACACAAATCATACAAATGGCCTGGGCAATATTATTGGCACCTTTCAGAAGTTGTGAAAAAGAATAAGATTTCAAGCAGGTGATTCTCTGTTACTTTGTAATTGAACTCACCTGTGGTGAGTTGCAGGTGCCTGTAATATAAAAAATCATTCATCCAGCCAGTTTGAATGGAGAAAAGGAGTCATTCTGCTGTTTTGTGTCACTGTGTGTACCGCAATGAGCATGGAGAAAAGAAAGAAAACAAGAGAATTGTTTGTGGAGGTCAGATACAAGGTTGTAGTGAAGCATGGACAATCTCAAGGCTACAAGTCCATCTCCATAGACCTTGATGTCCCTGTGTCCACCGTATGTAATGTTATCAGGAACTTTGAGGTCCATGGCACTGGAGCCAACCGCCCTAGACGTAGCCGCAAGAAAGAACTTGATCGAAGATTATAGCGAAGGATTATTTGAATGGTGGAGAAAGCACCTCGATGAACTGTGAAACAGATTCAAGCTGACCTTCAAACACAAGGTACGACAGTTTCAACTCGCACCATCCATCGCCAACTCAATGAAAGGGGTTTCTTTGGTAGGAGACCCAAGAGAACCCCACTGCTGAGAGAGAAAGAGAGAGAGAGAGAGAGAGAGAGAGAGGAGAGAGAGAGAGAGAGAGAGAGGAGAGAGAGAGAGAGAGAGAGAGGAGAGAGAGAGAGAGAGAGAGAGAGAGAGAGAGAGAGAGAGAGAGAGAGAGAGAGAGAGAGAGAGAGAGAGAGAGAGAGAGAGATATATATATATATATATATATATATATATATATATATATATATATATATATATATATGAAAGCCCGACTTGAGTTTTTCAAAACACACCTGGAACAAGCCAAAATCCTTCTGGGAGAATGTTCTGTGGACAGATGAGACCAAATTAGAGCTTTTTGGGAAAGCACATCATCTCTATGTTTACAGAAAACAAAATGAAGCCTTCAAAGAAAAGAACACCTTTCCTACAGTCAAACATGGAGGAGGTTCAGTGATATTTTAGGGTTGTTGTGCTGCCTCTGGCACTGGGTGCCTTGAATATGTGCATGGCATCATGAAATCAGATTACCAAAGAATTTTGGAGCACAATGTTCAACCCGGTGTCAGAAAGCTGGGTGTCCGTTGAAGGCCATGCGTCTTGCAGCAGGACAATGACCCCAAACACACTTCAAAAAGCACCCAGTAATGGTTCAAGACAAAACGCTGGACTGCTCTGGAAGTGACCAGCAATTAGTCCAGATCTAAATCCCATTGAACACTTGTGGGCAGATCTGAAAACAGCAGTTGGGAGAAGGCACCCTTCAAATCTGGGAGAACTGGAGCAGTTTGCAGAAGAAGAGTGAGCCAAACTGCCAGCAGAGTGGTGGAGGAAGCTCATTCATCGCTATACGAAGCGTTTAACTGCAGTTATTTTGTCCAAAGGCTGTAATACCAAATATTAAGTCTCGGGTGTTAATAATTTTGTCAATGCCATTTCTTTTTATTTTCTGATATAAAATGATATATTAAGTTCTGAATGAAAAACAAAGGTTCTGTAATATTAACAGTGAAATAAAGGATTGTGGAGACAAAATACTTTTGGCAATTTCAACTTATTTTCAGAGAAAATTGTGAGTTATTTGAAAGAAATGCAAGGGTGACAATATTTTTTGCCACGACTGCAGCACAATATCTCAAAAGGTTACAGATGGATTCACACAAAACTTGGTGAACAGGTTGCGAATGCCACGAGGAAGAATTGATTCAATTTTGGTGAAGATCCGAATCCAGATCTGGAAGTTGTGGATGGATTCGGACGAAACTTGGTGGACATGTTACGTGTATGATAAGGATGAATCGTCGGATTTGGTAAGACCCCTTAGACTCTTTAGACCCGTTAAACCCGTTATGGCTCTAAAACCCTATAAACCCCTTTACATTGCTAAGACACTGGAAACCCTTGAGAATATTAGACCCCTGTATACCCCAACCGAGTACCATCCCGTTTCACTAAGTGTCACTGCATGAATGATTTTTACTTGTTTGTCTGATTGTTTGTGTGTTTGTCCGCACAGAACTTTCATGCTTTTTCTCTGCAACCACTTGTCAGATTGAGACGAAATTTTCACCATTGGTGCGACTACTCATGTAGAATGCTTCAATGATAATAATGATATCGTAGGCCACGTGTTGGGGCAGCCATGTTGGAAAAACTGAAAAACTTTGGACCTTTGTATCTCTGAAACCGCAAAAAGGAAATAATTGAAACTTGGCACACGGCAAGTACTCCTCATGGGGAATAAGTTTGATTTCTATGACATCATAGGTGCCTTCGTTATGACGTCATAATTGCATATGCAGAATGCTACATCTGATTGGTATGAAAATTTTTGAGGGTCATTTCAGGATAAAATGGTCCACAGAAAAAAAAAATTGACGACATAATTGATCACGTGATTCGGCAGCCATATTGTTTAAAAAAAGAAAAAAATCTTCTCCAAAGTGGCTGAACAGATCGAGGCGAAACGTTACACGTATGACCATCAATCCATGAGGAACGAAAGGTTCACACATATTATGATGTCATAGGTGACATGGCTTGGCAGCCATATTGGATTTACCCTAAAACCCATAAATATCTTCTCCAGAATGGCTGGAGAGATCGAGGGGAAATTTCATCAAAATGTTCGCCAAGTCTTGCGTGTACAAGTTTTTGAAGGAATAATTGATAGGACACATGGTTTGGCAGCCATATTGAATTGAAGAAAAATATTAAATAATGTTTTCTCTGGAACCGCTTAATCGACTGATGTGAAACTTCACAATTATGATCTCGCCGTAATGGGAATTACAATATGTAAACTTCGACTTCATTGGATACATTGTCTGACAGTCAGTATTATTTAATTTTTTGATGTGGATTCTTTTTGATTTTTTAATTTTTTTGACCACCATAATTAAAAATAAATTTTAATTTAATAATTAAAAGTTTCACTTGGCTGTGCCTGGATGGGTTTGAGGGTAGAGGAGTAGCAGCTGAAATGCGAATCCTATCTCCTGATGACTTCATCTTTGCTTTTTGCTTGTTCGGGTTCCTTCTCATGACTCCAATGCTGGACTGTACCGATTTGGTCTTCTATTTGATTTTAATTGTATTTATTTTAATCTTATTCTGAATTCAATTGAATAGTAACAAAAAAACGTCAATAGTCAGGGCCAGGTGTCCAATCAAAGCGGGATGTCTTGGTACCTGGTCATCACTGCCAGCAGTAAAAGAAGCAATTCTAATTATGTTTTTTTTATTAATTACGTAACACACGAGTACACAAACACCACATAAAATACACCACTCAAAACTACACAAACACCACACAAAACAAGTCCTGGCGAGTGTCTGCAATCTCTGATTGTTCTTTTTCTTGTTCTTCTCATATAATGTTGTTGTCATTTTTTCCTTTAATGAATGTTTTATTTTCCTAAAGCTTTGGAAGTGTGAAGGTCATCCAGCTTTCGATAGCCACAATGAGTTGGACGTTAAATTTGTACAGTTCTCTTCTTTTATCACTTAAATTGCTGTAATTTCTTTCTTTGTTTGTGTCCGTGTATGAAGACTACATATATTATGACCAAGTTGACAGTTGTACACACATTTTTAGTTTTGTAATATTCTGTGTGACGTATTTCTGAATTATTATTACTGCCAGCACCATTGCCATTGCTTTATGCAATGCTTTTTCTGATGTATTTTGATATTTGCACTAATGTTTTGCTTTTTTAGCTGTAAATAATTTTACTTGAAGCACTATGGTGTCTTTAAGTGTGTTTGTCACATTGTTTAAATAAACAGAAAGCTGAGGTTGCATCGACTGCTGTATTATTTTGCGTGGTATTCTTAACTTCATCCACATATGTGACTTTTTATTCCCTCTACCACTAAAGGTGGATGTTTTCACCCTTGTCTGTCTGTTTGTTTGTTTGTGAACAGGATATCTCAAAAAGATTTGGAGGGATTCGGACGAAATTTATTGGAGAGCTTGGGTATGTGACCTGGACGAAATGTATATATTTTGGTGAAGATCCGAATCCGGATCTGGATCTGAGAATTTTCTTACTTGCTTCTTCACCAATGAGAGATCGGGCCAAAAACGACAAATATCAGGATATCTCAAAAAGCTATGGTCGGATTCAGACGAAACTTTGTGGATGAGTTGGTTAGTTAACAATTACAAGCTGATTATATTTTAGTTCAGGTCTGAATCCAGATGCGGCATATCATTGGGATACCAATCATAAACTAATCAGCTTGACAGAGGTGTACGCTTTATCAAGTGCCTTTCTGGTTTCCAAATGAACTGTCCATATTGATCATTAAATAATGGATTTTATCAACTTGAAGCTCATAAATGCATGTTAACTGTGGTGGGAAGTGAGGTGCAGATGAGGTTTTCAGTGTTTGCCGTTTGCCAGAGGAAAAGAGGGAAGGTTGATGTCAAAGCTGTTTCCTGTCACATACATGGGGTGTCAATATAAGGTTAACCACTTCAAAACATTATTAACCCAAACACTGAGTAGCAAAACAAAAAATTAACTCAGAAAATGAAAGTCAAATCGTGGAGAAATGAAACTCATTGTGCATTAATGCGCTTATAGTTGAGGTGTTCGATGTGAGTATCTCCACGCTCACAACATGCATTCACATGAACTGTGAAGTTTTCAATGACGTTTCTGCAAGTTTTCATGGTTCCTCTCTGCACATAAGGTTCAACTGCTGCCTTCAGATCAGGTTCAAGTCTGCGGTGTTCCTTGTACATGTTACTCTTACAAGTTCCCCAGAGGAAAAAAATCCAGCGGATTGAGGTCGGGGCTGTGTGGAGACAATTCATTTTCCATACACAAACTGAGAACTCGTCTGAATTTTTGACGCAGAAAGGTAATTCTTTTGTTGGCTGTATGCGGGATCGCACCGGCTTGCATGAACTACTGTCGCCGGAGGGCTGCAGTGCCCATCGATTGTTTCAAATCTTCGTAAAATGTGTTGACAATCGACCGGTGTCGTTCTTGATTGATGGTGACCTTCCATTCCATTTTTGATTTTAAATGCAAAAACTCAATGCTTTTAAAACTTCCCAAAGTTACACATGACAGGCTTCAATGCAGTTTTGAATAAACTCACGACGTTCAAGTCAGCAACTTATCTCATGTACCCCGTTCTTAATAAAACCCCAACAGCATATGAAGTGGTGTTAAAGTCAGTTTTGTGGTCACGTTCAAAGCAGGCTCTGTTGCCATGACAAGTTTACATGGAGTGACATCCAACTGGGCAGTTGCGTTACGAATCCCCAAAGAGTGATTTTCGTACCACCGAAGCCAGCAGATGAATCCGAGTCCACTCTCACCCAAAAGGACCACACTGTAGACCAGCAGTGCCGTGAGATGAGGATGAACTTGGCTTTTGCTTTGTCGATATGTCCAGAGAGGATTCATCTGCTTGGACGTCAGCTCTGTGACACCAGCAGGATAAAGTCATCTGCTGGGATGTTAGCTTTGTGAGAGATGCGACAGGGAAAGCAAGAGACCGATTGCATTGGACAAGCCGGCTTTCAACAAGAGGAAGGAATTGTTGAGAAGGACTTTGAATAACTGGCTGAAGAAGAAAATGGTGTAGACCTCTTAGTTTAGAGTATTGTTTGTTTGAAGCAGAGACTTGACGTTTGGAAAACAGGATATCAAGAGGTTCAAAGAAGCTTTTGAAATATGGTCTTATAGACCATTCCATGCTTTAACTACTTTCTGAGTGAAAGACCCTTGCTATATTACCGTCTTAACTCTTCTCTTCCTTACTCGCAGGCGATGGTCCCTGTTCCTGTCATTGTCTATTCTGCTGAAGAACTCTTCTGCCCTAATTTCATCCCTGCCCTTCATTATCTAAAACATCTCGACCTGTGCTACTGCCTCAACTACTGCTTGCCCTTGTTACCACCTCAACCACTGCTTGCCCTTGTTACCGCCTCAACCACTGCTTTCCATTGTTACCGCCTCAACCACTGCTTGCCATTGCTACCCCCTCACAACTGCCTGCCCTTGCTACCCTCTTACCACTACCTGTCCTCGCTTCCCCTCACTACTGTCTGCCCTTACTACCCCCTCATAACTGCCTGCCCTCACTACCACCTCATCACTGCCTGGTCTCGCTAAACTGTCCCCCTTCCCTCTGACAGCATTTTGGGCGAATTGTTTTTTTTACATTGTTGAGGTTCTTGGAAGAGCAAGTACACTGAACGGATCAGGACGCAACAGGACAGAAGAAACAGCAGAGAGCGGCAGGAGGGGGGGGGGCATCAACAGCAGAGCTGAAGGGCATGGCATGACGGAGGGAAAGCCAAACAAGCAATGGATGGGGGGGGGTAGGAGAGTACCCATGAGGTGGACAAGATGGATACAGAAGGATACTCCTCGAAGAGAAAACTGGAAAAACAATGATGAAGCCGTTTTGAGCTTCACCCTTTGTCGCAGCAAAAGTGGACCAAGTCCTGACTGAACACAAAAACTTTTTAACACTGCACCAACAAGGGAGTGGTTCCAATGGTGTTGAAAGAACAAAGACACCCAAGGTATCTTAAAAATTCATCATCAACAACACATCACAGGGCATGATGCCAATGTTACCAATTTCTTCAGCTGCAGCTGAGCGATCATTCGGCCGGTAACATGAACCACCTTCGCTCCACAATGACTGGAGAACAACTTCTGGGCCGCCATTGCTGATCGCCATTGAGGAGGATCTTGTACCAGGAGTTCACTACTCGAACTCATGGGTGATTGACGCAGCTTTGCCAGGAGACACAAAAGGTGGAAAGGCTTCATGTTCAGGTGAGTTGAAAATTGATTTTGTATTCATTTCCCGTGTAAATAATGCCATATCACACATCTATAGATTGTTGAGACATAGAAAATTTCCATAGACGGCAGAATGAATGTACAGTGCTCGTTCCCTAACGGTTTTATTTTACCTCAGCCGAGGTAGTTCACGGTTGGGAACAATGAGGGGAACAAATGGCCAAATTCACACGCATCCCGGGCTGACACACATAATTAATGCAGGATTTTGGAGGGATCGAGAGGGCTGCGAGGGCGATGGGTCAGCAATGTAGCGTCTCAAATGATGACTATTTGGAGAGTGTTTTCAAACCGTTAATGCGTGCATGTTGACGTATTGTTGCGGAGGAAGGGAAATCGGTCGTTGGGGCGGGGTGGGGGTGGGGGGACGGAGACGTGCTGACGTCATCGCGCACGAGGTTCGCCCCACAGTTGTGCGCATGCGCTGTGCGCGTTTTCAGCTGTGTGAAATGGCGACCGTGAGGTATGTTCGTGGTGTTTTAAACATGTGGGGATTTCGAGGTAACATCGAATCTGGAATCTGATGGGTTTTTCTGTAAATTGTTTGCGCTGTGAGTGGACTGTTGATGGTTCTGTGTGGATTATATCCATTAATTCGGCTCGTTGGAATGCGTGTTCGATATTACGTGCCGCCGTTGCCTCACGTACCGGTTTAGTTTTTCTGTACGAACGTACGTTTTTAATGTAACATTCTGTTTCAATGTTCTCCATCTTATCTTTTCGGTTCATTCACGGACAAACGTGGTTTTGTTTCGTCTTGCGGGGAAATGGCTGTCGTGGACTGCACCGGCCTTTGGCCTATCTAGTCTTGGTTTGTTTGTACGGGTTGTTGTCCTGGTCCAAAAGTCCGTCGGCAGGCCCTTCGATCACTACTCGTCCCTCCATAGGGGACCGAAAGATGGCTGTCTCGTCCGCTAGCATCGGTTGATGGACGTGAAGTGTAAACGTTTCGCGGTATCTTTCGAGAAGAGGACGAACGGCTCGGCTTGAACCAACGTCGGTGATGTTTTATTTAAATCGTTCGAGCTGCAACGTCCGCTCTGAGTCTGCGAGGTCAACGGTTCACATGTCGAACTGTCTCGGCTAATCTGCTTAAGGACATCTATTTATTACGTGCGCACACCTTGTTGGGTGTGTTTTGCGTGGAGGGTTTTCTGAATTTACACGTTGCTGACGCTTTGCATTTGCGTACGTAATAAATAGATGAGCCGGTGTGTGTGTGTGTGTGTGTGTGTTTGTGCGCGCGCGCTGTCTTTAGGTCATGCTCTTCGAGCATGACCTAATAATATTGGTGTTGAGAGGTGACGATCCGTCCGTCCGTCCGTTCACAATGAAGTTGAAGCAGGAGATCTGATCATTAGTGATCCTGATAGAGGTCGATGAGGCGTACACGATGGTATGACTTTCGAGGTCACCGAAGGTCAAGGTCACGAGGCCTTTGAAGTTGCGAAAATGACGATTTTCAAATTCTATCTCCTCCTACATTTCTCAAGCGATCTTGAATTTGATCGTGGCATATAAATCTATGGGACAATATCCAAATTTTGTCAGGCTGGATTTTCGATATTCACTTTCATCTTCACGTCACGTGACGTCAAAGTTTGCAAAAACTGCCCTACCTTCAGGAGGCTATATATTTTCTCTCAGAGATGACTGTCACTCCCTCACATGGGTAATTTTTTTATATAGTTTTTTTATGCCTCCGCACCAAGGGTGCTGGAGTTTCTGGGTTGTCCGTCCGTCCGTTCGTCCGTCCAGATTTTCGTTTACGCGATAACTCGAGAAGCAAATTGTAGAATTTCATCAAACTTTGGTACAAAGGTAAAGTTAGATGGGGCAATTAAGTGATTAGATTTTGGGCCAGATGTGATAAAGGTCAAGGTTAAACTCTGAAATTTTACTGTTTATGCCCTCACTCAAGAAATATTGGACCGAATTTCATCAAACTTTGGTAAAAAGGTAAAGTAAGATGGGGCAATTAAGTGATTAGATTTTGGGCCAGATGTGATAAAGGTCAAGGGTCAAATATATCAATACTCAAGTGTTTGTGCGGGAGAGCGGAGGTATACCCGTTGACTGTGCGCAGTCGAATTACTCTAGATTAATGTTAATCTGAGGCTCAGAATTGAGAAAGAAGCTTATACTTGGATCACTTGCAACACAAACGCAATAGAACACAAGTAAATTAGACGCAGGTAGGAGCGATTCAGCCCATCACGCCTGCGCCGCATCAACACCGCACCAATTTATCAACAACAGATCAAAACTGGGACACTCTGTGGAGCGCACACCTCCGCCCCGTGATGTCTGATCCATGAGAACATATCTGGTCCAATGCGTTTTTGAGATATAATGCTACAAGTCGTTTTTGGCCCGATCTCTCAATGGTGAAGAATCACTTAAATTCGGTCACGTGGGCTGGCAATCATATTGGATCAAAAAAAAAACAAACCCCAAAAACAAGATTTGGCTCGCACCAAATCCTCAAGACTGTGTGGGGAATGTATTCGATGAATACCATCTGGTTTTGTAAAATTAAAAAAATTCTATCCAGGGGAGCGGGCAAGGGCGTAGACCGTCTCGGGTTAAAAATACGTCAACCACGCAGCACCCCTTGATGAGACCTCCCACAAACAACACTTTGCACGCAATCGCCCATCAATGCTCAGGATACCAAAAAGTCCTGTTAACATCCCGATACCCCTTTATCTCCAAAACTTCCAGGTACCTGTCCAATTCCAATTTAAACTTATCTGCTGTTTCTGCTGCCACCACCTTTCCAGGGAGGCCATTCCATGCATTAATTACTCTCTGAGTAAAAGTCCCAGGTCTTACTCCAGTCTTAATTCTCTTCTTTACTCTCAGGCTATGGCCCCTGGTCCTGTCTGTATACTCTGTTGAATAATTCATCTGCACTGATTTTATCTATACCCTTCATTATCTTAAACATCTGTCATATCTCCTTGAAACCGCCTCCTTTCTAGTGTATAAAGCCCTGTCCCCTTCAGCCGCTCCTCATAGCCGAGTCTAGCTAGGCCCGGCATCGATCTAGTCACCCTGCACTGAACCCTCTCAATCACATCTATGTCCTAACGGAACTGTGGTGACCAAAACTGCATACAATATTCTACCTGTGGCTTCCATAACTTCCTGTACAATGTTAATAGCACCTCTTTTGATTTATAAATGATCCCCCTCCAAAAACAACCTAAAACCCGATTTGCTTTACCGATAGCTGCCTGGCATTGTGCTGCCTGCTTACCTCCCTTATCTATTACCACCCCCAAATCCTTCTCCTGTGTGACATGCTCCATAATTACCCCTTGCATCCTGTAATCTCTATTTTCATTGTTCTTTCCCATCCCCTTACACTGTCTCAGGTTTGTTTATTTATTAACCTCCGCCATCGAAGATGGATGGAGGTTACTGTTTTCACCCCTGTCTGTTTGTTTGTGAACAGTATTACGGAAAAACTCCTGGACGGATTTCGACGAAACTTGGTGGGGGGGATTAGGTATGGTCCATACCAAGGATCATGCCATTAGATTTTGGACTTGGTCCAAAAAAAACCAGAAAATTTTGCAACTTTTTTTTTCAAAAAAAATTCGATTTTATTTGAAAAATATTTGATTTTTTTTTTTTTTGCATTTCTACATGTTTTAAGTGATTTCCAACCCCCAAAAAAATTTGTTAGAGAAAAAAAGAACAGATTTTGCAACTTTTTTTTCAAAAAAATTTCGATTTTATTTTTTGGCATTTCTACATGCGCGTCGATCTAGTTTACTTTATTCAATCGTGGTTCAGGAGAGTCTGATCCGTTTTGACCTACAATGAATAGGGCAAAAAAATTAACTACAGGGGAGCACTCGGTCGAGTGCAAAACCTGCGTGACCCAGCAGTATTGGCGGCGGAGGTTTTGCACTCGACCGAGTGCTCCCCTGTAGTTAATTTTTTTGAATACCTTGTTGAGGCTTGTGTGAGAGCGAACACACAACACACAGCAAGGGGGGCATGAGATGAGGGGTGGGAATGGGAAGGACAAAACAGTGGGGAACAGAGACATTAGGAGATCTGTGGCAGGGAGAGGGATGGGGTGGGGAACATGGGGAATACAAGATGGACATTACAGGGACTTTCAGGAAGGAAATCAGGGAATTTGAAGGAGGTGGGTTTGGGGTGAATTAGCGGTGGGAGAAAAGATCGAGGATTTGGATGGGGGATAAGAGGTGATGGTGAACAGCTGTTTTGAAGGCCTGGAGGGAAGAATGGGATTGAATAGAGTGAGGGATTTTATTCCAACGGCGGGAAAAAAAGAGGAATGAAAGAGTGAAGGTGAGCAGTGATTCGTGATTTTGGTAGTTTTACCATAAGGGGGTTGTTGGCGGACCTTGAGCGCCCTGGGGAAATGTGGTGGGGACAAATCGCAGAGAGAGCAGGGGGGCAAGGCTGGAGGACAGACGGTAGAAGACAGAAAGACCACCGACCAGCCTGTGGTGAGAGAGTGAGAGGCCCAAAGACTCAGCCTCATTGCGGGAGATGCCAATGATCTGAAATGCCTTGGTTTCCACGGCGTGAAGCCGAGAAAGGTGGGAGGCAGGAGCACCAGCCCAGAGGGGAGAGCAGTACTAAATCAGGCTGTGGACAAAGAGCAGTACTCCATCAGGTTAAATTCCATCTGCCAATCTTTTGCCCAATCTATGCAAGTATCAATACTTTCCTGTATCTGATCACCACCCCCACTGCTATCTACCTTCCCTCCAAGCTTTGTGTCATCTGCAAATTTGGAAAGCCTACTCTTTACCCCATTATCCAAATCGTTGATGTAAATAATGAATAGTAATGGTCCGAGTACTGATCCTTGAGGTACCTCGCTACTTACATTCTCCCAGCAAGACATCCTCCCACTCACGACTCTTTGCTTCCTATCACAAATCCAGTTTGCAATCCAATTAGATACCTGACCAGCTACTCCACAAGACCTCACTTTGGCTAACAACCTCCAATGTGGTACCTTATCAAATGCCTTCTTAAAGTCAACATATACTATGTCCACTGCCTTTCCCTCATCCACCCAATCAGACACTGCTTCATAGAACACTAAAAGATTTGTAAGACAGGAACTACCTTGGGTAAACCCATGCTGACTACCCTTAATTAGTTTGTATTTGTTTAAATGGTTCCTCATCTGGTCCTGAATTAATGTCTCCAACACCTTCCCCACAACTGAAGTCAAACTAACAGGTCTATAGTTTCCCAATTCTTCTCTGGATCCTTTCTTAAATAATGGTGTTACATTTGCTACTTTCCAATCCTCTGGTACCTGTCCTGACTCCAGGGAACTATTGGAAATATCTGTTAACATCTCGCTTAAGGCCCTATCATACCTTGACGATTTAGCCAACGTATGCCTGACGTATGCAAAATTGGTCTAAAACGCCGGCACACGTAGAATACGTTATGGGTAAGTTTGTATACGTTAAGAGCACACTGAAAAACACTGCCATACGTCGTAGTATGCTGGCTTTCATCATTGTACTTTGCGGTTGTCCTCAAATTTTAGCATGCTTGAAATTTTTCGACGTATGCCGGCGTATGACTCACACGTTCCGCTACGCTGGCCATAAGTTGTAGGCACATTATGCGATCGTTGACACACGTCGACACACGTTACTTGTAAGTTACTCATAAGTTGAAACACGTCGAGGTAATGCTTAGCGTACCCAAAACTTATTTCTAACCTATGTGGCCTAAGTCACATTTGCTCTACGGCGAGGATACGGCAGCCGTACGCCCTCTGAATTGACAGAAACGTGCGGCGGCCGCAGAGTTTCTGCGGTGGCCTCAGGGTGGCCCTACGCCGTTTGGCTATCTTTTACAGGCCGTAGGGGTCGCCGTGGAATTATAATGCGGAGTTATAAATTTTTTCATTTCTACGTTCGCCATAGCAATTCGACAAGCCGGAAAAAAAAAAAACGGTAAATAAAATAATGAACCCACTCGTTCCCTTCCGTCTGGCCGCACGTTCGCCTTAGGTCTCCCCTGCGGTCGCCTTGCGGGCACCTTGCGTCTGCCTTGAAAATTCTATGGCCGCCGCAGGGCCCCCTTAAGGTCACCGTGCGACATCAAATCAAAGACCGTACGACACCCCCACGTTTTCGGTTTCCACAATTACTAAATACGCCGTGCGGCTCCCCGAAAAATAAAAACATATGTGACTGCTACATTGTGTGACCGTGGAAGTAATGCGGCCGCCGTATAATTGCTCGTGGCCATAGATTTTGGAGACCCCACGGCCGCCGTGGCAAATGTGACTGAGGCCTGAGTAACGTGCTTTGAACCTATGTGTAACGTACCTCCAACGCATATTGACGTATGTAGACGTATTTGATTGATGTCTTCCAGATGACCACAGAACTTACTGAACGTGTTTCTAATTTACAGCTACCGTATAATGACGTATTGGCAGCGTTTAAAAAAAAAACAACAATAACTTCCGATATTTTGTCACGTGCCGTTACGTCATGTCCGATTGCCTCTTCCGTTTGCTCATGTCTTATTCTTAGTTCCTCCTCTGTGAATATTTTCTGTTTGAGGATATTGTCACGTCGACGTCGAAACTTAAAAGCAAATGTCCGAATATATTTTAAAATTCGTGACAGACTAAAAAAATAATAATAATAAGATAAAAAACAACAACAACTTCAGATATTTCGTCACGTGCCTTCATGGAGCCAAGGAGAAAAAAAGAAAATGTGCCTTGATGGAGAAAATAAGTTTCGGATATGCTAAACATTACCTCGACGTGTTTCGACTTGTGAGTAACTTACAAGGAACTTGTGTCGACGTGTGTCAACGATCGCATATTGTGCCTACAACTTATTCCCAGCGTAGCGGAACGTGTGAGCCATACTGCGAGTACGTCGTAAAATTTACAGCATGCTTGAAATTTCACGACTTACTAAACGTACCACGAAATATGATGGCGTACTTCATCGTTTTTCAGCGTGCTCTTAAGGTATACACAACTTACCCATACCGTTTTAGACACATTTTTCATAGGTCAGCATACGCTGGCTAAATCGTCAAGGTGTGACTGCGTGGTTGACACTTCCATTTCTCAGGCGGTTATGATTTAAATCGGCGTGCGGCAGCTTTTTAACAGGCTACGCCACGAGTTTGGCGGCGATACGTGCAGCGCGCTATGCCGAAGTTAAACTATCGTTGGGCATAGGTTGTGAACGCCAACAACAGGCGAAGCATTCGTTGGTATAAGTTATCTATAAGACAACGAAACGTTCTGTGCCCGTTACTAATATGTTATGCATACGACCAACACGTTATGATTACGACCAAAACTTTAAAAAAACATCAAAATTTCAGCGTACGCCAACGTTTTACATACATTTTTATACGTTGCCATTGCTGGCTAAATCGTCAAGGTGTGACAGCGCCTTTACCTGTTCAGCCACCTCCATTCCACTGATCGGGGGGACACTTGCTTTTTGCGGATTCTGATGGCTATTAACCTTATAAAATGGGGGGGCCAAAGTTCTCCACGGAGATTCCTGCAGTATTTTTTTTTCTCGCCATCCAAAATTCGGGTAATTCCAGCCCAAACGGTCATTTTGGTGTCTGAAGGCAAATTCAGCTGCCAATATCCACAGACATTGACATCACTCATGCGTAAGATTTTCAGAACACGTTATCATTGGTATAGTGAACGTATTCCAGAGAGTTCTCCAAACTGCTGCACCTGGTTTCTTCTAGGGGATCCTCAAAAAATGGCGATTTCGTTAAAATGTGTCGGTTTGAAGTGTCTGGGAACCAACTTTGGACGTCGATATCTACTGTTCTGAAATGCGCACACGCACCGAACTGCCTTGACTTGTTATCATCTGTATTGTGAACGCATTATGGAGAGTTCTGAAGGCTGCTGCATCTGGTTTCATCTGGGAGGGGGGGGGGTCTTCCAAAAATGGCGAAATTCGTTAAAATGGATCATTTTTCTGGTATATTGTGAACAAAAATTTTCGTTCAATAATTGCCTTTGACATCACGAGTGCTCAAAACTAGGTAATACACAATGGTAGTACAACAGAAAGAACACATAAGATAAATTAATACAGATTAAAACCGATATAAAAACTTTTATTATCGATAAGAAGGAATCCCGATACACTCACTCGGTACCATTGGACAGTGGCATGTGAACATGGTGTTATCTGCAGCCAACAAACATCAATTATACAACGCTAAACTACGTTAACATTTCGTATCCTTCATCCTCATCACAATCCTCATCACAATCCTCCTGGTCATCATTACAATTAATATCGCCATCGTCATCATCATCGCAATCATCACGAACATCGGTTGCATTGCTGACATTGTCAATGTCTGAACATTTACACAAATCTGAACGTGGCACTTTTGCCTTTTTGCATGAACACCTCGAACTTGAGCACTTCAATACTTTGCAAGCACATTGTGTGACTTTCAAAAGAATGTCTGGGGCCGGATTGATGGTCATCCACTTTGTTACAAATTTCCCATCAACAATCTCCCACCCATGGCTACAGGTGAAGGGGCACCAATAGACTCCGCAAGGGATCGCCTATGAATTGCCGCTTGGTAATTGGCCCTCAAGGTATGCATATGTAATGCATCCTTGGTTGGCGGAAGGCTTTGACCAGATATTGAGGAGACGCAATGCATTTTGTATCGTGCTTCATTGACGTCATCTAGTTTTGGCTGCCCGTAAAGATGACATACGAAGGATTCCAGGGATTTGAGGCAAACTTCATCCAGATCGAAACCTCGTCCCAGTTCAATGAAAGACTGTGTGTAGTCGTCACGATCAAACATAATAGTGAACGCTTTCTGCTTGCCTTTTCCATAGAAAGCGCTGGTGGAATCACATCCCGTGAATGCATGTAAACCTATTAGTGCCTTGCATACATCAGCTCCAAGACAACAGGTCTTCTGCAAATCCATAATGCGCGATGTCTAAACACCTCATTGCCAGTCATGAAGAATGTATTGCAGGACAGATTTTGTTGAAGACAAAGGGAAATTATACCCACATCCGAGTCGCAGCTCACGATTACAACATCTTCAAATGTTGCACTTGCGTGTTGTGTGTGGAGAAGAAGCCACGTGTCTGCTTCCTCGTGGTCACATGACAACTCATCAACAGAGCAAATGGTTGTGATGGCATTCCTACTCCTCAGAACGTGACGGTACTCTCCATGTGTAATGTACACATCAACGTCCCTGTCGACGTAGGCACGCAAGTTGATGTCCTTCCATACCGACATGAGGAAAGCATCAAGTGATTCTTTGTTCTGACCGCTTGACATGAATTTTGACCATTGCTTCGGTGTTTTTTGGTCTTTACCATAAATATGTGTGGTCTGGCTGCCACTGACCGCTCTCCTATCCCTTTCTTCATTTTTTACGCTGATATCAGGGTAGCGATCGAAAACAAAATCAAGGCGAGCACAATTCGTGTTCTTGGCAAATTTTGTTAAGGCAGAGAAAATGGCATCAGCCAGCCCTCCAAAAGTAGATGGGTTTCGGCTTAATGGACCTAATCAGGGGACCCGCATCAACAATGATCGCTGTGTGGTCAGGGATGCCACTCTTCAGGTAATCAATGCACTTTTCCTCGACCATTGTCAGGAGCTTTGACTTAACATTTTTTGCCAAGGACCCGTCAGCACTGGCAAGAGGTAGTGAGACGGGTGCCAGGGAATGAGTCAGAATGTCATGGAGATTGATACTCTGAGACTGAGCGATGACAAGAAGTCACAAGAATACATTTCTCTCATTTTTTACAATGACTTCTTGACCACTGGTTGTTTTGGAAGATTTTGAGATACTTTGATTGGTGAAGGTTCTCAGTTTTGAGACGTAACGGGTCAGTGGAGAGAACATATCAGGATGAGGCTTCATCTTCCGGTGGGGTGCAGTCTGCTCACCCGATCCATCCACTACGTCCAGACTTTCATCTCTCACAGTCAAACAGTCGTTAATATATTGGCTCAGAGATTCCTCGCCAGTCTGATAAGCAGACAGGAGATTATGTTTGACATGATTGGAGGCTATGACCCCAGAGCTTAAACAAACCAGTTGATCAGACTCTACTTTGAATGGGTTGATCATACTTCCAATCGTAGTGATGATTGACTGGACATCCTGATCATCTTTCCTCACTTGCGACTCGTACAACCCCTTCCTCTTGGTGCAGTCAGGTGACATGCCCGCCATAATCTTGCATTGCCTTGCAATTTTTTTGGAGATGGTTCATAGTCAATGTTATCATCAGGCACACCTTCTTCACCAAGTTGTTGACCTTCCTCGTTGTTATTTTCATTGTCATACAGATGTGCTTTCTGCTCGCAATGTTTCTCAGCACCACGTATCCTGTTGATATCAGTGAAGCGGCGGTAGCAATACTCGTGATAGTCCAGGGATTCTGGTACATCATCCCATGGAAGTTTGAAGAAAACAGTTTCACTTGCCTCGATTGCCAGCTCCCGTTCGTGATCATCTAAAACCATCCATTTCCGAGCACAAGTCTGGAATTTTTCCCACCTCGCCACCGAAAATGGCAGGGCACCATCATTTTCTACATTTGGCTGATTAATTATGCACTCGCAAAGTTCGAAACCGAACATTTTGACGATGAAAACAACGAAAATATTATAAAACACACCGCTTCACGGGCGCAGCCATCTTGAATAATTAATTTGTTTCGGGAAATACGCTTACTGTTCAGTGGTCACATGACCATCAATTAGTGCTGGTTCCAAGTACAAAGAGCTGAGCGGGTGGAACAAAAGGGCGATTTTCATGACGGAAATACGCAATAACTGCAGGATTTTTGAGTGGAGATCTTGTGGATTGAGAATGTATTCATCATAAAGAATAATTCTGTATAGGATTTATCTATCCTCCCGATAGGTGGGACGAAACTGCACGACACAAGTTACGGCTGATGGCCTATAAAGACCTGAGTAACTTTGACAAGGGCTAAATTGTTATGGCCGGACGACTGGGTTAGAGCATCTCTGAAACGGCAAGGCTTGTGGGGTGCTCCTGGTCAGCAGTGGTGAGTACCTATCGACAGTTGTCTGAGGAGGGACAAACCACAAACCGGCGACAGGGTGTTGGGCGCCCAAGGCTCATCGATGCGCGAGGGAAACGAAGGCTATCCCGTCTGGTCCAAACTGACAGAAGGTCTACTGGAGCCCAAGTCACAGAAAATTTTAATGGTGGTCACAGAAGGAATGTATCACAATCCACAGTGCATCGCACCCTGCTGCATATGGGGCTGCGTAGCCGCAGACTGGTCAGAGTGCCCATGATGACCCCTGTCCACCGTCGAAAGCGCCTGCAATGGGCACGCAATCATCAGAACTGGACCTTGGAGCAGTGGAAGAAGGTGGCCTGGTCCGATGAGTCTCGTTTTCTTTTAGATCACATGGATGGCCGTGTACGTGTGCGCCTTTTACCTGGGGAAGTGATGGCACCAGGATGCACTGTGGGAAGACCACAAGCCAGTGGAGCGAGTGTGATGCTCTGGGCAACGTTCTTCTGGGAAACCCTGGGTCCGGCCATTCATGTGGACGTCAATTTGACGCGTGTCACCTACCTCAACATCGTTGCAGACCAGGTACACCCCTTCATGGCAATGGTGTTCCCTGATGGCAGTGGCCTCTTTCAGCAGGATAATGCACCCTGCCACACTGTACACATTGTTCGGGAATGGTTTGAGGAACATGATGAAGTGTTAACGGTGTTGCCCTGGCCTCCAAATTCTCCAGATCTCAATCCGATTGAGCATCTGTGGGAGGTGCTGGACCGACAAGTCCGATCCACGGCGGCTCCACCTCACAACTTACAGGAGTCTCGTGGAGTCCACGCGTCAGCGCTGTTTTGAAGGCACACGGAGGACGAACAGCATATTAGGCAGGTGGTCATAATGTTTTGGCTCGTCAGTGTATTTCGTAAGCAAAAATGGCAGAATTCCCCTTTTGAAGGCCGAGGGGTGGAGGGCTAATGTGACTTGGTGCTTCATGGAGGGGAGAAGCCACATGACAGGGTCTTGCTGCTGATCGCCATCTTAGCAAAATCTTGGGAAGTTGTACTTGTAAAAGTACCCTTCCCCCCCAGTGTCAGGATTCTCTTGTGATCGATAAGTTATCATCATTGTGGAGCTCTTGTTCTCTCTGCTTCCCTCTTTGCAGGGTAAGCATGCTGAGCTGGCTTCTGAAGTTGTTTTTCTTCTCTTTCTTTTTTTCTTCTGCTAATATCAGGACGAGGAAGTGACATTGTATTTATGCTTTTGGAATACTCCTGGCATCTGATTGAATAAATTGGCCAATTTTTACACAATTTATCGAAGATTCATGAAAAAAATAATTCCACAATTCTTTGCGAAAAATCCATAATTTTCACTATCCAATATTGTTGACAAGGAATGTTAATGGCAGATCTAGAAACGTAATGGTCTTCACAATTTCTTTTTTGTTTTCTAATTTACAGTTAAACAAAGTAATTTGCAGTCAACAAACAAACTTTAACTCTTTACTTGCAAATGTACTGTACCTAATTTGATTTGTAATAGTTATTTCATTTGGCTTTGTGTTTAATTCAGCACGTGAGTTACGAAGGGGTGGAAATTTGACATCTCGCCCTGAGCGTAATTTTTCCTCGCTACGCCACTGTTCTCTGTCCCTTAAGCAATGAGGATAGAAGGGCACAGTGATGTTGGCAGAAATGGTATATGGTCTGTTGTGTGCGTACGCATGTTATTGTGTTGTGCCGATGGATATTAAGATGTTCTGATTCTTTGAGGTGTGAATTCTTTTGAAGTAACAGTGTGAATGTGTTGTCTGTGTCAATTCAACCCCAATCAGACTGTCGTCCCCTCCTCCCTCGACCCCACCACTATTTGCTACACAAGTTCGAGAGCAATGTTTGGTATCGAGACGGGACTCAATGTAAATGAGGTGGGCTGAATGGCCTTTTCTTGTGCTTCATTTGCTGTGTAAAACTTCATGGTGGTAAAACGTTCTTAAATATACAAGGTTGGATGTGGAAAGGATTTTGAGAATTGAGATATTTTTTATTGTTTTTGTTGTTGAATGTCACCCTTCCCCCCCCCCCCCTTATGGGAATATATGAACTTATTAATGTTCCTTAATTTTTTTTTACTTTCTTTCTTTCTAGGATCCCAGAAAAGATGCTTTTAAGTGGTTAACAAGAAGAGGAGTGTTTGGTCCTCTTGTCTTTTTAAGGCCTTTTATCATCTGGATTCTTGGGAAAAGAGGTATGACATTTTTAATTCTGCATCATCAGTTGTGATTTGGAAGGTGATATTCTTCATCCAGAACTCCTTCGTGGTGTGTGTGGTAAAGTCTGGCCAGTAATTTGGCCATGTAAGTTTGGTTTCCATCGTGTGAAAAATTAAGGAAAATATTTTTAATAAATAGTGTAAATCCATGTGAATGCTGTGTACAACGATTGTTTTCAATCAAAATACTTCAATATCAGTTAAGTACACCGTCATGTGTTTTGACATTTTGTCGTGGCGCATTGACGCTAAGTTGTATTCTGGAGTTTCAAAAACATCAGACTGCGATTTAGCTCAAACTATAGTTGTGGATGTGGCTTGGCTTGGCTTCACTGTAGTTTTTGGGGAGGAATTATCAGGATGTTGATGCACTATGCCATGTGTGCACAGGTGAAAATCACGTCAACCCGCCCTCGTGGGGGGGGGGGGTGGGGGTGGCTTGTTCTGACACTGGATGCCCCCAGTATGTAAAATTTGGTGTGTATCTGCCAGGCCATTTTTCAATCCATATTCAAAACAGACACGCTCTCATCTACAAGGACGTATGTCGACTTGGTAATGTGTGCATTGATATAAAAACACCATGGTTTTGTTTGTTTGTTTTGTTTTTTACCTCCACCGGCGAAGGTGAAGATGGTTATGTTTTTTTATCCCTTTCTGTCTGTTTCTTTGTCTGTTTGTCTGTCTGTGTGCAGGAGATCTCAAAAAGTTGTGGATGGATCCAGATGAAATTTGGTTGGGCAGGTTGGGTGTGTGACTAGGACAAACATTAGATTTTGGTGGAGATCCGGATCCAACTACGAGAATTTTTAAAGTGATTCTTCACCATTGAGAGATAGGGCCAAAAACAATTGTATAACATGATATTTCAAAAATGTATTGGGCCCAATTTTTGTCATGGATCAGGTGTTACGTGGCGGAGGTATGCGCTCCACCAAGTGCCTTTTAAGTTTTTATATGGTTTTGATTATTTTTGACAATCTCATCTCGATTTCGATGATTTTTCACCGTAAAAAATAGTTTTCTCTTACGGTACACACATGCTCATGTGATCATGAATTTGGGGAATATTTAAGCTTATGATCGTCTTCCAAGGGACGATTTTCAACAAAGTGAAGCAACTCAAATTGAATTTCCCTAATTGGGCTCTTCAGAGATTGTTAGTCTGAGTTTTATTCAGTACAAACAGGGTGCCCACCATTGCCCGGTGCTGTTTCTCATACTGTTGGAATTTTGAAGAAATCAAATTTTGTTTTTTGTGTACCGCTCTTTTCCCAATTCCATATCCAGGCGATGCATGACATCATCGCCGGCCATGCAGGAAAGGAGTACTCGGTTTTTATTCCATTTGTTTGTTTTCTTGTTTGTTTGGGCGATCAATGCGGGACATCTTCGGACCCGATAATCACTGCCAGCAGTTCCAGTTATGTCTATTATTAATTACGTAACACACCAGTGTACAAAATGACACACATACCACACAAGAAGTCCTGTTGATGGTCTGCGATCTCTGATTGCACTTTTTTTGTTTCCTATTGAAAGTGCCTCTCAGTCGGCTATGATTATGGATATCCACAGTAATTGAATGATCAACTTTTGACTCTTCAACAAAACCATTGTCCTGTGCAAGTTTTCTCTTATTTAGAATTATTTTTAATCTGCTGTTGATCTTTTAAGCAGAGTCTGCAGATCAAAAAAAAACGAGAACTGCCACTTTAAACTACTGGCGGTGATGACCGGGTACAAAGACTTCTGGCTTTGATACAACACGGGATTGCCGACTTATGGACCAAGTGACACGAAGTGTTCGATGTATATTATGTACACAGTTCGCCCTTTTTCCTGGGAATATTGTCGGTATCAATTGAATTGCCGTTTAAGGATAACTTGAACACAAAGTAATAAATCTTGATACCATGGTCCACAGGGTAAACAGGCATATGAAGCCCCACACGTCCCTCGACAATGTGGGATTGAGGAGTTATGTACCGAGTAACACGCCGTATTAAATCTATTTATTGCGTACGCAGTTAGCCCTTTTTAGGTCATCTCTACCGAGATGACCTAATAAAGCCGGACCAAATGTCTGTCCATCCGTACGTCTGTCAACAATTTTTCTTTCCGATCTTGATGAAACTTAGTATGTGGGTAGAGGTCGATGAGTGTTGCACAACGATATAACTTTTGTCTGGGTTCAAGGTCAGGGACGAGGTCACGTAAGTTATGAAAATTGCCATTTTCAAAACCTATCTAGTCTGCCATTCTACAAGATATTCTGCAACTGTTTATTGATTATGATAGTAAAAAATATTATCTTGTATCTAACCAGACAGATTTTTGAATTTCCTTCCCGTTTGATCGTCACGTGATCTGGAAGATGGCCAAAAACACCGATGCGATTCGCAAAGAAGGAAGGAAGGAGAAATGAAATATAAATATAAAACACATTTTTAGCCTTTTATATTTATACATTTTCCGCCGAAGGTGCAAAAGTTTCAAAACCTGAAATGTAAACGTCGGCATTTATTTTCAAAACATAATTTTGTGCGTGTGCGCCAAAATGCCGAGTCATCTTTAACCAAACTGCATAGTAGAACTGCGCAGTAGTCCGTTCATGGCGTCTGAACAGTGGCCAGCGTTGTTCAGATTGACTGTGGTTTCTGGGGCGAAGGTGATTGTTAAGAAGTATGTCGGCGGTATAAATTCGAGTGACTGTATTGGTGATTTAATCACGCAACATCTTGACAACGAATATTCTGGCCGAACGATTGCATCAATTCAGTGCATCAGCAGGGATAATTCGCAGGCTCCTCTCGATCGTGCCGATATCTAACATAATCACCGGCGGACATAGGGCTGCAGGCTGTGGGGCGAGGCCACGGATCCCGGATGAGGGGATAAGTGATAAATTATGCTACATGCTTCGGGCTTTCTGATTAATATATCAATGAGTACATTCCATAATTAATGAATTAATAATTAATGAATCTGGCATACAAAATGTTTTTTCATACCTGACTTGTTACTTTGTGCAGTGTCACGAAACTTCTGTGGAATTTATAATTAATGAATTTGCTAGCTCTAACGATTTTTCAAACCTCAATATCTATATAAATACTTGACCAATTTTCATTCTGAAAGTTGCATTATAATCAGTGAAGAATAATCTATAGGATTATCATAATCTCTGAGAGCTAAGCCTATTTTTTCGTTTTTTTTTTTCTACAACCGGAAGTGAAATGTCCCCAAAGAGTGGACGGGCCGGAAAACCACGTATTGCACTTACTGGTGATTCTGATGTGTTAATCCGTGTACTAAATGAACAATACATATTTATTAATTATGTAATTAGTAGTATTATCCTAGTGTATCTCTGTGAACTATTTCAATCTAAATGGTTAGTTTGGACTGTTTCGCAGTTACCTGAAGTGAACATTGAGAACTTGTGGTATTGTAGAGATGACTGTCACCCCCACACGGGGGTAATTTTTCATGAGTACATAGTCTGTCTCAGTTGAATTGGTGTTTAAATATTCCTGGTGTTGGCTTAATGGTTAGGTTGGCAGGTTTGGAATTCTTGGGTCCTGATTTCAAATCCTGCTTTGCTGATGAATTAATACCAGGTGGGATTGACTCAGCCTGTTATCCTTCCAAGATCGGCAAAATGAGTGCCAGCTTGCTGGAATAATTTACCCATTCCAGTATCCTGTGTCGGAGTGACAAACTTCAGGATTATGCCCAATAGCCCAGGAGACTGCTTCGGCAGCACTGACGCTCTGTACAGACTATGATCCCACTGGATGGATGGTGTTTAAATAGCCTGAACACAAAGTAATAAATGTTGATACCATGGGTGAAGAGGGTAAACTGGTACTCATTCGCATCTAATGAGGCCCCACACGTCTCTCTACGACATGGGATTGACAAGTTTTGGACCTGGTAATGGTCCACATTTCATTTATTTATTACGTACACATGCGACCTCTTTTTCCTGGAGCCCCTGTAGGTATCAATTGAATTGATAGTGCTCTACCCTCAAACCCATTCATGTGCAGCCAAGTGAGTGCTATTGAAACAAGGACAAATGTGTCCAAGAGCCGCTTCCTAAAGGTTTTGTCTTCACCAGAAGAAGAAGAAGAAGAAGAAGAAGAAGAAGAAGAAGACGACGAAAAGAAGAAGAAAACAAAAAAAACAACAACTTCCGATATTTAGTCACGTGCCTTGACGGAGCCAATAGCGAGACTCGTCCTGGACGATCGTTGTTCATGACGAGAAAATAGTGTATTTACGAAATTACAATACATTAAATAGAATAATCTTTAAATAGTAACGTGAACTTTTCGAAACTTTAAAGCAAATGTCCGAATATATTTAAAAGTTCATGATAGATGCTCTCAAAAGGCACCCTCAATGCGAGTATGTGTACCGGTGTTTAGTATTTAATTTCTATTTTCTATTTCTACCACTGTTCACCTTCCTCAAACACGTGTGGAGTGGGTGGGCTGTCCCGGCCTGGCCGAGATCATGCCCAGAAAGGGGTAGACCCATGAAGGACCTGTCCAATCGGGACTCTTGGTATTTCATTATAATTTTGCGCGCATTGACTGTGGGACTCGGGTAAAGGTTGGAAAATAACATAGGTGTAACGGAAATATTGATTTTTGAAGCTGTTATCACTCGAGGTTGTTTAATTATCTTTTGTTTAGAATTTTATTGTATTGCTCATTTTTAGCTCGCCTGTTCGAAGAACAGAGAGCTATAGCGATACCCCCGGCGTGAGCGTCAGCGTGAGCGTGAAAATGTTAAAGTTTTTGGTGCGTTATTTTTTCCTTTCTAATGTTTTTATCGACCACATTATTTTTTTATACGCCATGTATATATATGTATATATGTATATATATATATATGTATATATGTATATATATATATGTATATATATATATATATATATATATATATATATATATATATATATATATATATATATATATATATATATGTGTGTGTATTATGTGATACCGGCCATCTATACGTCCGTCTGTCTGTCTGTCCATCCGTCCGTTCCTGTCCGCACTCTAACTCCCAAAGTTTTCAATTTTCACGTTTCATATTTGGTATATAGGTACAGACTGTGGAGACGGTGTGTCGTGACATACGTTCGTCATCTAAAGTGGTTGCCATGGCAACCAGGATGCTGTTTTCCATCCGTTCCTGTACGCACCCTAACTCCCAAAGTTTTCAACTTTCACGTTTCATATTTGGTACGTAGATACAGACTGTGGAGACGGTGTGTCTCGACATACGTTCGTCATCTAAAGTGGTTGCCATGGCAACCAGCATGCTGTTTTCCATCCGTTCCTATCCGCACTCTAACTGTCCCGAAATGTCAATTTTTTGTCCCGAAAATTTTTTTTTTACCTGATACTGATTTTGGCTCCTGGACCAAAAAAAAAAAGAAATGTTGAAGACACAAGATGAAATCACGTCTGTGGAAATTATGTAAATTTAATTATGTAAATCGTCGAAACATGATTAAATTCACAATTCCACTCGGGGCAATCACATCTGCCTGACGAAGGTTTCGAAATGCAAATGAAAATTCGCATTAAACTCAGAAACTACATCCATTATATACTTACTATACATGTTGAGAAAAATCAAGTGTATTAAAGTTAGAACTCGACAATGTCGTCATCATCCTCATCATTGTCACATGGAGTGTTTGCGCAGCCAGAGCCCCTGCAGTTTCCACAAGCTGGAGTGCACTCAATGTTGTGCTTCTTGCATGTGCATCTCATGTTGCTACATTTAGCGTGGCAGTTGCACCTAATGACACGTAACATCTTTTCAGGAGCTGGAGCTATTGATGTCTGAAGTGGCACAAAACCCTCGTCACACTTCTGCCAACCCCAGTCTGTGGAAGAAGTATGCAAGTCTGACGTCTTGAAACGAATCAAAGACCACCTTCAGGAGCATGCCGAGTCTGCAAAGATATCTTCTAGAACTTCAGCGCTCTGGGTTCATTATATGGACATGCCAGACATTCAACGCAAATACATCCGGGCAGAGCGCACTGGGAACTGGGCACTACATCTACAGGCCATCCAGGAAATGCTGGAAGCCTCGGGCCACAACCTGTATGCCAAATCTGCGAGGGTGTATCTGCAGCAGATGTCCAACCTCAAAACTCAACATCCCAATGTCCAACAACGTTTTGATGAGGGGTTCCATGTGGTTCGACGAAGTGATCGCCTGTGGGCAGGTCTTTCATCTGACCTGATCATCAAACAAGTTCTGATGAGAAGTTTGAAGACCAGCGGGGGGCTCACACGAGGGCGAGGAATGACAGAGCAACAACGGCTGGTATGGCTATTATCAATGCCTGCCTGTGCAGAAATAAACCAGGCAACGCAGGAGCTCACAGGTGTGAACTACAACACTGGAGAGCAGAAGAAGGACATGACCAAGGCAAGACAATCTTGTGACTGGAAGGACACACTATCAGCTCTTCAGTATTTACAGGAACGGAATCCGTTCAATAGTGTTCCACGTCTGAGGAACATTGCCACTGGAGTTCATGCACACCCCACCGTCAACGTCGAATACAGCACATGCTGTAGGAGCCAAAATATTGAAATCTATGGATGGGAAAACACCTGCCGAGTACACATTTAAGAGGAAAGACCAAGTTGTCACCCTCGGCATGAAGTCATCTGTCAAGATTGATGGAGAGCAAGTCCAGGTTGACCCACAACTCCTCTTCCAGAGACTGATCACTGTTGCACAGACAGCAGAAGAACTGGAGCCAGCCTTCAAATATGAACTATGCAGCTATCCACCAGCCCTCTTTGATTCCTCTCTTCATCTCCGAGAACCACACAAGCCAGTCTTTGCTGATGCCATCTGGGATCTTCTTGGTTCCGTTGTCCCAGCCGATATCCCCAATGATGGGCAACAGTATGTTTTGGATGGCGGGGCACTTGTTCAATGCATTCCATGGTCTCGTGGATCTACATACAGAGACATATGCCACCAGTACACTGATTATGTAACGAAGAAGTACGGAGATGCCATAGTCATGTTTGATGGTTATGAGAGTACCAACACGAAGGACATGACACACCAGAGATGGTCTAAAGGGAATGCTGGCACTACTGTGACATTTACAGCTGGCATGCGTCTCAAAATGAAGAAGGAACCGTTTCTTGCCAATAGGCAGAATAAACAGCGATTCATTTTTATGTTGGGTGAAGAGCTTCAGAAGAAGAACTGTGAGACACACCATGCCTCAGGGGATGCTGATCTCCTGATTGTACTGAAGGCTGTGCAGTCTGCTACTGTCACCAACACTGTGTTAGTTGGTGATGACACAGACCTCCTCGTCCTCCGATGCAACCATGCAAGCTTAGATTCCCATGACCTCGTCTTTTGTCCCGAGCCAAAGAAGAACACGAAGAAGCCTCGCATCTGGAACATCAAGGCTACAAAGAAAATGATTGGTACAGATATATGCAAGCACATACTGTTTCTACATGCAGTTCTTGGGTGCGACACAACATCTCGTCTTCATGGGATTGGAAAGGGAGCTTCCCTCAAAAAGTTCAAAGCAAACAACACATTCCGTGAGCAGGCCAAGGTTTTTGATACATATCCAGCTTCCGTATGTGATGTGGCAGATGCAGGAGAAAAAACATTGGTGATAATCTACAACGGAAAGTCAACTGACACCCTGGATACCCTCCGGTATCAGCAGTACTGGGACAAGGTGGCTTGGAGCTCCTCTCACATGCAACCACAGACGTTACCACCAACATCAAAAGCAGCAAAGTATCACAGCCTGCGTGTGTATCTACAAGTCTAAGAATGGAAGGGATGTGCAGATGAACTTCTTCCGACAGATTGGGGTTGGCAGAAGTGTGACGAGGGTTTTGTGCCACTTCAGACATCAATAGTTCCAGCTCGTGAAAAGATGTTACGTGTCATTAGGTGCAACTGCCAGGCTGAATGTAGCACCATGAGATGCACATGCAAGAAGCACAACATTGAGTGCACTCCAGCTTGTGGAAACTGCAGGGGCTCTGGCTGCACAAACACTCCACGTGACAATGATGAGGATGATGACAACATTGTCGAGTTTTAACTTTAATACGCTTGATTTTTCTCAACATGTATAGTAAGTTTATAATGGATGTAGTTTCTGAGTTTAATGCGAATTTTCATTTTCATTTCCAAACCTTCGTCAGGCAGATGTGATTGCCCCGAGTGGAATTGTGAATTTTGTCATGTTTCGATGATTTACATAATTATATTGTATTGCCATAGACTTGATTTCATCTTGTGTCTTCAACATTTCTTTGTCTTTTTTTTGGTCCAGGAGCCAAAAGCAGTATCAGGTTAAAAAAAAATTTTCAGGACAAAAAATTGAAATTTTTGGACAAAAAAGCGATAATTTTTTATTTTACCCTCAATGCATTTCACTTTTTTATAATTATTCTTGTATATCAATATACTGACCATAACTAGAAACAATTAGAATGCAGAAAAACATATATTTACATATTAAAATATCAATCTTTACAATTTTCTCATTTTCCCCGAAGCCGGGTGATGGCCATATTGGATTTCCATTATTTCAGGACTTTCCCCCCGGAGGATCCCTTAGGACTTTTTTTCTGTCACTGAGGACATATCCAGGAATCAAAATCTGTTGAGTTTGCTTTTGTTGCAATCTGTGGGTCATCCGACATTTTGACTGTTATATATATATATATATATATTTATATATATATATATATATATATATATATATATATATATATATATATATATATATATATATATATATATGTGTGTACATATTGTTGTAGTGCCGGGTTCGGGGGCGGAGACAACCGCCGAATGGAGCAGTTGGGTCGTCTCCCCCCCAAACTCGGAATTGAAGGGCATCACTCCGGATAACTCCGAAGCCGACGGGTCGCTTAATGGACCGTGGACACCAATATTTTGACCGCGCGGTTAGGGTCTTTTTGTCTGATTCCAATTTACCTAATTAGCCGCGCGGTCTAGCTACCGGGGAACCCACACCCTCGCCGACTTTGACCGAATTGAGTCGCTGTTACTGACTCGGATCCGGCGAAACCGAGCGGGAATTACCAAAGCCGTGCCGGCCCAAATCACAATTTACGGCACAATCAGCCTCCCAAATTCTCAAGCCCGAACCATACTGGGTCAATGAAAGAAAACACAGACAACGAACTGGAACATTTAACAGTTATTTATTTACAATAGGCAATAGGGAGGGAAACACAGAGCAGACTTAATCACGAATATAAATGCAGGCAAATGTACAATGGCAATCACTTAACAGTTTTACTTCCAAGACTGGCCACAGAGGGACACACACACACCCAAAAAGAAATGGCGCCAACTGGCCTTTATTCGGACCCTCCAGCCGCGGAGGATAGGCAAGCCGGGGGTTAGAGTTTGGTCGGGTACCTGGCCGCCTCGTGCGGTTTTACCGACTCGCACTTGTGGAGCTCGGAGTCCGTGGAAGGCAACGGGGATCCCCAGCTTGAGCGCTCCAACACAACCCACCACGGTGGGACTGGAACCCACGAACCAGAATCCAACAAGTGCAGCCAGTACCCTGCGAACGACCCAGCCAGCCAGAAACGATGACCGACGACCAGGAGAGCCCAGCAGACCAGAAGCAAGGAACAACCTCCAAGGAACGCCACTCTCTCAGGATCGCGCCGTCAATCCTTCTTATCCCTCCCCCGTGCAGGGTGGAGGGATCCGCACTCGGGTAACTCACCTCCGGATTGGGCGGGGCGTTTTCGGGTGTCGTGGTAGCCAGCCGCGATTGGAGAAGGGGCGTGTCGGCGTCTCGGTGCTCTTCCCCCGAGAGAGGCTCTTGTGCCTTCCCCAGTGTCGACAGGGGGAACATTCTTTTTTGATGGGGCGGAGTCAGAGCTCTGAGGCGAGGGGGCTCCAGCCACGTACGTAGTCAGAAACACGTGCGTTATGGCACCGTGGTGTGAAGTGAAAGTTGGCCGCTTGAAGCGCTTGCTCGCCCGCAGAGTGGGAGGAGGAGTGACGGGAGGGTTTTGTTGGCATTGGTAGATTTAAAGATGTAAAAAACCTGACTACAAGAAACCCACAGCGCACACATGTAATTAACCCATTAGACATAAGGGAGGGATTCTGACTATCCACATATACTTAACGAGATAACTGAACTATGGGACTGCTGACTGTGTGCAAAAGGCTTTCAATTTCGTAACAATATATATGTTGAGATCCAGGTGAGGTCCACAGCGATTAAGGTCAAGCTTTGTTCATCACCGATCTTGGGAGAGAAGGTTTTATTTCACATCAGACATATGCATATGGAGACAACAGGCTTTGAACACAATTGTCCACCCAGCCTAATCCTCTGGTGAGCGGTCTTTCGGTACTGCCTTATATTCAATTTACTACGACCTTTGAATGACTGCGTGTCAAAGAGGATTTATTACCATTCATTAATCTATTGCATTCTTCTGTCAGTACTGCTGATAAGAGAGCGCAGAAAGTGCAGAAACAACACCCTTGATTCCCTTAAAGAATTTTAAAAGGTAGCCTCCTACATGTTGTTTAGGCCTTAACAGTTCTGGGCAGTAGTCCAACAGATTCCAGGTAGCTCAGCTGCCCGATTAGCAAGGTCATTCAAACGGTCGACAAGGCCAGCTGTGTTGTAACAATGTCAAAACAAGTTTCTTGACAGTGCACAGATAAACTAATGGGAAGATTTATCCTTTCCCTCTTTCCAATTGAAACTCAAGAGTTTTAACCAAACACTAGTAGACATGTTTGGTTGCTGTTAGAGTACATACAATCCCCGACATATATATATATATATATATATATATATATATATATATATATATATATATATATATATATATATATATATATATATATATCTGTTAGAGCCTGGTGTTGGCGCAGTGGATAGGGCAGCGGCTTGGGATCCAAAAGGTCCTGAGTTCAAGCCCCGTTGAGCCACTGAATTAATACACCAGGGGGTTGACTCAGCCTGTCATCCTTCCGAGGTCGGCGAAATGAGTACCAGTATACTGGGCCGGTGTATACGCCGGTTAAAATAGGTGTACCATATCCCTGTGTCGTAAGAGGCGACCAGGGTTGCGTCAGGAAGGGCATCCGGCGTAAAACATGTGCCAAATCACTATGCGGATCATACGGATGATCCGCTGTGGCGACCCCGAACGGGAGCAGCCGAAAGAAGAAGAAGAAGATATATATATCTGTTCGCAATCCGCATATATATATATATATATATATATATATATATATATATATATATATATATATGTATGTATGTATGTATGTATGTACATGTGGATGAATGAAATCATATAGCTCAATGAAGCTGGTTAATTTTGGCACATTCCTCAATCTTTTGTTCACGGAATATAATTCTCCAAGCAGTAGGAAAAAAAAAAAAAGTTTAATGCTTTGGAAATTTTCTGATATATATATATATATATATATATATATATATATATATATATATATATATATATATATATATATATATATATATATATATATATATATATATATATATATATATATATATATATATATATATATATATATATAGAAGAAGGGCCCATAGCCTTGCTTGCTTCAAGTAAATAGGTATCTCGGCTAAGTTATTACTCGTTATTTCTTTAAATTATCAGATTTCACCCCAGGTTTTGACACATACAGTGGGGAGAACAAGTATTTGATACACTGCCGATTTTGCAGGTTTTCCCACTTACAAAGCACGTAGAGGTCTGTAATTTTTATCACAGGTACACTTCAACTGTGAAAGACGGAATCTAAAACAAAAATCCTGAAAATCACATTGTATGATTTTTAAATAATTAATTTGAATTTTATTGCATGAAATAAGTATTTGATCACCTACCAACCAGTAAGAATTCCGGCTCTCACAGACCTGTTAGTTTTGACTTTAAGAAGCCCTCCCATTCTCCACTCATTACCTGTATTAACTGCACCTGTTTGAACTCGTTATCTGCATAAAAGACAACTGTCCACACTCAATCAATCAGACTCCAACCTCTCCACAATGGGCAAGACCAGAGAGTTGTCTAAGGACATCAGGAACAAAATTGTAGACTTTCACAAGGCTGGGATGGGCTACAGGACAATAGGCAAGCAGCTTGGTGAGAAGGCAACAACTGTTGGCGCAATTATTACAAAATGGAAGAAGTTCAAGATAACAGTCAATCTCCCTCGGTCTGGGGCTCCATGCAAGATCTCACCTCGTGGAGCCTCAATGATCATGAGAAAGGTGAGGGATCAGCCCAGAACTACACGGCAGGACCTGGTCAATGACCTGAAGAGAGCTGGGACCACAGTATCAAAGAAAACCATAAGTAACACACTATGCCGTCATGGATTAAAATCCTGCAGCGCACGCAAGGTCCCTCTGCTCAAGCCAGCGCATGCCCAGGCCCGTCCGAAGTTTGCCAATGACCATCTGGATGATCCAGAGGAGGAATGGGAGAAGGTCACGTGGTCTGATGAGACCAAAATAGAGCTTTTTGGTTTAAACTCCACTCGCCGTGTTTGGAGGAAGAAGAAGGATGAGTACAACCCCAAGAACACCATCCCAACCGTGAAGCATGGAGGTGGAAACATCATTCTTTGGGGATGCTTTTCTGCAAAGGGGACAGGACGACTGCACCGTATTGAGGGGTGGATGGATGGGGTCATGTATCGCGAGATCTTGGCCAACAACCTCCTTCCCTCAACAAGAGCATTGAAGATGGGGCGTGGCTGGGTCTTCCAGCATGACAACGACCCGAAACACACAGCCAGGGCAACTAAGGAGTGGTTCCGTAAGAAGCATCTCAAGGTCCTGGAGTGGCCTAGCCAGTCTCCAGACCTGAACCCAATAGAAAATCTTTGGAGGGAGCTGAAAGTCTGTGTTGCCCAGCGACAGCCCCGAAACCTGAAGGATCTGGAGAAGATCTGTATGTAGTCGTGGGCCAAAATCCCTGCTGCAGTCTGTGCAAACCTGGTTAAGAACTATAGGAAACGTCTGATCTCTGTAATTGCAAACAAAGGTTTCTGTACCAAATATTAAGTTCTGTTTTTCTGATGTATCAAATACTTATTTCATGCAATAAAATGCAAATTAATTATTTAAGAATTATACAATGTGATTTTCAGGATTTTTGTTTTTGATTCGTTCTTTCACAGTTGAAGTGTACCTATGATAAACATTACAGACCTGTACGTGCTTTGTAAGTGGGAAAACCTGCAAAATCGGCAGTGTATCAAATACTTGTTCTCCCCACTGTATAGTCTGGACGATATCCGATCCTCAAAGCTGAAATAATATTTTGATGATGTACTTTAATTTGGCTGTGAGAAGTCATGGTTGAAGATGAGATCATATAATGCATGAAATTGCTCCAATCTCCTAATTTGAAAAATATAGGACTTTCGAAAGTGATGTACACAGCAATTTGTAGCGATGATGAAGAAGAATTTGATAATATGAGTGAGGAAAGTGTAAAAAGAAAATTTAGCGTTTAGAAATCGTTGCGGCCTGTTCCCAGTCAAAGCATTGTTGAGCAGGCCAAAAAAACACGGTGGCTTCAGACCCCAGCAAGGTTACCCAGGAGATGCCTTGAGACCCCAAAGAGTGAGGTTGCCGAGGATGCGCCTGATGAAGGATATAATTGAATAAGGCTGTTAATTATCTTCAAAAGGGGTGTTTATCCCTCAGCCGCTGGTCCCTGTGGGACAGATTGACCCGGCAGAGTTTTGTTTTCTTGCAACTTTTTTAATAAAAATTTTTTTTTCGTATGATCTTTCACACATGTGCCAAATAAAGGGTTTAACACATTCTTGTGTTTCATTAAAAAAAAAATTCGCGATTGTTTGAAAAATGTCATAAAATATTTAATGTGAGAAAAATTCACGTTAATGCATGCGTGAGTCGGATCGACCCGAGTATTCATGAACCTATATTTCGCTCAAACAAAACTTTTTTGCACATGATCTTACTTATATGTTTAGAACAAAGTGTAATGCATATTCTTATGTGCGTTTTGCTTTTGCTTTGCCTTTCAGGATCACGAGAAAATTTATTTTTAAAATGCATTAAACAAACCCAAACATCCAATTTTCAATCATACACTTCCTTGGAGTTTTCTTCGTATGCATTCAAAGTTTCAGGGTTTTGGAGTTATGGAGGACACACACACACACACACACACACACACACACACACACACACACACACACACACACACACACACACACACACGGTCATAGACTGGTACTTACGAAATCATCAACTTGACCTCTGACCTTGTCTAATAAAAGCTGTCTCTAGAGAAGGTAGTGACGCAAACCAGAAGTTTCTACGATGATTCTGTACCAAACCATCAAAAATTGTAACGTCGACCGAAGCAAAAATCTCCATTTCTCCACGCAATTATTTAATATTATTTTATCAAAGTCACAAAACTGTAATATTCGGCCATCCACCAACAATCTTTACATAATCCAACGGCTTCGCGAGTCAGGCATGCGACAATAACCTTTATTGGGATAAAAAAAATGACTTTTAAACACCATCTTTATCGAAAACACCGTCAGCGCGCACACGCAAAACCTTTACGTGACTCAACGCCGCGTCTGCTCCAGCGCGCTGCACCACGTGACGAGCCGTGACGCGGCGAGTGAAATATTTTTTGTACAATCGTAAAACGTCTCCAAAACATCCGATTTTTACCAGAATTTCGACAACCGAGTGTGAAGCGTCCAAAGCGATTGCAAAAACCGAAGACAAAATTAAAATCGAAGTTAAAACGAACTCGTAGCGTCGACCGAAGCAAAAATACTCCATTTCTCCACATGAATTTACGGAATTATGTTTGGCCTCACTGTGACCTTGACCTTTGGCTGATTTTGACCAAAATCTAATCAGCGCTAGCCATCACCCTCCTGAATCACGTGGTGTAATTTGACATTGGTAGCTTCTTCCGTTCTCGAGTTATCGTGCCTACACACAAACACACAAGCAGTCATAGACTGGTACTTACGAAATCGTCAACTTGACCTCTGACCTTGTCTTATAAATGCTGTCTCCAGAGAAGGTAGCGACGCAAACCAGAAGTTTCTACCATGATTCTGTACCAAACCATCAAAAATCGTAATGTCAACGGAAGCAAAAATCTCCATTTCTCCACGCAATTATTTAATATTATTTTATCAGTCACAAAACCGTAATATTCGGCCATCCACCAACAATCTTTTCATAATCCGACGGCTTAGCGAGTCAGGCATGCGACGATAACCTTTATTGGGATAAAAAATGACTTTTAAACACCATCTTTATCGAAAACACCATCAGCGCGCACACGCAAATCCTTTACATGACTCAACGCCGCGTGTGCTCGAGCGAGCTGCACCACGTGACGAGCCGTGACGCGGCGAGTTAAATATTTTTTATACACTCTTAAAACGTCTCCAAAACATCCGATTTTCACCAGAATTTCGACAACCGAGTATTAAGCATACTTAACCGTTACTAAAAGTGAAGACAGGATTGAAATTGACTTTAAAACGAGCGCGTAATGCCGTGTGTTACAATCCCCCTCATTAGCATAATCTTCAGTTTAGCCTCAGATACGACACCTGACATAAATCTCATAAAACATCCGATTTTTACCAGAATTTCGACAACCGAGTATTAAGCATACTTGGCCATTACCAAAAGTGAAAACAGAATTGTGATCCGAGTTAAAACTAACTCGTAACGTCGACCGAAGCAAAAATCTCCATTTCTCCA